>NC_088687.1:115603227-116257727 GCF_028017835.1 Emys orbicularis | reverse complement strand
TTCCCTTCCCTGCATGCTTTTCCTCACAACACCCTATTAAACTAAACCAATATATCAATAAAGTAAACATCCCAAAAATCAGATCAGTGTATAGTATTCATCACTTATTTACAGAGTAGCTCCAAATCCATCCCAGCATCTTAACTCATGGATAAAGGGAATGCCATAAACAGAGGAGATGAATGGCAATTATCTTGCTTCCTATTTCTAGTTTTTGTGGTGTCATATGAGTAAAGGATTTATTTTCCATAGGAAGAATAGATTACCATTGCCATAATTATTTTTACTTGTTTTGGTTTCTGTTGTCCACAGTAGGTTTTTAAAGGAAGCCATCATTTGTTCTGTTAGCACTTAATTGTTGCCATAAATCCACAGATCTAACTACTTGTTATATTGTGATGCTATATATGTAAAAAAATTAGCTCAATGCTGTGTTCATCTTTCTCCAGTTGTGTAATGGTCAGTTGTATACAGTATTACTCCCTTTGTATTACTGAGGTGCTGGTTGCAATTCCATAGTTACGGTTGAGATCCGTTTTTCAGTCAAAGTCGGAATTCAACCTTTGTGTGACAAATACAGTGTATCCTTCCCAAACTTGTAGCATTTACTGAGTACAGAATGAATGTTCTGAGAATTTACAAGTAAATCTGTGAATTAGAGTTGGGGTGGTGCCCTGGATCATCTTGACTAATAACCATTGATGGACCTATCCTCCATGAACTTATCCAGTTCTTTTTTTAACCCAGTTATATTTTTGGCTTTCACAACATACCCTGGCAACAAGTTCTACAGGTTGACTGTGCATTGTGTGAAAAAGTATTTCCTTATGTTTGTTTTAAACCTGCTGCTAATTCATTTCATTGGGTGGACCCTCGTTCTTGTGTTATGTGCAGGAATAAATGCCATTTCCCTATTCACTTTCTCCTCCCTACTCATGATTTCATAAACCTCTATCATATCCTGCCTTAGTCGTCTGTTTTCCAAGCTGAACAATCCCAGTCTTTTTAATTTCTCCTCAGATGGACGCTCTTCCATACCCCTAATTGTTGTTGCCCTTCTGTGTATTTTTTCCAATTCTAACACATCATTTTTGAGATGGAGAACCAGAACTGCACACAGTATTCAAGTTGTGGGCATACCGTAGATTTATATAGTGGCATTATGATATTTTCTGTCGTCTTATCTATCCTTTTTCTAATGGTTCCAAAAATTGTTAGCTTTGTTGACTGCTGCTTCATTCTGATAGGATATTTTTAGGGAAGTATCCACAATGACTCCAAAATCTGTCTTGAATGATAATAGCTAATTTAGACCCCATCAATTTATATGTATGGTTGAATTTCATCTGCCATTTTGTTGTCCAGTCACCAAGTTTTGTGAGATCCCTTTGTAACTCTTAGTTAACTCCAAAGCAGATTTCAATCTATTTTGTTATTTTGTATCATCTGCAAACTTTTCCACCTCACTGTTACCCCCTTTTCCAGATCATTTATGGATATGTTGAACAGCACTGGTCCCAGTACAGATCCCTGGGGGACACTCCTATTTACCTCTCTCCATTATGAAAACCGACCACTTATTCCTACCCTTTGTTTCTTGTCTTTTAACCAATTACAGATCCATGAGAGAACCTTCCCTCTTATCTCATGTCTCCTTACTTTGCTTAAGAGCCTTTGGAGAGGGATGTTGTCCAAGGTTTTCTGAAAGTCCAAGTACTCTACATCATTTCTCTGCTTTTATAAAGTGTTGACTCTTCCCGAACAGATTATGTTCATCTATGTGTCTGATAATTCTGTTCTTTACTATAGCTTCAACCAAATTGTCTGGTACTGAAATGAGGCTTACTGACCTATAATTGCTAGGATTGCCTCTGAAGACTTTTTAAAAAATCAGCATCACATTAGTTATCTGCCAGTCATTTGGTACAGAGTCTGGTTTAAACTATAGGTTACATATCACAGGTAGTAGTTTATCAATTTTTTATTTTAGTTCCTTCAGAAGTCTTGAGTGAAAATCATCTGGTCCTGGTGACTTATTACTATTTAATTTATCAATTTGTTCCAAAACCTCCTCTACTGAAATCTTAATCTGGGACAATTCCTCAGATTTGTCCCCCACAAAAATGGCTCAGGTGTGGGAATCCCTTTCACATCCTCTGCAGTGACAACCAATGTAAAGAATTCATTTAGCTTCTCTGCAATGGCCTTGTCTTCATTGCACGCTCTTTGAGCACCTCGATTGTTCAATGGCCCCATCAGTTATTTGGCAGGCTTCCTGCTTCTGATGTACTTTAAAAAAAATTTGCTCTTCGTTTTTGTGTCTTTTGCTAGTTTCTCTTCAAATTCTTTCTTGACCTGCCTTACTATACTTTTATACTTGACCTGCCAAAGATTATCCTCACTAGGATTTGATTTCCAAATTTTAAAGGATGTATTTTTGTCCCTGCCTGCCACTTTTATTCTGTTGCTTAACCATGGTGGCATGGTTTTTGGTTGGGGGGCGGGGTGGTTTGGTCCTCTTACTGTTTTTTTTATTATTTTGTATATACATATAGTTTGAGCCTTCTATTATGGTGTTTTTAAATAGTTTCCATGCAGCTTACAGGCACTTCACTCATGTGACTGTTCCTTTTAATTTCCATTTAACTAGACTCCTCATTTTTGTGTAGTTCCCCTTTTTGAAACCAAATGCTACTGTATTGGGTTACTTTGGTATTTTTCCCCTACAAGGATGTTAATTTTAATTATATTATTGTTGCTATTGCCCAGTGGTTCAGCTATATTCATGTCTTGGACCAGATCCTGTGCTCCACTGAGGGCTAAATTAAGAATTGCCTCTCCCCTTGTGAGTTCCAGCACTAGCTGCTCCAAGAAGCAGTCATTAATGGTGTCTAGAAATTTTATGTCTGCATCCTGTCCTGAGGTGACATGTATCCAGTCAATTTTGGGATAACTGAAATTCCCCATTATTATAGGTTTTTCTGGTTTTGTAGCCTCTCTAATCTTCCTGAGCATTTCACAATGAAGTAACTCATCCAATCACCACTCTTCCTCTTTAGCTAATTTACATGCAAGAATCTATGGTGACAATGTCTCGGTGGAATGAGGGAGACTGGGCACATGTCAAGAGTTCTTATTGGTTGCTTACCTGACACAGTTGTCATTGCTCTTAAAGATTCTGTGTCTGCATAGTAGTTTGGTCATCAGTGCTTGAAAGGCTCCCCACAGTTCTGCTCCTTGTCTCCATGGTGCATTGAGGCAGCACTAATGGGGCAACTCAGGCAGTAGTACAGGTGAAACCCTTACAGCAGAGACAATAGGACTTGGGGCTCTCCCTGCTCACGCTTCACGAAGTCAGACCGGTACTAATGCTGCCTTTTAAACCAATAAATCAATTATAAATTAAATCCACATTCACCAGTACTCTGGTTGCTTTGTGCTGCTCTGGTGACAAAAAGTAACTCTATGCCTGGTTTAATTGGCGAAGAAACTCACCTGGTTTCTGCTACTCTGGAGTATCTGTCCTTAAAAGTTGAAATTTAAAAAAAAATAAAAAAAATTCATTACTGATACTACATATTTTCAAATCATTAAGAATATCACACAGTAAGGTTCTCTTTGGTTTTTTTCTTTAATGTTCATGTAGTAATTTTTTTAAAATTAAGGATATTTAAAATTTAAGGAAATTTCCAGACAAAAACTATGTTAAAGATGGAATAAAGTTTAAAGTAAATATCAGTAATTTAAGGGTAAAAACATTACATGGATGTTGTGCCTAAATATGTGATGCCATCCAAAAAACATATTATTATGATTAAGGTATTTTAATACTAGTGATCCTAAATTAGGTTAAATTAACTTTTGAAGACTGATTTTTTTTTTCATATTTCTCTTTCCCCTTATGACATCACTGCAGGACATAGTAAATGTTGTTTGGGTGCTCTAACACTGCATTTCTCCCCTTAATGTTTGGGTTTCTAGTAACTTTTAGCTCTGAATGTCCTGTGTTTTTAATGCTTGGCCTTCTGGTAATTACAACATTCTTTATACAGTTTTTTTGCCCTTCAATTATTGATAGATACTCTCAACCGTAACCCCATATTAATACAGCTTTTTGTCTGAGAATATGATAAGGAAAGATTTCATTCACCACTCTATTTAAATTTAACTTCTGTTGTAAAATCATTCTAGCAAAGGGAAAAACTAGAAACAACATTTGTGAAGTTTTATTGGCAGAAAAGTAAGAAAAAGTTAAGGACTTGGCAAGAGGGGACCCTACTGCTTGTGTTGCTTATCCCCTTAACTGCATCAGGCAATAGCCCAAAAGCAAGTCTAGCTCTTTTAATGATCATTGTTCCTAGTGAAAGGTGTATATATACTGTGATGGGGCAAGACCAGATGGCTATAGTAAAGTAGTGAAGAACAGGTATGTTAGCCCCAGGCTAAACAAATCCCTGGTACCACGGTAACCAAATGGCGGCAGTTCCAGGTTAATCAAGACACCTGGGGCCAATTAAGATCCTTCTAGAAAGCAGTGGAGATAGCTAGGTTGATTGGGACACCTGAAGCCAATCAAGGGCTGGCTGGAACTAGTTAAAAGCCTTCCAGTTAATCAGTGAGGTGCATCAGGAGCTGTAGAAGAAAGCTGTGCTGTTGGAGAGACTGAGCAGTACAAACCATATCAGGCACAAGGAAGAAGGCCCTGAGGTAAGGGTGAAGTGGATCTTGAGGAAGTGGGGGGGCTGCTGTGGGGAAGTGGCCCAGGGAATTGTGTGTGTCCTGTTTCTAAAAAGTCAGCTACCCTAGCTGATACTATTAGGGTCCCTGGGCTGGAGCCCGGAGTAGAGGGCGGGCCCAGGCTCTCCCATTTGCCCCCCGATTAATCACTGAGACTGGGAGACAACAGAGCCTGTGCAAGGGAGGGTAGCTTCTCCTCACCTCCCTTGCTGGCTTATGATGAAAATGGCTCAGTAGGCTGTGACCCTTGCCTCTAGAGAGAGAAGGGCTACGTGGAGGGTCATAGTGAGCCTCTGAGGCTAGCAAAATCCCCCAGGAAACACGGGACCCACGGAGACAAGGACAGAGCTTTGTCACAATACAGTTCTATGTTTTTTGAGTACACTGCATTAGACTTTCTTCTGCAGCACTTCTCATTCACACCAGACTGAATTATTTGGTCTTCAGGCCTGTATTATTTCATCCTGGAAATTGCCAAATAAAACACTGCCAAAAATGTTGGGAGATGTACAATAGTGTTTGCCTAGATATGAATATATCACACAGCATTGTCTGGCCTAAGAAGTGTAAGTGTGTGTGTGTGTGTGTGTGTGTTGCTATAATTTTTTTACCAACAAGAGATGCCAGATTGTTAAAGATAAGCCCACACATACACTGGTAGACATATAAATCCATGCACTAGCTATGTGATTGTGAGGATACAGGACCTTAGGTACTAACCCACAACTTTGAAAATTTGTATAGATATTAGTATTTGTGTTATGGTGGCTTGGAGTGGTGTGCAAGATTAATGGAGAAAAATGAATAGCAGTGGTCTCCTCCTACTCAGTAAGTGTGCTGAGCATGAACTTGTCATTACAAACACAATTTTCAGGGAAGCTGATAAATATAAACTTTGCAGATACATCTGATTTAAAGCACTGGCACCTGATTTACCGTGACATTATACAGCAATGGGACATCAAGATCACCAGAGCAATGTGAGGAGCAAGCTGTTGGACCAACCACAAGATGATCAGAGTTGTTTTCATTTTACATGTTGTTGCCCCTCAGCGAAACAATGCTGAACAGATTAAACTGAAATTGAACATAGCAAAGTTGAAATATCCATTCCATCAAGAAAAACAGAGGGAAAACATAGAGGAAAAAATTTAAAGCATTACATCATCAGCCAATTACACTCAAAAAGTGGAATATATTCAAATTGGCCGTCCTTCAAGCCTCCGAAGAAACTAGGTAAAAAGCAAACCCAGGATGGGTTTGATGAAAATGTTGATGAAATCAAAAAGATCTTCAAGGAAAAGAAAAATGTGTTTGTCCTGGCAAAATGAGAATCAATCAACATCAAAGAAAGACAAATTCAAGTACCTGCAAGCCAAGGCTTAAATATGGCTTCATATTCTATAGGATAACTGGTGGGGAAAAGAAAGCAGAAGTAGTACAGCATTATGCCAATACTAACAACACAGAGTTGTTTTATGACACCCTAAAGGTCAGGGGAGGGATAGCTCAGTGGTTTGCGCATTGGCCTGCTAAACCCAGGGTTGTGAGTTCAATCCTTGAGGGGGCCACTTAGGGATCTGGGGCAAAATCAGTTCTTGGTCCTGCTAGTGAAGGCAGGGGGCTGGACTTGACTCAATGAGGTCCCTTCCAGTTCTAGGAGATGGCGTATCTCCATTAATTTATTTATTTTATTTTTTTATTAAAGGTCATTTATGACCCAATGTAATCAGGACCAGTTCCACTGAAGTGTTCAGATGGTGTTACATTAATCAAGGACAGGAGAGGCATATCTGAAAGAGCTACTGAACCATCCCTCTACTGTTAACCCACAAGTGCTAAAGGAACGAATACATCTTACCATATATGAAGAAAATTGCCCAGTTACTTATCATTGAGGAAGTGCAAAAAGTTGTCAAACAAATGAAGCCAGGTAAATCACCAGACAAATGCAGTATACCACCTGAAAACTTTAAATTTGAAGGCCCCAAAACTCAACTATCTATATGAAATTATTAAGGATAATTGGGACCCTGAGAGAAATTCCTCAGGATTTCAGAGATCCAATCATAGTTACACTGTACAAAAACAAAGGCAATAAACCCGGCTGTGGCAACTTCTGGGGTATTCTGGGCAACTTCTCCCTGCTATTCGTAGATGGTAAAATCCTCACTTGTATTTTGCTCAATAGGCTTGTAAAAAAGTATCAGAGAAGCTTCTACCAGAGACCCAATGTGGATTTAGATCAGATTGGAGCACCACAGGCATGATTTTCATTGTGAGACAGATTCAGGAAAAACAGATTGAACAAAACATGGAACTGTATCCTGTCTTCATTGATCTAAAAAAAGCGTTTGACACTGTGAGCAGAAATGACCTCTGGAGAATTTTAGAAAAGTTTGGCTGGCCCACCAAATTTATGAACATCAGACATCACTTCCATGAAGACATGACTCATCAATAGTGGCCTTTCTAACCTATTCCCTTTATTTAATGGAGGGTGAAACAAGGCTGCATGCAGGCACTGGTCTGTGGTCTCTTCTTCATAAATGTTCTGAATTATACAACTTACAACCTTCAAAAGAGCATTTACATAAGGTACAGAACTGATGAAAAACTCTTCAATCGCTAAAGACTTACTGCAAAGACAAAAATTTATTGAAGAACTCATATGTGAAGACTTTTTAGCAGATGACTGTGCTTTATTATTCAGTCATAGTGAAAGTGATCTACAGCTTATCCTTGTCAGGATCTCAGAGGTAATTAAACAGTTTGGAATCACCATCAACCTGGAAAAAAACTGAAGTCTTTTTCCAACCAGCCCCATCAACTACTACCACTTGAGCCATCGATAGTACAAAACTAAAGAATGTCAATCACTTTACGTACCTTGGTAATACCATCTCAAGTGAGGGTTCCCTGGATCAAGAAATATCAAACAGAATACAAAAGGCAGAGAGGGTTTCAGCAGATTTAGCCATAGGATACTCAACCAGCATACCATCAAACTGTCAACAAAACTAATGATATACAATGCAGCAGTGATAGCATCTCTTTTCTATGGGTATGAAAAACAATTACCATAAACGCATCAACTTGAAAAATTTCACAAACACTGACTTCAATCTATTCTGAAGATATGCCGGAAAGACACAGTGTCAAATATTAACATCCTTGAAAGGGTAAAATCAACTAGTATCCAGGCAATGATTATCAAAGCTCAGCATAGATGGGCAGATCATGGTAACAGAATGGGTGGTGACAGGCTCCTGAAAAAAGTCATCTATAGTGAGCTGAAATTTGGAAAGTGCAAGAAGGGTGCTCAATGTAAATGCTGCAGAGACACCCTTAAAAGAATCACACATCGTGACATAAATGTTGGTAACTTCAAAGACACAGCAGAGGACAGACCTGAATGGAGAGGAACTATCACTAAAGGTTGTAAACACTTTGACAAAGGCAGATGCAAAAAACTGATTAGAAAAGGGCCAAACATCATGCCAAGTCTTCAGTGGGAGCCTACAGATTCCTAGGTAACATCTGTTCATGACCTTGCTGCTCATAGACTGGACTATACAGCCACAAGAGAACACACGAGATGCTGTGACATTGTCAGATATGACAGACAGCCATACTAGATAATCGAAGATGTGAGTTATCTGCCATAACCACCAAAATACATTTGTATATTAATCAAAGGTGACATTCACTCTGTATATCAGAATTGTGTGAAAAGTCGCCACCATAAATAAAGCTCACCCGTTTGCAGAGGATGCACACAAAGCCTATAGGCCATTTAATTCCTACATAAATGCTCAAAACAGGGCTTAATTGGGACTTAAGTACTGCATGGATCTTGTGCCGACAGTTGAATTTCACCCTATGATATTAGTGTCATGCTAACCTAGCTTTATCTACGTAACTTTTTGTTTTACAATAGAACACAATGTTCTAAAGCCAACATTTTGACCACTTCTATAGAAGGATTATAGGAAAGCTCACGTGAGCTGAATGCAGCCGGGAACTGCAGTAGTTTATACTAGGTCCAAATGCCTCAATATATCAAATGAACAATACTTACCTAAAAGTGTTATTGCCCTGTAGGAGAGTAGTGTCTCCTTAAGTGGAGTTCAAGACAGTTCACCCTGCACTGTAATAATACTTTCAGCTAACCTTGCCTCTATAGATAAATCCTATACAAAAAACTTGATCAAGCTAGAGTCATAAATAGAGATCAGTTGCCTAAGGAAAAAAACGCGATTAATGTTGCAGTTTATTATTTTAAAATAGTTTGAAAGGTAGGACATTCAAAGGTAAAGATAACATCATCAAAAAAAGAAATATTTGAAAGTCTGAAAACCCAGTAACAAGGTTCCACAAATAAGTTTAACTTTCCTTCTGTGTCCTGTCACACTTAGTAACATTCATGATGTAAAATCACATCTGTGGCAACTATCACAATTGCATTCCAAATTTTTGTCATTTGTCCTTGGTGTGCAATAGGTCAGCTCATAGTGTAATTTGTTTTGGAGCATAATGTACTGTGTAGTCTTTGGCCTTTATTTGACTAGAGGATGTTTTAGGGTATATATCTGTTTGTGTCAATGGATGTTTGGGTCTGACTCTCAACAGAGAAAATAATATAATTTAGTGATCTTTGTACTCAACATTGGCTAGACCGTATAGATTTGACTTTATTTGATTTTGTTGTTAGACTGGGTGTTTAGTTATGCTGGAATGGTAGGCAGGGATGGGTGTTTGGAAAATGTATCTACAGATGATAAAATATAACTATTGGGGTCTCTTAACTACTGTGATGGTTTGGGGAATATGTTAACTTATGAATTCCATTTAATTTTTTTGAACTCCATTTCTGACTGTAACCTTCAGTGTGAATTAAAACGAGAAGACAGACCATGTCTGAGGATCTGAAACAAGACCATCAAGACCAACAATTGAGTAGCCCTCCCCTTGCAGGAAGGTGGCTACTGGCCAAAAAACATTGACTTGCTAATGACTCTTATCTGCTTTAACAACCATGGTGAGGGGAGGGGTAGGAGAATGGAAAAACCCCAGCAAGAGAGAAGGAGAAGCTTGCTCTTGGAAAAAAGACACTCCTAACAAAGAGGGGTACATGATCATTAGAATGAGAAAACTGAACAGGAGGAGAGGGGACAGAAGGGACTTGGAACCCCTAACTCCACAAAGGATATTGATCACAACCCAAAAGAGAATCAAGAGGGGGGTGGACACAGGAGGGAGGGGGTTTTGCATGCAGATGTATGTTGTTTTTCCACAGATTTGTACCTCTCTTGTGCTTCCTAAGATTAAAGTGTGTGTGGTTCAGAGATTCTTTTGCAAAGACAGTGTGTACCTTGCTTCAACTGACATGATCCCTGAAGTGTTAAACTATACACTGAGTGCCTCATAGGTGGCATTCTAGGGAGAGTGTACTAAGCTACGGAGGGCGGGTGTGTGTTTAACATTAGACTAAGGCAGCAGGGCTCTAGGGCCCCGCATCCTAAGATTGGGTACCAGATGGGGAATCTACACCCGGGGAATGTGCCACAGATGACAGACTTAGACTATGTCCACACTTTGAGCTAGGGGTGTGTGATGAGGGCTCAGAGGGCTGGGCAGCCTAGTGGTTAGCATACCTGATTTCCAGCCTCTTGCTCTCTGTTAGGGCAGTAGAGGTGTCTGCTCCTGACCTTCAGCTGTGAATCTTCAGCTTTCCACCTGTGTCTGGGCCCTTCCTCTCCACTGGGTCCCAGCCCAGGACTCTGGGAAGCAACACTGGCAGGGTCCTCCTTGCAGCAAGTCTACGTTTACTTCCCTGGGCTACTTCCTACCAATAGTTCCCTTCAGTTTGTGGTGTGGCTCCTATAGGCCAAACAGTCAGCTGCTCACCCCAACAATAAGTCCAAAGGAGCAGTGACCTGCAGGACCTGCTAGTTCTCAAAGGGGTCAGGGGCTAGACAAGGCTCTGCCTGTAGACCTTACCTGCTCTTTGGTCCCCTCTCAGGCTCAGCTTTCTGTCTGGCTTCCTGGAGAAAGATTTCTCTCTCCTGTCCACCAACCTTTGCCTGAGCTTCTGAGTTCTCTTTTAATCCGCTCCTCCAGCCAGAGCATGTTCAGCAGGCCTAGAGGGGTGGGGCTAGCTGGGCCCAGTGTGGGGTTTGTATACCCCATCACAGGATGCAATTCCCCTGCTTGCATACACGTACTCATGGTAGCTTGATGAGAGCTCCTGCGAGTGTAAACAGTGCAGTTCAGCCGCAATATCTTAGGCAGCAGTGGCATGGTGTAGCCATGCCAAGTGCAAACACTCCTGAAACTGGTGGGTATATTCTTGGCGCAGCTAAGCTGTACCTCCCATGCTGCTGCTGCCCATGGTACCACAGCTAGCCTACAGTAGAACCTCCAAGATACAAACACCAGAGTTAGGGACTTACCGGTCAACCAGACACCCTGTGAAACCGAAAGTGATCAATCAGGCAGCAGCGGAGAAAAAAAAAAGAAAAAGCCAGCAAATACCGAACTGCCTCAGGGCTTTAGCCCTGGGCAGGGGCGATTCTTTGTTTTTTGCCACCCCAAGCACGGCAGTCAGGCGGCTTTCAGCGGCATGCTTGCGGGCGGTCCACGATCACGCGGATTCAGCAGCGTGTCTGCGGGTGATCTGCCGGTCCCGCGCCTTCAGTGTACCTGCCGCCGAAACCGTGGGGCCGGCGGACCTCCCGCAGGCACGCCACCAAAGGCTGCCTGACTGCCACCCTCCCAGCGACCGGCAGGCCGCCCCCCGCGGCTTGCCACCCCAGGCACGCGCTTGCTGCGCTGGTGCCTGGAGCCGCCCCTGGCCCTGGGGCTTACAGCTTCAGCTGCAGGGCTGAAGCCCCAATCTCCGGCACCCCCCATGGGGCAGAAGCTGGGAATGGAGCTGCAGAGCTGAAGCCCGAAGCCCCAGCGCTCCCCCTACCCCCGTCTAAAGCCCTGAATCCTGGTGCTCCCAGGGTGCAGAAGCCCTGAGGCCCCTGCCAGGAGCCCTGGCAGCCCCTAGGGTCAGAAGCCCTGACCCCTTTCCCCCCCATGGCTGCAGCCCCAAAGCTCCCATGGCTGAAGTCCATGTTGTTACAGACCATTCCCGAGGTGTCTGTAACTCGGAGGTTCTACTGTATTTATGCTTGCACTAACTCTCATCAAGATACTGTGAGTATGTGTACATGAGCCAGGGAATCACATTCCTAGCTCATAGGGTAGACGGAGCCTTAAAGATAGCGTCTGTAGTGGACACTGGTCACATCCAGTGGGCTGAGCAGATAGGTCCAATACAGAAGCCTAGTGACCATCCACAAAGGGAGAGTCAGCCAGGGCTGTAACAACTAGATCAGTGGATATGACTGTAGAAGGAGAAGATTTGGAAGAACTTCTGTGGTTTTATTGTATAGCTTTAATACTGGCATTTGAAATGTTTTTAATGTGTGTCTCTGATAAGTGAATGAGTTTGAGCCCAGTGGCTTTGATGCATGATTATGGATACTTTTTGAAAAGAACATAACTTGCCAGTGGCAAGTTACAGTTAAATAGACAAGATTACTTCTTGTGTGTATGTGCCTAAAATCTCTCTTTTGAAATGTCTTAACATCTAAAAATGCAAGAAAAATGAATATTTATATTTCAAGAACTTCCAGGCCAAGATCCCAGAAGGGAATGCAGACATGGCTATCTGTTGTTTTTTACATCAGCTCAGGTCCTCCATCCAGGTGAACTCTAAATGAGGGTGTTTATAGAAAAGAGGTGGTGGAGAGATAAAGGATATTCCCTACACAGCTTCACCTGCTGGGGCAGATCCACAGCTGGTGTAAATTGATGCAGCTCCACTAACTTGAGTAGTGTTACACCACTTTACGCCAGCTGAGGATCTGACCCATTGCATGCACTTTTGCTTCCCTCTCTGCGTGTGCCTGCTTGAGGACAGGAATTCATTTGATACATTTATTTTCTTGTCCTCCCTCCCCAATGCTGCATCCCATCAGCACAGGGTGACATGATGATACCTAACTTCGTGGATTCAGACCTGTTATAATGACCACCAAAACTGATGAGTGCCCCCGCCCCCCGCTGTTTGGATCTACTTTATCCACTGATGAAAGGATGGTCCATTTGCTCTGTATTGCCTACACCCACCTTGTATGTGACATGCAATATGAAGAGTACATCTCTGATTGATGCTTTGCCCAAAACCAAAAAAGCAAGCAGCGCACTGATGTGACCCATGAATTCAAAGAAGAGATTACGTACTTCTGGCCTACAGCAATAAAGAGGATTTTCATACAGGAAAGAGCACTTTCCTATATACAAAAGACAATCTGACTTCAGTGTGTAACGAAAACTAATGGTGGACCCCTGTGTTAAATAAAATGGCTGAAAACAAAAATCTTAGTAACATCTTTTCATTATGTGCCTGTCAACATTTGTGACTGACTAAATCGAGTGCCCAGTTACGCTGTTTGTTCACAGTGTCAATGAAACCATGAATTTGATATTTTCCTTTAATACTTGACAATCAATAGAAATAAATGTGCAGTAAATGATAGAGCACAAACAAAGGACAGCAGTAGGTATTTTTTCTCCTGGCAGTGTTTTCCTTAACTTGCCAGAAAGAACTGCTGATGAGTGAGGCAGCATCCCTCACTTAACTTCTGGTGGCCTAGTGAGCTAGAGAACAGATTGGAACTACAAACCCTAACCCTATAGCTCTATATCTAAGCTATCCTGCTGAGAAGTGGAGACCCCCCATCATTAGCTCAATAGCACAAACCTAGTGGAATAGTTTTGTTTTGCACTTCAAGTTCCTAATAAACTTCATACTTATTATCACTAAGGTGTGACTTGCTACTGAAGATTATTTGATATCTGTTTTCTATCATAAATTCTGCTCCTTATTTTTTCTTGATTAAAAAGTATTAGATTTGGAGACTGAAGACAATGGTTTTTCATTCTGTGGCCATTCTTGAAAAGTGAAAGGACAGACAGTGACCAGACAGGATGGTGACTGTTTCTGGAATCAGCGCCTGTTTTTTTTAATGTATTTTGAACCCGCCACATATTCAGAAATATGAAGTTGGAGGCTTCAAATATCTGTTCAGCTTCCTATTTTAAAACCTTCATTTAAATTGCTTAGTGGCAAAGATTAGGGTCGGAGTTGTCTGTAATAACATAGTGCATCATAATTTGCTCCTATTATTAATTCCCACAAAGAGTTCAATGACCTTTGTAAAATAAAATCAGATGGAATTGACATATTTGTTTTAGAAGATGCTAATCAATATCTATTTTGTTAGCCAATATGGTTATGTCAGCTGTTACAATGATTTATTTCAGTTTGTTGACCAAAGGTGGGTGAATGGTTCATAAGAGTGCTAAAAATGGCAAGGGTTAATAAATTCAGATGAGGTTGTCATCTTATTACCAGAGAGCAGTGAGTGAAGCACAGCCATTTAATTAACCTAGTCGCAATGAATTTCAAGCAACGTGCAGCTAACACTCCATCTATTAAAACTGTGAAGCAGATGGTAGTGAGCAGTTTTGTCAGCCATAAATAGGATACCAATTTAAATTATTTGCTGCACTGGATTTTATAGGATAAAATTATCTTGAAATTACATGGTGGGATATTTAATTATCTAACTCTTTTTCTTTTAAAATGTATATAACTGAGAAGGTTCTTGGTGCAATGGTAGAAAACTCAATGCCTTCATGAAGTTTCAGAACCGGAAAGCTAGAAAAACAAATCAAACTGTGTTGAACTGGTTTTGCAGTGACAGAATGTAATGCCTATAGGAGGGCTTTTTTTTTTTCTAACCCAAGGCGGTTGGTGGTGGATTGACTTACATCTGAAGCACAAGGGCTGATATCCTTTGTAAAGCTTTAGCTTAGCTCATGTAACTGTTGAGAAGATTCGGCATATTAATACTAGGTAACCATTGAAAGACCACATTTTTAATACATTGGCCGCTTCTCTTTTGCTCTAGATAAATGATTGTGATAAACATTATCACATTTAACATGTTCCTTTCCACTTTGCACCATTAAATTGAATTATGCTATGAGGTGATTGTACACAGTTTTGCAACACTACTACATATTACGGGCCTGGGGGCAGTTTACACATTGCCTGATATATGTAGTCATTTCACTGTAACTAACAAATGAACACTGTTTCTGGTCTCTGTAGAGGGAACTGCGAGCTAAAAAGACAAATATGGAACAGGGCAGTGTTGGTGCTACAGAGTGTTGCTAGTGCTGCAGAGCTGTTAATGCTGCTAGTGCGGCTGTTCTTGGAGCTCCAATGTTAGCTGCAGTAGCAGAGCGTGCAGTTTGTTGATTCAGCAAACCTGAATGTTGTTAATAAAGACCACATGCTCAGTTTGGCAGTGAAGGCGGTTGGCCAGGTTTATTGTCGACAAAGCACAGTCCTAGTGCCCCATAGGAGCTACAGGTACACTAATATATGTATGCCTTTGACAAGGTACCAGTTCAATCAGCACCCCAGGATGCTATCCCCTAGACTCGCACAAAGATGCCCCTCCTATGACTGCTCCTTTTATACACTGACACAAACAGTGTATTACACTGCAAGTGTTACTGTCCGGGGAGATCTTGGCAGACCATCCACCCTTATACTGTGTACTGCTAATTTGAACAAAACATCCTCATCCATTATCCTGTCATCCCATTCTTAACTTATGAGTGTATTCCTGTACCATCTCTTGGGAATTTATTTGCATAGTTACTTGAGAACTCTCGGTGTTCTTGTAGTGTCCTTTCAGGTTAGGAATGTGCTTACTTGGTTAGCTAATACCTAGTGTGTTGCTATTTTGCCAAGACTAGGCCTACTCTGGTTCACAGCCTTTGGCTCATACTGTTAGTTATGCCAAAGGTTCCAGCGAGGCCTACAGACATTACATGCCTGTATGAGTTCTCATATGCTTTTGGAACTTATCAGCTATTGGATTGACTTTATTCACAAAGTTGCTGCTGTTATATGAAATCCACTATAGTGAAGCAGCTGGGGAGAGCAGAGAAAGTAGCTCTGTTAGAATCACCGTTTGCCTCAGGATTGTGCCTAAATTTCATTTCCTAGCTAAGAAGCAAATACTGTTGTTGTTTTTTTGTTTGCAATGGGAATACAAGCATGGGAGAAAAAAGTGAAGCCTCAATCTTGAAAGCAGGTAGGTCACTGAACATGGGAAAATGCTGTGCTTCCACCAGCATTTGAGAGAAAGAAAGAAAATTGTCTGTAAAACCCCAAAGAAAATAGATCTGCTGGACCCATTCAGTTCTGCATTTACGTTCTTCTTTTTGAAAGTGCAGTGTGGCAATAACAAGACTGCCTTGTGTGAATAAGGTTCATTAAACTGACAGAAAAGTAGAGGCTGTGCATTTCTTTATTTGAATGACTCTCTGAGGCTTCTTTATTTAAACAACTCTGAGACTTTCTCCTTAAAGAGCAGCACAAGGCAAGGGTGTCCTTTGTCACCTCCTTCTGATTGCTCTGCCCGTTGAACTGCTTGCAATAGCTATCAGAATCTCCCCAGAGACTCAGGACATCACAATCCATGACTAAGGACATAAAATTGCTCTTTTCACACATGACATCCTGTTTTATCTCAGTAAAACACAAGTCTCTGTTCAATGTCTTAAAGAAGTCTTCTTAGAGGCCTATAGCTCTATATCTGGTTTTCATGTAAATATGACTAAATCAGAGGTGATTCCTTGAGCAATCATCCGGCAAGAATCTCTTTAATTTTCTATGCCAATGGCTCCATGAGGAATTCAAATACCCAATAGTACAAACCTCACCCAATTTAAGTAAACTAATAATACTAAACATACAATTCTTTTTAACATACCTTACATCAAGAAGGCAACGATGACATAATATGCCATTATCTATGTTTGGCTGAATCAAAAACATTATATGAAACATGCAGCAATTTTAAATGGCATGGAAAGAGAATGAGAATCAGCTTATTTGAGCTCCAAAAGCCAACAAAAAATAAAATGAAGTATTCACCTCCCCCAAGAACTTTCAGAAATTGGATAGCTGTGATCTAATATCTTTGGAAGTCCTATACAGAAACTCAAAACAGCAGCCCTGACTAGCAAAACATAGAAGCAGTTGATTGCTCTCTTATTCTTTCCAACTTGATTTATGGTGACAGCATTTTGCTTCCTCAGGAAATCAGACAATTCTAGGGGCCACTCTGCAACTGTGGAAAGAGGAAAATCAGATTACCTTGGTATAATGCCCAAGTTCTCACAGACTTCCAGATACATCCAGGCTACTAAGATAGGAAGACGCTCACTTTAAAAGATGGATGCCAAAGGGCTATCAAGCATTGGAGAGTTTTTCCAGGCCATGGTATTAGTGAACTTTGAATGGCTCAAAACTAAATTTAATCTTTCTTTCAATTTTTATATATACCTATAAGTTATTCACTTCTCCTTGAAACTGTTACAAAGGAGAAACCCTGCAACTGGGAAAGAGCCAGTTAGAAGAAACATTCAGACAATGGCCTAAGTCAGTGGCTCTCAATCTTTCCAGACTACTGTGCCCCTTTCAGGATTCTGATTTGTCTTGCATACCCCAAGTTTCACCTCACTTAAAAACTACTTACACAAAATCAGACATAATATTACAAAAGTGTCACAGCACACTATTACTGAAAAATTGCTTACTTTCTCATTTTTACCATATAATTGATTTATTTTATAATTGGAATATAAATATTGTACTTACATTTCAGTGTGTAGTATATAAAGTAGTATAAACAAGTCATTGTTTGTATGAAATTTTAGTTTGTAGAGACTTGGCCAGTGCTTTTGTTGTAGCCTGTTGTAAAACTAGGCAAATCTCTAGATGAGTTGATGTACCCCCTAGAAGACCTCTGTGTACCCCCATGGGTACCCGTACCCCTGGTTGAGAACCACTGGCCTAACCCAAAGAATTCCTATGTCTATCATACAGCTTCTTCACTGAGAAACACTAGAAGGTCCATAACCAAGTTCTATGACAATTTACAGCAGCTGAGAACTTGCCCCCAGATCTTAAAATACCTAACTCACAGGGGATCTGTGAGGATAAATACATTAGAGAGTGAGAGGCACTCCGCTGGTACAGAAATGGGAGCCACGTAAGTACCTTAGATCATCACTGGCAAAAAGTACTTGTGTATTCCTTTTGAAGTCTCTATCTAGAACATTCACCAGTAAATGCAGTATTCATGCTGCATAGACTTTACTATTTTCCTTCTGTTTTGAACAAAATAAATCCAGACTTACCTTTAAGATGCTCTGAGAGTATCGGTTGCCCTCACTCATACTTTGTTTATGGAACTGCTGTTACATATGCTGATTTTGGGCTTTGATCCACCACTTCACGCATTCCAAGCTGGCAGTTGATTCAGTTTTTAACTCTTCATTATACATTCCAAAAACAGAGCCGCAAGACAAAGTATCTAGTTCTAATATACGAGTTCAGAATGCAATAACTATGGTGAGCAAAAAGGTGAGTGTACCTTAGAAGCCCGACATTAAACATGAAGAGTTTTAACCTTTTGAAAACAACACACTGGATCAACACCTTCAGAAGAAGCTTCTATAAATGATGGGGTGCACATGAATAACCTGGGACCCTGATAAACAATAAATGTACAGTACCATAACATTTACTAATAAACATAATACCTAGGGCTTGCATAGAATTTTTCATTAGTAGATCTCACAGTGCTTTACAAAGAATATCAGTATCACTTTAGCCATTTTAAAGATGGGGAAACTGAGGCACAGCTAGGTAATGCAACCTGCCTGAGGTGACCCAGCAAGCGGTAGAGAGGGGAAAAGAGCTCAGTGAGCCCTATTCATGTCCATGCAAAAACAGAAAACCAGTATCAGTGATCAAAAGCCTATGAACATTTTTTTAAAGACATATGCATTCAGGTAGACAAGTGTTTTAGGATCTCATGTCACATCAGCTGACAGTGCAACGCAATGTCCACATTGTACAGTATTGTTAATATAAAGAAATAAAGATGCTTAAGGAAGTAGTGGAAGAAGTCAATCAGTTATGAGTCTGGGTCACCCAATATTAGCTGTTCACAGCTATTCAGATTGGGCCAAATCCTGAGTTCCTGGCTTTTATTCAAACTTCAGTGGGAGTTTGCCTGAGTAAGGACTGATGAAAAAATGAGGGATAGAATGTGTCCTCAAGCTAAATGATGAGAGGAGTAAGGGTGAGTATAGCTGCCTCAGCCTATAGCCTTGCCCAGACTGAGGCTCCAGGCCTTAGGGGAAGAGCAGGGACTACACGCCCAGTTCTCTCCCCCATGAGCAAGTTGATTGGGTGGAGTTGGTTGGACTTGAGGGGGGAGGATGCTGCATCCTGAAAAGGGGCTGCAGGAAATTATTCCTCCCCCTCCTCCAGTGCTTGTCTCCCAGAGCAGCAGAGGAGTTGTGCTCTCTAAACCACAATTCCTTCCCAGGTGTCCTCTTAGGACAGCACAGCTCCCTGACCCTTATACAGGACTGAACCTAAAGGTTCTGTCTAACCCAGAACAAGGCCCTCAGGATTTGCCCCATTATAAAGAGGTACTAATGAATATTCCCAATACTTCAAAATTATAGTGTAATTCTGTTTTAAAATAGACATTTAATTCTGACATTAAAATATGAACTCTGCCCCAGTTCAAACAATGTTGCACATTTCAAAAGAAAGATTAGACATGAATAAGGATGGATGCACTACATAGATTAGCTATGATTAAATTATAAGGGCTATCATCCTCATGCTTCAGGGCATATAGTCGTCACCAGCTGGGGTTAGGAAGAAATTTCCCCTATGGTACAATATTGCATAATTAAGCAGATCATGAGGCTATTTACATCTTTCTCTAAAGCATCCAGGTTTGGCTGTTGTCAGAGACAGGATAATGGACTACTGTAGATGGACCATTGATTTGTCCTACTATGGCAATTCCTATTGTAATGAGTCTTCATGAATGAGGGTTTGTTTTTTTAATTAAAATTGGAACCGGAACAATTTCCTTCTGATTGGCTGGTCCCAGCTGTTAGTCATATAGCCAAACAAAGCTGCCTAGACTCCTGCCTCGTGTTGTATAGCTCATTTTAAATGTATCATGAGGAGTCTGAAACCACACTAGATAGAAAATTTAAAAAAATGTTTAGTACAGGGAGACCTGATTTGTCTCTTTCTCTGAGCATGTATGAGAGAGTGAGCGTGAACAGATCTTCTGGAAGGCTCTCAGGCTTCACAAATTCTTTACGTGTTCCTGATAGAAGGGACAGTGTCCCAACTTTATATAAAATCCTCTTTATGGAGGTTCATTACAGTATATTTAAATAACAACCTATTACAGATCCAGTGTTAATGTGGTTGGCTTACTTCTCAAATTTGCCTATTGGTACTTTCCATCACTTGACCTACTTATCTTAAAACATTTATAATCTGATGGGGGAAGTCCATATCTAAACGTCCAGTTTCATTTGTTTGTTTTTTTAAATCTGCCATTCCATTGCCAAGAAATTAAACAAACAGATGCCACTCTTTTTGTGGGGCTCCATTAAATACAATGTCTTATGCACCATCTGCTGGCTCTGCAGCAGCAATTAACAGTTACATGCTATTCCCCAAACAGCACTGACATCAGTTGATGATTCTGGGGTACAAGCAAGTTGTTCTCCCCACCTGGAAAATTTAAATACCTATAAAATGATATTTTGGTGTAAAGGACTGGATCTGCTAAGAAGAAAATGAGGAACTGTAGATAATTTTTCAATTGTAATGAATAAATGTCATTTCTACTCATTATACATTTAAAGTCAATAATGAGCAGATCCAGCGAGAATTACTGGATGTTGATGTGTACAGAAAACCAACATTCAAAAGTGTCAAATTTTGTGCTAGCTTTTTGACTGCCAGTTTTCCATATAATACATAGTTGTGAGGGACTGGATGGCTCAGGAGGTTGTTAATTGGACACAGGCTATTGACTTCTGGATCGCTGGTTCAAATCCACTTTGGGTTAGCAGCTACTGAAAATCACCACCATCTAATGACTGCTTGGTCCTGTCTGCAATAACGTAGTAGTCTCAGCCCATTGCCTGCTGAGCATGTGTACCTCACACAAAAGCAACAGCCCTGGTACTATTTGACAGATGGTTACGGGCTGAATGGGCCTGGGCTGCTACTCTCATCACTTTAGATGGTCACTTCATTGGAAGGCCAGTGTGAGGAAGTTTGCATTGCCATTGGTAGTGCTGGGTCTGCTTTATAGATAGATGACTTACTTCAGCCTCCAGAGCTGTCAAACCAGCTCTCTTTGCAAGCACTAAAAATTACTTATATTAAATAAATAAATAAAATAAAAACCAGTCTCATTTTCCCCTAAATAAATTTCTGGGATTAAGATTCGAGCTCAGTCAGGAATTGGGCTGGGTCTATTACATTGAGGCCACTTTACACCACTCTTGTAAGGAATCAGGGCCTGCAGCAAAGCCATAGTGTTCCTACTGCATGGGAGACGGCTCATCTCTTCCTGGAAAATGTCTTCTGCTACCATGGGTACTGATGGGCATTGTATTGGACCGGGGTTCCCAGCTCATCATCTGATTCTGGTGAGACTTTCTCAGACTCCTTAGCATTGAGTGCCTCACCTCATCTGCAGACTAGTGGGCAAACAGAGATGGTTAGTCAAATCTTGGAGCAGTATCTTCTCTGCTTTTGAGTTACCACCCGAACAACTAGCTCCCCCTGCTGTGCTATGCCAAATTTGCATACGACAATTCAATCTATGCCTCAACCCACTTTTTAAAATGATGGCTTTCATCCCTGCTTCCACCCAGACTTACCTGTAAATTCCCCAGTACTGGCCATTGCGGATTTAGCCTCCCACCTACAGTAGGTGCATCAGAAGTTCAAAGTACACCCACAGTCTGCGAAAGAAGCCTATAAACACTACGCAGATCAGGACCATCAGGCTGCCCCCAGTCTGGCTGTAGGGCACAAATAATGGCTGTCTGCCCAGAATCTTAAATCGAGCCTCCCATCTGCCAAACTAGACTACCAATACCTGAACCTCTTCAAGATTGTAGAAAACGTAAACCCAGTGATCATCAGTTTACAGCTGCCCAAATCCTTGAAGATCTATCCTGTCTTTCACATCTCACTGTTAAAGCCTTACACTGAGAACCCATACACAAACTGCTCCAACTTGCCGTTGCTTCCCAAAACAGTCCATTGACAGGAGGAGTACTTGGTCCTCCAAATTCTTGAGTCTCAGTGGGTTCGAAGAAGGCTCCAGTACCTGGTGGAGTGGGAAGGATACGGTCAGGACAAGCAGTCTTGGAATGGATAGGGCTAGGGCATGAATGTTCTCTATCACAGGAGTCCCATCAGAAGTACCTCAAGAGACCAGGGTCTGAGGCCCCAGAAGGCACCATCGAGGGGGGGTGGTATTGTCAGGAATCGGGGCCTGAAGCACAGCCAATTTCTGGGCAACCTAACTAGCGCAGCTGGGCTGTATTAGGCTGCCTGATTGGCTACGCCACTTGATTGGTGGGAAGACTCAGCAGACCAGCTCTTAAGCCCACTAGCAGCAGCAGTTCAGCAGCTATTCAAAGCATTTGCCCATGGCTGCAATAGTTCTGGCACCTGCTTATTCTGACCCTTGCTCCTGCCTCGTTCCAGTCCCATTCCTGCCATGTTCCTACCTTGCCTCACTCGCAGGTTACCTGGCTCTGACCCTCAGTTCCAATTCCTGACTTTGGCTCTGCCCTCTGACTCCAGATCTGACCCTGGGCTCCTATTCCTGGCTACAGACTCCTGCTCTAACCACTTGGCCTGATTCCTGCTCCAGCCACTGGCCATGACCGCCCATGTCCCAGTCTCTGACAATTCTGTCAGGGACAAAAGGGCCTTCTCAAGTGGCTCATTTACATTACCAGAGTGGTCTGAGGTGGCTTTAGTGTAAATATAGCTCCCCTGTCTGCATTCTCCACTGCTGCGTCCTCTCTCAAACATCCAGTCCATATCTTCCTGCCAATCTCCTTGTCAACGCTTATGGGTAACATTTTCAAAATGTACTGGAAATTTTGCCCTGTGACAATTAGTGACGGCATTTATATAGTGTGGGCCAGAGTTTCATAGTTAGGCAACTGCACATCCACACGCACTTGCTTTCAATAATACTCAGTGTGTATATGCAAATCATGTAACCAACTAACTTAATGGGGTTGATATCACAATTCTAGATCTTCATCAGACAAGCTGATTGGTTCTATCCAGCTTTGGCAAAGGGCAGTTCCCCATGCTGCCTACACTGGAGAAGAATAGGCTGTGTGTAGGTTGTGTTAAACTCTGTGCTTGTGCATGGTAGCTTGTTTGGGGGTGAATTTTTAACACCATCTAATATATATTATCTTGACAATAAATATTTATTCAAGTTGTGCTTAATACTGTTTATACTGATCATCTGTAAAAGAAACTGGCAAAAAAATCATGGTCTCATAAATCAGATAAGATTTTAATTCTTTCTAGTCTCAGTAAATTTGCTCACGGTTTAAGAGAGAAATTAAAGCAGACAGCTTAATACATTAACCTTTCACCTCTGGAGACCTGGGCTCAAATGCTAAGTTAGATTGAGAAGTGAAAATTAGATTGATGATTTCCCCTTAGATGTGGTTCAGCATCACAAAACCACTCCACAGTTTGCTGCATCTGGCTATGTCTATACAAGAAAAGACTGCACTGAAATCAGAGTGTTAGAGGTTGAACTGGAAATGCACTAGCAGAGTTATAGAGAGAAGCCTACACAGCTCAAGCACAATGGATGGCTCTAGCAAGTGCTCTTAGTCCCTCAGTTTTATGGTCACAGCATTCATGTGGTGTTTTTACATCAACTTAAAAGGCCAAAAATTATCAAAATAGACAATAGGGAATAAAACTAATTTAAAATAGCATCTATACACGAAATCTCCTAGTTTGATCATACATTTTGGTTTGTGTCGAATGAGTAAGGTAGTCAAACTAATTACTTTTATTAATAAATTGGCCTTAGTCCGGTTTTAATGAGCCATTCGGATCTTTTCTTGCATGTATTTGTTGTCTATTTCTTCTGCTTTACCAGAAGTTTCTGCTATTACTGTATCACTCAGTCTCACCAACACTCGGTCTTTATGGCATTGTCTCGGCTCTGCTGGAAGAAGCATCTCACATTGGTCTCTCCAGAGGGGCTCATGGTCTTGGTGTAAAGCCTGGGAATCAGCAGCTACGGATTTTGTTTCCAGCTCTGTCACACACATGCTCTGTGTGCTTAGGCAAGTCACAAAGGCCAACATTTTCAGACATGGTTGCCTATCGTTAGGACTGTAAATCCATAATTAGGTACCTAAATAAGTGGATTTTCAGAGAAGCTGAGCCTTCACGGATTTTCAGTGGAGCTGATTGCTTTCAGGGGGTACAGAGATGGTGAACAAATGTTTACAAGTGCTGTCTGGGCAATGTTCAGCCAGTTCCACCATTCTCAGGGGGGATACCTGTGACTTCCAAACTCTGCATTGAACTCTGGGGTTTTAGTAACCCTAGACTGCTTCACAGTTTAAAGCAGCCCATGGAGCTCTAGTGAAGCCTAATGCCCTAGAAGGGAGGGGATAACAGGCATGCCACCTCCAGATCACACCAGATCAAACTTGAGGGGGCAGTGAGCATAGCAGTCTAGTCATTCACCACCACTCCACCAAAGGAGGAAGAGATTTGTCTGCCACCTTGAACATGCGGACTGGGGGAATTGAGGGAGCTGGAGCTACCAAAGGCCACAGGGAAGCTAAAGCCCACAACCTTCTAAGGTTTAACTCTCACTAGTTAAAAGCAAAACAAAACAAAAAGGAGAGGCACTTGAGAAAAGTTGGGATCAACAGTCATTTCCTGACCCTGTATCTATTTATATTCTTATTGCTGGCTAGTATAAAGTGCTACTGTGTGCAGAAGCATAGGAGACCTCTGATAGAATCTGGCACTTCTTTTGGCATCTTGTTTTCTCAGCCTCCTAGGAGATGGGAGCATTGTAGAGATGACACACACAATTCCTGGTGCAGGTGTGGGAAGAGGACTATCTCAACAGTATCCAATGCCATCTGGCTAAAAATAGCTCTTGAGGAGATCCAAAGGGACCTCTGTCTTGGCCTCCCAGACAGTAATGCAAAGTCTCTTTATAGGGAGACTCAGTTGTAGAGGTTGAAAATTTGGCCTGCATCCCTGAAGATGTTGAAGTAGTCATCAGATTCCTTCCTGCCTGGGCTCTAATGATTAGACTGCTGACAGAGCGCTACCAGAAGGCTAGATATGGGAGTAGCTTGACAACAATTATTTTTGTGGAGATTTAGCACTGACTGATAGTGGCCAAACACAAAGTAATATATACACACACTGGGGTGGGGAAACAGAGGAAATTAATTTACCAACATGATTATCAGTAGGAGAAATCTCTCAGGAGAATTGACTACTCTGAATTACTATTAACTTATTATCACATGATTGGGGATCACTTGATGGAGCCATCCCTTCCCCCTTCTCACATTATGTCCCTAAATACATTTATGCTTCTCAGACCCTTAAGACCACCCTTGAGAGACATCCATTTAAAAAAAAAAATTACCCATGACCCCTGGCTGAGTTCGCGACCCCTGCCTTTCTCCATATACACACACCCTGTCCACTTGTGATTTGTCAGCTGACTAATGAGATTGGTTGAGAGCTCTGCATTTGAAAATAATATAATTTCCTGAAACATACAACATGCACAACTAAATCTGCCAGTGCATTACTAGTATTAATTTTTGGTCTAGATGGAACAAAAGTCATCCTGGGGTGCTTTAACCTCATAAAAATGTGCTCATTATTGATGTAGGTCAGAGGCAAGCTGAAGAACATGCTGTGAAATCCAGCTGATAGGGAGCTTAATCATTTATTTTTTTCTTTGGATCTTTTCATTCATTCCATCTGGTTCTAAAGCACTTGGAACACAGCAACAAGGATTACAAAACTGAAAACAAACCTTTGCCAGCAGTAGAACCAGATCAACAGTCTGAGGACAATTGCTTTTTTTTATTCCACAAAATATTACTAAGCACTGTATAGCTTCATGCATGTTTTCAATTTTTTTTCTCCTGATCAAGTTATACAGGAACGTTTACTGGCACCTGTGATAATTCGCTTATCTTGCTTTTTTGGGGAAGGTGTAATGATTAAAGGTTTGGTTTTGAGTGATGACGGAGGACTAAACTATTAAAATGAGCATCACTGCAGCAGAGAAAATAAAGCAGCCTTGAAACGCTTAGTAAATCCAAGCATCAGGTGCATTAATTACATTGCATCGCATGTTGGTTTATTACTGTGGTCACTTGTGCCTTATGATCTGCATTAACACCTGCGTGCCATGGATATCTTGGTATTTTTACAGAGCAAGAGGAATATTGGCCAGATGGTGACTCCAGTAGGATGCATTTCACATAGCATTTCCCTGCCCTGCACAGTTCCCCATAAAGGAATCCTGAATGTCATACTAAACCAAAGCAAACAAAGAAAGATGCAATAGTAAATTTGAGATTAACTACCTCAGTGATACTTTCACAGAAGATCAAATGACAGCGAGGTCCCAGGGCTTAACACTCAGATCTTGCCAACAAATCTACTGTCTCCCCATAGCACAGTGACATCATTTGTATATCCATTTCATTCCATGGGGAGCGGGCCAACAAAACTGGTGCTGAAATACAACTCCATGGAAAACTGGGTCAATGTCACTCCAAAAACACACAACACAAATGACTTGGCCTTTTTTTTTAAGTAGTCTTTGACCTCATGTCCACAATTCAGGTTAGTTAATATACAACACACATCTAGCATTGCAGAATTGCTACTACAACAATTTAGTCCCTGCATTTAAGCTTCTTCAGCACTCATACATCCAAAAAAACCCAACAAATATATATGGTCCTTTGGATACTTAGGATATGTGGCATGCAACAAAAATTTATTTCTTCCTTATAACATACAACAACAATTGCTTGACAACCCATATGACAAACCATCAGCATTCCTTACTAAAATGGCATAGGATAGTTCAGAAATCCAATATTATAAAAATAGAATAAACACCTTATAAATGGTTATGCTTCCTACAGGCAATTAACACCTAAAATCAAAACTACACACACTAGAAAACACAGAATCAAGTTGGACAAACGCCTGTCAGAGGTGATCTAAATTTACTTGGTCTTGCCTCAGTGCAGAGGACTGGACTTGATGACTTCTCAAGGTCCTGTCCAGCCCTACAGTTCTATGATTCTGCGATCCCCAGGAACTCTGTCATTACCACAGAAGACAGAGTTAAGGCTATCTGGTGTCATCTTGGTGGCTGTGCTTGGATACTGTTGATTTGCTTAAGGTGGGGATGGCATGGGTTTGAGAGTGGTTGTGGGTGTGGGAGGAGGTGATGCGTGCAGCCGTCCGGCTTTGTTTTGTATTTCCTGCCTTTTGTGGTTTTAAGTTAGGCATTATTTACCATAGCAGCTTAAATGTTAATAAAGTTGTTTGAATACAGGTAAGACGCTATGCTATTCTAATCTACAGAGGAGTTTATACTGCCCTCATCTCCATAGTCTCTGAGCGCCTTCCAATAGTGCAGTAAGCAACATAACTAACGTTTGTCTCTCTCTCCCCGCCTCTCTCCAGGGGAAGAACTGTGTGTGCATTGGAGTTTTTTGTTTTGGTAGGTTTTGAGTTTGTTTCTTCAATGTACATGCTGCTCTGTGCTTATGTTAGAGAAAGACAGTTGGAAAAAGTGCTCCTTGGACTTGGAGTGGTGAGGTTTGTGATGGTCCTTAGTTCCTGTGGGAGTTCATTCCACCGTCTCGGAATGACCCCTGAGAAAGCTCTGTTTCTTGCACAGATGATCTTTACCGTGATGGTAGAAAGTTCCACTGTATCCAAGGAGTGGAGCTGTTGACCATGATCTTTGGTTACAGAGGGGTACAAACCCAATAAAAACTTTCTACATGAGCAATACAGTTCTCAAATCAACACACAGATGTACAGGGAAGTAATGCAGGGAGCACAGTACAGAACTTACATAATCATTCATCTCAGCCTATGCAAGGTGTTTAGTTGCCCCACTGAGGGGGACAAGTAGCAGCAACAGAAGACTGGGCATAAAAAGCACAGCATTAATCTAATCTGTTTAGTAATAAAATCATGGGTAAGGATGTCTGCATTATTCATAGACAGTGAGTGCCTCAACCTGGCAATACTAAATGGAAGAAAGCTGAGCTTGCAGCATTTGCAATCTGCTTTGACAATTGTAGAGCTCAGAGTTCAAGATGATAACACTATTGTTCTCAATAGAATCAGCCAGCATCACATCTGATCTATGAAAATGAGAGGCCAAAGAAGTTTTAACCCCCTGGGTTGTTCTTCTATAGAAGAACAATGACTCACTCTTGGAGGAATGTTGGCAAATCCTATTACAAACCATCCAAGATGAAATAGCAGTCAGACAATTTGCTAGTGCAGAGACAGGGGCGGCCTAGGCGAACCATGCAATCGGCACCCAAGCCCCAAGGGCAGATCTAGGCTGAGGTTTTTTGGTAAACTGGGAAACATTTTGCCCCTTTTTTCCTTTTAATGTTTTTTAAGCATTTTTTTTTAAACAGAGGCTTAATTATTTGGTTTGTCCATCCGTCCTTCTGTCCAACCAATGTTTCTGAGATCAGATAAAATAGAGACATGAAATTTTCAGAATAGATTTGTACACGACAGCTAGATGATATTTCAGTCCAATTTCAAATAAAAATGCATTAAAAATGTTAATTATAATTTTTATTACAAATCCAAAATCATCCATTACGCTATCCTGCTTTAACTGCCATTACCACCACATTCAATATAGAAAGAAATAAGAAAACTCTTCAATGAACTTTAACCTGTATTTACAAAACATTCTGAATAAAAAACACTCTGTGCTCTTAAAACATGACTTTTCTTGCTTTAAGTTTTGAAAATTCAGTCACTAGTTCTTTTAGATCCAGCTTTCCAGCTATTTCATGCTCTATTGACATTGTGGCAAGTCCAACAAGTCTCTCTTGCACCATTGTTGAACGCAGATATGTTTTTATCAATTTTAACTTCGAGAAGCTATGTTCCCCACTAGCTACGGAAACTGGCAAAGTTAAAAGAATGCGTAGAGCTATAAAAATGTTTGGAAAACTGTCTGAGAGTTTATTTTCACAAACTTCAGTACTTCTTCAGGAGTGGAATGTTTCTTAAGTGGTCTTGAAAAAGCCTGAAGCTCACTACACAAATCTGTAGCATCAATTTCTTTTGAATTTTCATGAGTCAATGCCGAGTCCAGTGTCATACAAAATTCTCTTATCTGTTTTGCTGTTTTCTTTTTCAAGCTGTGGATATCATAAAAAAAGCCAAATACTGACTCTAGCTGCTGCATCTGTTGAAATCTTTAGTCAACCAAATGAATAGCAGTATCAAGGACTGAGAAGTAGAAATTCACTTTGAACTTTTGTTTTGAGTTCTGAATGGGTGTCTCTCGTCCTTCCTATGAAAACTGCTGTTTCTTTTGCCGAATGCGAATTGATTCTGGTTCAAAGTCTATTTCTTCAGCAAGCTCGAGAGAATCTACCAGTGTTCTTTCAAACCCTTCATCACTTCTGAATTCCTCCAGAGTATTTTTAGTTTGCTGCAGTTTTTGAATAGCAGAATGTATGTTCTAGTTCTTTTCCTGAAGCTGCTTACTAGTGAGGTTAATCTCAAAAAGGATATTATACCACAAAATGAGTGAAGTCACAAATTTGAACTTGGAAAGGCCATTTGCAAGAGCTTCTGCATCTGAACGTGCCGTATTGCCAGATGATCCAATAAATGTAGTATCATCAGAAATTTCAATTAGGGCATCATAAATGTTTCCAAGTTCATAGCGAAGAGGTTTCAAAGCATCAATGCGACTCTCCCATCTTGTCTGACTAAGTGGTTTCACAGTTAGAGAATCCACATGGCGAGTCAGAATCTCCCAATGGCGTGTTGAGCCTGAGAAAAACACATAAACACGTTGCACCAGGTCAAAGAAACTGCTTGCCTCCAATCAGCATTTAGCAGCATCATTGACAACCAAATCCAGAGAATGCGCACTGCAAGGAATGAAAAAGACCCTAGGATTGATTTCCACCATTCTCCTTTGCACACCATTGTCTTTACACTTCATATTACTCCCATTATCATAGCCTTAGCCATGTAAGTTTTCAACAGATAATGACATTGTTTCAAACTCTTGTAGAATAGTTTCAGTCATAAATGCTCCAGTTGTCTCCTTCAGTGGTACGAAACCCCAAAAATGTTCTTTTCTGAGCACTTCAACATTATCTTCATCTGCAGACTTTTCCATAGCCACAAAACGAATTATCATCGTCATTTGTTCAACATGACTCACATCTGGTGTACAGTTCAGTATTATTGAAAAGTATTTTGCAGAATTGGCAGCTTCTACAATTTTCTTTTTAATGGCATTTGCTAGGATTTGAATCAGTTCATTCTGCATATTTTTTCCTAAGTAATGAACCTGTGTTTCATGATCAGTTATTTTACGTAGATGCTCCTTCATGACTGGATCAAACAAAGCTAGGTATTCAACAAATTTTAAAAAGTTTCCATTACCTGGAGTGTATAATTTTTCATTTCTACCGTGACTGCGGAATGCTAAATTTTGCTCACCAAGAACTCTCACTAAAGCAATCAGATGCTCTAATATTTGTTGCCAATATTCTTCTTTTTCCTTGCTCACACGTAAATTTTCTTCGTCAATAGTTTTTCCTTTTTTCAATCATAATTCAAGTTCTTTCCAATTTTGAAAACATTCCAAATGTTCTGTACTCTTTCATGTGAAGAAAGAATTGAAGATATGTTTTGCCAGTTCTTCCAACCATTTTCAGTAAGTGATGTACCAATTGCTTGATTTCTAAACAACTTGCAGCAAAAGCAAAACACAGCGTCCTTCGACACTGAATATTGTAACCAGTTTCAATGAATTTCTTCCCCATTAATGAGTTTCCTCTTGTAATGCTGAGCAGAGAATTTTCTTTTATTTCCATCCTTGGGGAAGGGAAATTCATGAACTTGTTCGGGTCCATGTTCCACAAGAATTTGCCGCACACTGTCATCACATCTGGGCTATGAAGCTGGGTCCCCATACTGTAACTTGTTTGTAACTTCCTCATCTTTTCTTCCTTTTACTTCATTTACTTCAATTTCTGCATGTGTCTCTGAAGGTGAATAAATTTTCTCCACTTCCATATCAGTCTGATGCTGTGAGCTGCCTTCATCTAGAAGTAAGTTTCCATCATCTTGAGTTTCCAAACTGCTTTTTTGTGGATGTGAGCTATCCTCATCTTGAAGTAATATACCTTCATCTTGATGTTACAAACTGCTTCCAGGCGAATGTGAGCTAACCTCAACCTCCTCTCCAAGTAAAATTCCTTCATCTGGATGCTGTGAACTGCTTCCATCTTTATTTGGATTAAAGAGAAGATATTTCAGGAAGGAGCCCTACTGTTTTGCTTGGTCCTTTTCCTTCTCAGCCTTTCGTTTTCGATACTCAGCTCCTGAGGGTTTTCTTTTTCCTCTTTCTGCCATGGGACATTTGAATATTGTTATGTACTGTGCTCCCGACTGCAAGCATTATAGCGTTAAGGACGGCTGACCCACCCACCACATGGTTGGCTATTTAAAACACATTGCAGCCATCCCAACATGTCTTTTCACTGCTTAAAGGTTCAATGATTAGTAACATACACTCACTTGCCTATTAAAACAGTTAGTTATAGCGTTTACACGGAAACAAAATGACCTTTTTCAACGTTATAACCCAACACCGGTTGTTTGGAAAGTAATCCCCTTCCTCATGTTACCCGCTTGGAGTGTGACGTCATCACTTTCATAGTCTATTAAGCGTTAACACTGTTACTTTTCTTTTATGGACCTTATTTATTACATGTGAACCAGTTATAACAAAGAAAAGTTCATAATTATACAGCCCGATAATAACGCTAAGATTTAATAATGCTTAAAGATACTCACATTTTGGATCTATAATGCTGAAAGTCATTATTCTTTATTCTTTGGCACCAAGAAACACAATTTTCCACAGTATTCGCTTAATTCTTAACCATCTACCTGTGACGTGTGTTAAAATGACCGTTTGACATGTATCAACTCGCGATATCTCCGCTCTACATGAATTTCCAAATATGCGATCTTGATGTATATTCGAGTTAGGTGTCACTAGCATTGCAACTCTTGCTGCTGGTGGATGTATTTCATTGTAGCTGAGTTATTGCTTATCAAAATTGCGGAGTGGATCATCTTGACCCTACATCGCAAATTGAATTCTTTTTTAGCTTAAATATTATTTATTTTTGCAGTAAATAAAAGATTTGACATATTAATAAATTCTCAGAAATGTAGAGAAGTGAATCAGAATTCATATTCCCTCCGTACGTGCACGGGAATTGAAATAATGACATCTTCTTTATTTTATTTGTATTTTTTTTCATTTTTTCATTTTTTTTATTTGATTTTTTCCCCTTCAATTTGGCACCCCATTTAACTTGGCACTCTAGACAACCCCCTAGTTCACCACCTATATGGACCTGTGCAGAGACAATTTATAAAAGATAGATATGCTCAGTGTCATGTGTTTAGCAATCCTATCCCAGCTCGCACTGTTTGATGGTGCTACCCACGTGGCAGCATATATACTCTAACTAAAAATTGAAGCCAAAATAGAATCCTAAGGGATGCCACAAGCAATTTTAAGGTAGATCTTCTATTACCTCAGAAATGTTTGGGGACAAGTAGAATCCAAGGCAAAGCAATGCTCACTCTTACTACCTTGGAGAAACTACTTCATTATTATTTATTATTTGCAGAAGCGCCAAGTGGGGCTTTTCAAGACCAAGCCCCATTGCTCTTGGGATGGTACAAAAGCACAATAGAAGACACCTCTCGTTCTGAAGAAATTACAAACTATGTTAAGCAAGACACAACAAGTGGGTGCAACAAACAACCAGAAGGAATAGCAACAAGAGGATGATAGGAACAGTAAGAAGAACATGTATCCATATATGTGCACAGCTGGATAGTTTCAGACTGATTAGCTTGTGAGTGTGTGTGTATATATCTGTTAGTAAATGATTATATGAACTCCAGAAGCACCTTAAATTGGCAGTGAGACAGTGAATGAATAAAAGGGGTGTAATGTAAGCATAGCTTGAATATGGGGTTGGCTGAAGGTACATTGCAACTTGATTGGAAAACTGATTATAATTTAGCATAAAATTGAGGCAAACCACTCTGGAACCCAAATACAGTTATTTTCTTAAGTAATGTACCTGATTTAAAAACTCTTGTTATTGAATGTACATCATCTCTACATTTTGCTTCAGCTAGACAAAGGGAGGACAAAGGGTAACAATAGTAAGATAACAAGATTACACGTATCGCACAACTTGATGGTTGTGAATCATCCAAGTGGCTTTCTTTTAATACATAAATAAAATCAGCTCTTTCCGACTGTGACACATCCCAGACAGCATCAACCAGCTGATTTCTTGTAGATGCCATAGCAGAAGCAGGTCTTAATGTAAGCCCTATGGCCAGAAACTCCAGAGGAAAAAGAGCTCTCTACTTCCTCCATTGGTGAAAAGGGAACGGCTGTCTACCCACAGTTCCTCTAGTTATACCTGGGGATTCACCTTAAGTAGATATGAATTTGGAAGGTAGTTGGCTTCCAGAGCGCCTCAGAGATGATGTGGCATTCATTTCTAAATAGTTAGGACTCTACTGAAGGGTCCTAAATGCTCTTGGAGCCTCTCCTGGGGATGTTGTGGTGAAATGCAACACAGACTAAAGACTTTGTGGTAAGAGATGACAGCAGTGGAGCTGACTCAACTCCAGTGGGTCCCTGCCCTAGCCAGCACCTTAATAAAGTTAAATCACTATGCTGGGTGTGGTCAGACAAATCTTGGGACTGGAAACAAAGCTGCTAACAGACATTTGGAGTACTGTTACTGACTAACCAAACTGAGGGGAGTTTGGTGGATGGGTGAGGTAGTGCACCAAGGGACTGTTACCTGTGGGACATTCTCACTAACAGATAGGAAGGAATTTAGCTGGACAACTGCCATAGTTACTGGAACAGGGTGAGTATTTTACTCTTCATTTGTATCTATATTCTGTTGCTGTATTTTCCCAAGTTTATGACTGTGTTCCCTTTCCTCTAATGCACATATCCTTGGTTGTACACAATCACGGAACGCTTGGGAGTGGGGGATTTCTGCCTGTTGAGGGCACCTAAGGCAGGGTGCGTTTAGTTTTCCTGGGTTTCTGGGTGGGGGCTCAAGCCGGTTTAGTTATTTTGTCAAAAGAGACCTTAGATATACTGAACCAGGCTCTTTGTGCTGCCATTAACCACTTGGCACAAGGGTTTCGCAAAGGAGGAAATGGTTACAAATTAATTCAAGGAGAGCATTCCATAAATAACAGGCCGTCTATGGTTATAACAACAGTTCCCTATTGCGCGGGAGAGTTTTCAACCTTGCTTAATTCGTGTTTGTAAAGTGCTTTGAGAGAGTCCCTAATGCTATAGAAATACAAGCTACTATTGTTGTTGTTTGTTTGTCACTAAGGTGATTGTGTTTGTCAAAATCAAAAATCAGGACTACTTTTGGGGTGACATCATAAGCACAAAATAACCATGTGTAGCCCCCCTCTTGTTCACTGGCCCAGTATGAAGTTGTTCAAGATAGGGGAAGTTTGCCTTGTGACTTTTTTTTTTTTTACACACAACTTTGGCTCCTCCGTGTGCTCTGCGTTGTGTGTCCGTGTGCACACACCTCAGACCAGACACACTCAGACAAACCACCAGGAACAAGGTTTTATTCTGTAAAGAAACATAGAACAGGATTACAGTCCAGCAGCCTCCTCTCTGCTCGCCTGCCACATGCTCCCAGCTTCAGTCAGTGCTGAGACTTCCTTCCTGTACCAGAGGGTACATCGTGGCAGAAACCAGGAAGTTCTCCCAACATGCCGAAGTTTGTAGTCCACAACTTGTAGTTCCCATGGCTGCTGCTGAAGCACACTGGACCTTGGGCTACACCTGCCAAGGGCAAAGGTGCACTTTGTAACAAATGTGTGTTGCTTTCTTAGCAGGGAGGATTTTTTTTTTCTAGTAACAATGTTCTGAAAGAGTTTATCATGAAACACTGAACAAGTATGTCATGGGGCTAATGGCACTTCAGGAAGGATCGGGGCCTAACTGGCCCTTGAAACCCATGTGGAGAATCTCTGGGAGTATCAGGAGCTCCAGGTGGTGCCCCTTTAGCTAATTAGAAATGGAGCAGCCCGGTTAGAAGGAGACTGTATGAACAGGAAGTTGGCCAAATAAACTCTCTGGCTGTTGCAGCCTGGAGGAACCCACAAGAGGTGGGAATAGGCCTCGGTGGGGACAAACACCCAATGAGGGCTTAGGAACGACAGAAAGAGCCCCAAGAGAACTGACAGAGTCTCTGGGGCAGGGAGACAGTGGGGAGCTCCTGTAGGGTTGCCAACCCTCCAGGATTGTCCTGAAGTCTCCAGGAATTAAAGATTAATCTTGAATTAAAGATTGTCATGTGATGAAACCTCCAGGAATACATCCAACCAAAACTGGCAACTCTAAGGTCCTGTCAGTAAGCTCCAGGAAGACAGCTAGTATCTGCCTCTAGACCCAAGAGGCCTACAGTTTGAGCCTGGCTCTTGGGAAGGGAGCAGGAAGACAAAGAGTGTGCTGACAAAGAGGGAGGGAGCAAGTATCTAAGAGGTTAGCTCTCTAAGCAGAACAAGAAATTGAACCCCAGTGTGGATGGGGGTGGAGCAGCTGAATCTAGGATGCAAGAGGGGCTACTGGGAATCTACTGACAAGAGGGGGTGAGAAGACTAAGACTCTGGTGAAGAGGAAACTGAAGCCAGGGACTGTCTATTGGATATTAATTAATAAAGTCCCCCATGAACAGGGGGTTATTTAAGGTAAAATCTGACTTGGGATTGATTTATGTAGCCAAAAAAGAGAAACTGAGGCACAGTCTGGGTCTGGGTCAAAGAGTCATTAATATTCATTCTGAGCAAAGAGCATCTTTGATAGTGTCTACAGTCTTTGACTTTGCTCTTAACTCCAAACACTATTCATGGCTCTGAACACTCGTTTTGCTGGACTGTTTGGTCCTGGTAAACATAGAGCAAATTCTCCTTGGTATAACAATCTGTCTTGAATAAACATTTTGCAGTTATTTTAAAACTGGACAGAGGATATTGAATCCCTGAGGATCCAGTCTGAAGAGGGGCAGGAAGGGGAAACTATAGAAGCCCCTCTATGGCTGGGTAAACCAAACTGTGGGAAGGGTTTGGCCAGGGCACATGGCTCTCTCTCTCTCTCTCTGATATTGTCTCCTTCCCCACCCTGAGGACAGGCTGGGGACCAACTGGCTAAGCAGCAGTTCTGCAGAAAAGGACCTGGGGATTACAGTGGACGAGAAGCTGGATATGAGTCAACAGTGTGCCCTTGTTGCCAAGAAGGCTAATGGCATATTGGGCTGCATTAGTAGGAGCGTTGCCAGCAGACAAAGGGAAGTGATTATTCCCCTCTATTCGGCACTGGTGAGGCAACATCTGGAATACTGCGACCAGTTTTGAGCCACCCCACTACAGAAATGATGTGCACAAATTGGAGAGAGTCCAACGGAGGGCAACGAAAACGATTAGGGGGCTGGGGCACATGACTTATGAGGAGAGGCTGAGGGAACTGGGGTTATTTAGTCGGCAGAAGAGAAGAGTAAGGGGGGATTTGATAGCAGCCTTCAACTACCTGAAGGGGGGGTTCCAAAGAAGATGGAGCTAGGCTGTTCTCAGTGGTGGCAGATGACAGAACAAGGAGCAATGGTCTCAAGTTTCAGTAGGGAAGGTGTAGTTTGGATATTAGGAAAAACTATTTCACTGGGAGGGTGGTGAAGCACTGGAATGGGTTACCTAGGGAGGTGGTGGAATCTCCATCCTCAGTGGTTTTTAAGGCCTGGCTTGACAAAGCCCTGGCTGGGATGATTTAGTTGGGGTTGGTCCTGCTTTGAGCAGGGGATTGGACTAGATGACCTCCTGAGGTCTCTTCCAACCCTAATCTTTTATGATTCTATGAAGTCTGTGAGACTGTAGCAGGTAAATGGTCACTGTTGCGGAAATCCCCTACAGGAAGGCACGAGGGCAGCATTTAACAGAGAAGTTGCTAGCAGCACAGTAGCCCACTGCCAGGGAACTGGAGATGTGCCATGAAGCCTGGAGGCATATGAACTCCATTCAGATGATGAAGTGTTTCTGCTGCTACCCTGAGTGCAGATCTTTAGGGATTAAGTGGTTCAAGGCCCAAACCTCTGGCTTCTTTTGCCAGCAGGGGAATAACTGTCCTTCTTAAAGGAAGAACTGGGAGAAAAAGCAGTTTCCAGCTCCCTGTGCAGAAATACACCTCTACCCTGATATAACGCGACCTGATATAACACGAACTCGGATATAACGCGGTAAAGCAGCGCTCCAGGGGGGCGGGGCTGCGCGCTCCGGCAGATCAAAGCAAGTTCGATATACAGTAACGCAGTTTCACCAATACGCGGTAAGATTTTTTGGCTCCCGAGGACAGCGTTATATCGGGGTAGAGGTGTAGCTTGAGCATAGGAAGACTAGGAATTTCTGCTATGCCATACAGCATATGCTTTTCTTCCCCCTGCCCCCCCCCCCCCCGCCAGTCACTATTGTTAAGCATGTGTGATATCCTTATGCCTATCTCGGAGAATGAGATATGCATTTTAAAAAGGCAGGCAGCAAGCAGATGAGAGAGAGGGATGTTGTGTTGAAGAAGGAAAGGAATTATAGGAAATATGTTAAATGTGACCGACAGGAAGGAAGTTCAAAGAAAAATGAGCACATTATAGCACTGTTGTCCTCAAAACACCTGTTTCTATTTTAGGGGTTCATTTCAGGGAGCATGCTGACCTTAGAAAAACAGACATGGTGCCATCTGCTGGACAATGGAAGACGTAACTCATACAGGAGGCTTGAAATATGTTGTTATAGTATTAATTTACACAGCACTATATAATACTATTGTAAGGAATATTCACTATTTATATTGAAGAAATATTCAGTGTGCAAAAAAACAGGAATGTTGTACCAATTGGCGTTCTGCAGATCCTGCTGAGGTTCATGGCAAAACTCCCATTCACTTCAGTGTGAACAGGACTACACCCAATGTCAACAAAAGTACATTTATGGTACTAATGATACAGCTCTTCTCAGGAGTTTGTTTCTACAACTCATCTACTGGCTGGAGGTATAGAGCAGTATTTGGCCTGTGAATTACGGAGCATACCACTCAAATCCTCTTTTGCTGATAATCTGTCATTTAGAAAAATCCTCAAACAAAATTAAGGAAATCAATCAAAGCAGAAATGCCAGGCCAGAGAAAATGCTCAAACAGAAAATTAATGGGCAGAGATTTGCAAATATCTATATTTACCATTGCCAACAAAATATCAGGATTTCGTGGGTTTCTGAAAAGCAAAACAGAATAATTCCTTCTCACTTTACATTTTCTGCACAAGATAAAGGGAGCTTTTATAGGCAGGAAGTATTGATTCAGCCATAAAAAATGATACATTTCTGCACACAAATTCACAAAAAAAATCCCAAAACATGTGTTGTCCCCCACCCCCTCTTCCTGGGATGCTTAAATGTATAAAGATTCCAACAAGATCAAAGTCAAGGATCAAATTTTTGATTTTGAAAAAATAAAAATCAATATTTGAAAATATAGTCTTGCGTGGCTAGTCACAGTTTGACCAAGCTGGAGACTTATCCTGCCCTGACTTCTGTCTTATCCCTTTTATTGCAGATGCAGTTTGAAGGCAGCTTTCCTGAGCTGTTAGGCTGCCTGTCTGATGCAATGCTAACTCCGCATTTTTAAGTATGTCACCTCCAGGAAGAATCACTCCGTTCAAAAATACCTGTTCAGAGTCAGCATGATGCAGCATGGAAAGACAAGATTATTTAACCAGAAACTATGGTACGAGCAGAAACTACTTCAAATGTGCAATTTTAAAGTGCTCCTACTGGAGTTGGTGTTTCACAGACCTGTCAAGATCTGAAATCTAATAAATAGGTGCATTTGGAGGAGAAATATTATGATGCCTGTTTTCTCTGATGAAATACACTGGAAAGAGAGAGGCTCAGAGGTTAAAGTAAGGGAAAGCAGGCAGGGCCCAGCTTTTAGCAGAGGGAGAGTTCTCCCGGGCTGGGGTAAGAAGTTCTCTCTAGAATTGCCCTTCTTGCTTGGCTGGTGCCAGGAGAGTTCACCGCCTCATTTTTCAATCTACTTTAACCACTGGAGAAAATTATAAATAAGTAGCTAAAAAATAAGGCCTGTCCCTCTTAAATAAGGACAGCAGTGGTGTATGGTTTTCTGGTTCTAAAACTGGGCTAAGGCATCTTACTCAGGAAGAATCCAGACTTCCAGCACACAACAGCAAGGACCTAGTTTTTAAAGGTATGTAGGCATTAATTCCCACTGGAATTAGGTGCCCAAATACCTTTTAAAAATGGCCATAAGTCTCTTGATTACCTCAAAAGTTAGAGGAGAAGATTCAATCTTCACACACACACACACACACACACACACACACACACACACACACACACACACACACACACACACACACTAGTTATCCTAGTATTCTTCCAGTGTTCAGACTCCTGAGTGTGAGTTCAAAAGAAATCATGGCTGGTGCCCTACGGGAGATAGGGTGTGATTCCAAGAGACTCCCAGCAAAACTGGGAGGGTTGGCAACCCTATCAGCCACTCTGGAACCTGCATGGGACATCATAAAGCAAAAACTTCCCCCACCAAACCCCGCAACCGTGGGTCGGCCTATCATACCCTCCATCTATGCCCCTGCCCCAGCCGGTGAAAATGAGAGCGTGAGCGAGGGTGGGGGAGAGCAAGCGACGGAGGGAGGGGGGATGGAGTGAGCAGGGTTGGGGCCTCTGAACAGGGGCAGGGAAGGGGCGAGGCAGGGTGCAGGGCAAGGGTGTTCCATTTTCTGCAATGAGAAAGTTGGCCACCCTATTGCTGAAGCCAAACCGGGAGACTTTTGGGGCTGAAAGTCCGGCGGCGCGGCAGGGCTCAGGCAGGCTCCCTGCCTGCTCTGGCTCCGCACCACTCCCAGAGGTGGGCTGGAGTTTAGTCAAGAAAGATGGTGGCCCCAGTGCCACCATCATCCCACTCAAACAGAGGATATGGGGGGTGTCACTGCCAACCCGAACCTAAGCAGAGGACTGTATGTGTGTGCGTGCAGTGGGAGGCTCCTACCACCACCTGTGCTCCAAGCAGAGAATGCTCTTTGTGGGCCCTGATTACCTCAACCCAAGCAGATGGCTCTGGAATGATGTGGGCACCATTATCCCCAAGTAAATTGTGTGCATAGTAAAGGACAGATGGTCTGTTGGTTAGGGCACTAGCCTAGGACTTGGAGGACCTGAGTTTAAGTTCCTGCTCTTATCACAGGCTTCCTGTATGACACTGGGGGAGTCACTTAGCCTCTCTTTGCCTCACTTCCCCATTTGTAAAATCCCCTTCCTTATAAGGGTGTGAAGACAAATACATTAAACATTGTAAGGCACTCAGAGTACAGTGATAGGGACCATGTAAGTACATAAGGTAGGTAGTTTGTGTCACGCTGTCTGAAGTGGCTCATGACTGTGAGTGCCTCCTCAGGGCAGACTGTCAGAAACAGGGCAGATACCCCAAACTGATGGTCTGTTCTATAAGTAGATATCACCAAGCCAGTAACAAATATGAACTCCAGACCTATAACAGTCTTACCACTTTACAGCGCTGAAACTTTCTTGCTCAGGGGTGTGAAAAAACACCCTCCTGAGTGATGCAAGTTTCAGCGCTGTAAAGTGGCAGTGTAGACAGTGCACCAGCGCTGGGAGCCACGCTCCCAGTGCTGGTAGCTACTCCCCTCGTGGGGGGTGGTTTTTTTACGACTACACAGCCACGTTAAAGTGCTGCCGTAGCAACGCTTTAACGTTGGTAGTGACGACATACCCTTAGTGATAAATGGCCATTTACATAAAAAAAATCACACCACATTTAGGTTGCTTCCAGTGCCAAGAGACAAGTCACTTACCCCAGATCAATTGGTACCCTAGGTCTTACATGGAAGATGATGCTTGTAGCCAATCCTCTGAGGCTATGGCTACACTGGCGCTTTACAGCGCTGCAACTTTCTCGCTCAGGGGTGTGAAAAAACACCCACCTGAGCGCAGCAAGTTACAGCGCTGTAAAGCGCCAGTGTAAACAGTGCCCCAGCGCTGGGAGCCGCACTCCCAGCGCTGTAAGCTAATCTCCTCATGGAGGTGGAGTACCTGCAGTGCTGGGAGAGCTCTCTCCCAGCGCTGCTGGCGCGCGACCACACTCGCATTTCAAAGTGCTGCTGCGGGAGCGCTCCCGCGGCAGCACTTTGAAGTTTCGAGTGTAGCCACGGCCTGATTATCTAAAGGCTTATTAAGTAAGAAAAAGAAGCAAGAGAGTTATTTACAGGTTAAAGCAAGCAAACATATGCACAAATGAGTTGTAACCTAAATCCTAAGGATGACAAGATTGTAGTGATTTGTCAATGCAAAGTGTCTTTCAGGGGAGACCCAGGAGGCAGCCCCTGGGGTTCTCTGGCTTTCGGTTGGCGACTCGGAGTTCAAACAGCAAAGAAATGGAAAATTTTCCTCTGATTTTGTTTTATTTCCTTCATTCAGCTTTCAAGTCCATAGGACGAGCTTCCTTGCACATAGCATTTCCTAGGTGTGATAGGGCCATTAACCAATCCTTTGTATTGCAATGTTCCTTGATGGCCTTTGATAGTCCGGAGGTGGAAGGGGGAATGATTCTGGTGCCTGGGTTCACAAGTTCAGAGCAAACATTTTCAAAGTTATAAAGTAAAACTTACATATTTTCTTATAGCATGGAACACCAACATTACAAGTGAGATTAATACATGCAGTAATTTACAAGCATTTCATAAAGTCTAAGCACTAAATACATTCTTATCAAACTAATACTTATTTTGAGCAAAACTAACATACAGGTGAACTGGTCTGGTCTCCTGCTATGAGATTGTCAATTATTAGCTAATGTCTGCAGCCTGGGCAAGATCGGGCATCTGGCCTGCCAGCATCACAGCCTGAATCATTTCGTCCCACTACATTGAATTAGACATGCAGGGTCCAGTCCAGCCCTGGTGCAACTGGGCACAACTCCCATTAACTTTGTCACATTACAGCAATGTGAGAATCATGAGTGTAAGAAATGTGTGACACAGGAGTACTGGTAGGAGACCAATGGCCCATCCCAAGTAACATGACATGGATCAGGCTAATCAAAGGTTAATACCCATGCCACAGGGTACAGTATTGAGTGACACTACAGCCAGGCTTTAATTCAGGGAGTTAAAGAATGAAAAGGATCAGTCAGGATCCCATCAAATCTTTTAAGAAATATGTTTTTATTGAAAACTCCATTACAAAGTGGATTTAATCGTTTTCCATAAGACCAGGGAACAGTGGGGGAAATCATTTTGCAGCATGCAGCTCTGGTTGGCTTCCTTCTCTGCCTTTCCCATTGGATTTAAGGGAAAGGATTTAATGGGATTAGAATGTCCATCTACGTTAACCATTTAGTGACTCTTCCCCTTGGCCTGTCTGGCTCAGACTTCACTGGTGTTTCATAGGGTTTATGTCTTCATATGTCCAAAGAGCACTTGTCTCTGAATACCTCGGAAATAAAGTAAATTGGCCAAATTCATTCCCTTTGTTATTCCACCGAAGTCAGCGTTGTTACACCAGGGAGGAATTGAGTGCTCTGTGAACGAGGAACTACATTTACTAATACACACTTTAACTAAAGGCTGAACTGTCCCTGAGGATGAAATTCACCCTCAGAGTGCTTTGTTCTTGAAAGGCTCTTCCCACAGTGTATGCCCCACTGTATGTCTGATTTGAAGAAGCTGCTGGACTCGGGAGTGACTGTGCAGGGGAGCCATGCAACTTTTGTAGCTTGAAGAAGACTGCTGTTCTGGCATAGGCCAGCATCGAGAGAGTTGTTGGAGTCAGGCTGGAGATGGGCCAGCGGATTGGACATGACACCCAGGAGTGCAGGATTCAATCTTTGGCCTTAATACCCTGTGTAAGTGGTACAGAGAAGTTAGCAGGTAAGGAGGATTTTCATCTAGCATTCATCATTTTTACTTGCATGTAACCATGAGGTATAGTGTACAAGCATGGGTCAGGCTTTTGGTGAATGATTTGACCCATTAATTTCAACCAAAATGTTGTAATTATGGATACTTCTACTAAACAAAGTATTTAATATTTTTATCCCCTGGAAGGCATGTATTTGTTTGATTACTGGGCAGTTGAAGACTGCTATGCGTTCCTGGTGCTATGCATTCCTGGTCCCCACTGCCTGCCATCACCAGCTGCTGCCTCAGAACAGGTGCTGGATTCATTTCCTACCAACTTCTGGCCAACTTTAAAATGCTCTTCTGTGTGTGAGAGGGAGAAGGTGTTTGAAGTTGGGTAGATCCCATAGGGAAGGGAAGGTGTTTCCTCCACTTTCATTTATAACAATTATAGGCCTGATTTCCCATTGCCTGCACCTTGTGGAGCAATTTATCTCTGCAAAGCTAGTGCAAAGTGCTACCTTTCTGACTTGCTAGTGTTTCCACCTCCTTCTGATTTAATTTGCACAGGTGTAATTGACTCCACAAGGGGCAAAGTAGTGGAGAAACATGTTCTGGGTGTGTCTGGCTGACTTTGCAAGAGAAAACAAAAATATTTTAGGGTCCCACATAAATGAGTGGTTTATTTTTAATCTCCCAGCAAAACAGAGGATAGTCAGATTGGAATGACATTAAGGTACATTCTATAACCCCCCTGCTCATAGAGAGAGTTAATTCAATTAATATAACCATAACACAAGCAGAGATACTACAGATGTATCAATTAGTGCCACAGTTCATTCACAGCACCATTTACAATAATTAGAGAGGCGTAAATGTGGACATGTGTTCCTTTAAAGAAAACCAGTAAAATCCTTTTCTATACATATTTTCTCTTCCATATATGAATGTTTGAGGGGTCTAAACTTATTTCTTTTGGCACAGAAAATGCTTTGGTATATTTTGTGTCGCTCATTCCATTTTACAGTAGGGTTTACTCCTGGGTTCAGCTAAAGATATACATCTTATAGACTATCCTGGAGAAATAAGTCTTTGTGTTGTGTTAGAGCCTCTAAAAGTCCCATAGGACAGTGTCTGAGAGAGGATGGGGAAGGAGTCAGAAGAAGGAAAGTGGGGGAGGATAGAGAAGAAAGGGATGGCAGCCAGGGGCGGCTCTATGGTTTTTGCCGCCCCAAGCACGGCAGGTAGGCAGCTTTTGGCAGCGCGCCTGCAGGCGGTCCACTGGTCACGCGGATTCGGCGGCATGCCTGAGGGAGGTCCACCGGTGCTGCGCCATCAGCGTCCCCGCCGCCGAATTGCCGCCGAAACCGCAGGACCGGTGGACCTCCCACAGGCGCGCCGCCGAAAGCTGCCTGCCTGCCGCCCTCACAGCGACCAGCAGGCCGCCCCACGCGGCTTCCCGCCCCAGGCACGCGCTTGCTGCGCTGGTGCCTGGAGCCATCCCTGCATGGCAGCTTCCCCATTCTACTGGTTCGGAATGGGTAAGGGGAGTGCCTCTCTGAGGGTACGTCTACGCTGCAAAAAACCTCTGTGGCAGTGAGTCTGAGTCCAGGGCAAATGACTCAGGCTGGCAGGGCTCCTGCTATGGTTCTAAAAATAGTGCAGACATTGCTGCTTGGGCTGAGCCCAGGGTTAGAATAAAACCTGGTGAGGTCAGAGGATCTCGGAGTCCAGGATCCAGCCTGAGCAAGAACATCTACACTGCTATTTTTAGCCCCATAGCATGAGCCCTGTGAGCCAGAGTCAGTTGACCTGGGTTCTGAGACTCGCTGCTGTGGATTTTTCTGAAGTCTAGACACGCCCTGAGGAGCTGTGGGGAAGACCTTACATTTTGTGCATGCCTTTTCTGTACCTCCAATTTTGAATTTGCAACTTTTTGGAGGAGGGCGGCTTACTTCTAAAGACTCAAATTAGAATTCAGACAAAAAATTAGGTTTATTATTTTTCAGAATCATGATTTTTACGCCACTCGCATTGTATTTTTGGGTTCTTACTGTTGACTTTTTTATTCTTAAGATTGGCAATGCTACTTTCACCAAGCTACTTTGTCCTCCTCTAAATTCCTCCTTAAAACTGGCAGCTGCCCTGATGCTTACCGAACACTGCCATTTGCCAATGGGTGGGTAGGTGGCAAGCTGAGGCTAATGCTTATTTATGCAAAATATGCTCATTTTGCTCTTATTTCCCTCCACACAAGTCACCTATCCATAAGCCTGTTTCATCTGCCTATTGCGTCTTGTCATTGTAACACACTAGTCAGGAAGTGTTACGTGTCCCCCTCTGTGCCCAGTCCACAGAGGATACGGGTCTGTTAGAGCTCTCAGCCTGGCTGTTTAGCTCAAGCTGTAGAAACGTATGCCTTCAGCTCTGGAGATCCCTAGTTCAACCTCTGCCATCAGCATACCCCTAGGTTTCTCAAACTTCATTGCATCATGATCCCCTTCTAACAACAAAAATTACTACACGACCCCAGGCAGGGGGACCAAAGCCTGAGCCCCTCTGCCCCGGGCAGGGGGGCCAAACCCAAAGTCTGAGCCCCGCCGCCTGGGTGCGGGAGGGCAAAGCCAAAGCTTGAGGGCTTCAGCTTTGGGCAGGGGGGCTGTAACCTCAGTCTCGCCGCCCAAGGCTGAAGGCCTCAGGTTTCGGCTGAAGCCCTCAGGTTTCAGCTTCAGCCCTGGGTGGTGGGGCTCTGACTTTGGCTTCAGCCCCAGGCCCCAGCAAGTCTAACGCCAGCCCTGGCGACCCCATTAAAACAGGGTTGCAACCCACTTTGGGGTCCTGACCACCGTTTGAGAACCACTGGCATACCCCATCATAATTCTAATTTGTGAGATCTCTGGAGCAGGGACTCTCCTCTTTATTTGTCTATACTGTATCTAGCGCAAAATGGCCGTGATCATTGATTGGGCCCCCTAGGCACAAGTACTACTACTAATAAAGACTTTGATTTGTTTGGTAGAAACAGTGGGTGTGGAATCTTTAAGAATGCATGTCTGTTTTAATACTCATCATAACCATTCCTACCCCTAGAAGGAATTTAGAAGTGCAATCCTCTACAGTTCCTGTTAGCCTCTGTTATGGCAGACTGAATATGCTTTGTTTTAACTGGATAGCTTGTTTAGTTTATTGAAGCTGCAGCTGTAACACCTGCAATGCACAACCTTGCATCATTTTCTAGCAGGCAGGAAAGGATCTAGTTTGGCAAAGCAGTTTTTTGACGCCAAAGCTGCTTTTCTCTAAAAATGCCAGAAATGTCTCTACCTAAACAGAACAGTGAAAAGCCAAGAGTTTAGTGTGTTTGGCTTTGGGGTGTGAATATTTTCACACAGCTTCTAATCTTCACCCTGTTATTTAGTAACAACATTTACAGGTCCCTTCCCTATAGTGTCTGGAGGCCAAAAACAATATCAGAGCTTCTACTATCATACAGACTGCTACTGAAGATTCACCTTGAGCTCAAGAAGTAATACTGCTGCTTTTGAATTCTTATTGTGCAGTGCATATAATAGACAGCAAATATGTAACTTGTTTTTGTTTGTGAAGAGACCAGGAGTGAATTTGAAAAAATAACTGAGTTTACTAAGAGCTTAATTCAGTTATGTCAGTGAAACTGTGTGAGCAGGCAGAGATAGCTAATTCAACTTTGAATTGGTTAAATATAAACTCCACACACACAACTCCCCCAGAAGGGTAGTGGGATACTGTATAATCACCCAGTGAAACCTGAGTTAGAAGCTTTGTAGCCTACCATCAGGGCTCAGGCTCATGCAGAAATTCATAATTTTCGCTCATTTTCAATGCAAAAATACCCATTTTGTTGAAATGGTCCACAGTTAAATTTGTGAGTTGCAAAATGAAGGCACTGAATTTCTCAGCACTCTAGAGCAGCCTGCGTGAATGTGTCAGCCTGCTCATGGGCAGTAATCACATCTCATTGCCTCATTTCAGTGTCTTGTTTTCAAGTTACACCACTCATAGTAACATTTTATGTTAAGTCGAACTATTAGAGGAGAGTGGCAAATTCACGGCCTTTGGCATAATGATGGGCAAGGTTATATGGAACTCCCTCTTCCCCTGACAATCTCTGCAGTAGGTGCTCTCTGCTCTGATTACATGGATACTGTATCCAGTGCTTTCGGATTTCTAAGTAGTCTAGACAACCTACAGGAGAAGAGGAAGGCTTTTAATTCCTTCTCTTTTTGGTGGAGGAGGTTGCAAGGCAGCAGCACCATTTAGGAGGACAGGTGGGGGGAAGCTATAGCCCCCCCGAGTTTCGTAGGAGACATCTACTCACCCTAGCCCCAGACAGAGTTCTTAACTGCAACACAGCTTGAGTGTGATATGTGATGAGTTCGGAAGCTGGGAGCAGTTTATTTCTATATCGAGGCAGGTTGATTAAGATAACAAAGGGCTTGTCACCTTGTAAATTAAGGATCGGATCCTTAGATGATCCTGAAAGCATTGCCAGGCACTTCAGTTAAAAGATACGAAACAAAGTGCAGGAATAAATGGTGAGAATGGAGAGAGATAAATAGTGGTGTCCCTCAGGGGTCTGTACTGGGACCAGTACTGTTCAACATATTCATAAATGATCTGGAAAAAGGGGTACGCAGTGAGGTGGCAAAATTTGCAGATGATACAAAACTACTGTAGATAGTTAAGTCCAAAGAAGATTGTTAAAAGTTACAAAGGGATCTCACAAAATTGGGTGACTGGGCAACACAATGGCAGATGAAATTCAATATTGATAAATGCAAAGTAATGCATATGGCAAAATATATCCCTATGCATACAAAATGATGGGATCTAAATTAGCTGAACTGGTCAATAAAGAGATCAAGTTTTCAAGTGCCTAAGTAGACCCTGGAACCACAGTTAAAGTTGCCTCCATTACCAAAATCTGAAATGGCACCCCTATTGCGTGGCTGGAAGGTTTTTTTTTCTTGGTTCAGTGCGACAAAAAAGGGTTGATCTAATGCTTAGGTTGGTGCATTGCGTTGCAGATGGTGCTCTGTAAACAAAGCATTATTGTTATTAAAAAGAAACCTCACAATGTTGGCAACTTGCAATTTTATCGCGAGTCTCTTGATATTTGATGTTCATCTTAACACCACATTTATTATTATTATTTAAAATCTCATGATTTGGGGGGACTGGCTCATGATTTTTGAATGCTTGTGGTAACACTGGTATTAATAACTAATGAAAATCAAGGATCATTGTGTTAAAATCACAATACTGGGTTACAGAATAATGGTGGGTCTTTTCCACTCTAAATCACATGCATGCTACTATATTCATACATTTTCTAGAGCTGTCAGACAAGCAAAAGACTTAAACTAGTTATACCTATCCGAATGAAATCTTCAGATGTGTACCAGTGAGAGAGAGGGAGAAATGCACAGTGCAAAATAAACTCAGACTGATGTGGATGTAAATGGAAACAGTTTAATTATATATTCCAAGCATGTCCCACTAAAGTAATTATAATAAACCCTGGGTACAGAAATGACACACAATACAGATCTCAGCATCTAGTAACAAAAATTACAAAGGCAACTCTCTGACAATCATCCACTCTTTGCTAAAACAACTTGCAGCTGGAGGGTTCAAGCGAAAAAGATGACATCGGATTATGAATCATAATAAAAACACCTTCTTTTAAATTTTCAAAGATTCTGAGCTATGCATAGCTCAGTAAATGCAGCAGGTCTTTATGTACATGCCAGTCAATTCAGAGTACTGCTATAAAATTTCAGATCTCTCTCAATCTGTGCAGTTCTGGTTTTTATTTATTTTTTTGAGGAAAATATCATATTCAATCATTTATACTGTCGGCTTCAGAAACTAAGGTGTTTGAATTTGCACACTTCTGGTGGCTAAAAAAATCTCTCCGGGATGTGTAAGGGCTATTTTGTTGTGGCTCTTTTGTGTTAACTAAGTGATTTTTACATATTCTTGTAAATGATCCTATAACGATTTGAAACTAAATCCTCACATTTCTCCATTTTAAGAGATTGGAACATCGTTTTTTTGGGGGGGAGGGTTGGTCTATGAAGTATATTTGCTCCTATTTTGTACTAGATAAAGGGCATGCAATAAGTACAGGGCTTTTATACTTTTCACCTGTTGTACTAATGTCAAGCTACCATAGAAAGCATAGAAACAGTGTAAGGGAAACTAGAATAAATATTCAAATGCACTCACAGTTCACAGACTGTTAAATACATGTACATATATGAATGTCACCCAGTTGTTAATCCTAGAGACTGAAGTAGTTTATCAACAGAAGTCCAATATTGGCAGTGGTACAATGTGGCATAGTGGCACCCAACCCTGCCAATATGCCTGAAGTTTATTCTTGACAAGGTACCTCTAGGATTTAAGAGCTGGCCATTAGTGGCTCAAAGGATGCCAGTGGTGATAAACAGTTTTGTCACAGGAACAATTGTCCACTAGGATTTGACTGAAGTCACCAACTTGTTATTGTCCAACAGTAAAAATAATAACAACAATTAATGTTCTTGGCCCTGGACTTTGTGCACAGTATGTATTTTTTGTGTTTATTGGCTGTCTTGGTTTCACTTGGGCATTGAACCAATCACAAAGGTCAGTTATTGCTTTGTGATCCACAGGATGGTCCAGTGGTTAGGTCTCTAGCCTGGGATTTGGGAGACCTCAGTATAAGTCCCTGTTGTGCCATGGTCTTCCTGTGTGACCTGGGTGAGTCACTTAGACCTTCAGTTCCTCATGTGTAAAATAGGGATAATGCTTCCTTATCTCGCAGGGGTGTGTCATGTACTTCTTTACCAGATATGGACTGGCTACAGAGCTTGCTTATCTACACCAGCTGTGACAGGTTTCAAAGTAGCAGCCGTGTTAGTCTGTATCCGCAAAAAGAACATGAGTACTTGTGGCACCTTAGAGACTAACAAATTTATTTGAGCATAAGCTTTCGTGGGCTACAGCCCACTGCATCAGATGCATAGAATGGAACATATAGAAAGAAGATATATATACACATACAGAGAACATGAAAAGGTGGAAGTTGCCATACCATAATCATTAAAATAAAATCCTTTAACGCTCTGAGGTTCTAAGGTATTTTATACACAGCACCACCTAGTGGCTGAACAGTATGATACAGTTCAGCAGTCCATCACTGGGCATTGTGATAGATAAATATGGTACAAATTGTGACGTGCTCAGACGCTGCAGTTAGGGAGCCATATAAGTACCTAAAACAGATACTGTCCAGTGCCTGAAAATAGATCCCTTAAATATTGCACAGATTTAAAAGCAAATCTCTTTTCTCTCATTCTCACCTCTTTCCCTTACTGTGTAACTCAGGTTCTCCTGCCCAGGGCAGTTCTGATCCTGTCCCTCATCTCCCAACCTACCTCTAACCTATATCTACATGTAAGTAGTTTTAAAAGCACCTATCAGCTAGCTATATTACAAGGAAAAGGCTGCTGAGGCTCACTGTGGCCGCAGTTTGAAATGCAGTATGGATATCTGTTACTGGCCTGGAATCTGTTACTGGATAGAAATAACTGAATAGCCATTTTAGACTTCAATCTTACCAGTTCAGTACAGATAACATCGCTGTCCTGCATTTAGTTTTTAATTATGTACTTTGAAGTCAGATTGTTGCTTTTCAGTGATTAGCTATAATAGGAATGTTAAATTACATTTTTAAAAACAAATTTACTATTGGTTTCTCTGTATTATATTACTAATTTGAATTTGTATAAGAAGAAACTGCTACTGAACTCCGAGAGCTTGATATTAATGAAGTAAAATGTGTATTTGATCCTACTCAGGAGACTTTTAGATGCTGGCAGGGATCTTGAACAGCACTGAATTCACATACTGTATAACCAACAATACAGAGAGAACTCTGTGAGACACTAGGACCATTCTTGGAGTGAAATGACAAGCCAAATTGCATCTTAGCCTTCATCAGCAGGAGAGAGGTGTGCCACATTGCTGCTATTGAAAATACCAAGGGGGATTAAAATCTCAGATCTCCAAAAGCTAAGTCAGAGGTATCAAGAGAATTAGAGAAGAATGTATTTCTTTGACCAGGTAGTTTTTGAAAACAGGCTGGGGGAATCTGGATTTCCCCCCCCCCCTTGTTTTAGAAAAGGATACAGTATAAAATTTCCAAGTTTCAAACTTTGAGCCTGATCCTACAGTTCATCAGCAAAGACTCCTATTGAAGCATTAAGTTGGGAGCACCAAGGGCTAAAGGCCCTATCTTTTTATCTGCTTGTAAAACTCCATGCATACCTGTGTTTCTATGGACCAGATTTTGATATTCTTACATACTCTGAGAAGCAACCTACACCACTAATAGTCCCACTGAAATCATTTGTTGGTCCGCACTACCTACAAACTGCACCATCAGTGCATTACTGTTGCCTGAGGGTGCCATGTGAATTAGTATCCCAGCATTCAGTAACCTTACAGAATATTGATGTTGTCATAAGGTGGCTCCTCCTGCAGCAAAACCAGCATGTCTTCCTTAAGTTTTCCCTATCAAAGACCCCAGTAACTGCATGACAGCTCTTTTGCCATAATAATGCTTCTCCTTGGGCCCGAGTTTAATACCAAAACATACATCAATTAATCCCCAGCGAAAAGTCCGAAACACAGTCCGTTTCCCACACCCAGTAGATATAGTCTTTAAAACCTCAGTCATCCCAGCAGGCACACCTCATGGTTGGGAGTCCTTCCATACCATACGCCAGTGTCTTTTGCCACACCGAGGTTCCATGTTGGTCCTTTTCTGTCCCTCTGCCAGGAATGCCACTCCAGCCCCACAGTCTCTCTGCTGGGAGATCATCCTCACCAGGGGGCATCTCTCACTCCTCCTGGCCCTCTCACAGTTTCCCTGGTCCAACTTTCCAGCATGGAGACATCAGCAGGTAAACCCCTCCACTGCTCCCTCACCTTCAGGCCTTGGCTTCAGCTTTCCAGCTTAGATGTCAGCACGCAATTCCCTCTGCTGCTCCCCTGCCTTCAGGCTTCTCCCAGGAACCAACTATAGCTTCCTTCCACAGTACTGCTAGCTCTGGCAGCTCTCACCTTCCCTGTGCCTGACTGACTCAATCTGTGCTCTGAGGCAACCCTTGCTCACCCGGTCTTTGGCCCTGTAATTCCAAAGATATGGTAGAAGTGTGAGGGCCTCCTAATTCAGGGACCTGATTGCACTGAAAACATTCACGCTGGAAAATTAAAGCTATACTTCTAAAGTAACTCTATGGAGATGCTAATAAGCTCCATTAAGTCATTCAGCGGGAAAGCAAAATACAGAATCTTAGGTGGTGATAATTTACAAGAGAAAATGTCTTATTTATACAAGTACCAGACATTTTTCACTCCGGTTAAATAACACATCATAGATAAGCTGAACAGCCAGTGGGTCAAATTGTGCTCTTGGTAGTATCCCTGCCTCATCTGTATGAGACCTGGTAAGTCTTAGCACCTACTCTTGTCACATACTTAATATTCTCTGGCATATGTCTGTGTTTCCTACCATTGACAATATCTATGCAAGCTTTTTGATACCAACTGCCAAAAGCAAAAAACTACAATAAATCAATAACTAGGTCCCAAAAAAATTAAAAAAAAAAAAAAGAGGCTATTTAAAAACACTGACATCTCTTTTCTAAGTAGTCTGTTTTTTCCTGAATGATTGAACTTCCTTGGCTGGCAAGGAGCAATGCAATTGCCTATTGCAAACATCTGTGTTAGCAGTGTTTGAAAGAAAATGGGGTAGGGGTGAGGGAGGATTTCTGTGCCTCTGGTGCAATGGTACTTATTCATTTCCATATCAGGTACCCCTCTTCCATATCAAAACCGCATTTAGCCTGAACCCACCTTGTAACATGGTCATGGTGGGATGGCTGTGGTCTCCTGACAGCTGTTAGCCAATCCTGCCCTCCCCACCAGCTGAGAACCTGTGTTCTAGTGGAGTCCAATGCCCTTTCCTCATTAGTGTGATGCAGCCTCTGATTAATTTTTATCTTTGTTTCATAAGGATATGTCTGAAGGGCAAACTTTTTTGCTCTTTGGAATTCAGCAAACTGGCAAATGCTTTCAGAAACATTCCTACCCTACCCTAGGCCTACACACAAGGGGCTCTTCCCATATGTGTCATTGTATTTGAACACTAAATTATAGGGTGCGTAAGAATTAGAGGGCCACATCCTCAGCTGGTGTATAGTGAATAGCCCCATTAACTTCAGTGGAGCTATGCCGATTCATACCGGTTGAGGATCTATCCCCGAGTAACTAACTTTTTCAGTGTATCCGCCAAATCCTTGAATCAATTATTTTCATGACCCAAAATCTCCTGGACCTGTGCAGTGGGCCAGTCCTGAAGGAAAGCCCCATTCTTCTGAGGGGCTATGTGATAGATCTGTGGATCTGCTCACAGCTGATTGTTATTCTTGGCAGTAAAAGGGAAAGGGAGGGGCTGGTTTTGTGACTGCTTTGGCAGGTGGGGAGAGAGGAAGAGAGGGGACATGCTGTGGAATGTTGGGATGAAGGGTGCACCTTCCCCACTGCCAGGGCCGGCTCCAGGCACCAACGCAGAAAGCAGGTGCTTGGGGTGGCCAATGGAAAGGGGCAGCATGTCTGGGTCTTCGGCGGTGGGTCCCTCAGTCCCTCTCGGAGGGAAGGACCAGCCGCCAAATTGCCACCGAAGAATGAAGCAGCGCGGCTTTATTTATTTATTTATTTATTTTCTCTTCGCCACTGGAGGGGGGGGGCGCAAAAAAGCTGGAGCTGGCCCTGCTGTTATACCAATAGAATAAAAACCAGCAGGATCTTATTAAGAGGGATAAGGCAAAGATGCCACATTTATTGTAAATATAATAAAGCAAAAGATAAAAGTAAACAATGTTGTTTGACCACTTATTCCTAGCACTACTTATTTCTTATATCCACACACACATATATATATATATATATATACAGTGACAAAGTTCCTCCTCTATCTTGGTGGGTCCTGCGCTTATTGGCGGAATTTCTTGCCTCAGAGATTCACCATATGGGTTGGGGAACAGCCCAGAGACCTTCCCCTCTGGAAGAACCCACAGTCCAGGTCAATTGGGAGGTTTGGGGGGAACCCGGGCCCGCCCTCTACTCTGGGTTCCAGCCCAGGGCCCTGTGGACTGCAGCTGTTTATAGTGCCTCCTGTAACAGCTGCATGACAGCTACAACTCCCTGGGCTACTTCCCCATGGCCTCCTCCAAACACCTTCCTTATTCTCACCACAGGACCTTCCTCCTGGTGTCTGATAACGCTGGTGCTCCTCAGTCCTCCAGCAGCACACCCTCTCCCTCTCAGCTCCTTGCGCCTCTTGCTCCCAGCTCCTCACACTCGCACCACAAACTGAAGTGAGCTCCTTTTTAAAACCCAGGTGCCCTGATTAGCCTGCCTTAATTGATTCTAGAAGCTTCTTCTTAATTGGCTCCAGGTGTCCTAATTAGCCTGCCTGCCTTAACTGGTTCTAGCAGGTTCCTGATTACTCTAGTACAGCCACTGCTCTGGTCACTCAGGGAACAGAGAACTACTCATCCAGTGACCAGTATATTTGCCCTCTACCAGACTCCTGTACCCCACTGGTCTGGGTCTGTCACATATCCCTCCCCCCTGCTCAACGCCAAGGGGTTGGGCAGCTTGGGACGCCAGACAGTGCACACGTGACAAGCCATCGGCGTTGCCATGACGGCTCCCTGCTCTGTGTTGCACACGGAACTGGAAAGGTTGGAGGGATAAGAACCATCTGGTCACCCTTGTGTTCTTCTCCTTGTTCCGCTGCAGCCATTGAAGAGGGGCATGGTCGGTTACGAGGACAAATCTGCACCCGAGCAGGTAGTAGCGCAATGTTTCCATGGCCCATTTTACAGCAAGGCATTCTTTCTCCACCACTACATATTTTTGTTCCCTTGGAAGGAGTTTCCGAATTGGGTGTTCCTCCTCCCCGACCATCTGTGATAGAATGGCCCCCAACCCTACTTCCGATGCATCCGTCTGCAGAATAAACTCCTTGGTGAAATCAGGGGCTATCAGTACGGGGTTACTACAGAGGGCAGTCCGTAGGTCTGTGAATGCTTCCTCTGCTGCGTCAGACCATCTCACCAGATCAGGTCCACGGGCTTTCACTAGGTCTGTCAGGGGGCTTGCCCTTGTGGCAAAGTGGGGGATAAATCGTCGGTAATACCCCACCACACCTAGGAACGCCCAGACTTGTTTCTTGCGACTTGGTCTGGGCCAATTTTGGATGGCCTCTAGCTTGTTCACTTGGGGTTTTACCAAACCTTTTCCCACAATGTAGCCAAGATATTTGGCCTCTGTAAACCCTACAGCGCACTTGGTAGGGTTTGCTGTAAGGCCAGCTCGCCTGAAGGTATCGAGGACTGCCTCCACCTTCTCCAGGTGGGTTTCCCAGTCTGGGGTATGAATGACCACATCGTCCAAGTAGGCAGCAGCATAACTGTTATGCGGGCGTAAAAGCTTGTCCATGAGGCGCTGGAAGGTAGCTGGGGCCCCATGTAGTCCAAAAGGGAGAACAGTATATTGAAAAAGACCCTCTGGTGTAGAGAATGCAGTCTTTTCCTTTGTCTGCAAGGGGAATCTGCCAGTACCCCTTTGTCAAGTCTAGGGTAGTCAAGTACCGGGCATTACCCAGACGGTCCACTAGCTCATCTATGCGAGGTATGGGGTACGCGTCGAACTGGGATACTTCGTTCAGTCGCCGGAAGTCGTTGCAAAATCTTGTGGTGCCATCAGGTTTGGGCACCAGCACGATTGGGCTGGACCACTGACTGTGGGATTCTTCGATGATCCCCAACTCCAGCATTTTTTTTACTTCTGCTTTTATTTCCTCTCTTTTTGCCACTGGCACCTGATAGGGCCTCATTGTTACTCTGGCCCCAGGGTTCGTAACGATGTGGTGATATGTCTCGGTTGTTCGACCCGGTTTTGTCGAGAACACATCTTGGTTCCGGAAGATCTCAGACACCTCATTCTTCTGGTCTGGTGTTAAATCGGGAGACACTCTCACCTGTTTGGAAGGCTTGTTTTCCTGGGTTAGGTCTTTTTGGACCATTGTGCATGCCTCTTGTGCATGCCAGGGTTTCAGAAGGTTAACGTGATAAATCTGTTCTTGTTTTCTGTGTCCTCGCTGCCGCACCTTGTAGGTTACTTCGCCCACGGGTTCAACCACCTCATAGGGCCCCTGCCATTGGGCCAGAAGCTTGCTTTCTGCCGTGGGTACCAACACCATAACCCAATCCCCTGGTTGGAACTGTCGCACTTTTGCCTGGTGATTGTAATGGGTTCGCTGGGCCTCCTGTGCCTTCTCCAAATGTTCCCGTACAATAGGGGTAACCCGGGCTATCCGGTCTCGCATCTGCATTACATGCTCTATTATATTTCTCCCCTCATTGGGTTCCTCTTCCCAGATCTCTTTGGCGATATCTAGTATGCCATGGGGGTGACGCCCGTATAATAACTCGAAGGGGGAAAACCCAGTTGAGGCCTGAGGTACCTCCCAGATAGCGAACATAAGGTAGGGTAGTAGAGTGTCCCAATCCTTCCTGTCCTGACTTACCACCTTCCTTATCATAGCCTTGAGGGTTCGGTTAAACCTTTCTACCAACCCATCAGTCTGCGGATGGTAGACCGAAGTCCTCAGGGTATGTATATGGAGCAGCGTACAGAGGTCCTTCATTAGCTTCGACATAAATGGGGTTCCTTGGTCGGTTAATATCTCCTTCGGTAGCCCCATTCGGGCAAAGATCCCCACCAGCTCTTTGGCTATAGTTTTAGAGGCCGTGTTCCGCAGGGGGACGGCTTCTGGGTAGCGAGTAGCATAGTCCAAAACAACAAGTATATATTGGTGGCCCCGAGCCGTCTTCTCCAGTGGTCCCACTAGGTCCATGGCTATTCGCTCGAAGGGGACCTCTATGATGGGAAGGGGTACTAAAGGTGCCCTCAAGTGGGGACGGGGACTGTGCAGCTGACACTCCGGGCAGGAGGCACAGTACCTCCACACTTCTTCATGTACTCCGGGCCAGAAGAACCGTCGTAGGACTCGTGCCAGGGTCTTCTCTACCCCCAAATGCCCCCCAAAAAGATGACTATGAGCCAGACTTAATACAGCGTTCTGGTGTTTTTGAAGTACTAGGATCTGCTGTACCTTCTGCCCCTGTACTGGTGCAACCCGGTATAAGAGATCCTTCTTCGTTATGAAGTAGGGTCCTGGTCCCTGGGTTTTTCCTTCCACGGGGACCCCATCTATTTCAGTCACCTCCTTCCTAATGTTGTCATACCTTGGGTCTTCTGCCTGGTCCCGTCCAAAATTTCCTCTCCCGGGGCTAATCTGCCCAAGATCTAGGGGCCCAGTCTCTGTTGCCTCTACTGGTTCAGAAGCATTAGGGTGGAGGTCAGACTCAGGTGCTTCTCCCTCCTGCGTGGCCTCCTTTTCAGCTGCGCGGGTCCGCCTACCTACAAGAGCGACCCTCTGGCTTTGGGTCAGTATTTGGGTTCCCAAGGCCTTAGCTGCCCTTCTTTCCCTTTTTGTCTTTCTACCCTGTCTGGGAGTGGAGAACAAATCTGGGGATATTTCAGAGAAGATTGGGGGTTGACAGTCTGCTGTGGATGCCTCACCAATTTTAGGGTCCCCATCTTTCTCCAATCCCCCTACTGGGAGTAAGTTTCCAAACCCTGGGAAGTCCCTCCCTATGAGCACCGGGTATGGGAGTTTAGGGACTACACCTGCTGCTACCTCAGTAGTGTTCCCTTGGATCTCGATTTTTACTGGGATGGTGGGGTAGTAACTAACTGTCCCATGGACACATGTTATCCCCGTACGTTTAGCCTACAGCAGCTGACTACGCTTCACGAACTTCCCTGAGATAAGCGTGATAGCAATCCCCGAATCAACCAGTGCCGTGGTCCCTACCCCATTTAGTTTCACTGGTCTGGTATACATATGTGGGGTTAGTGAGACCCCCCACAAGGTGGATTAGGGAGCATGGATCTGCCCAGTTCCCCAGGTTACACTGCATAGGCTCCTCAGCATTGGGACACTGTGCAGCTATGTGTCCCCACTCCCCGCAGGCATAACATCTGTATGGAGCCCTAGGCATTCCCCGGTCTCTTGGTTTGGGCAGTCTAACATCACGATCCTCTTCTCCCTCAGTGCGCCGACTCTTTGTGGCCTCTGATGGGCCTTCAGCCTCTCTCTTTTTCCACCTGGGCCCTCCTGGTGGCCCAGTCACCCGAACTTTAGGGCTTGGTGCTGCTAGTTTAACCCGGGGTGCCTCTTCCTTAACTGGTCGGGTCAGCTCCCTCGCTGTCCTTCGCCTCTCTACCAGGGTGACAACCTCGTCATAGGTGGAGGGTTCGTTCTGGCTTACCCAGGCATGAAGGTCTGGTGGTAGTCCCCTCATGTATCGGTCGATGACCAGAACCGCTAGTATCTCTTCCGGACTCTGGGACTCTGTTTGCAACCACTTTCGTGTGAGATGGATGAGGTCATACAATTGGGACCGCGGGGTTTTGTCTTCCTGATACCTCCAACCGTGATACTGCTGGGCCCGCACTGCTGTCGTTACCCCAGATCTGGCCAGGATCTCTGCTTTCAGCTGGGGGTAGTCTGCCACAGCCTCTTCAGGCAGATCATGGTAGGCCTTCTGGGCCTCCCCACACAGGAATGGGGCAAGGATGCCAGACCACTGATCTCGAGGCCAGGCCTCCCGTAGGGCTGTCCTCTCAAAGGCCAGAGGGTATGCCTCTACATCATCCTCCCGTGTCCTTTTCTGCAGCCAATGGCTGGCCCGTATGAGCCGTGTCCCATCATGGCTGCGATTCAGCTCTGTAAGGGACTTTACCTGGTTTACCAGTTCCCGCAACATAGCTCGGTCTTGAGCAGCCTGGTCCATCAGCAGGCGATTAGTCTCTTGCTGCAGCCGCACTGCCTCCTGTTGGGCGGCTGCCTGGACACAGGTAGCCTCCTGCTGGGCTGCCGTAGCTTGTATCAGTGCCCGCACTACGTCATCCATTGTGGTAAAAAAAAAATAAACCCTCTCCCTTTGTTTTGTTTGTTTTTTTGTTGTTGTTGGTTTTTTGTTTTGTTTTTTTAAATCACCCTCCTTCTTCCGCCGCGCTGAGCACCCCAAGATCCCACCTTTGACACCAGTGTGACAAAGTTCCTCCTCTATCTTGGTGGGTCCTGCGCTTATTGGCAGAATTTCTTGCCTCAGAGATTCATCATATGGGTTGGGGAACAGCCCAGAGACCTTCCCCTCTGGAAGAACCCACAGTCCAGGTCAATTGGGAGGTTTGGGGGGAACCCGGGCCCGCCCTCTACTCCGGGTTCCAGCCCAGGGCCCTGTGGACTGCAGCTGTCTATAGTGCCTCCTGTAACAGCTGCATGACAGCTACAACTCCCTGGGCTACTTCCCCATGGCCTCCTCCAAACACCTTCCTTATTCTCACCACAGGACCTTCCTCCTGGTGTCTGATAACGCTGGTGCTCCTCAGTCCTCCAGCAGCACACCCTCTCCCTCTCCCTCTCAGCTCCTTGCGCCTCTTGCTCCCAGCTCCTCACACTAGCACCACAAACTGAAGTGAGCTCCTTTTTAAAACCCAGGTGCCCTGATTAGCCTGCCTTAATTGATTCTAGAAGCTTCTTCTTAATTGGCTCCAGGTGTCCTAATTAGCTTGCCTGCCTTAACTGGTTCTAGCAGGTTCCTGATTACTCTAGTACAGCCCCTGCTTTGGTCACTCAGGGAACAGAAAACTACTCATCCAGTGACCAGTATATTTGCCCTCTACCAGACTCCTGTACCCCACTGGTCTGGGTCTGTCACTATATATATATATATTCATTCACACAATTATTCATTCAAGTTCTGTATAGGTGTTATAGTTACCAGCCTAGAAGTTGCTCATGCCAAGTTACTGGCCAGGTAGCTTGGTTATGAGGATGGAGCCAAGTCCGTGTCAGGTGCACCTGATGCTCCTGGAGGTTGGCAGCAGAAACAGAGACTCAAAGTCCTCAGTCTTGAGAGTCCATTCTTATAGGAATTAATTCCTATGTTAGTCTATGGGAGCTGTTTCATCCTGCTGTTGCTGACTCAATCAGCGGATGGCACATTCCTGGTGGCTCCACACTGTCCAAAGTTTGTGTTTCTCATCCTTCCAGGTGATGGGGTGGATCCCAGTTTACCCTCCGGGGGTTGTCTGGTCATTCACTTGACACATTCTTTGGCCGATGGATACTTCCTTTTTAGCCTGGCACCTCCCTAACCATTCATGTACATCAAGCATTCATCAACATACATTCCATATCTTAACCATATTTTAATTTACTGTCTCCACCACTTTCAGGGTGTGTGCTAATTCATTTCACACCCGGCCCTTTAATCACAGAGGGTGGGGGTCTGTTCCTAGGAGCCGTTGCTGTTACAATGAAGTGAAAGTCACTTAAGGGCTTATAGCGTTTGTTTACCTTTTATCGGGGTGGTAACATAGCGTTCACTTCAAGAACAAAGTCAATTAACTTGTTCGTAAGTTTTACATAGTAATAAAGTATCTTTCACAGGACAGATACAATCAATGGTTTCTACAGACAGTAGCTTACAAGTTTACTTGGTGAAACTGTTGGATTTTAAAGTGTGGGGGACAAATTATGGGGGGGTCACTGTCACTTGGGGGAATCACTGTTAGTACCTTCTTTAATATCTCTACACTGCCCACTGCTCAAAAACATGGTTGTGTGGCTAATCACATGACTCCCCGAGAGGGTCCTGCAGAGACATCGCCATAAAGGAGAACTCAACATTTCAAAAAACAACCAAACAAAAATGATATAGGGCTAAAATGAGGGGGATCTTTAAATTCTCACTTGCAAGGTACACTATGGAAAAGCATCTACACAAGCTCCAACTCCAGTTCTGCTGGAGATAGCTGTGAATTGGAAGAGCATTCAAAATCCTGGCATGCAAGTAAGCACATCAGGTCTCTCCTTCCCACGTCACTTGGGTTCAGAGCTTCCAGACCAGGAGTGCTACATGGTCATAATGTTAATAGGTTAAATAAATGTTCTAATAACGAGTCATGGCTTTTCAAACAACTTTACCCAGGGCAACTGTGCAACCACAGAGACATGTCTCATGCTTGGTTAGCCCTCACCTATGACCACAGTCTGCCCTGGTGCTAGTAAAGCTGGACACATGGCCAAACACATTAAAAGCAAACAAGAATATAAATTGTTTTGGGGGATAGAATTTGGGGAAATCCTTCCACTATTCTATTGTGACAGTAAATGGAAATGAAGCTGGTGTTTTCAGAAGTACCACAAGAGGGTAGTAATAGGCAGAAAACAGTGCAAACTTTATGCTGGAATGACATTGGTAGGTGTCAGGCAGTGCTTTTCTTGTGTCTCGCTTTAGAGTAATGGCAGGACCATTGTTTTAAAGCAGATTATTATCCACTTGATTTCTCTCCTGTACTGGTGCATGCTTCTTCACACTACCTGGGAATACAAATATGACCTTTATGGTTCGTCTCTGCTTTGGACACAGCTCTTTGTTTTGGGGCTACAAGTATTTTTCTCCTGGCACCTATGCCCTGCTGTCAATTACATCATCAGTCAACCTCTGTACAGATATAGTGCACTGGTCCCTGTGGCAGCATGGCACCCTCATTGCACTCACACTTCCACTGGGTCTCCTTTGAGAACCAATTAAAATAATTAATTTAGTGAGTAGAGCGGTGGCTGGCAAATTTCCTCCTAAAGACTTTTCAACCATATTCTTCAAGAATGGAGTCCCAGGCATCTTCCTAAACCCATCTCACATTGGGCAGCCCATTGCGTTGTCCAGAGTAACTATCTTTTAAAAGCTAATGTGGATGCTTTAGTTCTTTCAGAGGACAACTTGTACTGTTAGATACTCTGGAGGTTAGGGTTGTGCAAGGAGCTGGATCCTTGATTCTCAGGCCTCACTCAGCCCCAACATAATGTAAAGCTGCTGGCAAGTTCCCTCCGCCAATGCAAAATTGCCAAGGTGGATCACAGCTCTGACACTTCTCTCTGCTCCAGGAAGGGGAGAGTCAGAAGTTCAGGGCCCAGAGTGGCACATCTGCACCAACAGGGAGTTCACCTCTGACAATCAGTTGCAGCCACTTTTCAGCCCCTTTGTGCTTCTAGATCAGTGGTTCTCAGCCAGGGGTAAGTTTACCCCTGGGGGTACGCAGAGATCTTCCAGAGGGTCCATCAACTCAGCTAGATATTTGCCTAGTTTTACACCAGGCTATATAAAAAGCACTAGCGAAGTCAGTACAAACTAAAATTTCATACAGACAATGACTTGTTTATACACTACACACTGAAATGTAAGTATAATATTTATATTCCATTTGATTTATTTTATAATGATATAGTAAAAATGAGAACGTAAGCAATTTTTCAGAAATAGTGTGCTGTGACACTTTTGTAATTTTATGTCTGATTTTGTAAGCAAGTAGTTTTAAGTGAGGTGAAACTTGGGGGTATGCAAAACAAATCAGACTCCTGAAAGGGGTACAGTAGTCTGGAAAGGTTGAGAGCCAGTGTTCTAGAATAACTCAAAGGGGCTGGAAATTGATTTAAGAACCTGCCCCATAGAATTCAAATATAATGATAAATGTTGAATTTATATGGCACTTTTTATGTCATAGAATCAAAATTAGCAGCTAAACTAATATACGGACTCTATATGTGGTCCACCTCGCACATGCCACTGAAATTCAGCAAACCCTGGGGTGAAAAATAGCAACTGCTTAACAGCAGGCAATGACCGGGCCTGTGAGTTTTGAACAGGATGTGAAGAGGAATTCAGCATCCAATTGAAAACATAGAGGTGCTCTGCATGTGGAAGGTCCCTGGCATGTGCAGATATCTGGGGGATGATTGGAACTTTGCTCAGAATCTTGCACCCTCTAGGATAACTAAAACGGTGTATAGAGTCTTTTCCTTTTGTGCATAATGCTGTGATCATGGCCGGTCATTCTGGAAGGGAAGAACTATTGAGTGAAGTCTATAATCAAGGAGTTTTATTGGGAAAGAGATGCGTTTAGCAATAAATCGTTTATAAATATCTGCCAAAATATCATTCATGCCCAGGCTCCACACTAACTGAGAAACAGCATTTCCCTCTATATTTGGTGTCACAATGGCACTGACAGTGGGATCTGGAATTGGCAAAGTCCACACCAAAAAAATGGCAGAGAGTCCTCTATCTCTGGGGAACTTGTTTGTATGCTCTTTAGGTTGTGAAGGTGAAAGAAACTCTTAACTAAAGCTGTAACACAAGGGAGCACCATGCTACATTGCCTGAAACAATAGCCATTATTCAGGATTCTGCTCAGTTAACATGGTATGTTAGTGATATACTTCTCTCTCCTTGTCCATAAAGGGTCCAATCCAATTCCCACTGATTTCAGCGGGAGTCTCTTCATTTACTTTAATGGTAGATGGATTAGGGCCAAAGAGAACATCTTGTGCAAGCAAAATTTGCCTCTTATCTTTGTTTCTTATTTTGTGTTTTCATATCAGGGGTTTTGATGCACAAAGGAGGATCCAGAGCACTTGGCTCCATCTCTGGTTCCTTAAGCTGTTTTGTTCTGTCATCCTTTTTAAAGTCCTGTGACTTATGTGGTACCATCATGTGTACTGAGATGTTTACTTTCACAGCAGCCTAGTGTCTCTGCAGGGATGGCTCTTGGTTATCAACAGTGAAGAAAGTTTCTCTCTCTGATCGTTAGTCTGTGGTTTCAGTGAAAACAGGGTTGGGTCCTAAATCTGCAACACTAGGCCCAAAACAATCTCAGTTTTTATGGAGCAAGTTTTGTCTAAGGTATGCCATAGATTCTGTTTACCCCATGTGCACTGATCTGCCATTGATGCCACTTTGTAGGGAAAAAAGAGTATCACAGCTGTGGATCTGACTGGAGAATCTTACCCTATCTCTCTCTCTGCAATTGTACACAAGGTGCTCAAATTCCCAGACAGTGTTAACATTGGGAACTCTCTCCTTCAGGCCAGAAACAAAGTCCAGGTAAATGGACCACGAATACAGTATTGCAAAATTCACTTTAAATAAAATAGTAGGCTACATCAGTTAACAGTATCCATTCAGCCTGAGCATGTGCCCTATGCCTCCTCGTGCCAGATACGTGAAACTGTAAAAGGGTACACAGGTTCCTTCTCAACCACCTCAGCCTGAGACAGAGTCCTAGCATGTCTGCCTTGAGCGTGCCTCAGCTTTTCTAATATATCTGTAGTGGTTAAGATAGGCGTTAGTACGGCTATAGTTAAGGCCCTACCAAATTTGCGGCTGTGAAAAATGCATCACAGACTGTGAAACTGGTCTCCCCTGTGAAATCTGGTCTTGTGTACTTTTACCCTATACTAACAGGCCACCCTTACTTCTGCACTGCTGCTGCTGTCAGTGACACGGCCTTCAGAACTGGGCACCCGGTCAACAGCTGCAGCTTTCTAGTCGCCCAGTTCTGAAGGCAGAGCAGAGAGCAGCGGCTGCTGGCCAGGCACCCAGCTCTGAAGGTAGTGCCACCACCAGCCACAGTGCAGAAGTAAGAAGTAAGGGTGGCTCTGCCTAAGGGCCCTTATCGGCTATCCCTCGATATGTGGATGATGCTGCCAAGGGAAAAACCATTGGATGAGACTTAAGCTGGCTGAGGAGTCCAATTCATGCTTTACAGGCTTTTCCACATATGTGACAGGTGGTTGCTTGGAAAGAGCACAACTGCTGGCCGGGATGCTGTACACTTTCCTTCCACCTCTGCAATTTCTCAGCCTTTTGAGCAAGGCAATTCTCTTCAAAATGGGTTGAGGCCAGATCTTCACAATTCGTGGGGTCAATGCCTCCCTTCTTAAGATATGCTTTTAGGGCATCCTTGTAGCATTTCCTCTGTTCCCTACAGGTCTTCTTACCATGACTAAGTTGAGAAAATAGGACTTGCTTTGGAAGACGAGTATCAGCCATCCATACACAGTGACCAGCCCAGTGAAGCTGATGTTTCATAATCTTCACCTCAACATTGGTGGTGTTAGCTGCAGAGAGAATGCTAGCATTGGTGCGATGGTCTTCCCACCTGATACAGAGAATCTTCCTAAGGCAGGGCTTCCTAAGGCAGTGTTGGCACCACTCCAGAGGCTTAAGATGGCTTCAGTATGTCACCCATGTCTCGCACTGATAAAGAAGAGTGGGGATGACTACTGCATTGTAGACCAGGATCTTAGTTTCCATCCACAGATATCTGTCAATAAAGACATGATGGAGCAACTTTATGAAGGATACGCTGGCACAACAGATCCTATGTTCAATCTCCACATCAAGATTGGATGTCTGGGAGAGTTGGCTATTAAGGCATGGGAAATGCTCAACATTTTCCGGGGATTCACCACTGATGACAATTTGTGGGAGAATGGGGGCCACTTGTGCTGGGGCAGGCTGGTAGATTACCTTAGTCTTACCAATGTTGAGGGAAAGTCCCAGGCTATGATAGGCACCCGAGAAGAGATCTAGGGTGGATTGCAAGTCAACCTTGCGTGCGCGAGGATAGCACAGTTGTCAGCATACTGAAGGTCTGTAATAACAGTCCTGATGACTTTAGTTTTAGAATGAAGACGTCGCAGACTGAAGAGCTGGCCGTCCATGCAATACTCAATCCAAATTCCAGAAGAAAGGCAGTCATGAATAAGAATCAAGATTATGGCAAGATAAATGGAAAAAAGGGTTGGGGCAATAACAAAGCCCTGTTTAACACCAGTACGGATGGTGAATGGGTCCATCTCCAATCCATTACAGAGGATGATGGCGATCATCCCATCATGAAGTAGCCTGAGAACATGAATGAACTTCAATGGACAACCAAACCTAGACAGCACCTTCCATAATGCTTCACAATTCATGGAATCAAAGGTCTTAGTTAGGTCAATAAATGCCATAAACAATGGCTGGTGTTGTTTCTCTACACTTCTCTTGGATCTGTCATTCAACAAAAATCATGTCGGTGGTGCCCTGAGACGGTCTGAAACCACATTGGAATTCCAGAAGGATGTCTTTGGCAAGAGGAAAGAGACTGTTCTTAAGAATATGAGCAAGGCTCTACCCAGCAATGGAGAGAAGGGCAATGCCTCGGTAATTCCAACACCTTGACTTGTCCCCTTTCTTAAAAATGGTCATAATATTGGCATTCTTTAGGTTGGGTGGAATATCCTCAGTAACCCAAATTTTAACACAAAAGTTGTTGAAATTTTTGCACGAGTGTTATTCCACTGGCTTTGAAGACTTCCACGGGGATGCCATCTTGGCCTGGCACCTTGTTGTTTCTAGACTGCGTGATGGCTTGCCAAACTTTGTCAGAAGATGTGGGGGGTCAGCAAGAGGTTCTAGACTCAATGGTGGCAGCTGAGACTTCAGATTCATGGTTCAATAGAGCCTCAAAATGCCCTTTCCAAGATTGCTTGAGGGCCATATTGTCCTTAAGAAGGGTGGAGTTGTCCTGGGATCGCAGAGGAATTGTGCCATTTGAACTTGGCCCGTAGATGGCTTTCGTTGCTTGAAAAAGGCTTCTCATGTCATGTTGATCAGTGAAACTCTGGATCTCTGTGGCCTTTGCTTGCCACCACTGATTCTTGATGTCATGCAGCCTCCTTTGAACTACAGCTTTAAGCCAATGATAAGTCTTGTTTTTGCTGATTAGAGGGTTCATTTTGCCAAGTGCAAAATGCTCTTCTCTTCTGAAGAATAAGTGCTAGGATTTCCTTGTTCCCAAACTAATGCTAATGGCGGTGAGTGGAACATCCAATCAATTCAGCACATGCCTTGTGAATAATGGTCTTGAACTCCTCCCAATGTGTTTGGATGTCATTGACGTTGTCAGGTAGGTCAGAGAGCCTCTCAATGAGGCGTTGCGGAAGAGTCTCGCGACTAGCGTGATTTTGAAGTGCCTTGATATTAAATCTCTTTCTCGTTCCTTTTGGTTATTTATGGTGTAAGCTGCATGTTCATGATTGATCTGACTAAACAATATTAGGAAAAACTTTTTCACTAGGAGGGTGGTGAAGCACTGGAATGGGTTACCTAGGGAGGTGGTGGAATCTCCTTCCTTAGAGGTTTTTAAGGTCAGGCTTGACAAAGCCCTGGATGATTTAGTTGGGAATTGGTCCTGCTTTGAGCAGGGGGTTGAGCTAGATGACTTCCTGAGGTTCCTTCCAACCCTGATATTCTATGATTCTACACCTTACTCTAAAGACTAATCTCTGTTGAACCCCATCTTTTGCAAAATCTTAAAAAATCATTCTATTATTTTCTGGCATCCGCCACATCCCCCGAAAAAGTTATTTTTTTCCATGAGGTAGATGCATTACTTTTTTTTTTTTTTAAACAGTAAATCTGAGAAATTTGACATTTAGTGTATGAGGTTTGGCATTTGAGACTGGTTTAGGAGCCAGGGACCTACAGGTTCTCTGTAAATCAAATTTAAAATCATCTGGAAGGTTGAGCACTTCTGAAAGGGGCCAGGGAACTAATTCTAAGGGGGCACCTTTTTCTGCTCCTTTGGGTACTCCTATAATTCTCAAATTATTGCAGTGAGACCTTCCCTCAAGGTCTGTCACTTTAGAGTGAAGAGAAGATAAGTCTGTGAGTCTTCTCTGCACCTGTTCAATAGAGCCTTTGTATCTGAACTTCCACTGATGATATTCTCCCTTCTGTTTCATTCATCCATCCTGTCAGCACTTGCTGAGAGGAGTTAACCAAGGTAAAAGTCACTTGTATTGTGGCCTTGATAGCTACTTTGTCTGCAGCAATTTTCTCCAGCAGGGCCAGCGTAGACACAGTGCCCTCAGCAGCAGCCATCTTGTATAGAGCATAGGGAGCCTCCATTCTCCACATTTTTCAGCTGCTTGTAGAGCTCCCAATAGACAAATCTTTGCCTGCTGACATACCAGAGATTTGGGGTACCTGTCCCTTTGTGTGTGGGGGGGGGGGGCCTGGACAGAAATGGACATTAGAGGATGGTTCTGGAGCTCAAGGGATCTCCTCCTCCATGTCACATAGCACCCCCTGGAGTCCAATGGAAACTTACTTTTAAAATAAGAAAAATCCAGAGTCTCCTTTACATTTCCCACTCCCCCTGACATGGGTGGAACATGAGCGGGAGGACACACTGCAGGCATCATGGGCCCAGTGGACATCTCTGAATGCTACATTTTCAGTCACGTAACATGCAAATGTAATTTAAAAAGTATCTGTAACCACACTGCTTGGGAGGGGCAGGGGGGGAATAATTTGGGAGGCTCCCTTTGAGTTGAGAAAAATATGCACTTAGCAATAGTAAAGAATATAGAAAAATAGCCCCAATTCTCCGTTGCTCTATCCCTGCACTGTGTGCAGGAATAGAGGTGGAGGCAAAGACAGCTTTAAACCACATTTGTGCTCCCTGTATTCTGGGTCCATTCAGGAGCTAGAGTAGCCCTGCCTCAGGCCTCAGTTAGACCAGCCTCAGGGTGCTGGGAGTGAAGCTAATATTGGGCTTCTCTGCATTGGCAGAGTAACTCCCTCATGGGCCCTCCTTATAGCTCCTTTACGCTGCCAGAATAGCATAAAGGGATGTTAGAGAAAAAGAGAATCCACCCCATTGTTTCTAAACTATTCCTAACAATGTACTTTTCTTGATTTTTCTGTATTATTTCTCCCTGGCTGTTTGGTTGGAGTTACTTGAGAAGCTGCATGGGACTTCTTTGGAAAGCATAGTGCTGTAACAATTACAAGTCTCACTCAAATATGCAAGGATAAATATATGGACTGTACAAATGTGTTTGTCTTTTTCACACGTGACATGTCACTGTGGCACTGAAATATTTGCCAGGAAATATGGGGAGGGAAGATTCTTGAACCAGGAGAAAAAAAAATCTCTGCATTCTTATTTTTTTTTTAAATAGGACTCTTATAGCAAGCAAGCCATGCACATGGAACAAAAACCAGGATATCATCATTTCTCATTATAAAAAAAAGAAACAACAGTAATTAAACCCAGATTTCAGAACTATGGCTTGTTTATTTTATCTAGATTAGATTGCACTAGTAATCAGTAAGGAAATGCTCATTTGAAAAAGCAAGGGATATTTTAAACTGTATTGTGTGTGTGTGTATATATATATATATTTTTTTTAAAGGCGAGGTTAGGGATGAAATATCTTAAATTGAAATGTTCAGTCTTTCTTGTTTTGAGCATGTTTGAAACAAATTGTTGAGTGCATTGGAAGGAAGCGTAACAGACTGATAATATCTTGTAATATCCTGGACAAACCTTATGGAATTAAGAAAAAGTTATTTAATTAAGTTAATACCTTTGGGGTTCATTGTATTAAAAATGCAATTGTGTATGTTATTGTGGAATTTTATGTGCCTTCTCTAGTAGGAGGGGTATGCTAATGTAATTCCTGTATTATCAGCCCTTGGAAGCCACCTTCCTGTAGCAGTTTGCATATACTAGTTCAAAACTGGATTTACCAGGGATCAACAGAAAGAAAGGATTTTTGGATAACCTGCATGGTTTTAAACTGGCTCAGAGCCTTCTTCCTGATCCAGCAGATGGACAGGACCCTGGTCCATGGAGAGCCCCAATCGTTTTGAGAATGGTTAGAAGGACTGTGCCTGTTGAGGCCCGTTAGACTGGGTGCTAGTTCTGAGCTGAAGCTTTTATGAACTTGTGACCATAGAAGAGACTTCTTTATGGGGTTTTGAAGGACTCTTCCTGCTATAGCCCATGGTTGGTAAGCTTGTTAGCAGGTGTCTGGTTTCTTTTGTTGTTTTTAATGTTTTTTCTGTAGTGCTTTTACATTAAGACCAATCCAGTTTTTTTGCAACTTTCTATCATGACTGGGGCTTGGGCAATCAGGCCTAGTGGTCAGAGCAGTAGTGGTCAGAGGCCAGGAACAGCGCTGAAAGTCAGAGCCAAGTGTCAGGAATAAAGAGTCAGAGCCCAGGGTCAAAGATGGAGGCAGGAACCTGTCGTCAGAGCCAGGGGTCAGAAGTCCAAGAGCAAGCTGAGAGAAAAGTCCATCACTATGACTGGAAAGAGAGTCCACCTTGTTGCACAGAGACTTCCTGGAATGTCTCCTAGGTTCATATAGGGTGCCTGGACCAATCAGCGGCTATGAGGAAAGCTGTCAGTCTGGCCTTCAGAAGAGATTTTCCTGTGGTGTTTATCTCCACAGGGCATAGGTGCTGGAGCTAGGGATGCTGCTTCACTCCCTGGCTTGAAGTAGTAACAACAACCCAAATACATGGTTTCTGCCTTCAGCACCACCCCCTATAAAAATTGTTCCAGCACCACTACCACAGGGTTTATATGATAATGCACACGACTCAATCATGGCTGCTAGTTAGCATTTGCCATCCCACAGACCCTGGGCTCTAGCCCCCTCAGGATCTCACACTTTCCAAAAGTACGTGCTTGTTAGGGCCATTTCAAGTTCTGTAGCTCTGTATTACAGGGTTTTCCAAATATCTGGCTGTTAGCAGCATTGTATAATTCACTGTTGATTTAGGCTCCTAGGAACCTAAGTCACTTTTGAAAATAGGGCTTCAGCTGCTAAGTCAATTACACACCTTTGAAAATTTGACCTGTCTTTTTATTCAAGAATATTCACACTGGCGTTTTAGCAAAGATGGTGTGGAAGTAGAGCAAGAACTGACAGGGATTTGAAGGGGATTTCAATGCATACAGTCTCTTCTGTGAGCAAGAGTCAGGCTAGCTGTAACCCTAATAACGCAAGATTTGTAGAAGCGAGGATTGTGTGAGGCGAGTGGGAAAGAACTGTGTGAGAAGTTGTTGCGACCTTGTGTAGATAAATATGGAATGTAGACTAGAGTCTAAATAGATGTGAAAAATAAGATATCAGGATGACCTATGTATAAACAAAATGCAGCTGTTGCTCATTATTGTATGTAACAAAAGGTATAAATGCTTGCTATAATTGTTTACCTAGAGAGAGACCTGCCTAGGAGGGGGAAACCCTGTGTCCTAGTGCACTCTCTCCCTCTATGCAATTGCTTGAGAATAAAGTATCTGACTTTGCTGCACCCAACCAAAGAGAGTGAGAACTCTGTTTTTCTCCGACAATGGCAACAGCAACGCTTCATACGGATAATTCAACTTTCAGACTCTAGACAGGTCTCAAAACCTTCAGCCAGCAGTAGCTTCTTCTATGCTCCCATAAAACATCTTGTACCCCAAGTCCTGATGTGTGTCTGTGTCCAGTTTCTTCCCTCCCCACCCAGGTACTTTTGTGTTTGACCTCACCCTCAGGCTTGTGTGTCATTCCAAGCCACTAACTCTGCAAAGTGCTAGGTTAACTGGGGCATCCCTGACTGACCAAAGGAAGCCATTATACAAATTCAAACAAGCACTTCTAATTTTTAAGTGAATTAATGTGTAGGTACCTGTGATGGTGTGTGCTCCCCACACTGACTCTGAGATGGCTGAGTTGGGCCAGGTGGGCCCAATCAGCCAATTAGGCTGCAAGTTGGGAGAATTAAGTGTGAGAGGAAAGCCCTACTTAGGAGGAAGCTCACCTGAGCAGAGGTGGGCTGGGTTAGTATTAACCCAGGAAGCTGGTGACAGAAAAGCCTGCTGGGAGGAAGTTGTGGTCACCCTCTGTTTCATAGAGAGGGAAGAGGGAACCCAGGGAAAGAGCCTGGCCCTGAGGGAAGGGTGTACCTGGAAGGAGCAGGGTGGAGAAGAGAGCCTGTGGGGTGCAGTGTAGGAGCAGCCCAGGGAGTAAGAAGCAAGGTTGGGGACTGAACAGACCTTGGCTAGGTGTTGTAGGGTCTCTGGGCTAGAACCTGGAGTAGACAGGGGTCCAGGTTCCCCTCTCTGCCACTGGGGAAGTGGCACTGGGAGGGCAGTGAACTGGAAGACTGCCTGGGTCACTGCAAGTGTGACAGGGTCAAGGCAGTGGGCATGAGGACTGCCGCTTGAAGAGAAGAGACTTCGAAGGACTCTGCCAGAGAATGGGGAGTGACCGGGCCAGAGGGCTGAGTCACAAAGAGACAGCAGCAGCTCTTAGAGTGAGAGAGAAGCTCTAGACCAAAAGAGAGAGAGAGACAGAGAGGCAGCGCACAACTGGAGGAAGAGGTGTTGGCCACACAGAGCTAATCCCCAGAGCAGTCAGGAGGAGGTGCTATCCTGTAGTAAGTAGAGCCCCGTGGTAGTACCATACCCAAGTACCTTTTATATAATTGTTCTGGTTGCGCCGGTAGTAGCTCACCCATTCTGATTCCAGACCAGATATTTTATTTCAGTAAGTTATCAGCTTAATTTTATTACCTCCAATGCCATAGCAATTATATAAGTGATAAAATTGTGATTAGTGTAACTTAGTCAACATCCTTCACTTGGAGAAGTACACAAGGACAATAGAGTTTTATGAACAGCAATTGACCTTAATGGTCCACTCCAGTCATTCTTGGCTCAGAGACTAAACTCCAGAGGTCATTCTTGATACCAAGTCTTCATACTTGTTTAAGTATTCTACTACTACAGCATTCTGCTACTGTACAATGGAGCCATCTGTAATCAATTGCAGTTCAGTCTACCCTACATTTGTTTTGTCTTAACTTGCAGAGACAGTATCATTAAAATTATAAGAAATCCTCAAAATGAAAGACTACTAAACTGCCTTCTCCCCATTATAGCACTAAAACTTTGGAAGCCTGCAAGACCCTCCATCAAACAGCTGGAGGGAGAACCACATAAGTGTGTGTCTATCTGCTTGGTTTTCTTTATAAATTGCCATTTTATACTGGGGCAACCTTTGAGTCATTCACAGATGGATGTCACATGCTCCCTTCCTCACACCTATGTGAGCTGCATAGACAGTTCTGAAGAACCAGGTGTGGCCTGATACCCAAGGTTGATATTTACAGGATTATTAGATATAGAAAAATGGATTTCTGCATGATCCTCTTGTATCAAGGACAGACACTATTCAGCACTGCCTGATAGCTCTGCTTCTTTCTGTCTTAATTACTGAACCTTTGGCACACAGAATAAGGGCCAATGCCTTACTGGATGGATGATCCAATTGCCCCCTCCTCCTACAAATATATGGCAAAATGCCCATGTGTGTTGAATATGTACTGTCCATAGCATGCACAGATAAGACTCTCAATCAAGCCATGTGTCAAATACATAATTGCTCTGTCTGTCAAATGTAGCCTCTTTCTACGAAGGCAGTATCTGCAAAATGATCATAATTTACTGAAATGGAGTAGTTATTTGAATTTCACTTTTCTTGTCAAGTTTTTCTTGCCAAGTTGTTTTTATTCTATGGACTGAACACTAATAATTCATTGAATTTTTAATACTCAACATATGTGCTGTGATTGTTTATATAAATCACAAGATATTATTATTTCTATTTCCTGTTTACATAAGGATGTATGAATTTTTGCAAAAATGCTCATGAGTGCAAATTTAAAATTCAGTTTTCCTGACTACTCATATTTGAATTTATTTTAGGTTGTGATTCTCCTCCATGCAAGGAGCCAGTACAGGACTTATGGAACACTTACATAAGCTCTATTTTGAGATGCTTAAGTAGTGCCTAGGACATGTATTGACCCTCTGAATTCTACTCACAGGGAGCATTTTGAGTAAAACTATGGTAGTTGTTCAAATGTTTGCTTAAAGCAAACACAAAAGGGTCATGAGCTTGGTGAAAGTGAATGTATTTAAATTAATGGTTTCTGTCATTTGCTTTGCAAGGCTTAGGTGATATGATTTCACATACTGCTTCCTAGTGTGTTAAGGCAAAATTAAAATACTTGAATATTTGACACTTAATCCATATGAGCATATAAAGTGAATTCCTTAACTTTGTTGGTTAAAGTTTACAAAGAAGCCAGGTTGTGGACTCAGTTATATATTAACTGGCTCGACAAGATTAATTCCATAAAAAATAACTGAATTCCATACGTTTATTATTTACAGTAACTCATTTGCTTCTCAAATTTCCTGAGGCTAGAGATACTGTCTGCAAATTTCTCTGGGCTTTCAACAGATGCAGCACTTAATTTAAAGCTTTGCATGCAGATTGTAGAGAGCATGTCTGCATGTATCTTTCTGATTTGCAGATACCGTTGCTCATTGATTGGCCTTCTGTGCTGGGTGACCTTGGGCAAGTCACTTTGCCTCTCTATGTCTTTGGGCAGTGGGGGCGGGAGGGGAATGCAGTTGTTAAATATAACAAATTAGGGGAAAATAGAAATGACTCAGTAGGGAAAATGTGGAGTTCTGTTTTAGCCACATTAAGTTGAAGTAATTGGTGGGCAGGGGGGATTGATTTAAATCAAGACTATTTAAAGCAGCAATTTAAATCACCAAGTGGAAACCCATGATTTAAATCATCAGTTTTAATTAGCTTTTCCATTTGTACTTCAGTTATTTTCTAAAGAAAACTGATTGTTGTTGGTTGATATAACCATTAAAACATGTTGATTAACAACTAAATAGAGCCTTTACAGAGGCATTGGTATATCTTTTTGCTGCCTAGTTATACTTTTGATCTTCACAATATCCCCAGCAACAAGTTGCACAGGTTGACAGTGCATTGTGTGAAGGAGTACTTGCTTATGTTTCTTTCAAATCTGCTGCCTATTAATTTCATTGGATGACTCCTGGTTCTTATGTTACATGAAGGGGTAAATAACACTTTCGTATTCATTTTCTCCACACCATGCATTATTTTGTAGACCTTTATCATATCCCCTCTTATTCGTCTCTTTTTTAAGCTGAACCATAGCAAACTTTTGAATCTCTCCTCAGGTGGAAGTGGTGCCATACCCCTAATTATTTTTGTTGCCCGTCTCTGTACCTTTTCCAATTCCAATATATCTTTTTTGAGATGTGGCGATCAGAACTGCATGCAGTATGGGCATATCATGAATTTATATATGAGCATTATGATATTTACTGTCTTCTTATCTATCTCTACCCTTTCCTAATGGTTCTTAACATTGTTAGCCTTTTTGACTGACCCTGCTTATTGAGCAGATGTTTTCAGAGAACTATCCATGCTGACTCCAAGATCTCTTTCTTGAGTGGTAACAGCTAAGTTAGACCCCATCACTTTGTATGTATGGTTGGGATTATGTTTTACAATGTGCATTACTTTGTATTTATCACTGTTTAATTTCAACTGCCATTTTGTTACCTATGTTTTTTTCATATATAGTGTCACTCCTCCAATAGAGCAACCTGCTCTGTCATTCCTAGGTATTTTATACCCTGGTATTACCATGTCCCATTATGTATTATCATTCCACCATGTTTCTGTAATGTCTATTGTACCAACATCCTCATTTAACATTAGATACTCAAGTTCACTTATCTTAGTATTTAGACTTTGTAATGAGGTACACTCACCACTGGTATGCCTCCTGATGGCTGTGTTGGGGATTATCTCCACTCAGGTCTGATGCCCGACTTGCACCAGCTGCTCACACCACATCCCCTCTCACTCTCCAGGACTCACAGTGTGCTGCGTCTTTGTGACTCAGCCCTCCGGCCAGGTCACTATGTAGTCCTCTCGTTCTGGTGTATCAAAGTACTGCCAGGTCAGCTGTCTTTTTGTGCTTCAGATAGTCTTCCAATCCAAGGCCAGGTCCTGTGCCACTTTCCCAGCAGTTGGTAGGGAACCCAGGCCCACCCACTATTCCAGGTTCCAGCCCAAGGACCTACAACTGGCAGCCAGGGTCTTTCACCTTTCTGCAGGTTCCCTGGGCTGCTTCCTACTTCACCTTTATCAGGCTCCTTCTCAACCCTCCTCTGTGTACATCCTTCCTTCAAGGCCAGGTTCCCAGGGCTTCTATTCTCCCCTGATTTCCTCTCTTCCCTTTCTAAGCCAGAGAGTGACTGACAGCCTTCCTACTGCTGCCCCTTTCTGCTGCTAACATCCTGGCTTTATACAAGCCCTGCCTGTTCCTTCTCAGCTGGGCTGAGTTTCTTGTCAGCCTTTCAATCCCTGGCTCTCACCCAGGTGCAGCTAATCAGGTAAATTGACTCTACTTAACCTGCTCTATCTTGTGTGGGGTGGACACTCCATCACAGATTTCTACCATTTATGTACAAGCACTTATAAAATTTGTCAATATTTAGTTGTCTGCTTTCATGTGACGTAATTGGAAAGAGACTCTTTCATTTGACTATTTCTCTTCAGTTCCTACCCATACTTTATCAACTTCTATCCTTCTTTTTGCTAGGATATAGAGTATCCCTTTTAGTAAATCCTTCTCTAAGGGATGTCTGTCTGAACCTTATTCTCCTCCACACCTGACAGCTTTTCCTCAGCCCTTAGTTTAAAAACTCCTCTATGACCTTTTTAATTTTACATGGCAGCAATCTGGTCCCATGTTAGTTTAGCTGGAGCCCATCCTTTCTGCATGGGGTCCTCCTTTCCTAAAAGGTTCCCCAATTCCTAATAAATCCCTCCTCCAAACACTATTGTCTCATCAAGATCCTGCAGTTCTGCCTGTCTAAGGGTTGGTCTGCACTGGGAACTTAATCGGCATAGCTTCATCTCTCAGGGGTGTGAAAAGTCCACATGCCTGAGTGACCTAGCTATGCCAACCTAACCACCAATATAGACAGTGCTAGGTCAACAAAATAATTCTTCCATCAACCGAGCTACTGCCTCTCGAGTTGTGGATTACCTATGCTAACTGGAGAACTCCTCCCATTGGTATATAGGTAGTATCTACAATGAAGCTCTACAATGAAGCTGTAGCATTTTCATTGTAGACATACCCTAATTGGCCCTCCATGCGCAACTGGAAGCATTTCAGAGAATGCTACCTTAGAGGTCTATACTTTAATCTCTTACCTAGCAGCCTAAATTTGGCTTCAAGGGCCTCTCCCCTACCTTTTCCTATATCACTGGTAACTACATGTATCACAACCAGCTGCTCCTCCACAGCACTGCACATAAGTCCATCTAGATGTCTGTTTAGATATTTTCAGATTCTTATTAATAGTATATTTTTAGTATGTTAGAAAATGGTGAGATATATTATTTACTAGATAATTAACTTTTTGCTCATGATTTGTGTCAAGTTGCATTTGGATGGTAACTGGAATTTAATTAAACACACAACAGCATATAAAATTTATTTTTATTAAACCAAACAACCTTAAAAGTTTTGGACAAGTTAAAGAAGTATGGGCTGGATGAATGGACTGTAAGGTGGATAGAAAGCTGGCTAGATCGTCGGGCTCAACGGGTAGTGATCAATGGCTCCATGTCTAGTTGGCAGCCAGTTTCAAGCGGAGTGCCCCAAGGGTCGGTCCTGGGGCCGGTTTTGTTTAATATCTTTATTAATGATCTGGAGGATGGTGTGGACTGCACTCTCAGCAAGTTTGCCGATGACACTAAACTAGGAGGCGTGGTAGATACACTAGAGGGTAGGGATCGGATACAGAGGGACCTAGACAAATTAGAGGATTGGGCCAAAAGAAACCTGATGAGGTTCAACAAGGACAAGTGCAGAGTCCTGCACTTAGGACGGAAGAATCCCATGCACAGCTACAGACTAGGGACCGAATGGCTAGGTAGCAGTTCTGCAGAAAAGGACCTAGGGGTCACAGTGGACGAGAAGCTGGATATGAGTCAACAGTGTGCTCTTGTTGCCAAGAAGGCTAACGGCATTTTGGGCTGTATAAGTAGGGGCATTGCCAGCAGATCGAGGGACGTGATCGTTCCCCTTTATTCGACATTGGTGAGGCCGCATCTGGAGTACTGTGTCCAGTTTTGGGCCCCACACTACAAGAAGGATGTGGAAAAATTGGAAAGAGTCCAGCGGAGGGCAACAAAAATGATTAGGGGTCTGGAGCGCATGACTTATGAGGAGAGGCTGAGGGAACTGAGATTGTTTAGTCTCCAGAAGAGAAGAATGAGGGGGGATTTGATAGCAGCCTTCAACTACCCGAAGGGGGGTTCCAAAGAGGATGGAGCTCGGCTGTTCTCAGAGGTGGCAGATGACAGAACAAGGAGCAATGGTCTCAAGTTGCAGTGGGGGAGGTCTAGGTTGGATATTAGGAAACACTATTTCACTAGGAGGGTGGTGAAGCACTGGAATGCTTTACCTAGGGAGGTGGTGGAGTCTCCTTCCTTGGAGGTTTTTAAGGCCCGGCTTGACAAAGCCCTGGCTGGGATGATTTAGTTGGGAATTGGTCCTGCTTTGAGCAGGGGGTTGGACTAGATGACCTCCTGAGGTCCCTTCCAACCCTGATATTCTATGATTCTATGACACATAAGCTTCTCTTATTCAAAACTTGTTTCACATTTACAACTAAATAATAAGTTTAGGCCTTAACATATTTTGTATTAAATTTTCAGATTTCATTTTAAATAGGTTTATTTTAAAAAATAACTTACTATAATTTAAATAAAATAAAAAAACAATCTAATTTAAATAAAACATCCAATTTTTCCCCCCCAAAATTCATCAAATTTTATCCACTTTGTTGGTGGGACATTCAGAAAGAAATGTCAGAGACGAGCTGAAATTTGGCATCAGAACATAGTTTTTTCTATTTCCATAGTAAACCAACTGCTCTGTGCAGGGCTGGTGTAGATGATCCTGGAGATCTTTTCCAGGCCTTCCAGGGATTTATCAATTGAAATATACTCTGTGCTTACTTAATTTCCCTCAGTCCCACCCTTTTCACTCTGTGTTTGCTGCTGGCCATTCTGTGCTAAGTAAGGCTTTCAACGGGTGAAGATGAATGGCAAAGCAATCCAATTACAAAATACTCAAGAGGTTAAAGTACTTAGCTAGTATATCAAGTATCAGGGGGTAGCCGTGTTAGTCTGTATCTACAAAAACAACAAGGAGTCTGGTGGCACCTTAAAGACCAACAGATTTATTTGGGCATAAGCTTTCGTGAGTAAAAACCTCACTTCTTCGGATGCATAATATTTCTATGCATCCGAAGAAGTGAGGTTTTTACTCACGAAAGCTTATGCCCAAATAAATCTGTTAGTCTTTAAGGTGCCACCAGACTCCTTGTTGTTTTAGCTAGTATATGGCATTCTGTTCTCCGAAATAAGTGGAGCATTGTAAATATGATAAGTTATTCTTAGCACAAAGAGAGGAATGAAAATAGAAAATGGTCCAAGCTGATTAGTTTCTTGATGACTGGAATAGGGATATTGAAATGTAACTAATTTTTATGACAATATTCCAAGATCAGATATGTTTAGGTGCATTCAGATTAGTGAAACAGAAAATAAACTGATGATAGAGTTCATCATTCTCTTCTAGAAGGAAGGAGGACAGAGATATGAAGCTGGGATATCTTACTCCTTGGGTGAAATGTTGTACACCTGGAAAAACAAGCCACCTACTATATTAAGATAATCTTTTTGTGGTTAAAGCAAAGGAGTGGAATTCAGGAAATCTAGGTTTTATTTCAGGCTGCATCACAGATCTTTAGTGCACCTTTTGGGAAAGTCACTTAACTGCTCTGTGCCTCAGTTTACCTGTCTGTAAAGTAGAACTGATACCAGAAGTACTTCACAAATGAGTTATGAAGCGAAATTAGATTTTCTAAAGCATTTTGTGGTAAAAGGCGCTATATAACTTCAAAGTATTTTTATGTCTTCTGGCCTTCCTAATAAGCTAACTCTATTTTAGAATTGCAGACAATAATGGGATATTTAAGATACCTGTGTGTGGTAACTATGGATAAATGATGACTGTTCAATGGTGGCCATATATAGATATAGATATATATAAATGTGTATGTATCTATATCTATATATAATGTTTTCATGGTTGGCTGTGCAGGCAAGAGACAATCGTAAAAGGTGGCAGTAAGGGGTTTTCATCTCACTGTGTGGGAATTGGCAGTGTTCACTACACACATCCATATGCAATGTCCCCTTACCAGGAATGCTGTCATGTGCGGTAGTGCTGTGCTATGCATCTTCTTCCAAAAAACACTCTGAGCTACATTGAGATACCCTTACTCTTGTTGAGTAGTGCCTTACTCCTTAAGTAGTTCCATAGATTTAAATGGAGACACTTGAGGAGGAGTAATGTATAGAGCCCTGCAAATCTGCCTGTATCCGTTTTATATCCGTGGACCATTTCTGTGGATACAGCACGGATGTGGGTACAAATGTTGTATCCGCACAGGGCTCTGACTGTAAGAGCTGGCCAGGCAGCTGTGAGGAACCGTGGCACGGATCCTCCACCTGCCCTGGGCGGGAGGCCTGGGGGACAGGGCAGGTGGAGGGTCTGCTGTGGCACCTCACTTCTGCTAGCGCGGCTGTCCCCGACCCATCTCCGGGTGGGGAGCAGTGGCTCGGAGCCACAGCCTGGCCACAGTAAAAGCCGGGCGGGGAGCTGTGGGGAGCCACGGCAGACCCTCCACCTGCCCTGGGCGGAGGCCCAGAGCAGCCACGGGGCAGCTCCACAGGTCTCCCCCTTCTCCCGGGCCAGGCCAGCATGGAGCCCAGCTGGGGAGCCGTGGTGAGCCATAGCGGACCCTCCACCTGCCTGCAGTGCCGGGGCAGGGGGGAAGCTGAGAGCAGCCCCTGGCCGTGTCCCCGCCCCCCCAGGCTCTCCGCCCAGCCAAGGGCAGGTGGCGGGTCTGCGACTCCATGTGGGCTGCCCACGCAGCTCTCCCCGATGGGGCTCCGGGGGGCGTGGGGGTGTGGCTTGGAGCCTCAGCCCAGTCCCCAGTGTAGAGCCCTGCAAATCTGCGGATATGTGCAGATAATTTTTGCGGCTCACGGATTGGATGCGGATACACCTTTGCGTATCCACGCAGGGCTCTAGTAATGTAGTACTCAGTATGAGCCAGGGTATCACAATCTGGCCCAGTATTTTCAGATGTTAATCTCCTCAGTGAGTAGCCAGGCCCCTACTGCAAGTTACAACAAACATTTATATCTCATAACTGGATGGCCTGGTGTGCTTTAACCTACACAGCTCACATGTGGACTAAATATATGAAGGCCATAGTCCTTTTAAAAAAAACAAAACAAAACTTTTTCACATCTTTACTACAAAGGGGAGCAGCACAGAGTTCTGAGCAAGGCCTGTGGGAGTTGTCCATTATACTTGTAATGAATGCTTAGGGTTGTGCTCAAGATGAGCAGACTTGAAATGACAGATTCCTGAAGCAAATATTTGTTCTCAAGTATTTGGAAAGTTGACCTGCTTGCTGATCTCCTATTTATGGAAGGAAAAAGCCTTGGTGTTGGGAGGGCAGAGAAAACTGAGAAGGCAGTTTGTATTGGAAGCCCAGCATGGTTTGATTATATAATGTGTTGGTTTGTAGAGCCACAAAGTAGTTATTTTTATGAAAAGTTTATTCTAAAGCAACATTAGACCTTCTCAAACACAAAATGCCAATGATATTTTCCCTCATGCTCTGTTAGGGTTGCCAGGTGTCCAGTTTTCAACTGGAATGCCCGGTCAGGACCGCTGACAGGGCCATTAAAATCTGGTCGGCAGCGCAGCGGGGCTAAGGCAGGCTCCCTGCCTGCTATGGCTCCTCGTGGCTCCCGGAAGCAGTGGCATGTCCCCCCTCCGGCTCCTATGCGTAGGAGCAGCCAGGGGGCTCTGTACACTGCCCCTGCCCCAACCCCGTATGCGGATGGCTCTACAGCTCCCATTGGCTGGGAACCGCGGCCAATGGGAGCTGCAGGGCGGTGCCTGCAGATGGCGCAGCGTGCCGAGCTGCCTGGCTGTGCCTCCGCGTAGGAGCCGGAGGAGGGACAGGCCGCTGTTTCCGGGAGCTGCCTGAGATAAGCACCGCCCAAAGCCTGCACCCCTGACCCCCTCCCGCGCCCCAACCTCCTGCCCCAGCCGAGCCCCTCCCACCCTCCAAACCCCTCAGTCCCAACCTGGAGCCCCGTCCTGCACCCCAAATCCTTCATTCCCAGCCCCACTGCAGAGCAGCCCACACCCCCAGTTGAAGCCCTCACCCCCTCCTGTACCCCAACCCCCTGTCCCAGCCCGGTGAAAATGAGCACGAGTGAGGGTGGGGAGAGTGAGTGACGGGGGGTGGATGGAGTGAGTTGGGGTGGGGCCTCAGATAAGGGGTGGGGCGGGGTGGAGCCTTAAAGGAGGGGCGGGGCAGGGGCAGGGTAAGGGTGTTCGGTTTTTGTGTGAGTAGAGAGTTGGCAACCCTATGCTCTGGCTTTAAGTTTGCAGTCCCCTTTCTCCACCTAGAATTGTCACACCCTTGAATCTATTGTACATTCTTTTAAAATAACCTTTAAAGTACAGTTTATGAACTTTTTTTTCCAAATCAGATTTTCCAAACAGAAGCTAGTACCAGGTAAGGCTGGAAAGGCAGGGTCTAGAACTCCAAATGTGACTGAAAAGCTCTGTTCAGAAATGAGGTTGAAAACGAATAAAATGTAAAGCATCAGTGGAGACAAAGCATTGGGGCCCTGCAGATCTAGGTCTGATTTACAAAGGTCTTTCAGCACCTTCAGTTGCAGATAGGTGCCAAACTGCTTAGGTGATTTTGAAAATCCCACCAGGCACCTATCTCTCATTGAAAGTAAAATAGGAGTTAGGCCCCTACCTCACTAAGGCAAATTTTGGGGTTTACAAAAGCACCTCTTTGCATCTATAATCACTGACATACCTTTGAGATCTGGCCCCTTGTGTAGAAAAATCCTATTGACACAAGTGAGCATTTGGAGGGCCCAAGAAATGCAGCAGGATCAGGCCCTTGATGTGGGGAGGAGTGGGCCAGATCAAGTGAAACTTTAACTTTAGTTTTATTTCCTTTCTTAAAACTTAACAGTGAGGTCTAGATCAGGGGTCAGCAACCTTTCAGAAGTGGTGTACCGAGTCTTCATTTATTCACTCTAATTTAAGGTTTTGCATGCCAGTAATACATTTTAACGTTTTTAGAAGGTCTCTTTCTATAAGTCTATAATATATAACTAAACTATTGTATGTAAAGTAAATAAGCTTTTTTAAATGTTTAAGAAGCTTCATTTAAAATTAAATTAAAATGCAGAGACCCCCGGACCAGTGGCCAGGACCCAGGCAGTGTTGAGTGCCACTGAAAATCAGCTTGCGTGCCGCCTTCGGCACACGTGCCATAGGTTGCCTACTCCTGGTCTAGATCTTTAGGTAATGTAAATCTGCATAGTTCTAGTGGAGTCAGTGGAACTGCACTGCCTTACACCAGACAAGGTTCCTGATCCTCCTCCTCGTATTGAGTGATCAGACATGCTAGGAGGTGAAGAAATATTACTTGGTGTTTTAGGGTTTTTTAAAGTTATTTAATTGTTACATATTTGTTTTTAAAAGGGGGAAGTATGACAGAGTTGTCCTCAAATAGTTGCAGTCATGAAGACCCACACTCTGTCTCTTTCTGTTCCTATACTATTAAGTAATACTTTAAAGCAGGGGCGGGGGAAAGGTGACTTTGGTTAGACAATGTAATTGAACAAGTGGGCTTTAGATAATTGATGCATTTTTTTGCTTTCAAGCATATTTAGACTTGGAATAAATTTTTGGAAGGTCAGATGTTCTGTTGAAACCAAACTTTACATCTGTTGTAGATCTGAAGCTACATGTGGAGTTAATCTTTGGTACTCAGATGCCTGCCCAAAGTCTGAGGCTGTTGCAGCTGCTCAATCATTGGTACATAACCATTATTGAGAGACTTCCTTTCTCAACCCTTAGCTTTTTGGGCATCTCCAGATGTGTGCACCAGCTGTGGATGATGAGAGCATCATCTCTTAAACAGAACAGCCACCCACTGTCCGTCCTTCCCCATGACCGGAGGTATACACCTGCTATAGTTCTCACACCTCTCTCTGCCTCAGCTGTTGCTTATACCTCTTGCAACCCTGTCTAATATAATCCTGAGCCTCTTTCAGACTGAACAGTAACCATCTTGGGTATTCTAGACAAACACTTCCCCTGAAAGGACTGCCACCTCCCAGCACTCTGGTGTGACAGCTCTAATATCTGAGCTTGCCTTTTTTTCAGGCTGAGGGAGTAGTCATGAGGAGTTCTATTCCCCCAGATTTTGATATAAGGTTGGGATCTGGAGCCTGATTTTCTTTCACTTACACCAGTGTAACTCCACTGACCTCAGTAAATTATCCCTGATTTACACCACTATAAATGAGTGGAGAATCAGGCCCCTGGGCTCTAGTACAGTAATTATGGTAGTCTGCAGGGGTCCACAGTTTTCTACTGCGTCCTAGCCTCCTTCAGCATGAAATTAAGGCTGACCAGATTAGTTGCATTAACCTCTTGAGAGCTGAGTTGATATCTTCTGGACACAAATGCATTCAGCCCTAGTACTGGAAAATCCCAGATCCTGACATTAAAGGGTTACTGTATTTTATGAGAGACAGTCTCATTCTTTCCTGCCAGCAAAATAACTGCTTAGAGATTCTCTGCACATGAAAGTTGATAGCTTGATTTCCAGTACAGCCATGTGTGTTGGAAGTAACATCCATGGTAATTATCAGAATCTGCTGAATCTCAACCTCTTTGGACAGAGAGAGGGGTTAAGTACATCTCCAAAAACTCCCCAGCTGCTCGCCATATGAGTGGATTAAAGGCTGCTCTTTGTCAAGAATGTGGTGATGGCTTGGAATCCATAATGCATACACTCCAGAGTGCTCTTGTGTATGTGTTATATGGATTTATTTTATTAGCATACTAGATATATTTAAACAATTAATATCCTCACCAAAAAAACTATAAAAGGAGAAACACTGGAAGCTTCAGAAGTGGGAGAATAAGACACGTTCATTTTATGTCTTTGTGATTTTTCAGTGGAGTGAATTATCCCATTGTTCTTAACTAGTGTATTGTGACTGCATGGAGAAGGGATACCTACCAACTACCAATTATTGTTTAGTAAGGGCTTCAGGTAGCAGGTGTTTTGAGTCACACCACATCTGAGTCTTGACACAGTCAAAAGAGGGGAAACCCATAGTCTTTTAATGAAGTACTAAAGAAGGAAATAGATGCCTATAACTTTACAAGGATAAAAACAAACATATTGGAACTGCAGTTGGGCAAACCTGTGTGGTTAAAAATAGAATTGGCCCAAATCTTCAATCAATCCTTCAAACCAAATCAAATCTGTAAGGTCTGCAAAGTTTTTTGTTAAATCCCTCCTCCAGTTTATCCCCTCAATGCCCATGAAAAGCTCAGTGGTTACAGGAAATGGCTCCAACTCGCACTATCATTGACATCCTCTACTAAGCCCTAGCTAGCTTCACCCCCTTCCTGATGAACTCTTTCTGTGACCACCTTTAAGTGCCTTTCTCCGTAGCATTGCTGCCTTACTTTTCCTTTATTGGGATGAAGGACTCAGAACCTTTGGCAACCCCTCTGCTGAGCTGCAGCAGCTGCTGCTTAACCTAAATCTTGTGGTATAGATCATGAAAGGCAGTCAGGATAGCCATGGAGAGTGTTAAATGTAAATTCGGCAATAGTGGAGCAGATGAAGTGCTGGACTCACATCACAGCTGTTGTAATAACAAGGCATAGTAAAGAATACTTAGTACTTCACAAATAACTAATTAATCCTTAGTGTCACTGCTGTGTGGTAGATAAGTAAATATCAATACACATTTTACTGATGGAAAAACTGAGGCTGAGACATTAAGTGGTCTGCCCAAAGCCATTGAAAAAGTTAGTTGCAGAGCCAAGAGTAGAATTAGGAACTTGCTAGAGTCCAGTCTAGCGTGTAGATCATTAGAGCACACACTCTTTTGTATGTCAGTAAAAAGACCTTAAGTTTCCTCCTCTCCTCCTAAGGAGGATCCGTTGGGAAGGGGGAAAGGCATCTCAAGTTTCCCTAAACCCACTGAAAATAATCAAAATAGGGGAAACTGGAGATGAGAATTGGGGAGGGAAACAGGGTTGCTTGGGTTGTGGATCAATAGAAGGGATGCCACTTTATGCTGGGTCTTTCAGTTAATTCAGGTAAGCATCGCAGTTTTGGTTTAAACCAAACCAAGTATCAACCGCTGTAGATACCTGACAAAACAGTAGATTCTGGCATCTCATTCCAAAGTGAGGCTTAAGCTACACAAATGCCATAAAAAATTTTTTTGCCACACTTGATACACTGAAGCAGACAGTATGGATTAGCATTTGTATCTTCCACTGGTTTCAAAGAGTTGTTGAATTGTGGTGACACTACTCAACCAAGTAAAGTGTGCCAGCAGGTCCACAAAACAAAAAAATACTCTAACCATACTTCGGGGGAAATGACTCATTCATAACAAACACCAGAGCTTTCACATAATAATCTAATTTATTTAACACAGTGTGCTATAGCCTAATATAATTTAGTATTGACAAAGGACTCCATTAGAAAATACTAAAGTTTAGTTTTCCTTAAACCTTTTCTCTCCTCACTAGTGGCATCTTATATCCTAGTCTTCATCCAAAACATAGCACATTTCTCGAACTATAAATTAAAATATCAAACATGTAGTATTTCAATTCATGCAAATTGCAACTAAATCTGGGCATGTTCTAAAAAAAGTAACAATCCTCTATAAACTTCTTACAATTGATATCTTGGTTTTGGCTGGTTAGGTATCAGAGACCTTTGCATTACATCTTTCAGCAACAGTTGTAAATTTCAGTGTAATACATTCTTTCTCCAGACAAGCGCTTATTAATGTTATAGTTTTGCAAGAAAAAATTATTATTAACATTAACATATACTAATTCAGTTTATAATAAACTGCATGCCTCTTCAACAGCAGTCAAGCGGGCCTAATTTTTTTCAAAAGGGACTTTGGGTGCCCAACTTGAGGCATGCCTTAAATGGACTCGATTTTCAGAAAGTTTTGAGCACTTCCCCCCTTGAAAATCAGGCTCCTTTAAGGTGTTGGAATTGAGGTTCTCCCAAATTGAAGCTCCCAAAAATCTTCAATCACATTTGAAAATATAGGCCTGAGCATCCATTTTAAAAAAATCATTCCACAAAGTTAACTCATATTTGTAAGCATATTCTATGCTATGGAGACAAATACACACTAATTCCCCCAAAACTGCTCAGATGAAGTTCCCAAGAATGAGGTAGATCCTCTGGAAATTGCTTACCCTTCCATCTGAGTCTATGTGTCCCTTTCTGCATGAACTCTATGACCTAACTTTCACAAACTCTGGGTGCCTCTATTTTTAGGATGTCTTAATTTGAGCAACTCAGAATGGAGATACCCCCAAGTTAGTGGACACTTTTGAAAATCTTGGCTTTTGTGCCTAGGGCTCTGCAGGATCTCAGAAGGCAAAGCCACCTGTAATGAGTGCAGCAGGCTCCCTGATGAAACCCATCAATATTCCTGCAGAGAAACATTCAGATAAGTGAGCAGCAGTAAAATCCAACTCAGGACTTGTACGTTCCCTCTTCCTGGGGAGGGAGTACATAACACTGGATCAACAATACAGTCAATAAGCCAGCTATGCTGCTGGGAGAAATGTGGGAAGCCCAGGAAAAAAGCATAGAGGATTAGGAAATCCATAGAAAGTAGATATTCTGAGATCTGCACGGGGCGGGCAAGGATTCAGGACCCACTCCAAAGCCAATTGAAGTCAATGGAAGTCTTTTTGACTTCAGTGGGTTTTGGATTAGGCCACTACTGTGGATCCTTGCATTCAATGTGTATTCAAGGCCACGCCCTCTCCCTTCACTTTGAGGCCAATACTCCTTCTCCCAAATCCCATATTAAAGGGAGTGTGTGCTAGGAACAGCTTGAGTCTTGTCCCTTCCCCATGTCTTTGTGTAAAAGGGGACAACTTTGTCCTAAATGTTTTTCCAAATATTATATCACATTATCTGGGGAATCTATACCCGCTGGTAGAACTATAGGTCATGCTGCATCAGCCTGGAGTTAGCACTTGCTCATTCCTCTATACTGAGCTCTTTCCAATGGCAGTTTTATAGCAAGCCTGACAGTCACTTTAAATTAGAGGAGTTGGCAAGTGTCCGAGAAAAGGGGTGGGAATTTGTTTAGCTGAGAAAGACAGTTGCAAGACTTAATACAAGAGAATCAAGCTTTAAATAACTTTTCATGTTCAGAGAAGTGCATTATTTGTCATCAAGGCATTTTACTTTTTTCTCTGAAAGACTTTGAATCACCAACCTGTATCTATTTGTTTGAAGTTGCAAAATTTATGGGACAAACCCAAGGAAGCATATCGTTGTTGTGGAAAATTTGATATAATCTGCTCCAAAGTAAGGTAAGTTTAAATGATTCTGTTTTGCTGTTCTGACTTATTTTAAAGCATTTAATCAAAGGAACAAAAATGTAGTGCCTTTGGAAAATGTAGATTTTTTTTTTACTAGACCACATATGATTACATTAAAAATCTACTGCTGTAGGGCTGCTGCTAAATCTGTTTATATGTTCTGCCTTGTAACACAAGAATAAGGCACCATGACATTTATGAACTTAACATTGCTCTTAGAAAGTTTACTGACAGGCTTTTTAAAATCCAAGATACAGACATCTGACCAAAATTATTTCTAAAAAGTCTATTTTTGTCAGGTTTGGGCACTAATGTAATTGTCTTTCATCTGTAGACATAGTTCTACATATTTAGTTTCAATCTTTCATTCCATCAGCCCAACGCAGAAATTGAGAGGTTTTTTTCTCATGAAAGATTCCAACATTATTTCATAAATTCACTTAAGCTTTGCTGCTGTGGTTTCCTGAAAATGTGTTTTGCAAAAGATTTTGTAAATATTAAATCATTTTGCTTCAGGGTCACACCCTTGCAATGTTAAGGAAATTCCTAATTTTTTCCAGCAAAAAGAAGTCATTTGATATTAGCTGACACATGATAGCCTTTAAAAAAAATCAAAGTTACTAACCTACTGTGTTTTCTTGGTATGTGGGCAGTGTGCTGTATGCAATCTGGGAAGAGACTGTACATTGTAGAATGAGAATAAGTGTTTGATGTCAGCTGTTGCACACAAACCTGTTCTGCGTAAGTGAGAGAGCAAATGTATGAACAATGAGCTGATGCTTTCTTTCCTCTAAGTCTCCAGTTACCATTATTTGGATGTCTATGAAACATCATTTGTCTGCCTACCAAGTGCACAAAACAAGCTATTCATGGCAGTGTATAGATTCTACAGTCCTCCCACTTGTGATGATGTGATTGATTCTTTTCAAGCTGAAGTTCTATGAAAATATGGGTGTGAATTCAGAACAGTCAGTAGCCCTCTGAGCTGTGCAAGTTGTGGATATTGACTCTGCAACTGGTTGGAGAAAGAGCAACCTGCTCCACAAGCCACAAAACCACACCTCTTCTTCAAGGCTGCATGGCAGCCAGCATTACAGAGTTGCCCAGAGAGAGGGGCTCATGTAAGCTAGGCTCTCCTCCTCCTGTACTACACTACTCCCTACAGCCCTCAGGCCTGAGAATGTCACCTGTCTTGCAGGAACGGGCTGTCTTTTTAACAGGAGCTCAGTGCAATTCAGTGGAATGTACCCTTCAGGGCAAGTGGAATTTTAAGGTCAGTGACTGTCTGTTCAGTTCCTCTGATTCCCTTCATCCCCCCACCATACCACTGGGGCTGTGCAGCCTGTAGGACTTACTCTAGTTAGTAAATGCCCCCCACAGGGGGTACGCAGGGTTTTGAGGCACCTCACCACCACTTCACAGACTTTAAGGTCAGAAGGGACCATCATGATCATGTAGTCTGACCTCCTGCATGTTGCAGGCTATAGAACCTCACCCACCTGCTCCTGTAATAGGCCCTGACCTCTGGCTGTGTTACTGAAGTCCTCAAACCATGGTTTAAAGACTTCAAGTTATAGAGAATTTACACTAGTTTAAACCATTTATACTAGTTTAAACCTGTCAGTGACCCATGTCCCACGCTGCATAGGAAGGATAAAAAAAAAAACAGGGTCTCTGCCAATCTGACCCAGGGGAAAATTCTTTCCCAACGCCAAATATGGTGATCAGTTAGACCCTGAGCAATTGGGTAAGTTCTACCAGCCAGACACCTGGGAAAGAATCTCTGTAGTAACTCAGAGCCTTTCCCATCTAGTATCCCATCACCTGCCCTTAGCGTGACGAACTCTTGTATGTACCTGCTATGGATTGGCTCCCTGAAACCATCAGCCTCTGGCAACACATGTTCTACCTTCCAGGCCTCTGTGGGCCTCATTCTCTCTCTGCAGGTTAGCAATAGGCACACATCAACACTCAGGTCTTCCAAGCACCTCTCTGGAGTACTCAGCCCCTGTTTCACTGAACACTCACAGAACTATTAGATCTGCTACTCCCAAAGGAACAGTACATACCAACTTGTAAAATTTAACTCAGTATCTCCACTTAACACACAGCACGTAACTTATTCTTGTTGTCACTATATGCTTATTAACAAAGAACAGAGATTCAAGTAATAGAGTATTGGAAACAAATGGTTACACATAAAATCATATCATGCTTTCTGGAAACAAAATTTAACCAACAAGGCATTCATCTATCTCTTACAAGATAGCTTTCCTTCCCCAGTGTTTTCAAAAAAAAACTGGCTGAGATCCCTTTGTCATGAAACAAATTCACTGTTATTTTACTTCCTTAGTGAAGGATGCTAGGGTGTCTCTCTACACACCCAAATATACCAGAATGGACTGGCAGACCCCCCTCTCCCCCCACTGTTTACCTCTTCCTGTTAATTTCCTTCTGAAGTTTCCACCATCTCTTCATTAGCATTTGAGTTACAATGCTAAATAGAGCGGGCCTTAAGGGTGGGTGGCCTGGGCCACTGCTCAGGGTGCTGTGCAGAGCTGTGAGTTTGGTACCTCCCAAGTCCCATGCCCACCTGACCTGCCGAGAGCCAGCTGGACTTACAGAGGCAGCCAGGCAGGTGAGCAGCGTTCAGACATGCAGCGCTGGAGAGGGTGGATGGACCCAAGCTGCAGGGGACAGCTGGACAAGCCAGGTAACTCCTCCAGAGCAGGGGTGCCCCCATCTGAACAGGAGCAGGAATGGGGGCCACAGTAGGTAGGGAGTAGCATACTGACTCACTGCACTGTGCCCTGTCCCAGGGGGGATGTTCCCAGCACTGTGGCTCTGGAGTTTTAATGGCAGATTAACCATTAAGTAGGTGATGCCTGCCTGCTGTGATCTCCCTTTCTTTCAATCCCTGATTGCCTATCCCCACCCTCAGGCTTTATTTTTGAAATTGTTTCTGTTTCCACCAGTATATTGAAATTCCTTGGGACGGGGGGGGGGGGAGGGAGGGCCTTGTCTGAGCTATTGGGTGAAGCATTGTGCACATTTCTATACTGCATCAAGAATAAAGAAACTCCTTTCTTTATTGCCATCGCTAACTTAATCCCATATCCTGCAAGCCTCACTCATCCTCTGGAAGTCGATGGGGTTCCTGCTGTTAGTGTGAGGACAATGTGTGATTGTGACAAAGTATCAGGCTCTTAAACTGAGATCTCTCTCTAGCAGGGATAGATTCTGCCCTCCCACACACACGCTTCAACCCTGCTGCTCTGGTGGTTTATAAGTAGGCTTGGTAGAATTCAGCTTTTATTTTTTTATAACTTTGGGTAATATCGATTTTTGTTTATTTTTAAACTTTTTTGTATTTTTAATTAATTTAAATTTTCACAGTTTTGGGAAATTTGGGGGGGAAGGTTAGATAATTATTTGACAGTAGAAGTTGATATTCAAAGAGTTCAAGCTTTAAAGCTGTTAAAACACAAACTGAGGGAGACAAGGTGGGTCAGGTAATATCTTTTTTGGCCCAATCGTAGTTGGTGAAAGAGACAAGCTTTTGAGCTCCACAGAGCTCACGGGCTCACAGACCCGGAGAAGAGCTCCGTGGAGCTCAAAATCTTCTCTCTTTCACCAACAGAAGTTGGTCCAATAAAAGGTATTACCTGACCCATCTTGTGGCTCTCATATCCTGGTACCAACATGGCTACAACAACACTGCAAAAGCCACAAAGTGTCAATATCCTATGTCAAGATATGCAAAATAAATATCCTAAAACCCAGAAATGATTTCTTGATTTAACTATTCATTCACCTGTCCATTTGTAACCAGCCTAATTCAGAAGTCTAAATCACTGGATTTTGACTCTAGCAAGTTCTCAAGCAGCATTTTTCTTGCTTTCCCAATCTGTAAATTTCAATTATTATTGATGGAAATATTTTTGTGGGTAAGGTGAAATCAACAGCTAATTTCTAAGTTATTATCTGCAAAAAAACCCTAGAGTTTTCAGGTGCCTAAGTAGCCCCTGGAATCACAGTTAAAAATGCCCCCGCTTCAAATCTGAAATGGTGCACCCAATGAGCCAGAAGTGGCTAGAGGGCTGCGGGATGGCCATGGGCTCTGGCAAGATGCAGCCCCCTTGCGACAGTGCGGAGCCTGCCTTAAGCTGCAGGCCGAACGCCAGGCACCATGGGTGCATCTCTGCGGAGGAAGAACCCTGCCGCCGGGGGGGCAGGTGAATGACCTGCTGACTTTTCTTACCCACGCAGTTTCATTTCACAATCTGATGCCATTCAAAAATAGCAGTCTTCCTTCTGCACATCATGTTGCACTAATGTCTTAGGGTAAATGCTTAATCTAAAATCATCCATTCTGCATGTAGTTCTTAAAATGGGGTGCTCTGCCAAGGACTGATACATAACAGTTCCCTTTGCAAAGAACAGAGACAGTAGCAGGCCCTGCACTCAGGAGAGCATAGGAATGAGCTATTTCCTTCATGTGCCCTAGGGATGTGCAGTGTCCCAAAGGGCTTGGGAGATGTGGGACCATGGGAGCAGGCTGGACAATCCTAAGTGATGCTGAAGAGCTCAGGAAGGGATTGCACTTCTCCTGGGGCACACACCCTATTCAGATAGATGCCTTTCTGGGACAATCTAGCCCTTAATTAATGTTTTTTAAAGCATATGGCAGACTCCTGTTGGCTATATATAGCACGTGTTTGTGAGAGATAAAGCATGTTTTCTTGCTGATTCTGAGCCCGACATTGCAGATGTGTAATGTTGTTAAAGCTAGAATGTGTGGGTTTGCACAGGAGAACTTCCCTACAAATTAATTCCTAATAAAGATAATTTCTTCAGCTAAGCACTGGAATCAACTGTTGCAATATTGAGTAGCCTAATCAAATTATTAGTTTAATAGCAGACAATGTGTCCAAGTTCAAAATGTATACCCCTTATGCCATGCTTTTTGCACTTGTTTATATATTTTTATTATTGCTTTTAATGTTTTAGCAAATGTAGAAGTTGCTAAATTATACAATTATAACAATAGAGCCCTGGTGATGCAAGTGCTGTGTGCTCTGTATTCTGTTTGACTGGTTATCATGAATATGTTTTTTAAGCCTTAATGTCTTGAGACTCCAATTCCACAGCCAAGGGCAGTGGAAATTCCTGTAGTAGATGATGCAGTGTCCATTCTATTTTAGTGCAATGTGTGAAAGAGTGTGCTTCTGTTTTAGATTACTTACCTCCTACTTTTTTTTATAAATTACAAATACAAAAACAAAACGGGTAAAAAAAAGTCTTTGTCCTGTTTGTTTTAAAATATTAATTCTGCAATAACAGACCAAATAAGGAAAGCCGATCTATAAATGATTGTTTCTTAGGGCATTGTATTAAACCAGCCGGATAGAGCAGATATAAGAGACAAACTCTAGGAAGTGACGTCTTTTACAATGTACAGAAAGATCTCTTCTCTATAGTGTTTTGAAATTGATTTCCCCCCCCCAAAATCACATGATGTGACATAGTATGACAAATTTCTTGTAACTTAGCAGTACCTCTGGTTTTTTGCCTTCAGAGCTGGGTGGCCACAGAGCAGCAGCTGCTGGCCAGGTGCCCAGCTCTGAAAGCAGTACCACCAGCAGCAGCAGCACAAAAGTAAAAGTGGCAATATACCATATACCAGGCTATCCTTACTTCTGCATTGTTGCTGGGGTGGCATTGCATTGAGAGCTGGGTACACGGCTAGCAGCCTCCACTCTCCGGCCACCCAGGCAGTGCTTAATTTGTGCTGGGGCTGAGCCCCGGCACTCTTTCAATACACATTAAGCCTGCAGAGGGGGGGCAGCGGGGCCTGGGAGCGATGGGAAGATAGGGAGCTCATTGGGGCCAGGAACAATGGGGGAGTCCCTGCAGGGGCCAGGGGCACCAAAATACAAGTTTGCTCAGAAGCGCCATTTCCCCTAAGGCTGGCCCTGCTAACAGACTCTTATTGTATAACGCAATACTCAATAGTCCACCATGGTGATAAGTGTTCCCGCCCCCATCTAGAGAAGTTTATCTCACAAGTGACATGCTTTTAACTACAGACCTAGAGAACATAACTTTTAATATATAGACATAACTCATTTATTTTCCGTACATGCATGTCTTAATGGTTATGATGAGCAGTGTAACACAAGCTTTCATAGAGTCCTTATATGACTTCTTTTGGTGAACCCATGGGATCCCTGCACCCTTATGTACCCCCTGTGCCCTCTGGCAGTTGGCATCAGGAGGTCCTTTGGTCATGCCTCCTCTCTTACATTGATGCAGTAGGGTCCGCTACTGGCTGATCCATAGGCATCGCTTCAGAACCCTTTTGCCTGGACAGTGCATCTGTCACTATGTTTTCTCCACCTTAAATGTAAGAACATAAGAACGGCCATACTGGGTCAGACCAAAGGTCCATCTAGCCCCAGCATCCTGTCTTCCGACAGTGGCCAGTGCCAAGTGTTTCAGAGGGAATGAACAGACCAGGTAATAATCAAGTGATCTATCCCCTGTCATCTGCTCCCAGCTTTTGGCAAACAGAGGCTAGGGACACTCAGAGCATGGTCTTGCATCCCTGCCCATCTTGGCTAATAGGCATTGATGGACCTATCCTCCAGAAAATTATCTAGTTCTTTTTTTAACCCTGTTATAGTTTTGGCCTTCACAACATCCCCTGGCAAGGAGTTTCACAGGTTGAGTCTGTGTGGTGTGAAGAAATACTTCCTTTTGTTTCTTTAAATAGGCTGCCTATTAATTTCATTGGGTGACCCCTATTTCTTATGTTATGCGAAGGAGTAAAAAACATTTCCTTATTCACTTGCTACACACCGTTCCTGATTTTATAGACTTCTATTATATCCCTCCTTAGTTGTCTCTTTTCCAAGCTGAAAAGTCTCAGGCTTTTTAATCTCTCTTCATATTGAAGCTGTTCCATACCCCTAATCATTTTCTTGCCTTTCTTTGTGCCTTTTCCAATTCCAATATATGTTTTTTTGACATAGGGCAACCACATCTGCATGCAGTATTCAAGATGTGGATGTACCATGGATTTATATAGAGGCAGTCTTATTACCTAGCCCTTAACAATGTTAGGAACCATTAGTAAGCTTTTTTGACTGCCACTGCACATTTAGCTGATGCTTTCAGAGAACTATCCACAGTGACACCAAGATCACTTTCTTGAATGGTAACAGCTAATTTAGACCCCATCATTTTGTATGTATAGTTGGGATTATGTTTTCCAATGTGCATTACTTTGCACTTATCAACATTAAATTTCATCTGCCATTTTGTTGTCCAGTTTTGTGAGATCCTTTTGTAGCTCTTCACAGTCTGCTTTGGACTTAACTATGTTGAGTAATTTTGTATCGTCTGTAAATTTTCCCACCTAACTGTTTATCTCTTTTTCCAGATAATTTATGAATATGTTGAACAGCACTTGTCCCAGTACAGACCTCTGGGGGACACCACTATTTACACCTATCCACTGTGAAAACTGAGCATTTATTCCTACTCTGTTTCCTATCATTTAACCAGTTACTGATCCACAAGAGGCCCTTCTCTCTTATCCCATGACAGCTTACTTTGCTTAAGAGCCTTTGGTGAGGGACCTTGTCAAAAGTTTTCTGGAAGTCTAAGTACACTATATCCATTGGATCACCTTTGTCCACATGTTTTTGACCCCCTAAAAGAATTCTGATAGATTGGTGGGCATGATTTCCTTTTACAAGAGTCAACATGGCTCTTACAAGAGTCCCCAACAAATCATGTTCAGCTGTGTGTCTAATAATTTTGTTCTTTACTATAGTTTCAACCAGTTTGCCTGGTGCTGAAGTTAGGTTTACCGGCCTATAGTTGCCGGGATCACCTCTGGAGCCTTTTTTAAAAATTGGCATCACATTAGCTATCCTCCAGTCATCTTGTACAGAAGATGATTTAAATGATAGGTTACATATCACAGTTAGTAGTTCTGCAGTTTCGTATTTGAGTTCCTTCCGAACTCTTGGGTGAATACCATCTGGTCCTGGTGACTTATTACTGTTTAATTTATCAATTTGTTCCAAAAACCCCTCTACTGACACCTCAATCTGGGACAGTTCCTCAGATTTACCATCTAAAAAGAATGGCTCAGGTGTGGGAATCTCCCTCACATCCTCTGCAGAGAAGACTGATGCAAAGAATTCATTCAGTTTTTCTGCAATGGATTTGTCTTCTTTGAGTGCTCCTTTAGAACCTTGATCGTCCAGTGGCCCCACTGATTGTTTAGCTGCAGGCTTCCTGCTTCTGATGTACTTAACACATTTTTTGCTTTTACTTTTTGAGTCTTTGGCTAGTTGTTCTTCAAAAAAAAATTGACCTGCCTAATTATACTTTTACACTTGATGTGCCAGAGTTTATGCTCCTTTCTATTTTCCTCAATAGGATTTAAGTTCTAGTTTTTAAAGGAACCCTTTTGCCTCTAGCCACTTCTTTTACTTTGCTCTTTTCCCATGGTGGCATTTTTTTAGTCCTTGTCACAGGGTCTGCACAGGTTTCCACCCTCTTGTGCCTGTGCCCTGTGCTCAGGCTGGTCAAATAAAGAGTCCCAGCGCCTTCCTCAGCTGTTGCACCCTCGTGTCTTTATTTACAGTGTTTCATGCAGACCCAATTCCCCTAACAGCTGTCTCCTCACAGACCCTTCCCAGGGTCTTCTGGCCCCTGAGGCTCACCTCAATTGGTACACAGGCAGAGATCAAGCCCTCCTCCCAGGCTAGCCCCTTACTGAGCTTTTCCCAGGGCTTATATAGCCCTTCCAGGCCTCAGCCCAGCTGTCTCTAATTGGCTCAGCCTATTACTCTGAGCCCACCCTCGTTAGGGCCCACAGCTGGGCTCCCTGCTGAGTGCCTGGGCCCCTGCACTTGGCCACTCTGCCTGGAAGCAGGGTACGGCCAGTCTTTTTAGCAGGGCATCCACGGGGTTCACCTCTGCCCTGCTACAGTCCTCTTACTATGTAATTTAATTTTGTAATTTAATTTGAGCCTCTATTGTGTTTTTAAAAAGTTTCCATGCAGCTTGCAGGCATTTCACTTTTGGTGAAATAATACATCGGATTTTTGGTGATGTACACTTGGAGAACGATGCTCCAAAGTAGCAGTTTTGAATTAGTACCTTTTGTCCTGTGTAGCCATATCAATGGTGAGTGGCCTTTCAGGACAATGAATTCCCTGTAAATAGGTAAGGCCTTAACTGCTTGGTTACCAACACAATTGCATAGCATTCTTCTTCTATGACAGAATAGTTCTGTTTTGTGGGTGTCAGTTTTTTCTTAAGAAAGCAGCGGGATACTTCTTGCAAATGGATGAAAGTAACATCAGTACTGCTCTTAGACCTGTGCCCGATGCACCAGTGCACAGCTCAAACTTCTTGTCAAAATCTGGACTGAGCAGAATAGATTTTCCGGATGGAATTTTCTTTACCTCATCAAGGTCTTTCTGACAAGCTGCCATCCACACTACTTTATTGGGTTTTGTCTTTTTGCATAAATCTGATAGTAGATAAAACGTTACTGAAACCACTTACAAACTGGCGGAAATAGGTAGCCAAGCCTATAAAAGACTGGACTTGTTTTTTGGTTTGGAGTACAGTCCAGTTAACAGTGGATTCCACCTTTAAGGGATCTGGGGAAATCTGGCCTCTTCTTACCCAGTGAGCTAGATAAGGGACTCTTACTGCCTGTTTTACACTTGGACACTTTTACTGTGAATCAGTAATGAAGGCAGATTTTTTTCTGCTCTTCACAGTCTAAGGAGATCTTCCAATACCCTTTTGTTAGGTCTAGGGTGTTTGGGTATTTTGTCCGACCTAGAGTGTCCAATGTCATCAATTCTGGGCATAGGGTATGCATCATGAAATGTGACAGCGTTAAGCTTCTGTAATCAACAGCAAAACCTTATGGTCCCATTCTTTTTGGAGAGCTATAACAACTGGAGAAGCCCAGGGCTCTTTAGTCCTTTAATTATCCCCATGTCCAGCACGCTTTTTATCTCCTTTCAAATTTGCTCCTGCATCTTTCCAGTGGTCCAATATGCTCTGCTGGGGGCAGGTTGTGGCCCCATAGTGTTTATCTTGTAGACCATTTTATAGGTCAGACCTGGTCTGTTGGAAAATACCCGCCAGGGGGACTGCAGCATACTCATAACCCAACTGAAAAGGCAGAGGTTAACTCTTCACGTACCACAGTGCTTTCTAGTGACGTGTCACTATGGCATTCAGCCATCCAATCAATGGGAGCCGCAGTCTGAGAATCCTCCTCTGCACAGCATATCACGTTTACGATGGCGTCGCAATTGTGATGTGCTTTTAATCTGTTTACATGCAGTCTGTGGTGCAGCCTTGTTGTGGGGCCTTTGTATATTGTAGATAACATTGTTAACCCTTTCCAGACCTCAAAAGGCCCCTCCCAGGAGGTGTGCATTTTGTCACTTTTTTTTTACAAAGTCACCCACATCAAATCATTGCTTACAGGTACTGTGGTTATACCATACTTTCTGAGCAACGTGGCTTTTTGTGATGTTTTGCTGAGCCATTACCGTCATATTTTTGAAATCTTCTCTAAACCTTTGCATATATTAAGCCACTGGCTCCCCCTCTACCTCACAGCCATCCTCCCAGGATTCTCTGGTGAGATCCAGGGCCCTTCTGACTTTTCGCTCATACAGGAGATTAAATGGGGTGAATCCTATGGACTCTTGGGGTACCTCCCTTAAACAAATAACCGCTAGATAGTACAATCTTACATCTCAGTCACTTGCCCTCTTGGTTGCATACAATCCCAGCATAGATTGAACCTTTGAACCTTTCAACTAAATAATTTGTCTCTGGTGAGATTTGGGGGCAGATCTCAGTTGTTTTACCCCACACATCCTCCATTGCCCTCTAAATAGCTGGGATGTGAAATTTGACCGACAATGTGATAAAATCTCCTTTTGGAAAACCTACTTGGCTGCATTCAGTGAACAGGGCCTTAGCAATTGTTTCGGCCTCTATATTATTAGACAGAGCAACTGCCTCCGGCTACCTAGTGGTGAAATCCACTGCCACCAATATAATTTTTTCCCCTGTGTAGGCCTTAGCTAGTGGGCCTATAATGTCCATGGCAGCCCTATAAAACACTTCCTTGATTATTGGCAAGGGATCCTTGCAGCGCCCTACAGCCTTTTTCCACTTCTGACATAAGTCACAAGTCCTGCAGTAATCCTTTACCTCATTTTGCTTATTGGGCCAATAACAATTTTTCTTTAATTTTTCATATGTCTGTGTGTTCCCGAGTGGCCTGCAAAAGCACAGTTTGGCGCTAATAACATTAACTCTGCACAATGTTTTGAGAGATCAATCAATAGCTTATAGGTTCCCCAGGACTTTTTTTTTTTTTGCCCCACTGAGGCCTCCCTATGTATCCTTCCCTTTCTGTAAAGAACTTTCCCCTGTTCTCTTTATATGGGGCATTACTGAGGATAGCTGTCTTTATGCTTTCTAGATCTGTACTCTGTTCTGCAGCAAATTCCATTTGGCTTCTGCTTGCCTGGAGATCTGGTGCAGGCAGGGGGTAAGAATCCCCCACCCTCTTCCCTTGAGACACATTGCCCCTCTCTGCTGACAAGGGTGCAGAGGCTTCTCCTCAGCTGCTTTTCCCTCCTTGGAGGTTGCCTCTGTGAATCAGGGATATATTTCACTTTACTAAAGGTCACCATATTAACAGCCTTGGGCAGTGGTATTGTCATTCCCAACCACAACATCAGCTGGTAAATTCTTAAGAACGCCCATTTTCAAAGTACCCCTTAAATCTTCCCATTCCAATTGATGCAGGCCAAAGGCACCATGGTTTTAAACTGTCTTAAAGCTAGTAGTTTCAACTCCTCCCCAAGGAGGGTAGAGCTCTTCTGAATCCTATCTCTCTGGACAAGGGAAATCTGAGCGCCAGTTTCTCACCACTGCTGCTACACACTACCATTTATTTTGGTCATTTTTATAAACTCTTTGTCTATTTCCAGGAGGTCAGACCTGACAAAGTTAACCAGGGCTCCCTCTACCACCACTGAAGTCTGGCTCCAGTATAGCTGCATTAACCTGAACAGACTGGGGAGTGAATGTGGATCCCCCACACTTGGGGCATTGCCTTTTCATGTGATCAAGAGACCCACATGAGAAACCCTTTTGGGGGACTCTTTTTGGACTGTGGTCCAATAGTTAGGGCTATGAGGAGGAGACCATTACTGGGGTGGTGTGGACTTCACTCCCTTATTCCCAGGGACAAACTGGGAACCCACTTTTATACCAGGTTTTTGCCTTTTCCTTTGGAGTTGCAGACCCTGAATAGTCTTGCCTGTATGTATAAGTCACCCACTTCGGCAACTGCTTCCACTGATGTTGGAGTTTTCTCCAATACAGTGGCTCGCACTTCCTCAGCGCAGACCTCAAAGAACTGCTCCTGAGCAATCAGGTCTCCCAACTTGTTATGGGCTTCTGTCCCTTTACTCTTTATCCATTTTCTCTAATAATCCACCATCTTATGCACATATTCGCTGTGACTTAACTTATCAACTTTTTTGAGGTTTCTGAATTTGAGGCAATATGCTTCTGGAGTAATCTGAAACCTTTTTAACACAGACTCTTTGAATTGAACATATTTCATAGCCTCACCAGCATCCATATTATTAAATACTTGTAAAGATTTACTAGTCAATTTAGAGAGTAGGAAAGGCATTCTCTGTTCATCAGGGATTTTATGTCTAGTGCATATGTAACCCCCACACCTTCTGGATGTGGTGGGTTACATCCAGAAGGACCCTACCTTCTGGGTGTGGTGTTGTGTCCCATCTAGTGGCACCAAGACCACTTAGAGAGAGATAAAATGAGTCTGCTCTACAGCCTTAGCTAACAGCCAGTTGGCTTTTAGCTCATGATGTAGGGGCTCATACACTAAGCTCCAGAGATCCCAGATTCAATCCCGCCCGAAGACGACCGAGGTCTGTCGGTGTTGCACTATATTTTCAAAGGTGGTTAGATATTCTTCAATGCAGTTGGTCTCTCTGTAGCCTGGGCGCCAGCTGTGTGATCCCTGGTGAGTGTTACATGTGTGCTAAAGAATCAATTTTTGTAGGTCTGATATGTTCAGGATGTGCTGCCTCTCTCTTTTCCTAGGGCTTTTACTTCTCAGGCTTCACGCTTTTTGTCTTCTAGCACCAGTGCTCTTTGATGGGCCGCTTCTAGGGCAGTTCTCTCTACTTCTTGCTCTTTGTCTCTCTCTGCAGCTCCCCAACTCTGGTGCTCTCATTCCTTTTCCACTCTGTCCATCTCCAGTCTGGCCAGCTCTGTCTGCAGGGCTGTTTCACTGTCGACTGTGCCCTGCTGGTTTTGTGAAAAAACACCCCCCTGAGTGATGCAAGTTTCAGTGCTGTAAAGTGGCAGTGTAGACAGTGCACCAGCGCTGGGAGCTGCTCCCCTCGTGGGGGTGTTTTTGGTTTTTTTTTACAGTGCTGGGAGAGCTCTCTCCCAGCGCTGGTGCCGCGACTACACAGCCACGTTAAAGCGTTGCCGCAACAGCACTTTAACGTTGGTAGTGAAGACATACCCTAAATCTTTAGGCATTTTTGGAGAATCCAGTTGTCCCTTATGTCACTTGTCATAACCCACTAGTAGGGCTTTTAAGTCTTCCACTTTTTTTTTTTTTTCTGCTAGCCGGGAAGCAGCACTCTGTACACAACTCTTCCAGCTGCTTTTTGGCATACTTAACAGATGCTTCTTTGCTCATCTTGCCTTTGCTGCTGCTCAATTCCCCATTAGAAATAAACACAAGACAATAGACTATAACCTTTCCTTTACCTGTTCCCAAACTTCTCACTTGTGAATTGCTGAGTAACTATATTATCTGGTATTTCAGTGCATGGAGCATGATCCTTAGCTAACCAGAAAACTGGGTGTAAATCCTGCTGACTATTCCACTACGACAATTCCCAGGGCTGTGAGGCACCTCACCACCACCTGCCTGTACTGTAAGAAAGGCTTGTCTGTACCTGGTGTGGATCAATGCCCTGAAACCATCAGCCTCTGGCAACACAAGCTCTGCCTTCCAGGCATCTGCAGGCCTCACTGTCTTTGTACAGGTTAGCAATAGGCACACACCAACTCCTTCTCCTCTGTAGTGCTCAGCTCCTGTTTCACTGAACACTCTTAGGGTACGTCTACACTTACCTCCGGGTCCGACGGCAGGCAATCGATGTTCTGGGATTGATTTATCGCGTCTTGTCTAGACGCGATAAATCGATCCCGGATCGATCCCGGAAGTGCTCGCTGTCGACGCCGGTACTCCAGCTCAGCGAGAGGAGTACGCGGCATCGACGGGGGAGCCTGCCTGCAGCGTCTGGACCCGCGGTAAGTTCGGACTAAGGTACTTCGAATTCAGCTACGTTATTAACGTAGCTGAATTTGCGTACCTTAGTCCGAAGTGGGGGGGTAGTGTGGACCAGGCCTTAGATCCACTATTCACAAAGGAATAGCACATGATAGTGGGTGAGTGGAGACACACAAATGGAATGGATATTTTACCTACTAGGTCTGTATTAGTACTGGTGAATAGAGTAGAGAGATGGACTGGAGGTCTCTGTTGAATTGGTTTAAATATATTGGGTGTGCCTTTAGTCCAGCCACTAGGTCTTCCTCATCCGTAAGTTATGCTTCTCAGACTTTAAAGCTGGGCTATATAATAAAACTGGTTTCAACTCTCTAACAAGATTTAGTAAAGATATTTGCTTGAGTTCAAACTCCATCAGACCACAATGCTATTTTCATCTCATGCCCCCATTTAGAAAGACCCCAAACTCAAAATCAGACCATTCCATAAACGAAAACATCTGTTGAGAGTCTGGAATTAAAGCCAGGGGGTATTGTTCTGCATTGGGACACTTAACAAACCTTACCTCTCTGCAGGAAACACTCCCTCTGCTAGACTAGATTGTAATTTCTGTCCTCTGTTTTATTTCTCACCTTCTTCATGCCATTCCTTCAATAAATATACTTTTCTTTTAGGAAAAGGAACTAGTGCAGGGGAGGGACCTGGAATCTAGTTACTCCTTCACTTTCCTTTGCACGTGGCTCCCCTCTGCCTCTCCACCCCACATTTTGTGTTGGTTATTGTTATTTTGATTAAATTTATTTAGATGTTTATTTAAATATATTAAATATATTTCTCATATATTTACAATACACATAATAAAACACTTTAGTATACGTCTAAATGGATCAAAACAATACTTTTGAAACAAAGCTTTCCGACTTTTTCTGTCAAAATTTTTTGTCAATATCAGCGTGTTCCTACAAAACATTTTGATTTAGAAAGAACTGCATTTTTTGATGGAAAACTGCCTCCTCGAAAATGTTTTGATTGGCTGTAGTTTAGGACTGAATCCTACAAGGAGCTCTGCATGCGCAGACCTCTGCGTCAAGATGGAGCCCACTGACTTCGCTGGGGCTTTGGGCAGGTGGAGGGAGTCTGCCCTCACCAAGCTTGCTGCAGGATCGGGGGATTAGGCCATAAACTGTTCAGAGCAGGGACCTTCCATTCCTGTTATGCTCTGGGGGAAATGTGGAATTGGTGTGACTTTGCTCAATGATGGAGTTTGCTGAACTGGAGACACTTCTCAACTTGAATGTGTCTCTTGTTCTCAGTAATAATTAGAAACAAGAACCAAAAATCCTTTCCTTTTCATCAGACTATTGTTAGACCAGTCATGGTAGCATTGCATTAATACTCTAATGGTACGTCTACACTTACCGGAGGGTCCGGCGGCAGGCAATCGATGTTCTGGGATCGATTTATCGCGTCTGGTTTATACGCGATAAATCGATCCCGGATCGATCCCGGAAGTGCTCGCCGTCGACGCCGGTACTCCAGCTCGGCGAGAGGAGTACGCGGCATCGACAGGGGAGCCTGCCTGCCGCGTCTGGACCCGCGGTAAGTTCGGACTAAGGTACTTCGAATTCAGCTACGTTATTAACGTAGCTGAATTTGCGTACCTTAGTCCGAAGTGGGGGCTTAGTGGGGACCAGGCCTTACACTGCTCTGGTTTGTTGTCCTCTAACAAAGCTGGGGACTGATCCTGCAAGCTGGAAATCAATAGGCTCTCTGCAGGGGCCTGATCCAGCTCCCACTGAAGACTCCCATTTACTTCAGTGGGAGTTGGTTAAAGCCCTTAATCATGTGTGGACAGAATATCTGCATGTTACATCTGAAACAGTGTTATGTCCCATCTAATTTTTTTCACATTTTTACCCCATTGAGATAGAAGAGTGGGCATGTCTCTCTTGTGACCAAAAAAAGAAAAGTCTGTATTTGTCAAGTCCATTATTTACTGTCTCTGAGAGATAAATAGTGTCAGTGTTTTATTACAGAGCATCTGGCTCTTCAGGGGTTGTCTCCAGTCCTCCCTCTGCACAGTGATATGATGCCAAAAGTTAACTATGGGCTCCTTCAACTTTTGGCCCCAGTCAGCGATACATGCAACAATCTCTGAGTAAAATACTCTTTCCTGTTACAAAATCACACCAGTTCCACACTCTCCCACCCACCCCACCAAAGTCCATTCATTCTCTATGCTTGTTCCCTCTCTTCAGCTAACCCATTCCTTCCCTGTCCCAAGTCCAGCAGTCTTCCCTGTTCCTTCAGCAGTGGTAGCAGGCAAATCAGCGGCAGTCTAGTTGTGAGGTGGTGGATCCTTCTGCTCATGGGCTGGAAGTTGGTTGGAGAATTAATCCCTTGTGGTGAATTAGGTCTCTTCTTGTTGCTGGGAGATCTCCTCTTGCTGGTATGCAGGGCTTGGGGGAGCAATTCTCCCCACGTTAGTTTGGCAGATCAAGGGGATCAAGTCGCCTCTGGCTAGTGAGTGGGGATATAGGGCTTCAGGCTCTCTTCCAATATGACTTCTTCAGACTCTCAGTTGGGGTGGGACAGGCAAGCACCACCAGAAACAGATGGGTTGTAGTGACTATAGGAATCCTACTCCTGGAATTGTGGGGACAAAGTGGTGCACCCCTATAAACAGCAGTTAAAATGGGGGGCAGTGTTGGGGAGCAGAGCTCCCATTCCTCTGCTAACAGCCGGGGGAGGGGGTTCCCCTCCTCTCCTCTCCCTGGCTTGGGAAGCGGTGCTTTCCTACTGTTTCCCCGTTACCTATGAGCACCCTAGAGGCCCTGATTGGAAACACAAGGAGTGAGTTCCCTTGCAGTGGCTGTTGCAGTCACAGGGATGTCGGGTACACTCAGAGGGGGCTGACCATTTTAAGCAGCAGAGTTACAAAAATAATTTTTGCCACCTACACTCCGCCTCCCCACCCCTTCCCACCCCACATACAATACAACAGCAGATAGCTCATTTCTGTCCTGGATAATCACAGTGCTATGCCCAGGATGGCCTAAGGATATGGGGGGAGTGTTGGGGAGATGATTCTTGGAGATATACCCCAAACGTAACTGATTTATTCTACATTCTGAATGTGTGTGTGTCTGTGTGTATGCATGTGGGAGGGAGGGGTTTTTCTTTATGTCCCCCCAGCCTCCTGCTGCAGGAATGGAGCCCAGTTGTATATTCCTTTTAACCTTCACAATGGGTTGACATTAGTGTATGGTTTTCAAGGCTACATTCTCAAGGAGAAGGGCTAGAGACTGACTTTAATCTTTAAATGAAAACAGATTCTCCTTTACAAAGGAGCTCAAAAGCTGAAGCAAGGGATACATTTGGATCACCATGTCTATTAACAGGAGGCAGGGGATATGATAAAGGTGTATAAAATCATGACGGGTGTGGAGAAAGTAAATAAGGAAGTGTTAGTTACTCCTGATAACACAAGAACTAGGGATCACCAAATGAAATTAATAGGCAGCGGGTTTAAAACAAACAAAAGGAAGCATTTCTCCACACAATGCAAAATCAACCTGTGGAACTCCTTGCCCGAGGATGTTGTGAAGGCCAAGACAGTAACAGGGTTAAAAAAAGAACTAGATAAATTCATGGAGGATAGGTCCACCAATGGCTATTAGCCAGGATGGGCAGGGATGGTGTCCCTGGCCTCTGTTTGCCATAAGCTAGGAAGGGGCAACAGGGGATGGATCACGTGATGATTACCTGTTCTGTTCATTCCCTCTGAAGCACCTGATATTGGCTACTGTCGGAAGACAGGATACTGGGCTAGATGGACCATTGCATAGCTGTTATGTTCTAACCCCCATGCAACTCACCAGTGATTGTGCAGCCCAATCTTCATCTTCTCCAAACATGTTCTCTCCTTGTGATCCGTGGGCCACATTTAAGAACCACTGGTAACATAAACCAAGGGCTTATCTACACAAGGAAAGAAGCCTGCAGTAACTGGCACACACTATCTAGTGTGCACTAGTTGCTCTGCACTAACTCCCAACATGGACAATCTTACTGTGCAGTAAGAGTGTCTTCGTGTGCATTAGCTTAACATACTTTGGAAATGTTTTAATCTAACTGCCAGAGGGCATTGTTGGGCTATTCTACATGGCCCTATAGTTTGGACTATGGGTGTGGGAACTGCAGCATGCGCTAGCACGGGGAGTTAGTGCAGAGTGGCAAGTGCACACCAACTACTGTGGGCTGCTTCCCACAGTATATCCCAATACACTGCAGCAAAACACATTAAAGCACTAGTGATGAAACCCAGGCCCCAGTGAAGTCCATAGGCGTTTTGCCATTGATGTCATTGGGGTCTGGATTTCACCCAAGGTGAAAATAATGGGCCAATTTCATCTTTGGTGTAACTCCATTGAAGTAAGGGATACATTTAGATTGCTATGTCTGGCAGGGTCCAGTCTGTGTGTTCCGCTTTTGCAAATATTGCCTTGAAGCACAGAGGTTTGTTTTCATAGCTCCTGCATGAGGTGACGGTGAATGTGACAATGAACGTGAAGTGAATTTGACACACAGCATCTTTGGGACACTTCCACTCTGTCTCAGCACCCAGGAACTTCCAGTAGAGCTGCCCAACGTTGTATGGCATGTTACATTAATTTCCCAAGATTAGCAGCGTTTTCTTCACTAAAAGAATTAGCTGGACTGCTCTTTTTGCATACAAGAATAAATGCCATTGTTTCTCATGTTGAACTGACCTCTGTGGTTACTCTGGAACAAGCTTTGGATTCTTTGAAATTAAGGCTAGAGGATCCCATAACTGAAACAGTTTTGTTTAGACAGAAAAACTGCCAAGATGCCCTTAAAAGGAAGGATCTGCCTAGCGCATGCTATTCAAAACATTCATTGCTATTTTGACCTTCTTCAAAAATCAATCTAACTACAGCATAAATGAAGCCATACAGTTCCTCCACTGATTGTTACACACACAAGAGTGGGCCCAGTCCTCTCAATCATCACATTCAGAATTCAACAAGACTGTGTAATGACTGCAGTACCAGACCCATTATGAACAACTGAGAAACTCAGCCGGGGGTTTGTACTCTATCCTTTTTCCATTGAGTCAGCAGACACATATGTTCCTAATTTATCATTAAAAACAAACAACTTAATCCCCCAAATATGCAGTGTTCGGGGGTCTCTTCTTAAAACTGAATTACAAATTGGGTAATTAATGTAAATTTGTCAATGAAGGAAATAAAGGCATGTTAGATACTGTCACCAGCTGCTTCCTTCCTATCATTTCTGTGAATCCTTTGGAATAGCTCAAAGTCTAGATATTTGTAAATCTGAGGTTGTTACATTTTCCTGTTCTGGTGGTCATACGTGGCTGACAATGCTTTCTTTAAACTAGAGCCATGGGCAGGTTGTGAGGGAGAAGCAAGTTCTGTCCTCATTTACAACCATCGTGCCCCACTGAAGTCTTGGACAGAATTTGGCCTAAAAAGTTAATAGCTATTTTAAAACATTTATTCATTTACCATTGTCACACCCAAGGGCCAGCCTGAGGACTTGGGGGAGGCTAGGAAAATGAGTCTTTGGGACAAACCCCTCAAAGGTATTTGACTCCTTTACATGAAACTTGGGGCAGCAAGGGAGGAGTCATCTTAGGTCATCTATCTGGCTGCAGAAGTGAAGTCTGCTTGTTCCTTTTAACCCTATTGCCCTGTGTACAGGATTTCAAAGCTGTTAGCACAAAAGGAGAGGAAACTTCCTTTTTTTAAATGAAAGCTGAAAGTCTCTTTTACATTTCTACTTCCCCTGGCTCTGTCTCCTGTGTCTGAGACTTTTCCTCTTTCAGGGGCATATTTATAGACAGGCTCCCTAAATTTCATTCACAAAATCTATATGTGGACATGCAAAAATCACATTTGTAAGTGCAAAATGGGTACTGGCACATGGAAACAGGCACTCTCATTCATGTATTTACCCATTCTGCATGTACAATGGGTGCATGAACAAATATTGCAGCTACAATTTAGGTGGCCTGTTTTGAAAGTTTGGCCCTTTAGGCCTTTGAGGTATGTGTTAGTTATAAGTTGTAATAAAATACTTGGAATTCAGCTAGTTATTGAGGGCATGAAAAATCAAGCCCCACAATGGAGTAGGAGCAAAGCTGTGAGACATTGTACTGATAAAACAGCACTTCTCTCTTAAAAACTGTTTTTCTTTTGAAAAACCGCAGCTGCTCAGGGCAGTATACCCAGGGCTTTGGAACAGTGGGAGGCCTGATTCTCCTCTGCTTTTCCGCTAAACAGAGGAATCTGATTTAAACTTTTTTCTATTATATTAAAAGCCAAAGAGCCTCCCATAAAAAACAAGTATACAAGTGGAATAAAGGTAGGAGAGCAAGAAAGGCAAAAAGGAAGCAGAAGGGGGTAAGAGAAGAGAAAGGAGATCTGAGTGAATTGCAGAGCTGAGAGAAGAATCCAGGAGTCCTGACCCTCAGTGCTGTGCTGTAGCCACTAGACACCCCTTCCCAAAAACAACATGCATGACCGTTCTCCCTATTTAGAAGGATTAGTTATATGCTTCGTAGAAATGGTATCATTTTCTCATTCTGTACTTTCAAAACAGTTAATCAAAACCCACATATTTCAAAAGGAGCTAAAGCTTTGTTCCTTGAATACCCTCTCTTTGGAAGCAGTTAAACAGATACTCTTGAATAGCAGACGCGACACAACTAGACACGCTGACCTCTGCAACTGGACTAGATTCCAGTGCTGGTGCGCCTCCCATCAGGTCAACACAATGAGCGCTCCACTACCACTTATCCTGGACTATATTTTACACCTTAAACAATTGGGATTATCCACCAGTTCCATTTGTGTGCATTTGGCAGCCATCATGACCTTCCACTGCCACATAGACAGCCACTCCGTCCTCACACACCCACTCACGAAACGTTTCCTGAAGGGCCTCCAAAATCTTTACCCTCACATACAGGACCCAACCCTGGCCTGGGACCATGGCCTCATCCTATACTCCCTTACTAGACCTCCGTTCGAATCAATGGCAACATGATCCTATGTTCACTTATAACCTCTGCCCAATGGGTTGACGAAATTGGGGCCTTTATGGCCTCTCCCCTGTACACACACTTTCATAAAGACAAAGTTACGCTATATCCACATCCTAAATTTTTACCCAAGATACCATCCCCTTTCCATCTCAATCAACCTATCCACCTTTCTTGCTTCTTTCTGAAGCCTCACGGCAGTCAACAGGAGGCAGTTCTGCACACCCTGGTCATCAGCCGACAATTAGCTTTCTACCTGGACAGAATTAAACCTTTCAGAAAATCGCCACGATTATTCCTTTCAGTGGCTGAAAGATCCATGGGCACAGCCATCTCTAAGCAATGCCTTTCCAAGTGGATCTCGCAGTGTATACATTTGTCCTACCAACTACACAATTGACAACCTCCTACTGGAATTAGAGCACATTCCACCCGCTCGCTCTCTACCTCCATTACTTTTCTCAATCATGTCCCCATTGCTGACATTTGCAAAGCAGCCACATGGGCATCAATGGACACTTTCGCCCATCACTATGCCATCACTCATGATGCTGCAGCTGATACTCTCCTAAGACAAGCTGTCCTATCGTCTGCAGTAAATGCCCCAGGCTTCCAATTAGGGGCACTTCTTTCTAGTCACCTGCAATGGAGCACCCATAGGGACATCACTCGAAAAAGAAGAGAAGGTTACTCACCCTGTGCAGTAACTGAGGTTCTTCGAGATGTGTGTCCCTATGTGTGCACCATTACCTGCCCTCTTCCCCTGGACTTCGGAGCTGAAACATAAGCTCTGCGACAGAGAAGGAACCAGGGGCCAGTCGGACCGCACAGTGCTATATATACGTCCTGTGAGAGCGGGGAGGTGCACATGTGTGGTCCTACGGACACTGCTGGTAAAGATCTCTGATCCCTTGCACAGGGGGCACTGCTGCACCTACAATGGAGCAACCATAGGGACACACATTTCAAAGAACCTCAGTTACTGCACAGGGTGAGTAACCTTCTCTTCTTGTGTTATGTGAAGGGGTAAATAACTCTTCCCTACTCATTTTCTCCACACCATTCATGATTTTATAGCTCTCTATTATATCCCCCCTTACTCGTCTCTTGTCTGAGCTGAGCAGTCCCAGTCTTTCTAACCTGCTCTCAGATGGAAGCTGTTCCATGTCCCTAATCATTTTTGTTGTCCTTTTCTGTACCATTCCATTTCTAATACATCTTTTTTGAGATGGAGTGACCAGAGCTGCATGGATAGATTTATATATAATGGGTCATGCTGAAAGTGATCCATATCAATGCAGTATCCCACAGAGACCAGGGAAACCCCAATGATCAGATAATTGACACCTAGCAATCAGTGACTAAGAGGAAGGAGGTTTTCCCCCCATTTCTCAGCTGGGAAGCTGAGCAGAGGCCAGCTCAAGACCAAAGGACAGAGAGATGACAAGCAGGGGATGAAGAGGCTGGCTGCTCTCACATGGCACTGACAAAGGATCAGAGAGAGACAGAGCCTGAAATGGAGTTCACAGCAGCTTGGCTGGTGGATTGCTGTGGCTTAGCCAGATGGTCTGTGTCTTAACCTTTCTCTGTGCAAACTTAAGGACTTTCAATGCTGTGTTCCAGTTAACTAATAGACCCTGTTGTTTTGATAATGCTGCCTGGTGTCACTGCAAATCCTTGCTGAGGTGCATTAGTCCCTGAAGAATGTAAAAGTCTCTGACTAGGAGTCCATCTTAGTTGGACTTGCTGGGCAGAGCTCACAGTGTGAAGCAGGAGACCTGAAGCCATAGTCACTCTCTCAGAGGTGGTGAGGCTGGATGGCCTATCCTGATGGAAGATTGAGATCCTTTGTGATCCTGGCACAGTGAAAAAGCTTCCTTGAAGAGACTGTTTAAAAACTGGGGTATAGGACCGATCCTGTGACACTGGTATTTGTGGGTGAGCTGGGTATTGTTTGGGTTGATATTTTTATTTCTGGCTGGTTACCTTTTAGTGTTGCTGATGAGCTGAGGTTGCTGATTTTATCTTCTCTGTGGTTGTATTTGTAATCTTTGCAAAAGTTGCCTAGAACCTGTGTAACCCACACACTTCCTGAGTGTGGTGCTCTGTCCCATGTAGTGGCACCATGACCACATAGAGATTAACGAGTCTGTTACAGCCTTAGCTAACAGCCATATGGTTTTTGGCTCATGCATTTAGCTCCAGAGGTCCCAGGTTCAATCCCACCTGCTGACAACCGGGGTCTGTTGGTGTTATATCTAGAATAGGTGCTTATCTATCTATCTAGAGATAAAATGAAGATGCCATGTTTTGAGGTAGACTCTTCAGTTGCATTAGTCATTCAATGGAAAGCTGATTACCAAGGTAAAACAGGCTCATTTTCCAATTCCCAAGGAGCCTGCTCAGCTTTGCTCAGTAGTAACTAAAACCCGAGTCTGTTGACTGGGAGAAGAAAAAACCCTTCCTGGGGGGATGAGCAGCTCTCCTGGCCTAAAGCCTGCTCATAGCTCATCCATGTGAGTATTTTTACATCCAAGACACTAAGCATTCCTACCTTAGATGGGTTTTCCTAGCTCATAGTAGGAAGCCCTGACCACTTTTCAAAGGGCAGAATCAGGCCATTCATACATATTTTATTGGTACATAGTTTTAGTTTTTAAGATTCGTTTTATTGGTACATGTGGGTGTTCATAAATTGTTCTGCTCAATGAACCATTTAAAACCAAATATTAAAAGCACATGTGGCCATGATATGGAGCCTAAACACTGTCTTTGATGTGGATATGTAACTACAGTAGTTGTCAGGTTGTGGGCAGTATTCTGATGGTGCCCACATGATAAAAAAGAGAATGTAAATGCCATGGTACACTGTGGGCCACATACTCAGCTGGTGTAAATCAGCATACCTCAACAGTCAATGGAGCTGTGCCAATTTATGCCAGCTGAAGATCTGGCCTTTGATTTTAGAGAGTGAGAAATTGAAGAGATAGTTCATTGTGTACTATACGTTTTAAAAAAGCCATATTGGCCTGGCTTTATTCAGAAGAAAATTCTTTTGCACTGAAGTGTAATTTCAAGCACCACTATGAATATGAGGCCACACAGACCCTGCCCATTATTCACTAATTCATCCATTAAAACAGAGCATTTGAACAGCGTCAGCCTGGAAATACTTAGCCTGGCCCACCTAAGAGGACATATTCTGGCACATTTTCAAGGTGGTGCTTTATCTTACCGGCCTTCCACAAGGGTGTGAAAAAAGAAAACCAAACTGGAGTGTCATGTGAGGCAAAGTGAGCCAGGGCTGGTCCTCTAAGCAGGGCTGTAATTTTTTTTCTTTCCCCCTGTATTTTTGCCCCAGTGAGCTAATTGTCTTGTTCCACATCATTTGTAGGTCTTGGCTAGAGCACAAAATACTGTCGCTCAGTAGAAGCTAAACAGTGAGGCCAGAGTACCAGGGTCATGTATCTAAGGCACTAACTGTATTAGGAGGCTCAGATTTTAGCTCTGTAGACTGTCTTGTCGTCTTTGCTTTGTCCTTCATTGCTTCACAGGATCTGCTTTTCAGTTACAGTTTGAATTTGAAAACAAAAATAGATTCCAGATGTCTTGTGTTTACTATTCCAGAACCGCAAGCTAAGCTAGCTAGTGACATTTACCTTAATGCAATTTTTGGGTAACTATAACATTGATTCTCACTATCAAATGCAATTGATTGTGATCTTTCATGTTTTCCTCCACCATTTTTTATTAATTGATTTTTCAATTGGTTGGAAAGGCGGTATTTTAAAGGGAATCATTCAAGGAGTGATCCATAATCCAGCTGCCTGGCATGTGTACAGCAGCAGCATAATTAGCAGCACATAGTGCAGTCTGAGTGAATGCTGCAAGTATCTTCATTTTTTTCCCTTTTAGGGTTCAGCTCTGGAACCTGTTCCAATGCTAGTATCTTACAAGTGGCTATTTTTCTCCTCAGAAATGAATTGTAGAAGTAGGGTAACTTGCAATCTAGCTATCATTATCTCAAGTACACAACTGCATTTAGGAGATGAAGATCGCCTCAGTGCTAGGGTGCTAGCCTGAGACTCAATTGCTTGCTCTGCCACAGACTGCCAGTGTCACCTTGGACAAGTAATTTAGTCTCTCTGTTCCTCCATTCCTCATCTATAAAATGGGATAATAGCAGCACTTCCCTGCCTCAATGGGTGTTGTGAGGATAGATATATTACAAAGGTTGGTGTTTAGATACTATGCTAATGGTGAGCATACATGTACCTTGCACAGATGGCAGGCCAACATTTTTGTGAAACATAACAATTGTATAATATTAAGAAACATATTTTTCAAATGATACTTCCCTGCCATGTATTTTTACATCCATGGGAATAAATGTGTCAGTATTACTGGCTCAGTCATCACATGTGACAATGAAACCATGCCTCACAGTTTCTATTGTTTCTACCTTATAGTGTACCATACTGTTGTAGTTGCACCATTAAAGATAAATTATAGGATGGGATTTTCAAAAGTGCCTTAGATTACTAGACTCTAAGGCCAGAAGGGACCATTGTGATCATCTAGTCTGACCTCCTGCACATTGCAGATCACAGAACCTACCTCGCCCACACACACCTGTAATAGACCCCTAACCTCTGGGTGAGTTACTGAAGTCCTCAAATCATGACTAAAAGACTTCAAGTCACAGAAAATCCACCATTAACTCTAGTTTAAACCTGCAAGTGACCCCGGCCCCATGTTGCAGAGGAAGGCAAGAAAAACCCAGGGTCTCTGCCAATCTGGCCCCAGGGGAAAATTCCTTCCCAACCCCAAATATGGTGATCACTTGGACCCTGATCATGTCGGCAAGACCCACCAGCCATACACCTGGGAAAGAATTTTCTATAGCAACTTATAGCCCTCCCCATCTCGTGTCCCATCATCGGTCATTGGTGATATTTGCTACTAGCAGTCGCAGATCGGCTACATGCAATCATAGACAGCCATGGTGGCTTGCCTTTGAAAATTCCACCCACCTCTAGTTGTTATTTCCCTTCTGAGCCCAAACATTTTCTAGCTTGCATAATATCTGCCCATTTCAAATTGACCTCTACACAATATATCGTTTGTTTAGCCTCACACATCATTTCACAGACATAATAACTTTTATTTTCCACACTGTAATATTTTGCAACTATTATCAGAAATAGCAACCACACTTTGTTTTATGATACAAATTATACATAGCTGTCACACTGACAGACCAGCCAACCTGTGTATGAGCCACAACAACTTAACAAGAGACAATACCATTATAATCAAGACAATCCACATATGAAATAGGTATCAAAGAAATGTTAATTAGGCTAGCAATCTCCAACTCATTCACTTTGTATTGATAAGAATCAGAGAGTAGCTGCAAAGTGTATTTGTCTGTTTACCTGTATCTTGTTAGAAGTGTACCAATGTAACCCAATTAGCTTTTAGATGCTAATTCCCTTTCAAGTCTTAATTGCCTTATATTATGTATGTGTCTATGTCCAGTTAACCTTAAAATCAAATATGTGACATATTGCAGGAAACTAATAATTTTATCTACATTGTCTTCAGTTTAACTATCTCTGTTATAATGGAGGACCAGTTAATTGCCTTATGTAAATAAGTGTAGCCAGTTTACCTGTGTGTGCATAGGAAATAGAAGATTAACATCAAAGCAATGGTCTGTAAGCTATCTGCACGGCCTATTCCTCCTTGGAGGAAAGCCCTGGTATGACAATTTCTGTGAGGAGGCTTGTCAGCCTGCTAGAAGAGCTATAAAAGAGAAGCCTCAGGCCTGGTCCTTTCATCTCAGGGCTGCTTAAACTTTAACAGGAAAGGTTTAAGCCATAGGACTGAGGTCTTCAGGTAGATACCTGGATTACCCTGGAATTCTCTAACAGACTCTACACCTGAACTGCCTAGTGGAATATAACCCTTTGAATTGATTCTAGAAAGACTTTTTACAAATCAGCAGCCTGACCATCTCTGCTATGAAACTGACCTATGGACTTTACACACAGCTGTATGTATATTGATCTCTTAACTATTTATAACTCTCTTCTTTCTTCCTTCCTTTTTTTATAAATCTTAGATTTAGTTATTAAGGATTGACTGACAATGTGATATTTGGGTAAGATCTGAGATTCATATTGACCTGGGGATAAGTGTCTGATACTTTGGGATTGGTGAACCTTAAATATGGTGAATCAGGTTTTCAGTAACCTCACACTATATTAGACTTGGTTGTCTAGATGGGAGCCAATGACTGGAATGGCTAAAGAGGACTGTCTTTGGCTTCTTGTTAACCAGTGTGGTACTACAAAAGCTCTTTTGTTACTGACTTTGTGAATTTAATTATAGAATAAACCACTAGTTTTGGGGATTGTCTGCCCTATTTCTTGCAGTCTGCCCTGAGTGTGGCATTCTCCGTGGGGCTCTTGTAGGCACCTGGTCACATACTAGTCTCATAGACCGTGATCCTACATTTCTGGCATGCCTAAATTCCTACTGAAGTCACTTGGGGTTCTGTGTGTGAAACAGAAGCTTGATAGAGTGCCAAAATTCTTCCTCCAAGGGAATTGTTTGTATCTTTCCATAATGGTCAATTCATCTTTGAAGTATTCCATTTGCACCACAAAACATGATACTGCAGTTTCTAATTTGATAATGAATTGTTGGTACTGAAAGATAATGTGTTTTCTTTACAACAAATGAGTCAGTCACTAAAACTGTTATGTCAAGTGTTTAACATTTCATCAGCATTTAACACTGCAATTAGGGAATGCGTCAAGACAGTAGCAGCCAGCACTAACCTTAAACTACCCTTTCATCCAAGTCAAACTTGATATGTATATCTGAACAAAAATATCGCTTGTATATTCTAAAATGAAAAGAAGAATTAAAAAAGGATAAGAATTCTGGTTATTAGAGAAACCGATGTGCAAGGCTTATTATTTCAAAGTGCTGCAGCAGTGCAGCATTAGCACTTAGTGGAGATGCTACCTACGCCCAATGGCAGAGCTTCTCCCAGCAGCATAAGTAATCCACTTCCCTAACAGGCGGTAGCTATGTTGATGAGAAAAGCCTTCCCGTCGACATAGCACTGTCTACACCAGCAGTTAGGTTGGTATAACTATGTGCTCAGGGCTGTGGAAAATCCAGACCGCTGAGCAATGAAGTTATATCAACATAAGTTTATAGTGTAGACCAGGGCTCAGAAATAGAGGCTTATAGAAAAGGCACTGCTGATTGTCATTTGAGTACCTTTTATACTTTGTTTACTCAAGTGGTCAACATTAATGAGAGAGAGTAACAAAAGGTTTTGTTTTGTTTTCCTCTATAAATATCAGATTTAAATTTTTTTATTAAAGCTAATGTTAAAAAATTAGCTGGTACACAGGTTAAGAAAAGAGTGTCTGTACATCTGGATATAGTGCTTAAATTATGCACAAATACAAAGTTTGTTTTTAAAGTCATAAGATACATATAGTGCATAATCACGTACACCCAAATTTAGGTGAATAAATTTAAGAATACAGTTTAGATATTAGCATCCAAAGTATTCAGGTACATCACTCATGAAAAGTTATACAGAGAGTTGGATGTGGAAATATAGCAATGAGTGAAGATTGTCCCTCAGTAATTGAGAATTTAGGGTAGGTTGTCCATTTAGAAAAATACAATCCATGAGGAAAGTATTTCAAACCTTCCTCCTCTTCTGCTCCTATAAACTATTCCTAATCTAGGAAAACATTTACAGAGACTATTCCCTAATCTAAAACAGTGACATTTTCTCAAGATGACACAGATGAAAGACTGATCCAAACCTCACACTTTTGGAAGGTACACTAATGAGAGCAGTGGGAGCACCTACATAGAATAGACTAAGGGTATGTCTACACTACGAAATTAGGTCGAATTTATAGAAGCCGGTTTTATAGAAATCGGTTGTATACAGCCGATTGTGTGTGTCCCCACATAATATGCTCTAAGTGCATTAAGTCGGCGGACCGCGTCCACAGTACCGAGGCTAGCGTCGACTTCCGGAGTGTTGCACTATGGGTAGCTATCCCACAGCTCCCGCAGTCTCCGCCGCCCATTGGAATTCTGGGTTGAGATCCCAATGCCTGAATGATGCAAAACAGTGTCGCGGGGGGTTCTGGGTTCATGTCGTCAGGCCCCTCCCCCTCCGTCAGAGCAACGGCAGACAATTGATTCGCGCCTTTTTACCTGGGTTACCTGTGCAGACAACATACCACGCCAAGCATGGAGCCCGCTCAGCTCAGCTCAGCTCACCGTCACCATATGTCATCTGGGTGCCGGCAGACGTGGTACTGCATTGCTACACAGCAGCAGCTAATTGCCTTTTGGCAGTAGACAGTGCAGTATGACTGGTAGCCTTCATCGGCGATTTGGGTGCTGGCAGATGTGGGGCTGGCAGACGTGGGGCTGCATTGCTACACAGCAGCAGCCCCTTGCCTTTTGGCAGTAGATGGTGTGTTATGACTGGTATCATCAGATGATGGCTGAAACTCCGTATGTCCCCCAGTCATATTCTGCTGCCTTCCCAATGATGATGGCGGCTATCAGTCGTAGTACACTATTTTCTGCCAAGCGCCCAGTATTTTCTGCCAAGCACCCAGAAGATGCCGAGGGCTATCAGTCATGCTGCACCGTCGGCTGCCAGCTTAAGATGTAAAAAATAGATTTGTTCTGTATTCATTTGCTTCCCCCTCCCTCCGTGAAATCAAAGGCCTGCTAAACCCAGGGGTTTGAGTTCAATCTTTGGGGGGGCCATTCTGTGTGACAGTTGTTTGTGTTTCTCCCTGATGCACAGCCACCTTTGTTGATTTTAATTCCCTGTACCTGTACGCCATGTCGTCACTCGCCCCTCCCTCCCTCCCTCCGTCAGACAATAGTTTCGCGCCTTTTTTCAGACCAGACGCCATAGCACTGGGATCATGGAGCCTGCTCAGATCACCGCGGCAATTATGAGCACTATGAACACCACGCGCATTGTCCTGGAGTATATGCAGAGCCAGGACATGCCAAAGCAAAACCAGGACCAGCCAATGAGGTGATTGCAGCGCGGCAACGAGAGTGATGAGGAAATTGACATGGACATAGACCTCACAGAAGGTACAGGCCCCAGCAATGTGCAAATCATGGTGTTACTGGGGCAGGTTCATGCCGTAGAACGCCGATTCTGGGCTCGGGAAACAAGCACAGACTGGTGGGACCGCATCGTGTTGCAGGTGTGGGACGAGTCCCAGTGGCTGCGAAACTTTTGCATGCGTAAGGGCACTTTCATGGAACTTTGTGACTTGCTTTCCCCTGCCCTGAAGCGCCAGAATACCAGGATGAGAGCAGTCCTCACAGTTGAGAAGCGAGTGGCAATAGCCCTGTGGAAGCTTACAATGCCAGACAGCTACCGGTCAGTCGGGAATCAATTTGGAGTGGACAAATCTACTGTGGGGGCTGCTGTGATCCAAGTTGCCAGGGCAATCAAAGACCTGGTGATATCAAGGGTAGTGACTCTGGGAAACGTGCAGGCCATAGTGGATGGCTTTGCTGCAATGGGATTCCCAAACTGTGGTGGGGCGATAGACAGAACCCATATCCCTATCTTGTCACCGGAACACCAAGCCACTGAGTACATAAACCGCAAGGGGTACTTTTCAATGCTGCTGCAAGCCCTGGTGGATCACAAGGGATGTTTCACCAACATCAACGTGGGATGGCCAGGAAAGGTACATGATGCTCGCGTCTTCAGGCACTCTGGTCTGTTTCGAAAGCTGGAGGAAGGGACTTTCTTCCCGGACCAGAAAATAACCGTTGGGGATGTTGAAATGCCTATCGTGATCCTTGGGGATCCAGCCTACCCCTTAATGCCATGGCTCATGAAGCCGTACACAGGCAGCCTGGACAGTAGTCAGGACCTGTTCAACTACAGGCTGAGCAAGTGCCAAATGGTGGTGGAATGTGCATTTGGACGTTTAAAAGCACGCTGGCACAGCTTACTGACTCGCTCAGACCTCAGCGAAAAGAATATCCCCATTGTTATTGCTGCTTGCTGTGCGCTCCACAATATCTGTGAGAGTAAGGGGGAGACATTTATGGCGGGGTGGGAGGTTGAGGCAAATCGCCTGGCCGCTGATTACGCGCAGCCAGACACCAGGGCGGTTAGAAGAGCACAGCAGGGCACGGTGCGCATCAGAGAAGCTTTGAAAATGAGTTTTGTGACTGGCCAGGCTACGGTGTGAAACTTCTGTTTGTTTCTCCTTGATGAACCCTCCGCCCCCCCCCCACCCGGTTCACTCTACTTCCCTGTAAACCAACCACCCCACCCTCCCCTCCCCACTTCGAGCACCGATTGCAGAGGCAATAAAGTCACTGTTACTTCACATTCATGCATTCTTTATTAATTCATCACACAACTGGGGGATAATTGCCAAGGTAGCCCGGGATGGGTGGGGGAGGAGGGAAGAAAAAGGACACACTGCAGTTTAAAACTTTAACTCTTATTGAAGGCCAGCCTTCTGATGCTCGGGCAATCATTTGGGGTGGAGTGACTGGGTGGCCGGAGGCCCCCCCACCGTGTTCTTGGGCGTCTGGGTGAGGAGGCTATGGAACTTGGGGAGGAGGGCTGTTGGTTACACAGGGGCTGTAGCGGCGGTCTCTGCTCCTGCTGCCTTTCCTGCAGCTCAACCATACGCTGGAGCATATCAGTTTGATGCTCCAGCAGCCGGAGCATCGACTCTTGCCTTCTGTCTGCAAGCTGACGCCACCTATCATCTTCAGCCCGCCACTTGCTCTGTTCATCCCGCGATTCAGCCCGCCACCTCTTCTCTCGTTCATATTGTGCTTTTCTGTAGTCTGACATTGACTGCCTCCACGCATTCTGCTGTGCTCTGTCAGCGTGGGAGGACATCTGGAGCTCCGAGAACATATCATCCCGAGTCTGCCGTTTTCTCCTTCTAATCTTCGCTAGCCTCTGTGAAGGAGAAACATTTGCAGCTGGTGGAGGAGAAGGGAGAGGTGGTTAAAAAAGACACATTTTAGAGAACAATGGGTACACTCTTTCACGTTAAATTTTGCTGTTCACATTACACAGCACATGTGCTTTCATTATAAGGTCGCATTTTTCCTCTTATATTGAGGGCCTGCCGGTTTGGTGTGAGAGATCACTCACGCAGTGCCAGGCAACAGATTTCGGCTTGCAGGCAGCCATGGTAAGCCACAGTCTTTTGGCTTTTTTAACCTTCTTAACATGTGGGAATGGTTTCAAACAGTAGCGCCCTCATTTCCCATACCAAGCACCCATTGGGTTGGCCATTTAAAATGGGTTTGCAGTGTAAAAGGAGGGGCTGCGGTTTCCGGGTTAACATGCAGCACAAATCCAACTACCCCCCCCACACACACCCCCAATTCTCTGGGATGATCACTTCACCCCTCCCCCCCACCGCGTGGCTAACAGCAGGGAACATTTCTGTTCAGCCGAGCAGGAACGGGCACCTCTGAATGTCCCCTTAATAAAATCACCCCATTTCAACCAGGTGACCGTGAATGATATCACTCTCCTGAGGATAACAAAGAGAGATAAGGAATGGATGTTGTCTGCATGCCAGCAAACACCGGGACCATACGCTGCCATGCTTTGTTATGCAATGATTCCAGACTACATGCTACTGGCCTGGCGTGGTAAAGTGTCCTACCATGGCGGACGGGATAAGGCAGCCCTCCCCAGAAACCTTTTGCAAAGGCTTTGGGAGTACATGAAGGAGAGCTTTCTGGAGATGTCCCTGGAGGATTTCCGCTCCATCCCCATACACATTAACAGACTTTTCCAGTAGCTGTACTGGCCGCGATTGCCAGGGCAAATTAATCATTAATCATTAAACACGCTTGCTTTTAAACCATGTGTAATATTTACAAAGGTACACTCACCAGATGTCCCCTGTGTGCCCTCAGGGTCTGGGAGCATGCTTTGGGTGAGTTCGGGGGTTACTGGTTCCAGGTCCAGGGTGATAAACATATCCTGGCTGTTGGGGAAACCGGTTTCTCCGCTTCCTTGCTGCTGTGAGCTATCTACATTATCTTCATCCTCATCTTCCTCGTACCCCGAACCCGCTTCCCTGTTGCGTGTTTCTCCATTGACGGAGTCATAGCACACGGTTGGGGTAGTGGTGGCTGCACCCCCTAGGATCGCATGCAGCTCCGCGTAGAAGCGGCATGTTTGCGGCTCTGCCCTGGACCTTCCGTTTGCCTCTCTGGCTTTGTGGTAGGCTTGCCTTAGCTCCTTAATTTTCACGCGGCACTGCTGTGCGTCCCTGTTATGGCCTCTGTCCTTCATGGCCTTTGAGACCTTTTCTAATATTTTGCCATTTCGTTTACTGCTACGGAGTTCAGCTAGCACTGATTCATCTCCCCATATGGCAAGCAGATCCCGTACCTCCCGTTCGGTCCATGATGGAGCTCTTTTGCGATCCTGGGACTCCATCATGGTTACCTGTGCTGATGAACTCTGCATGGTCACCTGTGCTCTCCTCGCTGGGCAAACAGGAAATGAAATTCAAAAGTTCGCGGGGCTTTTCCTGTCTACCTGGTCAGTGCATCTGAGTTGAGAGTGCTGTCCAGAGCGGTCACAATGAAGCACTGTGGGATAGCTCCCGGAGGCCAATAACGTTGAATTCCTTCCACACTACCTCAATTCCGACCCGCAAAGGCCGATTTTAGCGCTAATCCCCTCATCGGAGGTGGAGTAAAGAAACCGGTTTAAAGGGCCCTTTAAGTCGAAAGAAAGGGCTTCGTCGTGTGGACGTGTCCAGGCTTAATTCGATTTAACCCTGCTAAAGTCGACCTAAACTCGTAGTGTAGACCAGGGCTAAGAAAAGAGTCACTTAAATGGCCTATAAACAACAGTAAAGTAAAATTAAGAAAAGCAGCTCCCCCCCCCCACCCCAGCGACTCCACTAAGAACAAAATACAAATACAAAATACAAATAACTAACCCACAATAAGAAGAAATATATTAACATTACAAACAAGACAGTAACACAACAATTTTTTTCACTTTCTTTTAACCAGAATATTCTCCCAGATGGGAGGTGCACCTTTCCTGGAAGCACTGCAATACAAGGTTGATGCATGGAGTGGATGGAGCAAGCTCCTATTCCAGCTCCCTGTTTCAAAAATCCATTTAATAAAAGGTGTTGTTTTGTTTTCCTCTATAAATATCAGATACTAAGATACAGCCAAATCCTGAGCAAGGTTCTGATCCTATATAAGACCAGATTCCAGTAGAAGTGGCACAATTTCACTCAGCTGAGAAGCCAAGCCATAACCTGTATGGGGGACTCTAAGGCTCAAGCTATGGAAAATGCCTGTGTGACAACTCTGCACATTCTGGGCCCCGCAGTAACTGTGAGGTTGAGGATGCCTTCCCCCAGCCCTGCTGTACTTCAGTGCATTTTTCTTCCTTTCACTCAGACTTTGCTTCACTTCTGAGTATTTGGCCACTGGTCTCTAGAGTCATCACGATGTTACAAGAGGACAATCAAAAATACTGTAGCTGTAAGAACCCACCTGCAATCCTGACACATCTGTGAATGCACATATAATACTTAGTAAAACAGTTGTCACTTTAAACATAGCAATAACATGCAGACTACTGTCTACTGCTCCTACCCAGACCTGAAGAAGAGCTCTGTGTAAGCCCGAAAGCTTGTCGACCCTTACCAACAGAAGTTGGTCCAATAAAAGATATTACCTCACCCACCATGTCTCTCTAATATCCTGGGACCGACACGGCTACAACAACACAGCATACTGCTCCTACAGTGAGACAATCACGTACAATCATAGTACAAAACAAAGCCTGCAGAATGCTTTTTCCAGCTTACACAGCTGTGCTATGGCTGATGCGGACTTGAGTACTGGGAACAAACTAACAGCATGTGCGCACGTGCTCAAGGTGCACTGCACACTGAATCATTTCTCTTTACTAAAAGCAGAATCCTTGGATTAGCAATAGAAGCACACTTGTGGCTAGCTGGCTCTGAAACAGGTTGTGTGCTCCAGATATTTGTACTGAAAATGTAATTATAGAACAGAATCGGATTTGGTTTTCAATAGTGCTTTATTCTGAGAATCTCAAAGTGCTTTACAAGGTATTGGATAAGTGCTAGTACAGCGACTGTCTAAACAAGCAATTGGCACTCAGTACTAGCACACAAACTTCACTGGATGTTAAAGCCAGCATACTACAACATTAGGGCCAGTTCCTGAAACCTGAATTCGTAAGCAGTCCTGTTTTGTTCATGCAAACTACATCTCAAACACTCTACGTACTAAAAGTAAATAAAAATACAGCTATGAAGCTGAATGAAAAATAATAGCACCGTTAAATTAAAATGCATGAACAAGGTAGAAAAGATATGTTTGTGGATGACCGAGGGCTTGTGTACACTTGAAACACTACAGCGACACAGTTGCAGCACTGAAGCTGCACCACTGCAGCACTTAACTTTCAACACTACCTAGGCTGACGGGAGAGGTTCTCTGCCCCAAGAGGTGGTAGATAGGTCAATGGAAGAATTCTTCTGTCAGCCTAGTGCTATCTACTCCAGGGTTTAGGTCACCTTAACTGGAATGTTCAGGAGTGTGGATCTTTCATACTCCTGAATGATGTATCTGGATCAACCTCACTTTCTAGTGTAGACCAGACCTTAATAAAGAGGAAGAGTCTGAGGCAGAGTGACTCAGGAAGACTGTTCTAGATGTCAGGAGCTGCAGAAGAGAAGGCTCTTGCAGTAGCAGTGGCAAGACTAGGTGAAGGGGCTGAGAGGAGTGAGAGCAGAGCTAGGGGAGTGAAGGGGAGATCTGAAACAAGATCCATTGGGTAATATAGGGCTAGCCCATGAACAGTGAAAAACAAGGTAGGAACATTTGAACTGGATCCTGAAATGAACGGCAATCAGTGGAGTAATTTGAGGATAGGGATGATGGTGGCGTACTTCTTTGTATGTCTAAGAAGGAAGACAGCAGGATAGGCAATATAACTGGAGTGTAGAGAATGGAGATGCAGGGTGGGAGCACATGGAGAGAGGATTTGCAATAGTCCCTGTGAGAGTTAATGAAGGGATGGATGATGAATTGATCAGTAATGGAATTACCCCAGGACTTGGGAAGTGTGGCAGGTTTGGTAATACAAAGACTTGTCCTATGAGGCAATAAGGTTATCAGGAGTATTACGTTTATCACCTACTCTTCTTGAAAAGTGCCAGAGGACCTTTGGGTCAGATTCTTAGCTGGTGTAACTCTATTTATCTCAAAGGAATTAGGCTGATTTACACCATTTGAAAGCCTGGCCCTTCAATTTCTACCTCAGTAGTCAATGGAAAAGGGTGAAAAGGACAGTGGTTTGTTTGTCTCATCCCTCTACTGCACCACTGCGGTGCCACTGCTGGGTATAAGCCCACTTCTTAGTGGGCGACTTGAACCCAGGACCATCTGAGATGATTTTCCTGTGTTGAGATAGTTATTTGTATCCATGCCAGTTTTAAAGTAACCTCCTAGCTTAAGAAGTATTGATTAGACTAAAAAGCCAACAGTTTTAAATATATTTGCATTTCAACACACACATTCAGTAAATTATTGCATTTTGCTTTTTAAAACCAGTAGGCAGATAAGGCGGGAAAGAGAGAAGCACTGGAAAGAGATGAAAGGGGAAGGGTTAAAATGAGGAGACTCTTAAAACCCAAAATTTACACAATTTAAGAGAGGAAGTGGATATAAATGGAAACTACATTGGGGAGTGAGAACTCTTCTCTCATTCAACTCAATATATCATTGTTCAATAGCCAGCTACAACTGGAAAAGGAATCTCAATTACAAATAAACCAGGCTTTGAAGTTGTGCCTGTGTTTTAATGTCTTCAATAAAGTTTACAAATAAAAAAGAGACCATGACTGAACTTCAAAGAAGACCTTGACAATCCAAATTTAAAATGTTTAGAAAGTTGTGGAGACCCTTTGACAGCATTTAAAGTCATGTCAGGTACTGGACGATTGAGCTCCTCGTAATTTTTCATTTTAATTTTTTTCTGAACAAAACATGATCTTTTTCTGAAACTGGAAATGTCCATAAAAAGCTTCCAGTTTTTTTAAAAAATTCTATTTTTTCATTAAAACCAGAAATTTTGAAATGTTGATGTTTTGAAATTTTGGGTTTTGTTTTTGTTTTTCCCATTTCTCTTTTTTGCCACTGAATACAGTAGAATAAATGAGGACCAGCTGTTCTTTCTTTTTTCATTTATTTTCTTTTGCTATTCTGTAGTTTATCAAAACTTCCTCAACTTTGGAAAAGTTACAGAGCGTCAAAAGGGAAAAGAAGTGGGAGGAAAGACCCTGGGGTATCATTAATTCTGTTGTATTCACTGGTAACATGAAAAGGCGGAAAACACCAAAAAAACAAACATATCAACATTTGAAAAAGTTTTGTTAACATTTTTGAAAATCTTTGTCAAACTGTTTTTCCTTTTTTGATCAGTTCTACAGTACAGTGAATGCAGGAGCTCTGCCTTCTACTTTTAGATGAGAATTGTCATTTTGATTGATTTTTCCAAAACCCTGAAAAGATGAATAAATGTCATGTATAATAATTTTGTAGTTTAATGTTCTTCTTGTGATTTTGTATGTGTGTGTGTGTGTATACTAAAAATGTACCAGGTACTTTGCAACCAAATACATTTATCCTATAGGCTTCGTTGCTATATCGTCTCTTCTACTTATGTGCCCTACCAGAGTGGTAGCTATGTGAAACAAGATATCAGAATGCTAACTTAAAGAGACTTCCCTTCTCACATCAAAGGGGAAGGTGCCTCTAATGTCAAGGATGAAGAAAGATACTGATGTGACCCCCTCTTGCTCTTGGATAAACTATCACCAGAGGGGTCACTTTAAGAATCAAATATACCAAAGGTAGTGAATGAAAATAAAGAAAATCAGTGGCTACGAGAACAACTTCAGTGGCATGTTTCACCTTTAAGAATTATTAACATGAGTTAGGGTTTGTAGGATTGAGGCTAAAACGGGTGAGTTGTTCAGCACCAAAGGAATTAGCAGACTGTAAAGATATAAAGGGAGGGTCAGAATAGGTTCTTGCTTATAAAAACAATTACTATTACAGAAATGGTGTTTTCCTTACTCCTTTATTTATATTATATTGTATGCTGGAAGGCAAATCTCACTGAACAAGCAACTGAAAGACTAACATTTAAAATGAGGAACTGACCTGGCACGTTTTAATACCATTTGCCCATTATTTTTTGCATATCTTCCCTCGAAGAGCATGGATCTTCTTTCTACTCAAAACTTATAGCTAAATATTTTGGTCTGGATTATTGTCTTTTGCTTGATACAGTCTAACCATTTGCTCCACTGGCACTTGCTCCAAATGCTTGTCTTGTTGTTTTACAAAACCTATAGCTATTTTTGAAATGGCAAACAAACAAAAAGAGAGAAAATGGAAAAAAACGTCATTTTTGGAGGAGGGAGAAATCTGTAAAAGGCTGCTTGCTCCCAGGCTATGTATGATATAATGAATGCCACGTTTTAGTCTGGGATGCATTTACCGGCTAAGATATTGAAACTCTTAGAAAATCCAGGTTTATAACAGAAAAGCAAAAGTAACCTGTTTAGGAATATTAATGAGAATAAACGGAAGGCGCAGAATCTGAAAACCCTAGGGCTTGGGTATTTGTGAAATCAAAGAAAGAAGGTTGTTACATTTGTGAACAAAATAAAAGCTGAAAACATGCACAATGCAGTTACCCCAGTGTGTCTCTGCAGGAAGTAGTGTTCCTATAACTTACCAATGTTTAAAATGTCATACCACAGTTCCTATGCTAAAATTGTTCATTCTTATGTTACTGCTCAAATATGCACTGAGGAGAGGGCCAACAGATATAGTAGATTTATTCTAGTTGCCAAGGTCAAGGATTCTTTTTTGGATTCAGCCAGCAGGGAACTCTTTCCTCAGTAACAACCGATAGACTGTCTGCTTTGCATTCTGTTGTCAGTGTGCACCACTGATTAAAAAAAAAAAAAACCCTATGTGAGAATATTTTTAAAGGGGAACCAGGAAATTATTTATCAATGTGAAGCACCAGAGAGTTATGTATAGTCTTCAGTGCCAATGTTAGGGGGTTTACAGCACAACATCTGCATTCACTATAATTCAGACTCCAGCTGCTGGAAGCTCTTGCAAGGCATGTAAGTAAAGGGCTTCATTTCTCTGAAGCAAACTTTCTTTATTCTCTTGCCTCATAAAGATGCTCAAGCAACCCAAATTTCAAATGGGTTTGGTTATGCTATGTCTGTTTTTATCTGGCAGTGTTGCACTGAATAATGCATGCCCGGGTGCATGATAAATAACTTGCCTATTCTAAGAATGAATTGCGTGTGAACTGTGATAAGAGCAGAGTCTGTACCCTGATCAGTCTCTCTTTTCTTTTAAGTTCACTGAGAGCTCTGTTCTCCATTTGTGATCTGCATGGAGAATGATTCCATTTCTTTGATTCTGTACCATGTTTTCAAGGAAAATGTGAAGCTGACAGCAAAATGTAAAACCTGTGTAAATAAGAGTGATTAGTAGAAAGCAAGTGTTCACAGAAATGTCAGAGTCCAGTAGCATTGTATGAACTGCATTGAACAAGGGCTGTTGGTGTGACTTATATGTTGTAGCCATTAGGTTTGGGTGGGCACTGACTGTTCAGCAAAAAGAACATGAAAAGGCGTATCAGACACTTTTGGATGCTTGATAAAAGCTCGTCTCATTTTTCTTGTTCGTATTTAAGTTCTGAAGTAGTCATTGTTGTGGAGTCATTTGAGGGGTATGTTTTTTGTTGTTCTTCCAGCTTCCAGGTTCAGCGTAGTGTAGTCACATATTTTATTAACATTGAGCCAGATCCCACAGTTCCTCCATATTCTTAACTCGGGGCAAAATCCTGCTGACATCAATATGCCAAAGTAAGGACTGCAGGGTCTGGCCGGTTCTTGTACTGATTTCATACCTGCAGATAGTACAAAGTGTGAATGATGAACCATTGTTGTGTGCAAAGGTTCCCAAAACTAAATGTCTTTATTAAGCAGGGCAGATTTAGTTTCATGTGAAGTCAAAAGTTCAGTGGTTCATCAGAAGCCTGTCCAAAACTTCAGGATGTCTCCTTTCACTCAAACAGACTCGCAACTCCCCACAGCTTTGCTAAAGCACCCGGTCCTTCCGACTTCCATCTCTCCTTCCCTCCCAGTGCCCATCTATCAGTACCTTCAGAGAGGCCTCTCCCTCTATTCCTGCAACACTCTGAAAGGCACAAGGCCCTGGAAATCTGGCATCTTCCCACCTGGCGATACTGGTTATCATTATTTATCATTTATGTTACCACAGTGACACACTGTGCAAAGTGCTCTGCAGATGCAAAGAGATTGCCCCTGCTTCAAAGAGCTTGTTGCCATTCCCAGTCCTTCCACAAACCTTAGTTTCCTCTCTCTCTCCCCCTATGACTTTTCTTTGCTTTTAGAGACAGGGAAGTTATGGGGGTGACGTACAAGGGCCTGATCCAAAGAATACTGAAGTCAATGGAAAGACACTCTGACTTCACTGAGGTTTGAATAAGGGCTCCAAATGTATAGATGGGTCTACTGGAGAGCTGAGGTTGAAGGTAAAGCTGAGGAGAGTTGAAGTTGAAGGTAAAACTCTCTTTGACTTCAGTTGGAACAGGATGCAGCTCAGTGTGAGAAAGCTTGCAGGGTGGGAACAGTAGCATATTAGATGGTTATAGGGATAAGAAGGAGTTATTGGATAGAGGTGGGGATGCCAGAAGATTCACAGGGAAGACAGAAGTCTCAGTCATTCAGGGAGTAGTGGGAAATGTTCACAAATGTTCTGAGTGTGAAAAAACATTCAGGTTCAACTTGAAGATGAAGATGGTAAGCTCAGAGAGCTGATAGGTAAGGTCCCATGGGAATCAAGACTGAGGGGAAAAACAACTGAGGAGAGTTGGCAGTTTTTCAAAGGGACACTATTAAGGGCCCAAAAGCAAGCTATTCCGCTGGTTAGGAAAGATAGAAAATGTGGCAAAAGACCACCTTGGCTTAACCACGAGATCTTGCATGATCTAAAAAATAAAAAGGAGTCATATAAAAAATGGAAACTAGGACAGATTACAAAGGATGAATATAGGCAAACAACACAGGAATGCAGGGGCAAGATTAGAAAGGCAAAGGCACAAAATGAACTCAAACTAGCTACAGGAATAAAGGGAAACAAGAAGACTTTTTATCAATACATTAGAAGCAAGAGGAAGACCAAAGACAGGGTAGGCCCACTGCTTAGTGAAGAGGGAGAAACAGTAACAGGAAACTTGGAAATGGCAGAGATGCTTAATGACTTCTTTGTTTCGGTCTTCACCGAGAAGTCTGAAGGAATGCCTAACATAGTGAATGGTAATGGGAAGGGGGTAGGTTTAGCAGATAAAATAAAAAAAGAACAAGTTAAAAATCACTTAGAAAAGTTAGATGCCTGCAAGTCACCAGGGCCTGATGAAATGCATCCTAGAATACTCAAGGAGCTAATAGAGGAGGTATCTGAGCCTCTAGCTATTATCTTTGGAAAATCATGGGAGACGGGAGAGATTCCAGAAGACTAGAAAAGGGCAAATATAGTGCCCATCTATAAAAAGGGAAATAAAAACAACCCAGGAAACTACAGACCAGTTAGTTTAACATCTGTGCCAGGGAAGATAATGGAGCAAGTAATTAAGGAAATCATCTGCAAACACTTGGAAGGTGGTAAGGTGATAGGGAACAGCCAGCATGGATTTATAAAGAACAAATCGTGTCAAACCAATCTGATAGCTTTCTTCGATAGGATAACGAGTCTTGTGGATAAGGGAGAAGCTGTGGATGTGGTATACCTAGACTTTAGTAAGGCATTTGATACGGTCTCGCATGATATTCTTATCGATAAACTAGGCAAATACAATTTAGATGGGGCTACTATAAGGTGGGTGCATAACTGGCTGGATAACTGTATTCAGAGAGTTGTTATTAATGGTTCCCAATCCTGCTGGAAAGGCACAACGAGTGGGGTTCCGCAGGGGTCTGTTTTGGGACCGGCTCTGTTCAATATCTTCATTAACGACTTAGATATTGGCATAGAAAGTACGCTTATTAAGTTTGCAGATGATACCAAACTGGGAGGGATTGCAACTGCTTTGGAGGACAGGGTCATAATTCAAAATGATCTGGACAAATTGGAGAAATGGTCTGAGTTAAACAGGATGAAGTTTAACAAAGACAAATGCAAAGTGCTCCACTTAGGAAGAAAAAATCAGTTTCACACATACAGAATGGGAAGAGACTGTCTAGGAAGGAGTACGGCAGAAAGGGATCTAGGGGTTATAGTGGACCACAAGCTAAATATGAGTCAACAGTGTGATGCTATTGCAAAAAAAGCAAACATGATTCTGGGATGTATTAACAGGTGTGTTGTGAGCAAGACACGAGAAGTCATTCTTCCGCTCTACTCTGCTCTGGTTAGGCCTCAGCTGGAGTATTGTGTCCAGTTCTGGGCACCGCATTTCAAGAAGGATTTGGAGAAATTGGAGAGGGTCCAGAGAAGAGTAACAAGAATGATTAAAGGTCTTGAGAACATGACCTATGAAGGAAGGCTGAAAGAATTGGGTTTGTTTAGTTTGGAAAAGAGAAGACTGAGAGGGGACATGATAGCAGTTTTCAGGTATCTAAAAGGGTGTCATAAGGAGGAGGGAGAAAACTTGTTCACCTTAGCCTCTAAGGCTAGAACAAGAAGCAATGGGCTTAAACTGCAGCAAGGGAGGTCTAGGTTGGACATTAGGAAAAAGTTCCTAACTGTCAGGGTGGTTAAACACTGGAATAAATTGCCTAGGGAGGTTGTGGAATCTCCATCTCTGGAGATATTTAAGAGTAGGTTAGATAAATGTCTATCAGGGATGGTCTAGACAGTATTTGGTCCTGCCATGCGGGCAGGGGACTGGACTGGATGACCTCTCGAGGTCCCTTCCAGTCCTAGAATCTATGAATCTATGAATCTATGAAATTCTTTTATTTCCCTTTCTTGCTCAGTTTCATGGCCAACTCATCCCTAGTCAGAAAAACGTTACTCCAGTAAGAACATAGGTTGTATTTTCAGGATTTGTGTGTGTTCATGTGTTTTATTAGTCTCTTGGCAGCAAATACATCTTCTGAGCAGAAAAACTTTCTGAAACTTTCATAGTCTATTGCTTTGATGCAGCAGATGTCTATGATAAGCAGATGGTTATAGCTTTGGATTTTTTTTAACATCTTCAGATATTCTGCTGTGTATTTTTTCTATGAGCAGGAATGTATGGGGTCTCACTATACAGAACTGATCCAGTGAATGAAGAGCATCTATGTCTGGGTGCATGATATCATTTCCTAGCCCACAAACTCATAAACCACATGTCATCTAAGAGGTTTTGTTGTGGGCTATTTTTGCCCCATTACTCAATGTGTGTAACATTTTCAAGTTAGAAACTGAGTGCCAAATTCTGTTTTCAGATGCACGAGTCTGGTGCAAGCTTAGTCAATGCAAGCAAGCAAAGTGAGGAGTGAGTGGAGTTTCAGCAGTATAATTGCAGACTGAATTTTGACTCTGATGTATATGTAGTAAAAAGGCTGAAATTTCATTACTGCAAAATTTCTTCGACAAGATAATGCAGTGCCTGTGGCAATACCTAAGACAGGTTTGCATTTTTATTCTAAAACCTTATTTTCAAGAGCTGCGATATCGATGAAATCTGCTCTGTGAGTAATCTGAGAATGTAAGATCTTAGCCTAGAAATAGATTTTGGAACATAAATTGGAAATATAAGGGTGAGATCCTGGCCCCACTGAAGTCCTTTCTCCTTCCCACTCTTCCCCCACTTTGAGACTTAAACAGGGTTTTTTTGGAACTCTGCAGACAGCCTGTGACGTGACAATATTGGTTAAAACTGAATTAGTTAATTTTAGAAACAGATTATTGCATATGTACAGTATATTTTTAAATTAAAAATAACATAAGAATTGTTACCAACATGGATTTAATATGCATGGAAGGCACTAGTAGTGACCTGCTAGAGCATAAGAACCTCATTCTGATTAATGGTTGGGAATTTTTCAATTACAATGCCATCAGGACTTCATACAATGGAAAGCTGATACTGTCTATTGCTGATAATTGTTTCCTGCAGGGGTTTTTGCATCTTTCTCTTGAACAGCTGGGACTGGCCATTGTCTCAGACAGGGTACTGGCCTAGACCGACTGTTGGCTTTAGTGTGGCAATTCCTGTGGGGGTTTTTGGAAGCATTAAGTTCTATTTTGTGTCTGATACTTTAGGGGAAAAAATATAAATAAAAACAAATCTAAGTAGGTTTCGTCCTGATGGCCCACAATGACTATTATTACCAGATGACACAAAGGGTTAGGAATTTGTATACCAAGTGGGAGAGAGTTGGCTGAAATATGAGACTGTTGGGATGCTTTTCTCTTTTAAATTGTGACTGTTTAAAGGCTGTGAACACGTTAATGCACTAAAAATTCCAGGTGGCACTCTGCTACCTGACAGCGACATTGTTTGCAGAAAGGATCTTTTAAATAAATCCTGTTAACCTACTTTCGGGGGCGTGCCAAGCTTCTTTCACATCAGTCTGCATTCTAACAGATTAGGTCAAAATTCTGATCACCGTGTAGAGCCCTCGTGCACAGGTATCTATTTTAGGTACTCATATGACCCCCTCTCCCATTTCTGTAGTATTTGAGCACCTCATAATCTTTAATGTATCTATTCTTATAACATCCCAGAGTTTGCAGATGGGAGAACTGAGGCAAGACTAATTGTTATGCCAAAAAACTCTCTGGGGGGAATAGGGATTTGAATCTGGGTCTTCTGAATCCCCAGCTAGCACCCTAACCATTGGATCATTCTTCCTCTAGGTATAGCCTGCTCTGAGCATCATTGGAACTACCAGTAACCTCAGTGGGAGTCAACACTATCACTTGATTTTTGGGGCCCTGCTTGAAGTGAGACAGGGGGCTTGGTAACTAGGCAGAGCTGGGTAACTTGCATGGCTCTGCAGGTGGGCACCTTGGATCTGCTTTTGTTCTCTTAGGGAGTGGATTCAGAGGGTTTGCCTCTGGGGAAGATTATGCCCCCAAAATTCATCCATTCGGTTGGCGTAAATCAGTCCACCTCCACAAAGAAAAACTGCAGCGTTCTCTGTTATGGTGAACATTGTCATCATACAAAACATTCTCCCCCCAGAATCTAATGGTCTTTGGAGGATCTTGGCTCATGAAGAAGCTGTCAGATGATGGAGTGTGGAGGCCCAACATTGGCATCACAGCAGTTGGGGAGAGGTGTGGTTAGTGGGATCCCTATGGTAGGCAGAGTGACAGACAGTCCTGTTGACTTCTCCATACTGCTGTGAGAAGATTTGTCCTGCACTCGCTCTAGTCTGATGCCTCCTATCAGTGCTCTCAAGTCGACTGAGGGCTCTCATACAAATTCTGCAGTTTCATTTTGGAATACTTTGAACTTCTAATAAATCTAAATGCCCATTTTGTTTGCAAGCTTGGTGAGAAAGACAATTAAGTCCCACCAGGTCTACAAAGAGTCCCATGAATCTGCTCACTGTGTGGCACTTCGCTTCCTGTGGGTTTCCCATGGGAGGGGCACAATGGCCATCTAGTATCTCAGCCTTCAGAAGGAGCTTTTCAGTGTAGGATTTAACCACATGAACTCTTCCAACTTTTAATGAACTTCGCTTCTGTAGTCAAAGCCACTACGTACATCACGCTAAAAACTTGTCCTTATGGAGTTTCACCTTCAGATAAGCCTGCTGTCCTCTGTTGTGGTTAGGTTTTAGGTATTTCCTTCTTGGGGTGCTGGAGTATTTTCTGGATTATTAGTGTCTTTTTCCTAAAGTGTCTGTGTACTACATATTATAGCAGTGCATCATTTTCCTGTAGCTTTGAGAATCAGTATCTTTTGTGCTGGTGTTTAGCACTGCTCTTGAAGTTCACGAGGTAATGCAGACTTCATGCTTGGCTAGTTTTTGCTTCATATGGCTTCTACCATCTTGTCTACATTGCTGCCAGTGTTTTCTATCACCTCCACAGGGACACCAGGTGCATCTAACGGCTCCATCTTCAGTTTCCAAACTGAAACAAACCGTGGAAAGCAGCCATGTGTTGTTCAGATACTGGCGGGGGGCGGCGGTGGGGAGGGAGGGAGGGAGATTGTTTCTTGCTCAATCAGTTCACTCACTGAGAATTTGCTTTGTCTCAAATACTGTCACTCGTTTGTCCCTATTTTTTCTACACCTAATTATAACATTTAACTATAACTGAAGAAAAGAAAAGAAAAGAACACTTTGAAAACAAGTGCTAGTATGTAGCGAGGGACAGTAGACTTTGTTCCCAATTGAAGAAATAAGACAAGCAGGAAGAAGAATTTAAATGCAAAATAAGCAGGCTGCGGCCATTCAAAAATAAGCAAAAAGCCAGACACATGCTCCTACCCAAATCATGCATAAGCAGATACAAGGTATAATGTACTAGTGTAACTTCACAGCACAGCAGCTCTCCCAAACTGAAAACTAGCAGGGATAAAAGTACTTCTGTACCTTGTACCATCTCAAAAAAAGATATACTGGCATTAGAAAAGGTTCAGAGAAGGGCAACTAAAATGATTAGGGGTTTGGAACGGGTCAGTCCCATATGAGGAGAGATTAAAGAGGCTAGGACTTTTCAGCTTGGAAAAGAGGAGACTAAGGGGGGATATGATATATATATATATAAAATCATGAGTGGTGTGGAGAAAGTGAATAAGGAAAAGTTATTTACTTGTTCCCATAATATAAGAACTAGGGGCCACCAAATGAAATTAATGGGCAGCAGGTTTAAAACAAATAAAAGGAAGTTCTTCTTCACACAGCGCACAGTCAACCTGTGGAACTCCTTGCCTGAGGAGGTTGTGAAGGCTAGGACTATAACAGGGTTTAAAAGAGAACTAGATAAATTCATGGAGGTTAAGTCCATTAATGGCTATTAGCCAGGATGGGTAAAGAATGGTGTCCCTAGCCTCTGTTTGTCATAGGGTGGAGATGGATGGCAGGAGAGAGATCACTTGATCATTACCTGTTAGGTTCACTCCCTCTGGAACACCTGGGATTGGTCACTGTCGGTAGACATGATACTGGGCTGGATGGACCTTTGGTCTGACCCAGTATATTCTTCTATGTTCTTCATATATTCTTATGTTCTTATGTTCTTAGCTGTTAATTCCATTAGCTGTGTTTCCAATGTTGAGTAGTTATTTTGATTTGTGCTTCATAGCATAGCTGATTTTTTCCATTTATAAGGATTCATCTTGTAAATTGTCACAGGGATTCATAGTACATGCACTGAGCAGCGCAATCAGGCTGGAGTGTTGGAATATATTCCCTTGTTTGTTTTTCACTATGATTATTCCAGCTGTTTTTTGTCACTGACTTTTTCCAAGTGTAACCCCCCTCCTGTTCACCATTCCACTATGAGGTTGTTCAAGATAGCAGTGTTGCCCACTCTCATAATTTTGTCATGAGTCTCATGATAATTATTCTTTTCCTTAAAGTCCAAGCTCCTGGAGTCAAGTGGATATGTGACGATTTCAGCCTTCATTCTTAAAGAAAAAGTAAGTTTCTAGCCCTCCTGGCTGTGGAGAAAGCTTCAAAATGTGAGCCCGGTGCACCCTAAAGGCTCAAACAGAAGAAAGCAAAAAGAACACCAGATCTATTATTTTTACATGATCTTATGATTTTAAAGCCAGTCTTACAATTTTTGGTGAGCCTGACTCATGATTTTTCAACATTTTAACATTTTCATCCAAATACCCAGTCAAAAGGGGACCCTCCCCAGCAAGTGAAAATGAGCAAGTGAACGAGGGTGGGAGAGAGTGAGCGACGGAGGGAAGTGGGATGGAGTGAGCAGGGCGGAGCCTCAGAGAAGGGGCGGGGCAAAGGTGTTCAGTTTTTTTGGTCAGAAAGTTGGCAACCCAACCTTGTGGCTTTTTGCACAACTTTGGGAAACCAAGTCTGAGGCTCCTCAGTGTGCTCTGCGTTGTGTGTTAATGTGTATTCACCTCAGACCAGATCCACTGAGACAAACCACCAGGAACAAAGTTGTATTCTGTAAGGAAACACAGAATAGGATTACAGTCCAGCAGCCTCCTCTCTGCTTGCTTGCTTGATGCTCCCAGCTTCAGTCAGTGCTGAGACTTTCTGTTGGAAGGGCAGAGGGGACTTCCTGGCAGGAACCAGGGAGCTCTCATACCATGTAGTAGTTTGTAGTCAACAACTTGTAGTTCCCCCTGCTGCTGCTGCTGCTGAAGAACCCTGGATGTTGGGCTACACCAGTTTAGTGGTTAGTAGCAATGCCACAACCACAGTGAGCAAATTTGGTGTGTTCAACAGGAAGCTGTGTTGGTGGCTAAGATTTATGCTCTGCTACTAAGCAGTGTGCTCAGATGAGCACCACAGAAATATTTATAAATAAGTAAGTACAGCAGTGAAGAATGGAGCTCAGCTAATAAGAGGCTGTGAATGATATTTTCAATTGTTTTGTCCTTCTCAGCCATTAAAATAATGTGAAGAGTTCACAAACTAAAATGCTATACTAGATGCTAGAGAGGAAAGCTAGCCTTGTCGTTATGGCAATGAGCTAGGACTCAAGAAGACGGGGGTCAATTCCTATTTCTGCCACAGATTTCCCCTCTGACCTTAAGCAAAGTCACTTAATCTTTCTGTGCCTCAGTTCCCCGCGAATAACAGTAGGGGAACAATGTCTCCTTTCTCCCACCCTTTGACTGTCTTGTCTATTTAGTTAAAAGGTACAGAAGAGCCTGTGGGAGTTGGAGGTGCAGGAGCTATCTAGAGAAGAAAATAGGAGTTTTTAGGCGGGCAGGGCTGGATGAAGGATGGAGTTGTATAAAGAATGGAGGAAGTCCATGTGGCACCTGGAGTTTCTCCAGAGAGGCTGGGTTGCCAAACCACGTCAGAAAGTACCAAATAAATGAATAATGAAAAATCTTACACAGATAAAACATAAAGCCAGCTGTGTGACGTGCCAAGGGACCTCTGAAAAAAATAACACTTTAAAACCTTGCTTAAAAGAGGCCAGCCCTGGGACTCTTCTAATGTCAGGAAGGAGCATCAGAGACACAGGAGCAAAAGTACAAACACTTCATCTTGCTTGACCTCTGAAAAATGTCTCTATGGATCTGCAAACCTAAGAGGGAATATAGTGTAGGGTGCCTAAGATTTGGTGAGATACTTGGGGGTCGAGCCCTTGAGAGCTTCCAAATTTAAACCACAATCACCATAAAGCACATTACAGCAAACAAACAAACAAAAAAACCCTGATTCTACTAATTTTCAGGTTTTATCTGGGTTCTTCCAACAACTGCATGAGTAGCTGGTTACCTGCAGTATTACTATTCTTATGTATTACCTGGTTCTAGTGTTTTATTAACTATTCAGCCCTGCTGCAAATTGTTGAAACAAGGTTTCTGTCTTGTTAGGCCACACAGGGAAAATGCTTCCCCAAATGCACATTTCAAATGATGGAGGTGTGCACAAAAAAGTTTTGAATTGCAGGTGTTGGAGAGAAGGAATTTTTCATCTCAGGCTGCACAGCCATTGCTGGAGACTGGAGATTGCAACAGCTCCTGCGACATGGGAGGCAATGGCCTGTGGTTCTCTGCAGCAGTGGATTCATGTGTCTGGCTCCCAATCAGCTGTGCTCCTCGATGCTCAGTGTGGACTCCCCACATCCTGCCCCCTCGCTTTTGCTGTGGAATTACACTGTCTTCTGCATCTGGAGAGAGGAGTGAAACAGGACTTTTCTTTATGAGATTAGATAGGTTTCTTTGATTTGTTGACGTGTTCAAGCATTTGCTGCAGCTGTCAGTGAGGTATCTTTTGCTTCAGACTGGATTTACTTTAAAACCAATTAGCCTAATTCATCTAGATGCTGATGATTACTCAAGATGTAATGATATCACTACCAGGATCTTGGATTGCTTTGAAATCAGTGCTGGACTCATAGCTCCTCTCATCTGAGCCATGTTTTAGAGACATGCCAGGTAAACTGGGCTCAAGAGATTAGACTAAATTTGTTGGCTGTTGTTTGTGAAGGGTTCTTGGAGTAAGAACAGACAATCCATCCAGAAGACATGCATAAATGATCAAGTGTTTGAATCCAAGTCATCCAACAGAGATGACTGTTACTTCCAGGCCACCTGCTGATACAATTCCCAAGTCACAGATTGATAAAAAAGGGGTTGACTGGTAGACAGCAGTGAACAGAAAGGAGGAGTGAGAAAACAACATTGCTGATAAATGAGCAGGATGGCCGGACACAGGTGGAGCAATAATTCAAGAAGCACCCAAAGGAACTGCACTGACAAGGCCAGGGGGAGGAAATGGCTGTTTTGTTTACTGGGGCATAAGACAAATGACAGCAAGCTCAGTGCATTTGGCAATGGATATCATGTATTGCCAGTACACTAGGAATGAAAGTATTAACCCTTTTGGAATAGCTTTACTACCTCAAGTAAAATAAACCATCGGCAAGGCTGTGAGCAGGAGGAGATTGCCAATGGTTTTTATGTTTTGCCCTTTGATTTAACAATAAAAGAAAATCATGCCAGGTCAGGTCCTTAATTGCACAGATTTCCTGCCTTCTCTGGCCTGTCTTACGGGGTGGGTGTGTAAGTAAAAAGGTGAGGGAGCCTCTTTATCCCCTGCAAACAGTCAGGCAAGACACCTCGATGAAGCCTGATTCGTCACTGCCTTGCACTCTGTGTTGTCACTTACACCCGTGCAAAGGGAGTGCAAAATGCTACTAGCCTCGCATGCCATACCCAGGTATAAATGACTACACAAGGGGCAGGCAACAGTTACTTGGACCCACAGTACACAGGTGTGTGCTGGGAAGTGCAGCCAGGAAATGCACCAGCCTGCACAGCAAACCCACAAAAGGGTAAAGTATGTAGGTTAGGAGGTGTGCCTAGGTCCCCAGCCCAGCTAGCATAGACACTCCCTGCAAGAGTAAAGCACAAGCAAAAAGATTTATGTTGTTCATTCCTGTGTCCCAGGCCTCTTGGAGAAATCTCACCTTCATGAACAGGATTCCTCAAGGAGACAAACAGCTCTGTTCCCCTTTCCTGCCCTGGCCAGGGCAGGAGTTGGCCTTTTGTATTTTTGAACAATAATAGTTTCAAGCAACACAAATCTTCTGTCACTGAAATCTTTTTCAGACTCTTGTGCAGAGTCTTAGAGTTGAAGACAACGTCATCCTTGTCCTTGTTTCTTATGACCTCCTACCTCTCCCCATTTCTTCCCACTGTTCCTTTCATTTTCTTCTCTCACTCTCATATTTGTGCTATTCCTCTGGGCAGAGACCATGTCTATGACATATTTATGTCTTGTAGAGCAAAGAATTCACTGTCAGTGCTTAACTGACAATAATCACTTTATTCCGATGCTCAGAGGTGATTTCTTAAGAACAGATCTGAAGCACATTGGTGAGAAAATTTTGCATTACTGCTCCCTTGCACCATTTGTTCTATTGGCAAATCGAGGACTTCAAATTCAGATGCAGTCAGCCTGGTATTTTCATGGATTTATTTGAGAGGTTCCTATAAATATATCTGTGTAGAGGAGGGAGTTTAAAAACATTGGGCCAACTTCTACTCAATTACACCAGTCTACATCTGGAATAATTCCATAGCAGTCAGATGAGTTACTCTGGATTTACACCAGAACATAATTTGGTCCAGTGACTTTATTACATCCAAGTGGGATGTGTTATTTATTATTATTATTAATTATTTATTTTATTATATCCTAGTAGACATGGATATGGTATAGTTTGTACTATAACCTACTTGAATGTTTAATGTCAATTGTGTAATATTGTCATTCAGCAAGAGTTATTTGAAAAAGTCTATCTATAATTATTTTAAGGTTTGATACTGCTGCCCAATACCATAGTCTCTGAGCACCTCCACATAAATTCTGTAATTGCAGAGAAGGCCCTAGTGGACTGCATGGAGTCTCTGGCACTTCTCCTTTTTCAGGGTCGAAACTGTGCTTGAGGTTGGCTTTAGTTTAGATTTGTTATTGTTCTTTTCAGATTTTGTTAATTTTGTCTTATTTTCTTCAAAAAAGCTGTTATGTGCAGAAATATTTTCAACAGAAATGTTGAAAAAATACTCCACAATGTGCAATAGTTTCGTGATTATTTTTAATTATTGGTAAGAACCAGTTTAGAACCAAAAGTGAGCTATTCTATCTTCCTTACAAAACTGATATACACAAAACTCTGGTCTGCTGGTAATAATGTATCAACCATTTTGGCAACTTGTTGATAATATTCAAAAAAGTAGGAGTTACAGCAGATGTGCGGATGGGGGAGAGTTAAATGTTATTAAAAGTAGTTTTACTTAAAAATCAGCTATATAACAACTGTTTAGGTAACAAATTATCATGTGGAAAAAGGCCCTGGGGTGATGTGTTGATTAGGCTTATTTGGATACTATCCATGCTGTTAAGATGACTCAGAAAGAACAATAACCATGATCCAAAGTCTACTGAAGTCAGTAGACGGACAGTCATTGACTTCAGTGCACTTTGGATTAGACCTTATATGACCATAGCTTGCACATGTATCTTATCTGAGCCCCAGTCCTATAAATGCTTCTGCACATGCATAACTTTATTCACACAAGTATTTCCATTGACTTCATTGGGATGAGTATAGCTGCACACTTGCATAAATGTTTGCTGGATTGAGACCTATGGTACTCATGAGCAGTGGGAATTCGATATTCATCCTTTGACCAGTGAACATCACAGGGAGGTGAAGATGGCCTTTCCAAGCATTTCCCATATTTTCTTATCTAGTAGGGGAGAGCAGGAGGAGAACACTTGATACATTTATGAAGGGGATTATCTGATGGAGTTGCCCGCAAAAGTAGAAGACTGGACACGGTGACCCAGGAGGTTCCTTCCAGTCCTGTGTCCCTAACAATGTTCCTTGCAGATCTTACAGTCCATATGAGCTGCACCCTGCAATGAAAACCTGTTCAGTGTTGCACATTAATTTCCATGTGGTGGCCCATGAATAGTATAGCTTTCTAACATATCCTCTTGCCAGATCTCTGCAAGAATTATATTTGGTTCCATTTGTGTATATCCTACACTTCAGAAAGGATACTAATAACCTGTGTGGTAAAAACAAAGAGCATCCATATGCCCTTTAGCTGATTGCCACATGTACCCAAAGAAACACATTTTTTTTAATCCTCCAATTTCACACCCCAACTTGATCAAAATATATAATATAAATTCCTTCAATGGAAACTACAATCTTCACTCAGTTCTTGTGTTATGACATTTAGTATGACAAATGTGAGATTTAGTTCTGCTTGTTTAAATGAGTAACACCTTCCTTCTGTTCCACTTGCTATGCAAAATACTGGCACTAAAAGAATTTATCACATATATTAATAGTTAATAATGACTGTTATTGTGTTTATTATATTACTTTGTATGTCTACAGCATCTGTCATCACAGGATCTCAAACCACTTTACAATGGTTAATTACAGCTAATTATACCTCAGAAAATCCCTGGGAGGGTGCAAAGTATCATACACCTCTACCTCGATATAACGCTGTCCTCAGGAGCCAAAAAATCTTACCGCATTATAGGTGAAACCGCGTTATATTGAACTTGCTTTGATCCACCGGAGTGTGCAGCCCCGCTCCCCCGGAGCACTGCTTTACCGCGTTATATCCGAATTCGTGTTATATCGGGTAGCATTATATCGAGGTAGAGGTGTACTCGTTTGGCAAACTGAGGCAAGGAGCCTCTAGTTACTGTCACAGGGTCACAAAACAATTTAGTGATAGAGTCCAAGAAGAGAACCTAAGGGCCTTATCTCACAGGCAGAGCCATCCCTTGGGTATGGCGAATCGGGGCGACTGCCCCGTGCTGTGGGGGGTCCTGTGCTAATTTTAAGGAGGTGGGCAGGGAGGTGAGGCAGGAGGCGGGCAGGCAAGTGGGGTGAGGAGGTGAACGGGGAGGCAAGCAGCAGGTGGGCAGGGGGGTGAGGAGGAGCCCCCCTACCAGAACCTCCCCCTCCCCCCAGCACCTCCTGCTCACTGGCAGGCCCCTCCCTCTCAGCGCTTCCCCCTCCCTCTCAGCGCCTACCGCGGATCAGATGTTTTGCGGCGTCAGGAGGCGCTGGGGGAGAAGGGAGAGGAGTGAGGGTGTAGCGTGCTTGGGGGAGGTGGCAGAACTGGGCAGGGAAGAGGCAGGGTGGGAAGGGGTGGGGACGGGGCGGGAATAGGCAGGGCGGGGCTAATCAGAGGTGGGAAGGAGAAGGGCAGGGGTGGGGCCTTGGGGGAAGGGGTGGAGTGGAGGTGGGGCCAGGGCAGGGCCGGGCTGGGGGGAGAGCACCCCAGGCAGATTAGAAACTTGGTGCCTATGTCCCAGGCCCTGTACCCACCTAGGAATGGCCCTGCTCACAGGACCGTGGTCTTGTCACAAGACAACACTATCTTATTATAGTAGTACACAACATTACACAGTGGTCTGTTATACTACAGGGACTAACTGTCCTTTAAGAAATTAACTAATCTCAGACCATCCCCTCAAACGCTAATCGCACATTACTTGGGTGAAATATCTCACCTTTATCTCTATTGTACTCTGTCCTCTAGGACTTTTTAGCAGCTCTTCTCCACTACCCTCGCTTCCAGAAGGGCTCCACTGCACAGGCTTCCAGAAGTCTATATGGTTACACAGTCTCAGACATGCACATGGAAGCATGTCTGCTTTGCAAGAACAGGGAAAGCCCTAGCAGCTATTTTCTTGTGATAGTATGGTCCAGCGGTTAGGCAGTTATCTTAGGAGTTGGGAGACCAGGTTCAATTCCCTGTTCTGTCTACACAGACTTTCTGTGTAACCTAGGCCAAGTCATAAATGAGATTAATAATACTTCCCTACTTCCTAGGGGTGTTGTGAGGGTTAAATACAGATGTTATAGTAATGGGACCATATAATTATCTAATATAAGTAAGTAGTGGAGAGACATTAATGCTGGAGTCTCGACTTGGGCAGTACTTTAGGATTGGTAGTGCTTGCTCCAAATAATAATAGGTGGGGGGAAAAGGGAGGGCGATGGTGGTGATGTGTATATGGGAGTGAGAATCTTGAAGCAGAACCTACGCTTACGTAACTGGGCAATTTGCCATAGAGAGGTAGCATCAGCGACTCATGCACCTGGGGAGGAGGAAACAATTGAACAATTTTAAACTTTTAAAAGTTGTTTTATAATTAACTTTTTTTAAAATGTGATGCTTAGATGTTTACAAGGCAGTGCAGTGATGTGGAGGGCTTTGTTGTCAGTGTGTATGTATTTGTTGGGAGATATACTCATGGATTCAGCTGCGTCTCTTAACCCAACATTCAACCAAGCCATTTTCTCCACCAGAATATCTTCTTAGTTGCTTGCTTTCCAGAGGCTGCCAAGAATTCCTTATTTGCTTTTTAAAATCTTAAATGGAAATTGAAAAGTCTCCAATATCGTCATTGAAATGTGCAATGGGGACAAGGGAAAAACTAAATTTATTACTGGAAAAACAAGGCTGATATTTTTGTGGGTTGCTGGAAATCTTTTTGGCATTCAGATTATGGCATATGAGTTTCTTTCGTTATTAAACAAATATTTTTCTCAATTTTCTTAAAAAATGACCAGTGGTGATTGTTTTTATCTGTGGTTTTTGGATTTTGATTTTGTGTGATTTCAGTGGATGGTAAAAGCACAGCTGATAAAACTCAGTTTCATTTAAACCAAATATGCCATCTGTGCTACAAAAACTCTTCATAATTAAGGAAAAATCCAAACATTCAATCTCCTTTCACTGACAGTGAAATCAGGAGTATAAAGTATGCCTCAATACCATTGTTCATTGTTACAATACTTCTGTTTCTGGAGTGTCATGCCAAATTAATTTTTTCCCAAACTTGCATTAACTGAGCCTATAAATCTTCTCTTTAATAAAGGAATCTGAAATGATGATGGCAACTTCCAGGTATCCACTATGAAATATTTTGGCCTTCCTTACAGTATTCATATTACACTACACCCAGTTATGATGATAATGGCAGGAGAAGTATGTAAGCCCATGAACACAACACTCATGTAAATTGCTGTTTGGAAACTTTGCATGTCATTGGTTAACTGCAAAGGATCCTTTGCCTTTTCATTTTTTCCCCAAGAATGTGAAGGGAAGTCCTGGTTTGTTATCTGACAGTACCAAGAGGGACTCAATAATCAGACCCCAAGTTTCAACTGCAAATTCATACATCCTAATCCTAAGAACATTCAACTCTCCTCAAAATCAAAGGGAGTTGTGTGAGTGCTCTGCACCTCTCTGGATCAGGCTCATAATTTCAAACAAGATATGGGAGTGTATGAACCAAAACCTCAGGTGTGAACTGCCCAAACTTTGGGGAAGTTTGACTCCAGATGTGAGTTTGTCACCTCAATCCAATCTCTGCTTCCTACAGCCAGGATGTACCTTTAATACCAGTGCTACAATAATGTGATTGTTTTGTGTGGGGAAGAGTTTGGAGAGTACTGGATAAATATAGTTTTTGAAAAGTGAAGCTAAGATAAAAACTAACGTTAGTGGCGCCATCTGAGACCGAAGTTATTCCATTTTCCCCCTCACCCTCCGAGCAACTTGAATTTCAGTTGTCCCTCTGAAATGCCTTGAGACCATCAGGCCTTTTTATTCATCTTCACTCTAAAAAGAACCTCACAATTTCAAAATTTATCCACGTGGATCCACCGTATATGCAAAATCAAAGTGTAAATCCAGAACTGTATTTTATTTAAAATGTCACCCAACAAGTTTTAACTGTAGCGATAATCTGCAATTTTAGTACAAATAAAACATCGTCATAGCAATAATTATCTGTATTATGGTAGTATCTGGGGCCCTAGGCATGGATTATGGCCCCCATGTGCTAACTGCTGAACACAGAACAAAGAGCCAGTCCTAGCCTGAAGAGCTTACAGCCTGTGTCTGTCAGTACTGTCTAGTATTTTTCATCTCCGCAGGGTGCTTTACAACTATTAACTCTTCTAGCACTTCTGTGAAGGAGCAAAGTATTATCTCAAATATACAGTTGAAGAAGCTGAGGCCAACTAAATGATTTGCTCAAAACCACGGAGTGAATCATTGTCAAAGTCAGGATTTGAACTCATGATTTCTTAGCTCCTAATCCTGTAGTCTGACTGATAGAGCCCGTCTCTCTGTCGCCTCAGTAGTGCAAATTGAAAGCAGGATCAGAATGCTATCAGTCTTTGGGAACATTTGATTCTGAATCCCAACTTGGCATTTCAGGCTCATCTCTGACTGGTAGGAATGCATACTATTGATGCGTTTTGGCAGTAAAGAGAACCTCTCAAATGTTTTGAGAAATGCCTATTCTCCTCATGCATCTGAACAAAAGCAATATTAGAAGTACACTTTAAACTGTATAACCCCAATAGTACATACATTTTCAGGAGCAAAGTGATGCACACAGCGGCATATGTGCTGCCATCTAGTGGTCAAAAGAGAGTATAAATAGCAAATGTTTATAAAGCTCAAAAGTTAGTGCCTAGGACATTGTGGGTGCTATCAAAAACTACTACTAAATAATAATTAATACTTTACACATCTATAATGATTTCTATTATGGTTTATTTGTTGAGTGCCAGCTACGTGCTTGACACAGTTCAAAACACAAAATGAAGACCATCTCTGCCCTGACGAGTTTACCATCTAGGAGACAGGCACAGCGAAGCCAGGACCCAGGAATACTTTGGGGTTTGGAGATTATTTTTAATAACTGTTGGCTCCCTTCTTGCACATCCAGAAAGAGTGAGATTTTTGGAAGGACTGGAACAGGGTGAGTGGGATGGCTTGATGGATAGTGAAGGGGAGGGGATTCCATGTGTAGGAGGCAGTGTGGTAACAGGTGAGGAGACAGGAGGGAAAAAAGGAGACTAAAGGGGCATCATTGGCAGAGGGAAAGAGACAGAGAAATGCAGCTTGATCCATAATTGGAGATACAGGCTGGAGCAGAAAGGTGCAGGACACTTTTAAGAGCACTTTACAAATGTAATATTGAATTAAGGTTCATAGTATTCCTCAGTCTCCATTTTATAGGTGGGGAAACTGAGGCACGAAGCAATTGCAAGGTTAAGCAAGGTCATAAAGAAAGTTAGTTTTGGAGTCAGGAATAGAACTTGGATCTCCTGATTCTCTCATCTTTTGAGAGAGTATTTAGGTGGCCAGTAGTCAACACTTTCTCTCATATGTGGAAATACTTGTTAAAGCAGACAAAAATGTTTATTTACATATGCCTCATTCATAGACTATGAATAAGCTATCTCTTTCGTTTCTTAGGACTTGCCTACACATAAAAGTTGTATTGCTTTAACTATACTGGTACAGCTAAAGTGATACAAACTCTCCAGTATGGATGTAGTTATACCAGTATAAAGGTGCTTGTACTGGTATAGCTTAGACTATGTCTACACTTGAAATGCTACAGTGGCACAGTTATAACACTTCAGCTTAGACACTTACTGCAGCAATGGGAGGGGTACTGTTGCTGTAGATACTCTCTCTCCCTTGGAGGTGGTAGCTAGGACAGACTTTTGTCAACCTAGTGCTGTCTACACCAGGGGTTAGGTTGGCTTAACTGTGTTTCTTGGGGGGGTGGATTTTTCACACCCTGGAGAGCCTGGGAGGTGGGTAACCCCCCCCCTCCCTTCAGGTAGGCTAGCCCACCGGCCCTGCCTCTTCTGCCCAAGGCCCTCCCCCCCCCCCGCATGCCAAAGGCCCAAGCCCTCTTCCTCCCCACCCCCCCATGACCAGAAGAGCCCTGAGGCACACCCACTCCCCGTGGCCAGAGGAGCCTCGGCCTGCCTGCCCCGGCCACGCCGGCTGGCCTCCCCAGTGCTGGGCTGGCCCCAGCGCCAGGCCGAGCTGCTGGCCCCATCCTCCCTGGGCCAGACTGAGTACTGCCCCTGGCCACTGGCAGGTCCGAGCTCCAAGCCGCTGGCTGGAGCTGAGCCCCCCACCAGCTTCAGGGTAGAGGGGGAGGGAGGGCAGGACCTCCCGGCAGAATATGTGTGGGGCCACAGCCTGGGTCAGGTGAGGCTTAGCCTGCTCTGGCCTTTGATACTTACTGCCCAGGCCTGAGAGACGTAGCAATGCAAATGTAACTTTTCTGTGTAGACCAGCCCTTATTCTTGTCCATGAAGGGGACTAAGCCATTGTGGAATAAGGGACATTTATAATGAGATATCTGTGTCTACACTAGAAGTTGTACCAATATAACTCTCACTTAAAAAAAAATCACATCTCTACCCAATATAATTATACCAGTACAAAAACTGTGTGTAGACCAGTCCTTACTTATGTTTTGTCTAAAGACCAATGACTCTCTACAACATTAACAGCTTCTTATGTTTACTATACAGCTCCTGACACTGGCCCATTTAGGCCTTTTTCAGACTGGGGGAAAACAATGGTTTTTCATACCACGTTAGTTATTGTGTTTTAATTAAGGGCTGTCTAATATGATAGCTCCTAGTGTAGAGAGTTTAAAAATGTGTTAGCTGGTCACAGTCAACCCTGGTGCTGTTTAAAACATGCTAGCATTTAATGTTGACAGAGAGGAGCAACCTCTTGTTGTTTTGTGTGGGGAAGGGTTTGAGTAGCCTTTTGTTGATCAGAACTAGCTTGAGTGATTTTAAAGGTGTTAAACTCTTTCTAGGTGACTGAGCAACAAAATGGCAGATGAAATTCAATGGTGATAAATGCAAAGTAATGCACTTTGGAAAACATAATCCCAGCTATACATATAAAATGATGGGGTCTAAATTAGCTGTTACTACTCAATAAAGAGATCTTGGAGTCATTGTGGATAGTTCTCTGAAAACATCCACTCAATATGCAGCGGCAGTCAAAAAAGCTAACAGAATGTTGGGAATCTTTAGGAAAGGAATCAATAATAAGACAGAAAATATCATATTGCCTCTATATAAATCCATGGTATGCCCACATCTTGAATACTGCATGCAGATCTGGTCGCCACATCTCAAAAAAGATATACAGGCAAGTCGCATCTTAGGCACATTTAACATGCGCGAATTCAGCTTTGCGCGGTCGGCAAAAACGGGGGAAAAAAAGAAAAATAACAATATGAAAACTGCATCTGTAGTGCGGGCGATTCTGCCCGCCATTGAACTCAATGAGTGTTTCACTATACGCGGTTTTCGCTTTACGCGCTAACCACGGAACGGAACCCCCGCGTAAGATGAGACTTGCCTGTATTGGAATTGGAAAAGGTACAGAAAAGGGCAACAAAAATGATTACGGGTATGGAACAGCTTCCATATGGGGATTGATTAATAAGACTGGGACTTTTCAGCTTGGAAAAGAGACGACTAAGGGGGGTTATAATAGAGGTCTATAAATTCATAACTGGTGTGGAGAAAGTAAATAAGGAATTGTTATGTACTCCTCATAACACAAGAACTAGGGGTCACCCAAAGAAAGTAATAGGCAGCAGGTTTAAAACAAACAAAAGGGAGTATTTCTTCACACCGTGCACAGTTAACCTGTGGAACTCTTTGCCAGAGGATGTTGTGATGGCCAAGACTGTAACAGGTTCAAAAAGAACTAGATGAGTTCATGAAGGATAGCTCCATCAGTCGCTATTAGCCAGGATGGGCAGGGATGCAAAACCATGCTCTGAAGTATCCCTTGCCTCTGTTTGTCAGAAGCTGGGAACGGGCGATAGGGGATGGATCACTTGTTGATTATGTGTTCTGTTCATTCCCTCTGAAGCATCTGGTATTGACCACTGTCGGAAGACAGAATACTGGGCTAGATGGACCATTGGTCTGACCATTCTTATGTTCTACACAAGGCACTTTGGAACAATCTTTAATTAAAATGTGCTCATTAACACATTGGTAAAAATCATCTTTCCTGCAATCAGTGTCACATTGGTTGAATGTGCTTCAATAGCTGATTGATTACTATGCAACCCAAACCAGTCCAGTATGCTCCATCTTGTCTACACACAGTCTAGTACAAGGTGTGTTTTTTAAACTTATTCAGTTAAACCAGTACATACCTCTGTGTGGACCCTCTTAAATCAGTTTGGAAATAGCTCACACTGATTTAGCTTATATCAATCCCTTACTGAATTAAACTAAATCAAAATAAGCCATTTCTAAAAAAAAGTTTTGAGTATCCACACAGGGGTTTGTCCTGATTTAACTAAATTAGGGTATGTCTACAGTGCAATTGGAAGGTTATTGCAGCTTGGTTAGGAATACCCGTGCTAGCTTGGATCTAGTTAGCACAGCTAAAAATAGCTCTGAAGACATGGCAGCACAAACCCGGGTATGGACTAGTAATGTGAGATACTCCGTTTCCCTGAGAGGCAGTAGCGAGTTCGATGAGAGAATTCTCCTGTCAGTCTAGCACTATCTACACCGGGAGTTAGGTCGGTTTAACTGTGTCGCTCAGAGGTATGGATTTTCTTCCTACCCCTGAGGGTCATAGTTATACCAGTTGAATTTCCTAGTGTAGGCTAGGCCTAAATCTCACAGGTTTATAAGCTTCTCCAGGGGTGAAAATAAATCAAGGCAGAGGGGGAGCACACCATTTAGAGATGTGATGTTGCACCATTCTGTACTGATAGGTCACAGAAAAGAGAATGGGGAAGAATGGAATAAGTTTGTGTCTTCAAGCAACCAAAAGTGGGTTCATGTCAGAAGTGAAGAGGAGCTGTGGAAGGTCCTCAGACAGGAACCAGCACATTGTGGTACTCCCAGTTTAGATTCCCCGACCTGGTAAATCCTCACCTAATCAGCCAAGAGAGAGGGGAAGGAGAGCTCCCCCAAGCCAGAGGGATGAGGGGGAGCTCTCTCTCTTTTCAGAGAAACCAAAGTGGCCTTCCCTCCTGAATACACATACACAAGTGCTGACTTATTTCTGAAACAGACTCTTTGAGGCTTTTAGACATATCTGGCAGCTGCATTCCTCATGTGTGCTCTCCGTAGGCTCTGGCTCTTCACCAGCTTAGCAGCCTCTGACCATTTGTGGTGGTCATTGAAGAAGAAAAGCTTTACGATATTAGCCCTGCTGTCCCCTGATTTGAGGATGGGGCACAGAGCCAGGGTGGAGAGAGAGAAAAGTTAAAAATCCTGCAGTTTACAGATGAAAATATGTGATATAACAATCTCTTTGCATAATGGGCTTCCTGTTTTTGCCAAAACCACTACACTTGCTTTTATGCTATGAGTCATTATTGGCTACTCTACCCTTTCTCCGCTGTTGGGGGCTCCGAAAAGGAGATTGTTTTGGCTGCAATTAGAACTGTACAAGTGCAAAATCTTTACTTCATGTTTGGTCTACAACAGAGGGTTAGTCTCTTACAGGTTAGTTGTCAGAGAGGACAGGACAGAGTATGTGAGTGGTGGTTTTGTTTCATACTATATTAGCTGCTTTTTTTTTTTTTTTGGCAACTACTGGCATATTGCATGCCTACTGTGGAGCCTGGATAGACCCCAAATGGAGAGGATCCACTATGAGATCCAGGCTTGTCATAGCTTGATTTTTTACAGTAAATAAACCACATTCTAACATATTTCCTGTAGAAATAGTTCCATGGCCCGGGTGGCCTACCCATAAGGTTGGCCCTGCTTCCACATATGAGACTTTTCCATTTAGGGGCTTTTGTAAGTGGTCCTTCAACTCAACCAGCCATCCCAGAACTTTTCCCAGAACTGCCTCTGCACAGTCAGTGCCTGTGATGTATAATCATACAATCATAGACGATTAGGGATGGAAGAGACCTCAGGAGGTCATCTAGTCCAACCCCCTGCTCAAAGCAGGGCCAACCCCAACTAAATCATCCCAGCCAGGGCCTTAAAAACCTCGAAGGATGGAGATTCCACCACCTCCCTAGATAACCCATTTCAGTGCTTCACCACCCTCCTAGTGAAATCATTTTTCCTAATATCCAACCTAGACCTCCCCCACTGCAACTTGAGATCACTGCTCCTTGTTCTGTCATCTGCCACCACTGAGAACAGCCTAGCTCCATCCTCTTAGGAACCCCCCTTCAGGTAGTTGAAGGCTGCTATCAAACTCCCCCCCCCCCTTTTTTTCTGCAGACTAAATAAGCCCAGTTCCCTCAGCCTCTCCTCATAAGTCATGTGCCCCAGCCCCCTAATCATTTCCGTTGCCCTCCGCTGGACTCTCTCCAATTTGTCCACATCCTTTCTGCAGTGGGGGGCCCAAAACTAGACACAGTAGTCCAGATGTGGCCTCACCAATGCTGAATACAGGGGAATAATCACTTCCCTTGATCTGCTGGCAATGCTCTTATTAATGCAGCCCAATATGCCATTAGCCTTCTTGGCAACAGGGGCACACTGTTGACTCATATCCAGCTTCTCATCCACTGTAATCCCCAGATCCTTTTCTGCAGAACAACTGCTTAGCCCGTCGGTCCCCAGCCTGTAGCAGTGAATGGGATTCTTCCGTCCTAAGTGCAGGACTGCACTTGTCCTTGTTGAACCTCATCAGATTTCTTTTGGCCCAATCTTCCAATTTGTCTAGGTCACTCTGAACCCTATCCCTACCCTCCAGCATATCTACCTCTCCCCCCAGCTTAGTGTCATCCGCGAACTTACTGAGGGTGCAATCCATCCCATCATCCAGATCATTAATGAAGATGTTGAACAAAACTGGCCCCAGGACGGACCCCTGGGGCACTCCGCTTGATACTGGCTACCAACTAGACATTGAGCTGTTGATCACTACCCGTTGAGTCCGACGATCTAGCCAGCTTTCTATCTACCTTATAGTCCATTCATCTAACCCATACTTTTTTAATGATCTGACAGAAAGACATCTGCTCCTGTCACTCATAGGGCTAATTTGTGCCTAGACCTACACATGTGCACATAGATCAGGAGAGAGTGGGTGGTAAGATCCTTCCCAAACTTTTGCCCTATGCATGGTAAGGGCAAGACTTGGTCATTGCGCTCCTGGCACTCAAAGACCTGGGAAGAGGCTCTTAAAGGACAACAGTGCTGAAAGGATAGAGAGTAGGAGGGCTGTGCATCAGGAGGCAGAACTGGACAGATACCAGAGAATGAGGGAAGTGCATACTGCACCCTATAAAAGGGTGTAGCAGATGCCATCGCTGTCCAGTATGGTCTCAGCCTCAATGCTCCCAGAGGTTCTTTACAGTACTGTACTGTACAGTAACTTAGCTGGCGGAGCAGAAGTGGGAGAACAGGAAGGCACTGATATTCAGTAACACACCTGGGTTCGGCTGGCTACTTATCCTGACTGAAGGATGAACGTAGACCATTTGGCCTTTAGCTGTGAAAAATGTGAAATTAGTTTTTAAGGGATTAACCACTACTTTAATTGGGGATTGAAGCCTGAATTATGCTGTCAGAAATGTACCAGTTAAAGCAAAGTGCCATATAATGTCTGAACTTTCATTTCAGTGATCCAGAGCAACCATGGGTTTTCACACAGCTCTTATCAGCTAAAGGAAGTCTGCCCTTAAAAGTCACTCATGTCTCCTGGAAAACATTTTATTTAGAAACAAATCTGAGTGTGCCATGTTTTTCTGGGGAGTTTAGAAAGATTTTTTAAGTTAATTCATTACTCATTGAATGCAGGCCTATTTAAATCTTGGGATAGTGAGCAGAGCCCTCCTTACAACAAATGACCTGCTGCCTCAGATGAGAGAGGGGCATAGGACTCAGGACTTAACCAAATGTGGGGAGAAAAAATGAAAAATCAGGAATGGGAATGAAGGTTATAGAGTTAAAACGGGGGAAGCAGAACAGGACACCTAGTAGAAAACCCTGGAAAGTTGTAGGCCTATTTGAATCCTAGGAGGGTGGGCCCAAAGCCCATACAGCACAAAAGGCCCACCCCTCAACTGGGCTGTAGGGCTATAGAATCTAGAAGACAACAGATTACAGGGGCAACAAACAATAAGACAAGAATGAGAGTGAGGGTCATAGGTTTATAACAGAGGATCCAGATAGGGACACTGAGCAGAGAAACCTGGACAGCATCCAGTTGCGAAAGGTGTAGGATTCACAGCCCTGACACGTAGTGGCATAACGGGGGGCATGGATCCACGTTCACATCATGCTCCCCGTCAGTGCCCGGCCCGGGCAAGCTAATGATCCAACCAGTGGACCAAATTCAGTGATGAATCCTGGTCACAGGCCACCTGAGGCACATTGTGCATACATTAAGAAGTAGCATAACAAGCTCCAAACCTATTCCATTCTCTTAGGACAGTTGTCAGCTGGGAATACCTTTTGTGGTATTACTTGTGATTAGTGATTTTTGTGATGTGGACTGGTACCCATCACAAATGGGGCTGAGATGAGAGCATCAACTCATTTCACACGCACCACTGAAGCCAGACAGTGACAATCTTCTGTCAGTAATGACCCAGACCAAATTGACACCACTCATCTGAAGGTGAAAGGGTCTTTGTTCCAATTTCCCCCTTAGCCATTTAGTCCTGTATCTATATCTCCTAACTTAAAGTGCAGTTTTACTCTAGAAAGTAACTATATAAATGGTAGCTTTTTGCCCAACAGATCTGTTTTTTTTCTTATTCGGAGTAATAGCTGCTTATTTTAGTGATAAAAATATGTTTCCCTGCATATCACTCATGCTAACACTGCAGAATAAACATGAGGACTGAGGCAACTGGATTCTATTCCATCTTGCACATCATCAACAGAATCCTAATCAGCTATACTTGTGCATTCTCATTGAAGCCAATGGGTTTGCAGAAGTGTAACTGGGGACATAATCTGAAGACAATGGGGTTACAGATATCTGCAGAACCTTAATTATTGGTGATGATGCTCATGGTGGAAAGAGCACAGTTGACACTCAGAATTAGGGTTGACCTTGCAGTATTTAGAAAAAAAATCTTTTTATTAGTATATTGAGTATGTCTGATATGGAAATATTTGTGCCAACAGCATGGAACCCTTCAATGCCAGTTTTCAGAAGAGAAACACATTTTCAAACATGAACAATTAATATAAAAATGAGGCAAAGTGGAATTATTATTTTATTTGATGGCATTATTTTGTTTGTGGCATCATAACCATCCCAATTATGATGTCACAGGAATTGATGGGTTTAGGTGAGGAATAGGCAGCAGGAACAGATGAACTTCTGCCTAGACTTATTTTCATGAAAATATTCCAGTAATAAGACAAACAGAGAATAAAGAAAATACATTGGAGATATTCTGTATAAATAGAATTGTCTCCTAATAGAATGTTGTTTTACGTTTTTTCCCCCCATGAGGTATCAGTGGGTCTATACAACTTTAGTTTACTTTTTTAACTTTTTAGTTTATATATATTTAAATTTTCTCAAAGGAAAGAAGAGAAAATAGAACTCACAATAAAACACAGTATCTTATAGAAAGAAAATGAGACTTCTAAGCAAAACAGATATGTAGGATAATAGTAAGTCCTCTATTAGGTTTGAGTAGGGGAGAGTTCTCCATCAATAAATGTAATTATGCCATTCAATACATAATCTGTATTTAAAGCAATAAATAAAATCACAAAAGATACCATATTCTGCAATTTGGAATGCAAATATCTTTGACAAAGATAAAACAAAGAAAAAAAAGCTAATCAGCTAGAGAACAAATCTAAGTTGATAGTTTATTTAGGCCATCAGAGAATATATTTATATTGGAGCAAATTAACTCCATTATTCATAGTCAGATCTTTAGAATCTTTAATAATATCTTTGATGGAAAACACATCCAAATGAGCTTCAGGGTTTTAAAGAGGCACTAAATGAGAATCAGGAAACCTTTGACTTGGTGAAAATTTAAATATATATAAGAAATATTTCCAGACAAAATTATGCACTTGGGGTGGGGGGAATAGCTGCTTGGGCAGGTGTGAAAGAATTCAAATATAAAGAAATTCACTTTTTTGTCAGGTTTATATTTTTGATTCATCTTCTTATAGCTTCAGGTTTATGACTGGAAAGGACACTTTTAACAAAGGCAATAGAAAGTTACTTAGTGCTTTTAGTATTTTCTGCCTGATTTGCAAGTCCATACATTTTCCACTCACTGTAGATTTTCATCAAAGTGGAAATGGCAAAAATCATTTCTCAGCTTGGAATCTTGAGGTGTATGTACCTTGAACCTGCATGATTCCTCTCTTTTCATGCTTTCACTGTGTGTTTAACTGTGCAAAGAAACTTCTAAGGGCTAAACTCTCTTTTCATGGTTTAACTGAAATACCTAAAAAGACCATGGTTGTATGCAATGTTGTTGTAGCTGTGTTGGTCCCAGGATATTAGAAAGACAAGATAGGTAAGGTAATATCTTTTATTGGACCAACTTCTGTTGGTGAGAAAGACAAGCTTTCGAGCTTATTCAGAGCTCTTCGTCGAGTCTGGGAAACTAGTTTCCTAGAGCTGAAGAAGAGTTCTGTGTAAGCTTGAAAAGTTGTCTCTCTCATCAACAGAAGTTGGACTAATAAAAGATATTACCTCACCTACCTTGTCTTTCTAAAAAAAACCCATGGCAGTCTGCTGGCACTGATTTGCTTTTTTAAACACAGACTTTATCACTGCTGTGGATTACTGCAGTAGATACCCAAGATGATGGCCTGTAGCCCACGAAAACTTATGCTCAAATAAATTTTAGTCTCTAAGGTGCCACAAGTACTCCTGTTCTTTTTCCAAGATACTACAATAATCCACCATCTGACAGTCATATTGAGCACTGGTGGAATCTCTGGGAGTTTTACCTATGAATCCCTGTTTTCCTCGAAGGAATTTGTAGACTTCGACACTGCTAAACTTCCAGACACTACACAGTCATTCCAACATGATGGCCTTACTGGGAATCAATCCAAACCATCAAATGCATGCCAGCAAAGACCCCTTCCTAAGTGTGCTTGAGCACCAGAACACTACTATTGAAAACTGTTAAGTCAACTGGACCAAGTATTGATGCCCTGTACAAAGAAACATTGGGAACCTGACACAACAAATCCTAGCCAGATATTGATACAAGTTAGACTACATGACAACCACAGTATTACTACAGCAGGTCAGCTAAACCTTTTTCAAGGTGAAATTCAGCTGTGGTGTAAGGAGTTGCACGTCACTTAATTGCAGCGATGCTGTGCCCACTTGCATTAGGACTGCATTTGGCCTTCAGCTACGTACTCTCGCACAAGTGATGCCATTAGAAAGTCAAAATCTGTCACCTGTTACCACATGACCTCTCATGCTTTACATACTGGTAAGGCTACGATTTAGTCATGGGTATTTTTAGTAAAAGTCATGGACAGGGCAAGAAACAAAACAAAAAATCACAGCCCGTGACCTGTCCATGACTTGTACCATAAATACCCCTGATTGAATCTTAGGGGAGGGCACTGCCGGGGGGGAGCTCATGGCACCAGCTGTGGGGGAGGGAGCCCCGGGGGGCCAGCAGCTACTCCAGCTGCTGCCTGGGGTGGAGCCCCAGAGCCAGTTGCTGCTTCAGCCGCTCCGGGACTGTGGCTCAGGCAGTCCCTGGGGCCAGCCACCTCTGCCGCTGCTTGGGCTGTCCCCAGGACCAGCTGCCTGGGGCCACCAGAGCAGTGGCCGGTGCAGCTAACCCTGGGGATGGGTTAGCTGCACCTGGGGATGGGTTAGCTGGCCCCGCTGCTCGGGCGGCCCTGGGGTCAGCCACACTGGCTGCTGCAGAAGTCACAGAGGTCGCAGGAAGTCACGGAATCTGTGACCTCCATGACAAACACAGAGCCCTGTGTATAGGGAATAACTGTGCAGTAACTGTTGCTGAATGCTGCTTTCAATGAGTGCAAACAACATCTGAACTCTGCTTGGGAAATAAGACACCTTTTCTCCATTAGCAGAGTAATATTGGCACTAATTATTAATTATTATTATTATCATCCTCTTACAGATGGGGAAGCTGAGGCACGGCGAGGTTAAGTGATGGTCACAAAAAAAATAGTATGTGACAGAGCTGGGAATAGAACTCAAAGCCCCTAACACCAACTCTTGTGCTTTAACTACAGGACTATCTTTTTTTCCTCTGGATAGACCTTGTCCTGCAACACTGAAGTTAAGGGGAGCTTTGCATAGCAGGATCAGGCCTACTATGCAATAATAATTACATGTCCAAAGTTTGAGTTATGATATAGCAGTGCTATATGTGAAAGAGTTTTTAGGATATATTGCAACTATGGTAGATGGCCAAATAGATTTACAGACTCGTATGAGCTGTATGTAGCAATGTGGTTTTACAACAGCTTGGCCAAACCAGGCCAGCAACAGACTAGGAGACTCTGGCCTGCCCCTACCCTTGCTCTCACTTCCTCCCAGCCTTAAGGCTCCTGCTAACAAGGCTGGAACGTGTGGTCAGTTACCAGGAAAGCATCAGGCTATCTATCCAGCCCCAACACAACCTCCTGTGATGGGTTGGATCACAGAAACCCACTTGGGGCTGCCAACTGATGTGCCAAGACTACTTCTGCCCCTGCTTTCCCTGCCCTCCCAGCTTGGGACTTCAGTGCCCTGCCTGGTATGAGCCAGGCCCACTAACCTGCTGCAAACCCAGACCCAGGTCTGAACCACATCCCCTAACAGCTGTAGGCTTAAACTGAAAGCAGCTTAAGAAATGTTCCTGTCTTTAACACTCAGTTGCCCAACTCCCAATGGGGTCCAAACCCCAAATAAATCTGTTTTATTTACTCATAAATTGTTCGCCCTCTATAACACTGATAGAGAGCTATTCACAGCTGTTTGCACCTCTCCCCCCCCCCAGGTATTAATACATACTGTGGGTTAATTAATAAGTAAAAAGTGATTGTATTAAATACAGAAAGTAGGATTTAAGTGGTTCCAAGTAATAGCAGACAGAACAAAGTGAATTACCAAACAAAATAAAATAGAACACGCAAGTCTGTGTCTAATACAGTGAGAAAACTGTATACAGATAAAACCTCACCCTCAGAGGCGTTCCAGTAAGCTTCCTTTTATAGACTAGTCTCCTTCTAGTCTGAGTCCAGCAATCACTCACCCCCCCTGTAGTTACTGTCTTTTGTTCCAGTTTCTTTCAGGTATCCTTGGGGGTGAAGAGGCTATCTCTTGAGCCAGCTAAAGACAAAATGGAGGGGTCTCCAAGGGGTTTAAATAGAATTTCTCTTGTAGGTGGAGACTCCCTCCTCTCTCCTATGCAAAGTCCAGCTCCAAGATGGAGTTTTGGAGTCACATGGGCAAGTCCCATGACCATGCATGACTCAGTTTTTACAGGCAGCAGCCATTGTTTACATGCTACCCTGAACTTCCTCCGGGAAACTTTTTATGGGGATTGGAGCCTTCCAAGATTCATTGTCATTTAAGTGTTTCTTGATTGGGCACTTAATTTGCACATTCCTTTCTCAAGAAGCTGACTGAATGCTTTACTAAGGCTACTTAGAAATCAAGCAAGTACACAGCCAATATTCATAACTTCGAATAGAACAATGACACATGCATACAAATAGGATGAAAATATTCAGTAGATCATAACCTTTACATAGATATGTTACCTGGCACATGTAGCATAAAACATATTCCAGTTATGTCATATATACATTCATAAGCATATTCCCATGAAGCCTTATGGGGTGCAACGTCACACACAACGTCACACCCCCTGATTGGGGCTGGAGTGGCAGGAGCTAATTAAGGCCTCTAACAGTATCCTGCCACACTGTCTATTTGAAATGCTATCTTCTGTCTTAGTCTGTACATTATAAACACACACAGAAAAGATGAACTACAGATTTAGCGCTTGAATAAATGAGGAGCTCTTTTAAACTGGCTTTTAAGTTTTAAAATGTGCACTTATAGTGAGGTAGTGTGACCTCCCTCTGAGCCCAACAGGAAGGACCCACTGTGCATCCCCTGGTGGGTGGAGCCAGGCAAGCCACGCCCCCATGCCGGAAGCAGAGGGGAAGGACAGAAAGTTTAAAAGGCTGGCCCTACAATTCAGTTGTGTGAGAGCCTGGGAAGGGAGCAGATGTCCCTTGCCAAGCTCTGTGCTAGAGACTGAGCTTTACAGTGTCAAGGACCCAGAGTAGGTGCTGGGACTGCCAATTGACCAGTACCCAGAGGAGCTATTGGGACTGCCACTGACTGTGTACCCTGGGGAGATGGAGGAACTCCAGGAGACAGAGGTACACTCAGAAGGGGTAATAGGAAGTAGCCGTAGGACACCGGACATTAGTCTGGTTATATTGCGAAACTCTAGGTCTGGGCTGGGACCCTGTGGAGTAGGGTAGGCCTGGGTCCCTCTACCCGCTGCTGCCAGCCCCACCCCTGTGATGATAGCCTACCTAACTTAGGCCGGATGGCCTGCATTTGTCTGCTGTCTCACCAGCCAGAGAGCTGGGCCTTAGACAGCTTACTCGTAAAATCATAGAATATCATGGTTGGAAGGGACCTCAGGAGGTCATCTAGTCCAACCCCCTGCTCAAAGCAGGACCAATCCCCAACTAAATCATCCCAGCCAGGGCTTTGTCAAGCCTGATCTTAAAAACCTCTAAAGAAGGAGATTCCACCACCTCCCTAGGTAACGCATTCCAGTGCTTCACCACTCTCCTAGTGAAAAAGTTTTTCCTAATATCCAACCTAAACCTCCCCCACTGCAACTTGAGACCATTACTCCTTGTTCTGTCATCTGGTACCACTGAGAACAGCCTAGCTCCATCCTCTTTGGAACCCCCTTTCAGGTAGTTGAAAGCAGCTATCAAATCCCCCCTCATCCTTCTCTTCTGCAGACTAAACAATCCCAGTTCCTTCAACCTCTCCTCATAAGTCATGTGCTCCAGCCCCCTAATCATTGTTGTTACCCTCCGCAGGACTCTTTCCAATTTTTCCACATCCTTCTTATAGTGTGGGGCCCAAAACTGGACACAGTACTCTAGATGAGGCCTCACCAATGTCGAATAGAGGGGAATGATCACGTTCCTCGATCTGCTGGCAATGCCCCTACTTATACAGCCCAAAATGCCATTAGCCTTCTTGGCAACAAGGGCACACTGTTGACTCATATCCAGCTTCTTGTCCACTGTAACCCCTACGTCCTTTTCTGTAGAACTGCTGCCTAGCCATTCGGTCCCTAGTCTGTAGCAATGCATGGGATTCTTCCGTCCTAAGTGCAGGACTCTGCACTTGTCCTTGTTGAACCTCATCAGATTTCTTTTGACCCAATTCTCTAATTTGTCTAGGTCCCTCTGTATCCTATCCCGACCCTCCAGCGTATCTACCACTCTTCCCAGTTTAGTGTCATCTGCAAACTTGCTGAGGGTGCAGTCCACGCCACCCTCCAGATCATTAATTAAGTTATTGAATAAAACTGGCCCCAGGACCAACCTTTGGTGCACTCTGCTTGATACTGGCTGCGAACTAGACATGGAGCCATTGATCACTACCTGTTGAGCCTGATGATCTAACCAGCTTTCTATCCATTCATCCAGCCCATACGTCTTTAACTTGCCGGCAAGAATACTGTGGGAGACCGTATCAAAAGCTTGCTAAAGTCAAGGAATAACACGTCCACTGCTTTTCCCTCATCCACAGAGCCAGTTATCTTGTCATAGAAGGCAGTTAGGTTAGTCAGGCATGACTTGCCCTTTGTGAATCTATGCTGACTGTTCCTGATCACTTTCCCCTCCTCTAAGTGCTTCAGAATTGATTCCTTGAGGACCTGCTCCATGATTTTTCCAGGGACTGAGGTGAGGCTGACTGGTCTGTAGTTCCCCGGATCCTCCTTTTTCCCTTTTTTAAAGATGGACACTACATTAGCCTTTTTCCAGTCATCTGGGACCTCCCCCGATCGCCATGAGTTTTCAAAGATAATGGCCAATGGCTCTGCAATCACATCCGCCAACTCCTTTAGCACACTAGGATGCAGCGCATCCGGCCCCATGGACTTGTGCTCATCCAGCTTTTCTAAATAGTCCTGAATCACTTCTTTCTCCACAGGCCAGAGCCCTTAGATGGTTTATTGATCTGCTATGCCCAGAGGACCAGAGCCCTTAGATTGCTAATTCCTCTGCTGAGTATTGCAAAATGTAGTGAGGTGGGGTGGCCTCCTTCTGAGCCTGATGGGGAGGGACAGCTACAGAATCACTACAGTATTCAAGAACACTTCTTATGCTTTGTCAAAGAAGCAAGTTAGCTATTTAGGGTTTTATTATGCATAGTGTGCACATTTAAAAAAAAAAAAAAGTCCCCCAAACCAAATCTCTACTAAAACAAAACACACTAGTGCACACGCATTTTTCCCTTTAAGAGTGGATGAAAGAAAGAACAAACCACATATGACAAATGTCAATCATGTCACTTAATACACTACTGGAAGGTGTACTAATACTATGATGTTGAGTGCAGAATAAGAATCTAACTAGACTAGAACTATCTTGTACTTATGTAGTTATTCCCACCATTGTAAAATGGATGTAAAACACTCCCAGATCAGGATGGTATAGTTTTACTCCCACTTTGTACAAGTATAAACTTCTGCACAAAATATAAGGCAATGGAAAATCAGCCCCATAAACTAGAAACACACAAGCTAGTGTTTATTATGAATTAATATATTTACTTAATATTAAGAAATCTGTGTCAGGGAATGCGTAATAAGTCAGAGACTGCTGGAGAATGGCTTGCTGTAGCTAGGTGGACAGGTTTCCTGAAAAAGAAGGAATATTCCATTGTGCCTGCTAACACACTTAGCTCATTGCTCATCTTCTGGGCTGCTGGAACGTGGCCCAAACCCTACTACAAATGGAGATAATTGAGGGTAGGCCTAGGTGGAGCTGGATTTTCTAAGTGTGATGAAAGCAGAGACATCATTATTTTGACTTTCATGTGGAAACTCAAGGCTTTCATTTGAGTGAAACTATTTCTTCCCCCAACCCCAAGCTTTTAAATTGTAGTTTGAGTCCAAATGGTTTCTAGATCTTTCTCTAACGCAAGTGTTCTTTAACTTCAGTGTCATAGACACAGAGGTCAGGCTCACTGAAAGTCAGTTATTCAAAGGTATGATTTAATTCAGGAAGATGCATTATTTAAGCAGCTTGTTAAAGTTAACATACTTAAAAACCCTGCTATTATCAAAAAGCAGACATTACGTAGATTTAATTCTATTTTTATATCTTTCTGGCTGTTACCTTAAGAATCTGACATGAGCCATAACAATTACATACAGCATGTACCAGGCCAGATTCTGTTCTTTATTATACTAGTGTAAATCTGGGATGATTCTACTGAAGTAAATGGAGTTACTCCAGATTTGCACTGGTGTTTAAGATTAAGTAGAATTTGACCCAGAATGTCCACTAGTACCAGACAATCTGGGAACTATACATAAAGCTTTGGGGCTAGATTTTTATCTCCTCAGTGACACAGCTGCAAATCCAGAAAAACACTATTGAAGTTAATAGAGCTATTACAGTTACACTTGTCTAAATGAGATCAGGATCTAGCCCTTGATCTGTAACAGATTCGTGACTGGGACATCTGAGATCAGCATCTCAGAATACTTGTTAGTGTTACAGGGTAAAATTTTCAAAAGCACCTAAATGACTTGGAGGCCTAAGTTCCAATTTCAAAAGTCACTTTGGCACTTAAGACTGGCAATAAAACTTAGGCTTCTAAGTGTCTAAATCACGTTTGAAAATGGGGCTTAGGCTCCCTTTAGGATCTTCATAAAATTTTATCCACAGCTTTTAACAGCATAAAGATTCCTTTTTACCCAGAAATCTTTTCTTACAAAACACCCATTTTCTTTGGCAATGTCTGTTTTGAAATGCATTGTCATGCATTTTTGTAATACACATTTTGAGAGTTCTCATACAGAGTTCTGGGAGTTTCAGCGAGAGAATTGGATAGCCTTTGCTTAGAATGGGATTTCAAAAGTCCTCAGTATTGATCTAACTCTCTTCCCATTGATGTCAAAGGAAGTTTTGCCATTCTTGGAAGCATAGGTAAGGCCAGTGTCAAGCACTTTTGAAAATTTCCACCATTCAATTCTGACATAAAATGTCAACCTGAGGGAAAGTTTAAAAAAAATCAAGCTTGGTTTAAGATGATAGCATCAGATTAATCAGTAAGAATATTACTTAGCAGTTGTAGAGTGTTTTATATCTTCAAAGTGTTGCACAAATATTAATGAGTTAACCTACAACAGCCTTATGGGTTACGCAAGTATTTGTCCTAATTTTGTAGCTAGGGAAACTAAGACATAGTGGACTAGATCCTCAGCTGTATTTAAATGTCCATGTGGTGCAGCTGAATAATGCAAAGGCAAAGGTGGCTATATACGACCTTTGCGCTCCCAATCTGCCTGGGGCTGAATTGCATCTATTTGCAACCTCCCCCTGAACTAGGGAACTAAGGGTGTGTCTATATTACTATACACCCCTGAGGATGGCCCATGCCAGCTGACTCAGGCTCATGGGGCTCGAACTAAGGGAATTTTTAATTGCGGTGTAGACATTTGGGCTGGAGCCTGGGCTCTGGGACTCTTCCTCCCTCACAGGGTCCCAGAGCCCAGGTTCCAACCCAAGCCCACCACAATTAAACAGCCCCTTAGCCCGAGCCTCCCAAACCCAAATCAGCAGGCACGGGCCAGCCGTGGGTTTTTAATTGCAGTGTGCACATACTTTCAAGGGCTAGCTATGCCAACTCTACATTAGTTGTGAAATTGTCAATGCAGAAGAAGCTATCCCTTTGGGTCAGCTTTACGTCTTTTTTGTGATACCAGGGAAGCATAAAGAGTCCCTCGGCCTGGTCTACACTTAAAAAGTTTTGGCAGCATAGTTATGTCAGGGACGTGTGTGGAAAAAATCACACTCCTAGCTGACATAACAATACCAACAAAAGCCCTAGTATTATACCAGTTATACCAGCAAAAAAGTTCTTTTGTGTAAATTCTTTTGCTTGGGGAACTCTTTTGCCAGTATAAGCTATGTCTCCACTAGGAGGGTTTGCACCATAGCTATACCAGGAAATCCTTTCTAGTGTAGACAAAGCCCTAGTGTGGGTCAGTGAAGGTAAGTGGCCAAAGAGCCAGTCAGTACCTGTTTCTGGCTCTTAGTCCCATACTGAGTTCACCAGACCAATGATTCTCAAAGTTCTTAAACCTGGGGATGACCCCTTCCTCAGTCAAACACTTATCCGTTTAATCATAGATTCATAAATTCTAAGGCCAGAAGGGACAATTGTGATAATCTAATCTGATCTCCTGTATCACACAGACCATAGAACTTCCTCAAAATAATTTCTAGAGCAGATCTTTAAAAAAGCCATCCAATTTTGATTTAAAAATTGTCAGTGATGGAGAATCCATCATGACCCTTGGTAAATTGTTCCAATGGTTAACTACTCTCACCGTTAAAAAGCCATGCCTTATTTTCAGTCTGAATTTGTCTACTTCAACTTCCAGCCATTGGATCATGTTATACCTTCCTCTGCTAGATTGAAGAGCCCATTATTAAATATTTGTTCCCCATGTAGATACTTGTAGACTGTGATCAAGTCAACCTTTAGCCTTCTCTTTGTTAAGCTAAATAGATTGAGCTCCTTGAGTCTGTCAATATAAAACATGTTTTCGAATTCTTTAATCATTCTTGTGACTCTTTTTCATAGATGCATAGATTCATAGATTCTAGGACTGGAAGGGACCTCGAGAGGTCATCGAGTCCAGTCCCCTGCCCGCATGGCAGGACCAAATACTGTCTAGACCATCCCTGATAGACATTTATCTAACCTACTCTTAAATATCTCCAGAGATGGAGATTCCACACTCTGTTCTCCAATCTCTGAACACTCTCCAATTTATCAACATACTTCATCAGAATGGTTTCCTGTCCCCTTCCATCTTTGCTGGGGATGAAGTGAGGGCTTAGGTCTCTGGCTAGATGTTTATTTTTGAGGGATTTTTTAGCACATATATAGCGGCCTGGGTGATACCATTTGATCAGCCTCCAGCACTGAATAATTTGTAAGTGGGAGGAAAAATCCATTCTACGGGGGTCTGGGAGTATCCTTTCCTGGTATTTTTTAATGTTGGTATTTGGTGCAATTTGGTGCCTTCCAAAGGCAAATGGGGAAAAAATAACTCTTCAGAAGTCTCTACATTCTAATAACTTCCACCATGACAGGAATAGGAGGTGAGCAATATTGGAGACAGGGATACATTCAGCAAGGAAATCCCCCACTCCCTCCCTGCCCTACATGCACAACTGGCTTCCCCTTCTGCCCTGCACCATTTGTACCTATGCAAAGTGAGTACAAAATACAACCCAGTCATTAGAGAAGCATTTTACACATTTATTTGCTCTTGTTATGCACAGGTATGGCATTGTGGCACAAGAAGCAAGGCAGTGAAAAGTCAGTCCTGGTGTGTGAGACATACACACACACACATTATTTTTGGTCTTTTTTCTCTTCCTATGCCTTTCATGTTCTCTTTCCTGCCCTCTACCTCTATCTCCCTTGCTCCTCTTCCCTTTTTCCCTGACTGTATTATCCCCTTCTGTCCCACATGTGACATTAGGGATAGTATTATAAATGTATTGTGTTTGGTAAGGCAGAATGTTCTGGTGCAGGGGTCCTCAATCTGATCGACTCTGGCAAGAGTATAGAAAAGTGATTGTGGGAAACCTGAAAGGACCAAGCTAGTCTGAAATAAAAGAAGGACAATGGAAGTTATCTGCCTAACTCACTGAGGCACTTTCATAAATTCCATGAGGCGCCTGTCTGTATCTTTAGGTACCTAAACACCTTTGTAAATCTGGGCCCCGGTCAGATATGTCATTAAACCTGCAAACTGAGGGGCATCCTAGAGGACAGCTTTGCTCTGGCGATCTGCACTATCTCTGTTTTTGGAAAGGTGATGGAAACCCTTCAGAAGCAGCTCTTTTCAGACACATATTTGTGTCCTGAGTTTTCTAGTGTTAGATACTGATCATTCTTTTTTGTAAGCCACTTCCATTTTTCCCATAAGGCTGCTGCAAATTGCTGTCCTAGATTCTGAGCTTTTTTGTGTCAGGAACAAAAAAGCACAAAAAGACAATATCAACAGCATGATTTAATTTTTTGTATGTGTTGGCAGTAAAATATCTGTCCATTTGTGCCAGCCCAAATATTACAAATACACTGTGGCTATCCAGGCCAACATAGAGAGTCAGCCTAGCTCACAGCAGGGATCCAGAACAGCTTGTAGGGCAGCTTTTAGCAAAATAGCTGGGACCAGAAAGAACCAGATTGTTTGGAGCCAGAGAATGAAAACTAAAATGAACTCCAGCTTGATGCTCCTCAAACCACGCACAGTGAACCCATGGGCAAATTGATTTTATGTCCCATGTTTTCCATGTGTCCATGGCCATGGAATTGGACACAGAATTAACCTCAAGTCATGGAATCTGGCTGTAGAATACACTTTTTTTTTTTAAGTGTATTGAAGCATGGGATGAGAGTTTAAATGTCAGCATTGTTAACTACGCCATTACGGATCACTTTCTCAGAAAGATTCACCTACTGTGCTTATCCGTTGTCTTCAGTGGCAGATATCTTTGGGGATATTGGGGCATTATTGGGGTGGGAAACAAAAGTTCAGTCTATCCAAAAAGTTTCAGGTCACCTCTCCCCTTATTACACATGGAGGAAGTAAAGAGAAAATGCAAAGCTTCTATAATCTACTGGTCTGTGAGTGTTGCACATTTCCCACTGCGCCTGATCCATAGAGCATGCAAGTCTGTTACAGTGCCCTGCTCTGGAGTCTGGATCCTATAGCTATAGAGTCTTATGCTTTCAGCAGTGGAGGTCCCTGGTTCAATTGTTAGTGCGTGCCCAGATAGAGATCATCACACTTCTGCTGTCTCTTGCAAGCTAGAATGCTAAACTGCCAGAATCCTCAATTGCATCCTGTCCAAACCTTCAACTTTCTATTCCAACATATTTTATAATGCAGAACAGCAATGCCTATGCAAAAATTTTGTGACACACACAATTTGTGGACAGTGTAAAATACTGTTAATCCCTTTTGACCTGAGTGAATAGTCAGTGTTCGGGACCCTGAAGGTGTTCCAGTTGAGTAGAAATTGACAACAGAGTCTGGTATTTTCTTTGATGCAATCTTGTTTATTTACTAGGAATGTACAAAGTCCTGCTTCTCCAAATGCAGGAGGAACCAAAGCCAAAAGGAGAGAATTTCTTTGCTTACAACCCAAGCCTCTTCAGCCAGCACGAGACCCAGAAGCCCCCTCTCTAGATTCTTCCAGGGTCATACACCATGCTTGTCCAAACTGTCCGTCTCTAAGTCTTGCTTCAGTTTGTCTGTTCCTGTGTCTGTATGATGGGGTATACAAACGCCACACTGGGATGAAAGGGGTTAAAGGACACTACTGGGCCCAGGTAGCCCTGCCCCTGCAGACCATGCTTCAGCTGGAGAAGGGTTTGAAAAGGGAGCAACCCAGCTCAGAAGGGGCCAGACGGGGGAGGAGGACAACCTCTTTGAAGCCTCTTTGAGGGAATAGGACTATATGCCGAGTCTGGCTGGGGTGATGATTTAGTTACCTTTTCTTTTTCTTTTTCTTTTCACCTTATCTGGGGCTGAAAGCTGAGAGAGGAAAGCAGCGGTAGGAGCTGACCCAGGAAGGGTAACTCAGAGGGCACTTTTGGAGGCCGGACACTGTCCCTCCTAGGGCCCTATGTCAGAGCCTGGTGGAGTGGCTTCTCTACCACTGCTCCCACTACAGGAGGGGCTCAAGCCGCCTGTACTCATCACTATGCCTCTGAGGCCAGGTCTATACTATAAACTTACATATGTATAACTGCACCCACACCCCTGAGCAGCATGGTTATACTGCCCTAACCCCTGGTGTAGACAGTGCTATGTCAACAGGAGGGCTTCTCCTATCAACATAGCTACTGCCTCTTGCAGAGGTGGATTAACTGTGCCGACCAGAGACGTTCTCCTGTGGGGTTGATAGTGTCTTCACTGAAGTGCTACAGCTGCGCCGCTGCAGCATTTTAAGCAGTGGTGGATTTAGAGTTAGTGGGGCCCTGTGCTCGGTTTCATTTTTGGGGCCCCTCCTCGGACCCAGCCAAAAAAAAGAACATTCTCTCTTATCTCCCCCATCCCTGTTTTTCATTCTTTTTTCTTCATCCTCGTCCTATATTATAAGTAATAGGAAGTAAATGAAAATAAAGTGAGGTACCTTGATTGCTTTTGTAGTCTAACTTTTTTTTCACAGACCACTTGAAAATTGCTAAGGGTCTCGGCAGACCACTTAATGATCTTTCCAAATATTGTTTGTACCGTTAGCTAACTATTGTAACGTGCTTTGGATAAGAGCGCTTTATAAAAAAAAACGTTAAAAAACATTGGGGTGTGGGGTCTGGCCAGGAGTTAGGATGTGGGGGGGGCTCAGGGTTGGGGTGTGGGGGCTGGGAGGGAGTTAGGATGTGGGAGCCCGCTGGGGGTTGGGGTGTGGGGTCTGACCAGGAGTTAGGGTGTGGGAGGGAGCTCAGGGCTGGGGCAGATGGTTGGGGTACGGAGCGCTTACCTAGGGCAGCTTCTGTTTGGTGCGAGGGGTGCAGGTGGGGATGGGGGGGTGCAGGAGCTCCAGTTTGGTGCTCAGGGCAGGGATGGGGATGGGGGGTGCAGGAGTCAGGGAGGTAAGGGGCTGGGTGTGTGTGAGAGCAGTGCAGGAGTCAGGACTGGGGTTGTGGGGGGGGGGACAGGAGTGAGGGCAGTGCGCGGATGGGGGGAGCTCGGGGTTGGGGCAGTCCCAGTCATGGCCGCTGGGTTACCTTACCTGGCTGGCTGGTGGATGCGTCCCTGCCCCGCTGCTGCTCCTGTTCGCTGCCAAAGGGAGCTGTGGCGGCAGCAGCACGTGACAGCTGAGACCCCCTGGCTTGCCACTCCCATCCCCAGGCTTTTTTCCAGGGGCCACCAGCAGCAGTGCATGCCAGGGACTGCACCTGTGCTTCCCGGCATCCAGAGAAGCAGAGCAGCAGGACAGGCGCGGATGGACGCCCCACCAGGGGAGCACGCACGCCTCCCCTACAGCGCACCCCCAGCCGGCCCCTCGCTTGGCTGCCTGCTGTGGCATGCGGGGCCGCCAGCGCCAGCTTGCTGCGGGAGTCCCGGGAGCCAGCAGGAGCCCAGCTTACCAGCTGGGAGAGCACACCGCACGCCGCGCCTCCAGCACGGCTCTTAAATGGCTCCCTCCCTGCTCTCCCCCACAGCTTCTGCCCCCGCAGCGGTCCCCCCCCCCACAGGGGGTGCTGGATGGTGCTGGGCTGCCTGGCCCTGGGGCCCCCTGTAGTTGGGGGGGGCCCATGCCAGGGCACTGTGTGTTTCATTGTAAATCCGCCTCTGATTTTAAGTGTAGACCCGTGCTGAGTAGAGGATGACCAGGACTGTAAGAGTGACCCACCAGGAGGGGGCACTAGGTGTGCTAATCCTTTGGCCCTCAGCCCATGAAGGAATCTATTATAATCTCTCAATTTATGTCTGCCCTCCAGCTTGTCTTACCCTCACACACACAACCCCGAACAAACAATACCTAGTCAAAAACCTCTGCCCACATGGTGCTAGTTTTTGAGCAGACTCCATTATGGCTTTTTTTAGGTCAGGCTACTTAAACATCTCTTACAGCTATCTTAAATGAAGAGCACATTCATACCCATCAGTTTCAACAAGGTCGTAACCACAACAATACATTGAAAAATATGTCATAATTAAGATTTGCATTGTAATCAACATAAAAATAAATAACCTATAAAATGCTGGACTGTTTGGATTATTTATTTAACTAAGAACCACTATATAATGTTATAAAATTCAGCAGTTAAACCACAGAAGTCAGGGCTGCAGATTATATGGAGCCTCAGATGTTAGTTATTATCATCTGTGCTTTCTCTGCACACACAATTTAAAAACAAGAGAGGTCAGAAGTCTTTTACCTCCTTAAATGTGTGTATACTCTGGAATTAAACTAAAAAGGCTAGGGAGGGCAAAATTAGGGATACAGCCAGAATAACTAATAAGTCTTAGCTTTTAATACAACCTTTATTTTCAAGAGATTCAGGATAAATCTCAAATGGAAATTTTTCTTATTGGTGAATTTTAGAATTAAGCTCTCTTCAACTGGGCAAGGGAGGAGGATCACATCACCTTCAGAACAAAGTCACATTAGGGAAATTTGCTACAATTCTGATCCTAAAAAGTTAAAATAATATTAGTTGAATATAATGAAAATACAGTATGTGGTGAGATTATTTCTAAAGGCTTGATGCAAACAAAGCCCATTGAAGCTGATGGAAAGAGTCTTTTGGATCAGGCCTTAAATGAAGATCCAGAGCTCTGCACGTTAGGGAGTGCAAAAGTGATCTGCAGGGGATCTCTTAAAGTCAGGTCTGTAATTTTAATAGTTTGTAACAAAATGTTAGGACTGGAACAGCCTTATTTTATAATATATAATGCTACAAGGCCCAGATGATCTCTAGGCATTACACACAAGTGTGGGGGTGATGGTAATACTAGGATTCTAATGGCAATGGAAAAGATAAGTCTCCTACTCTTATTTCCAATAGCAGTGCACTAATTATCATATTTTAGAACTGATGAAAATATGTCTCATTATTTCAGAGCACACTGTACCCACCAGCAAATACTTAGTCTTGCTCTCTAGCTCTACTTAGTGGAACTGGATCCAGAACCATAACATAATAAACAATGCACATATTGAAATGTTACTTGTTGAAATTAGGAGAATTGCATTCATATCACTCCCATTATCAGTAACAGTGAGTGCTTGTGTAACCCATGTGCCTACTAGGGAGAGATCTCTTTAAGAGACCCATTGCGGGGAGTTAGGAGTGAGCTGTGTCTGGGTCATTGTTGCTAGGCAGATTAAGCACTCCACATCCAGAAGCTTCTGGAATTGGGTGTGGTAGTTTTGGGTCTGCTCCAGTAGGTTCCCTGTTGCTGGGGTCAGACTCCATGAGGGCAAGCGGCAGGGCAGCTGCTTTACAAAGGGCCATGTGCCCTGTGTGAGTTAGGAGAAGCTGAGCCCAGGAGCAGGAAGCAGGCTGTTGTCCCTAACTCGGAAGTATTTTGCAGCAGGTTAGTGATATTGTTAACCCTCCAACAGGGAAGCATGGGCAATGCTAATTATAGCAAGGGGAAATTGGGAAGAAAAAATAACTTCTATTTTAATTGTATGCTTTGAATGTTTTGATTTTCGCCAAACTGTCCTAGTTAAATTGTCTCAACTAGTCCGATTCACCAATTTTTCTTTAAATGTAGTAATGGGGAAAGAGTCATTTCTATTTTGCTATTCTCAGTTTTATATTTTCTTGTAACAGGGTTTTCTTTAAATCTATACACTTAACTGAGTGACTGGCTAGCAGTGATTTCAGCAGAGGAAGAGATTCCTACAAGCAAGTGGATGTTGTTTTAGACTCAGTAGACTGTATAGATCTGGTGACCAAAGACTCTAACTGAGTTAGGTGAACAAAACCTTTTGGGAACTTTCAGTTTCTTCTCACTGTATTTCTGTGGGGACTGAACTGTTCAGATTTTAATTTGTTTTCTTTATTTGTGTATGTATAACTGTGAAGGTAATGTCTGTGGATTATAAAATACCCATGTCATGCTGTAAAAATCAGATTATTTGTTTCTTTATCATAAGATTTTATAAAGTTGTTTAATTAAATTCATTTCTTTAGTTCCTTTTGGGACTTGAATGTGGGGAGGTTGACCCTGTGCAGTCCTTGCTGAAAATCGTTAGAGACTGAACTCTGGGTCTCTAGCTACTTTCTATGGGAGTTGGGGTTTCCCCCTTCCCCCCAAGGTATTGGAGATAGGAAATGAAGTGAACTCTAGCCCATCTAGCCCACCCAAAGGTTACACTTGTTCTAGCTTCAAAGATGTGCAGAAGAGTGGACTTCTGAAGTTTGTTTCCTTGATGGAAGAGAAATTATTTGGCACAGGTCACTGACATCATTTCCTAATCTAAATTATTGACAAATATGTGTTCCTTGGAAGAGGGATACCAGCTATGAAAAGTGAAGTGCATCTTATAACTCAGGGATTTAGTTCCAATTTTAGCACTCCAGTGAAACAGCTGTGATCAAACATTTTAGTCATCCTGTGTTCCTTCCAAAATTACAAGTATCAATCACTTAAACTAAAGGTGAGTGTCTCTATTAGCTGTCAACAGTAAAGGGACTAAAGCACAGTTAACCAATTCTGATTCCATCCAGTACAGAGCAGTAGCATACATACATAGTAGCCAGTTCATTACACATGTGATTATCTGTACTTTCCCCAAATACTCATTTGCTATTCTGTAACTGCTTTTTTTTACCCTCGCGCCCTCTAGTTGCTGTGCATGCACTCCCAAAGCCGCCACTCTGTCATCTTATGGGCTTCTTTAGTTCTACCTGCTGAGGATGCGTTGGTCATGTAGCTCTGAGAACTGGACAAGTGGAGTTGTTCCTTTTTATCCAGCTGATCTCAAACATAAAAGAGAGCCCACTCGTATTTAATGAACCATGCTCTTAAATGCAAAGGGTCATATTCTTCCCTGATTTAGACCCTGTATGATTCTGTTAACTTCAGTAGGGCTGCAAGTGGTATAAATCGGAACAAAATTTAATCCAAAGTCTCAAGTGTTGGTTGCTAATTACCATCAACAGTTAGGTGCTTATTGCAAGAGCAATAAGTGACATCTGTTAACCTAATTGTTAGAGATCTACTGTGTCTGCAGTGGCTGTTGACCCATACTGTAGGTGCCATCAAATTTCAATAAAGTTCTTAGTATAGTCTCCTTGCCATTTTTGATATGGGATTGTGTATGACAATCAAGAGACACAATAGCCATAAGGGATCTGGAGCATTTCTCTTTTGCTCAAAAAACAGGTATTTGGTTCTTTTATCAGTCTCCACTAACACCTGACCATATGCTCTTTCTCTCTCTCTCTCCATTGCCATTCCATTTCATTTTATATTTGGTAAAATAACTATGATCTGTAGTAAAATTTGTAGTTATCTGGTGACCCAGTGAAAAACCTTTTTCTCCCAACTGAGCTGATCTGGGCCTGCTACACACCAAAGGAAAACTCATGAATTATAGAGGACTGTAAATGGCTCTGGTTTTACAAATAAATTATCGCATGACGAACTAGTATGTCCAACAGGGTGCCTAGATATTGTGGAGACAGGTGAGTGAGATGTGGATTTCTCTGGGAAAGTAGTCTGATTCTTTGTGCAATTTGCCTGAGTATGTATTTCCTTATAATAAAGTCGTAGATAGAATCAAATAAATCCGTTTATATACTGTCATAATAAAGCCGTAGATAGAATCAAATAAATCCATTTATATGCTGTCATTCCATTTCCTTTTTTTTTTTTTTTTTTTTTGCCAGAAACTAGAAGACTGATTTTCTTGTAAGCTGTAAATTAGCACTGCAGAGATGGATAATTCCACATAAATACTCTGATCTGGACACTCTACTTCCAGAATCACAACTCATACTAGTTTCAGGCCAGTCAATCATGGGTAACACTGATTTAGGACATTGTTGTATGGCAGCAGGTTACTATTGTAAGCTGTTTCTTCTTCCATCATATAGTATATTATAAAACCAAAAAGCACAACTTTAAAAATCTCTGATTATTTAATCTTGAAGACAGGAACTAGTAAAACAGAATATTCTTGTGAAAGCATGTTGGGAGACTATGCAATGTAATCAGTTTGTATCACATTCAGAACCAGACTTGAGAAAAGTGTGAACAGTCTATTCTATTCAGACTTGACTCACAACCGGAGAGTAGCTGGCTGATTCTTCCTCAATTATCACAGTGAAATAGTTAACTGTACTGTAAACATCAGAATCTAGAGTTAAATTCCCATTCTCTTAACTGACTTCACACCTCTTTTAAGGATATTGTTTTTATCTGTCTGTAGTCTGTATGACACACTGCATCAATTCAGATTTGGAAGATTTTCTTTACATAAAAGAAGGCTTGAAAATTAAATGAAATCTTTAAATTCTGCAGAAACTGGTGGGGCCACCACAGCAGTGCTAGTTCAGTGTGCTGCTCTGCATTGGCTCAATCCATATTATGTTTAGGATTTTAAAAGTGTGAAGTATATATGCCTATAATCTAAATAAAAACAAGCTGAAGGCTTGAATGACAAGATATGCATTCATGGTCTGTATATATGTATTTTTTCCAGAGCCAAGGATGTTTGCGTTGCTTTATGTTACAAGTTTTGCCATCTATACAAGTGGACAATCTCTTCACAACCAGCTCAAAGGAGAAAATTACTACGCGAGATATATTTGTAGCATTCCTGGCTTGCCGGGCCCTGCAGGTCCCCCCGGAGCTAATGGATCACCAGGGCCTCATGGGCGTATTGGTCTTCCAGGAAGAGATGGTAGAGATGGCAGGAAAGGAGAAAGGGGAGAAAAAGGGAATGCAGGTATTGAATATTTATGCTAACTAATGGAAAAAACAAAAAAAAAGAAACCAACAACCCAGGACCTTCTCCTGGAACTTACTGTATTTTTTTAAGTTTTATTTATCAGTGACTTCCTGAGCATAAAATACTAGCAAATATAAATGTAAGATACTGTTGTTATGTATGTAACAAAAAATGACAAATTATATCAGATTTAAACCCATAAAACAAGAACATTGAATCTCCAGGGGGAAACTTCATTATTATTATTTTTCTCACAGATAAAAACTATCAGTAACTTAAAGTTAAAACATTACAGGGATGTTGTAATTATCCAAAAAACAAATATTACAAACACAGGACTCAGACTTGAGGTGAAACTTAAAAGAAATCCAAACAAGTTAAGAAAATAAATACAGTTAGTGTACCCAAGCAACTTCTGAAATGATACCATTTAATAACCATGCAATTAAGATTAGAATATCATAGTTTTGTAGTTCTGGATTAGATTAAACTGACTTTTAAAGACACATTAGATTTTCTATTTTTTCCCTCATGGCGTCAAGGTTGTTTAGTCAGCAGAAGGATTAAAGGGTTAAAAAACATACCTTATAGCGATAAGCTAAGTAGATCTTGTGCTATCAAGTCTAACAGAAGGTTAAGGGTGTGATGTGGTTCGGTCACAGAGACCCCCTTGGAACTGTCACCTGATGTGCTGAGATTATCTCTGAACCCGTTTTCCCTGCCAGCTTGGGACTCCAGAACCCTGTCTTGTTGAGCCAGACACACTACAGGTCTGTCGCATCTTACGCGCATTTAACATGCGTGATTTCAGCTTTATGCGGTCGGCAAAAACAAAACAAAAAAAAAGAGAAAAATAACAATGTTAATATTGTACCTGTAGTGCGGGCGATTCCGCCCGCCATTACACTCAATGTAATTTTGACTATACGCGATTTTCGCTTTACACGCTGACTGCGGAACGTAACCCCAGTGTAAGATGCGACAGACCTGTACTCGGCTGCAACACAGAGCCAGGGTCTGAACCACGTTCCCAAAGCTGCAGGCTTTAACTGAAAACCACTCAGCAGGTACTTTTAAAATTAAAATTGGATGTTTTTCTAAATGATCTGCTCTAGGAATTGTTTTTGGGAAGTTTTTATGGCCTGTGCTATACAAGCGATCAGAATAGATGATAGCAGTGGTCCCTCCTGGCCTTGGAATAAATGCATCTTTGAAAACATAGGTAACTATTACAGTATAATATGTATAGTATAATATAGACATAAGAAAATACAGTTTAATAGATTGAGTTCAGTTGAGAAAACTATTTAATACTTGGTTTTCACATGTCTATGCCATACAGCAGCGGTCCCCAAACTTTTGAGGGTCTTGCCCCCCATTACTTCTGTCTGCGCCCCCTCGTATCCACCCTGGAGCCAGGAGTGGAACCACGGCTCGGGGTGTGTGTGTGTGTGTGTGTGTGTGTGTGTGTGCAGCGTGGGGTAAGGGGGCCGAGGCTGAGGCCACAAATGGGGGTCGGTCTGGGGCCAGGAAGCGGGGCCGCAGCCAGGGAGCTGAGGCTGGAGGTGGGGGCTGGAGTGGAGTTACAACCGGTCTGTGGTGGGGGCCGGCAGCCGGGCCCATGGCCAGATGTGGCTCAGCTCCTAGCCTGGCCCCCAACAGAGCTGTGGCCAGCAGCCGAGGCTGGGGGCAGGCATGGGGCTGGGAGCGGAGCCAAGTGAGGACTGGGCTGGGCACCGGGCCAGGAGCCATCAATGTGTCTGGGGGTGGTACCAGAGCAGAGCTGGGGGCAGGGAGGGGCTGGGTGGTGCTCCCCCCTTCCTCCGCACCCCCCCCTCCGTGGGGGCTGGCCCGGGCCCCGCCATGCCATCTTGGATGTTCCTCCACTCCCCCCTAGGGGGCACTCCAAGACCTGTGCCATACAGTAACGAAGTTTTAAAGAACTTCCAGTCTAAAAAATATAAGCTATTTCCTGTCAATAGTGACATAACTTACTAATAGAATTTTAAAGCTCTTATGGCTATGTCCTGTCATTGTTCTGCACACAGAACTTCCAGTAAGAATAATGGGAGTTTTACCTTTAAATAAACAAATGCCAGATTAAGGTCCTTAGTATTTTACCCTTGTTTGACATCTGATGAATTTTATGCATTGTCAGTGCGCACACACAAAAAATATAGACATGTTTTTAAAATCTCAAATTCCATTCTAACTGTGGGGTGTTTTTGAAAATCTGACAAGGATTACACCAAACCAGTTTCATTATGTATTTAATTTTATTCAAACATATCCAGTAGCCCATGCAATTATTTGCTTTGTCACCTACAAAAGGAGATTGCGTATGTAATAATTAATAATATAAAATGTTCTTCAAGGTTTAAGAGGCAAGAGTGGACCTTTAGGAACAACTGGAGATAAAGGAGACCCAGGACAGTCTGGTAAAAAAGGACCTACAGGATTGGTTGGTGCCAAAGGTGAAGTGGGTCCAGCTGGACCACCTGGACATAAGGGAGATAAAGGAGACCGAGGAGAACAAGGTGTACCAGGGATCTGTAAGTGTGGAAGGATAGTGCTGAAATCTGCCTTTTCTGTTGGCATCACTACGAGCTACCCAGAAGAAAGATTACCAATCGTATTCAATAAAGTCCTTTTCAGTGAGGGTGAGCATTACAATCCTTCCACAGGGAAGTTTATATGTGCCATTCCAGGGATCTATTACTTCTCTTATGAAATCACCTTAGCAAATAAGCATCTTGCAATTGGGCTGGTTCATAATGGGAAATACCGAATAAAGACATTTGACGCTAACACAGGAAACCATGACGTAGCTTCTGGATCCACGGTGATCTATCTTCAGGCAGAAGATGAAGTGTGGCTTGAGATCTTCTACACTGACCAAAATGGTCTCTTTGCAGATCCCACTTGGTCAGACAGCTTGTTTTCTGGATTTCTCTTATATGTTGATACAGATTATCTCGATGCCTTATCTGATGACGATGAACTGTGATATGGGAGATGTCAAAACATCTCCAAACAAACTAGACAATCTGACACAGGATTTGATTTGGAGTGTATAGGAGACAAAACAATAATGATATGAGCTTGAATTTTATTTTTGTTTTGATGGGACCACAAATCAAATGTGGAAGAAGGTTTCTAGCCTCTATGCAGGACATTTTACCAAAGAGCAGGGATAACAAAATTAATAATATACTAATGAATGACTGTCACTCCAGACCCGGATCCTCTTAAAGATTATGTTTATAATAATATTTAAACAAATTTAAGATAATGTACATCAAATTTTATATAAAATATATTGAGTTGTGAAGTGACAGAGTGGTATTGACTTATTAAACCTCTGGATACTTTTGTATTTGTTATTAAAGGAAAATTGAATGCCTGACATCACTAACAGCCTTGGTCATTCTAGGGAGGTAAATATTTAAGAGATACATGTGATAAGAAATTTAGAAGTAGAATGAAATAATACAGTAATGGCCATTTGAGAGTGATGGACCCTGAAAAGACCATTACTTTACTTCAGTCAGATACCAACACTAACAAAAGACATATAGAGCCAGATGACTTCTGAACGGAGCCATGCAGATTTACACCAGCTGAGAATCTGGCTCAATTACATTAATTAAAAGGAGACCAGAACCAAGGGTCTGTATCCAATAAATTGATTAAAAACTGACTAACATAGTGAACTCAAAAAGTAATTGTAAATGGGGAATCATCATCCAATGTGGGTGTTTCTAGTGCAGTCCCACAGGGATCTGTTCTTTACAAACGTTATTCAATATCTTCTTCAGTGATCTGGAAGAAGATATAAAATCACCGCTGGCAAAGTGTGCAGATGACACAAAAATCAGTAGAGTAAAAATAATGATTAGGATAGTTCCACAGAGCAATTTAGATCCGATGATAAGTTGGGCTTACCTGAACAATATGCATTTTAATACAGACAAATGCAGTGTCATAAGTCTAGGGGGTTGGGGGTGGGAAAGGTCGGTCACACTTGCAGGATGGGGAACTGTCTCCTGGAAAGCAGTGACTCTGAAAAGGACTTTTGGGCCATGATGGATAATCAACTGAACATGAGCTCCCAGAGCAATGCTGTAACTAAGAGGGTTAATGTGATCTTGGGATGTATAAGCAGGGGAATATCAAATAGGAGTAGGAAGGTTATAGTACCTCTGTATGCTTATAAAACCATTTCTCGAATACTGTGTCCAGTTCTAGTGTCAACACTCAAAAAAAGGGCTCAGCATGAGACACAAGAATGATTTGAGGTTTGGAAAATCTACATTAAAGTGAAAGTTTTAAGAAAGTCAACCTGTTTAGGTTATCAAAGAGAAAGCTATGAGGTGACTTGATCACAGTCTTTAACTACCTGCGTGGGGAGAAAAATTTTGGTAGCAGAGGTAATTTAATCTAGCAGACAAAGGCATGACAAGATCCAATGGCTGAAAACTGAAGCTAGATAAATTCAGACTGAAAAAAAAAAGGCACGATTTTAAACAGTGAGGGTAATTAATCATTGGGACTACTTGTTGTGGTGGGTTCTCCATCACTAGAAATCTTTAAAATAAGATCAGATGTTTTTCTAAAAGATAAACTCTAGCTCAGCTAGAAGTCATGGGCTCGATGCAGGAATTATTGGGCAAAGTTTTATGCTCTGTGTTATGCATGAGGTCAGATTAGATGATCAAAATGGTCCTTCTAGCCTTAATATATCCTAACTCCATTGAGGTCAGTGGCAAAACTCCCATTAACTTCATTCGCAAGAGGACTTGACCCAAAGTCCTTCCAATTAGTATTGCAGCTTCTCCAAGTGCTGAAACCAAAAACGTTCTCATGGTAATTACATGGAGACACACTGTAATAAACTATGGTAATGGGTTTATTTGCAAGAGCAACACACGCTCATGTGACGCGCTGGTCAAAAATTTTTCTATTTTTTTTTTTATGGAGAATTGGGTTTTCAACTAAAAATTTGTCAAGGAAAGTGCCTGATTTCTGTGAAATTTTTTTGCTTTTTGGCCAAAAAGCGTTTGGTTTTTGGAAACTTGTTTTTTTCAATGAGAAGTTGAAATTCCATGGAAAAATACCCATTTTCTGACCAGCTCTATTTACATGTTTAGGATCCAATAATTAAACTGAGTTTATTACAAATAAATAGTCAGTTGAAGAGGTGTTGACAGTATCATAGTAGCAACTCTGTAGTTAAGGTTTAGTGATGTCTCTTTTATTTTAAGTCCCTGTGCTCAGCTACTTATAATTTTCTCAAATTCTTTTTGGGCTGAAACTTTTCACTCTTTGCCTTAGCCCAGAGATGACTTTTAATGGAAACTCTGAAGAAAATTTAGAGTTTTCTGAAGGTGAACAAAAAACTCGGGCTTCAGTTATTTTGTAAAAAATTCATTTGGACTTTTACAACTAGATATCTCAAAATTAGCTTTGTTTTAATTCAATAATGCATGCTTTCCCTTGTTTGAAAAAAGATGGATCTGAATGTAACTTTCTTTACTGATTTCAGCACATACCAAAGTATGATGTTCTGAGTAGTCATAGATTCAGATATGAGTATTCATAGATTCAGATACTTTTTTCTGTGAACGTTCTCTTAGCCTCAAACAACTCTACATGACTGTATAAGAATGGTGAGACCTTTCTAGCCATCATTCAGTCAAGGTATATGTACCTGCTGAAGTTAGACTTGTTATCCAGGGTGAGTTTTCCTAATGCATCCTTTTTCTGTAAGAGTAATCTTTTCAACTTTTCCTGCACAACGAGCATTTTAAGGATGATTTATATCTGACGTGCCTTTATTTGAGTTTTAGAGGATTCTTGATTAATTATGATAAATCACGGAAGTCTTGGTATGTTGCAACTAGAAAGCCATTGACTGGATACTTGAAAAAGATTAGCTGCCTTGGTCTGAGCATACCTGATATTGTCTAAAAATTTTCAAAAGTTAAGCAGAGCTGGGCCTGTATCGGAAACCTTCATAAAAAAATCAAAATAGGATAAATGAATGGGATGGGTGGTAATGAAGAGAAAGAATACTGAAGATTCAGAAGCAGAGCTTTAATTTGAACAGTTTGGTGCTACCATAAAATATTGTGGTTAAAGGAAAGATAAACAAAACCATATGATACCTGAAAGAAGAAAGGATGGTTATTGGACACTTCTCACATTTCCACATAGCTCAGCATGGATTATGGGTCACATAAGGCCATCTTCACACAAAGAAAGAGAAGAAAAGATGGAATGGTTTCAGGATCCTCATCTTGAATACTTGAGAATCATCAAGCAGCAGTTTTGGTAAGAAACCATAGTAAAAAACAAGAGTTTCCCATCTAGAACACTCTGCTCACTGGTCAGACTTGTTTCAATGTGTAGCACCTTCTTGGAATGTTCTGATCCCCAATAATGGTACAGTCCACTGGCTGCTCCCTTTGAAGTGATTCTGTAACTCATTTTAGTGCCAGTGGGCCAGGCTTCATTAAGCTCTTTCATTTGATGGCAGGACTTCTGAATATGCAGTGCCTCCTTCTAGTAGTCAGGTGAATAAATCCATGCACAAACCCTATTACCTCTAGGATATTAACGTATTTAAAAGGAATCTAGGACCAGTTGATCATAAGAAGAAACAAATAATTTAATAGGGGAAAGGACTCGGCTAAATTAAACTGAGCCAGGAGCCGGTGAACAGAGGGGGGCCAGGATCCATTGCTGTCTCTGGCATCATTATGCCAGCCACAAGGCAACTGACCAGGCTGAGAGCCCAGAAGTAGGAGCAGGTCAAGGATACCGCTCCTACTGGCAGCTGAGCCAGAACTTGGAGAAAGGCAGAACCAAGAGTGGTTCCCTGGCCACAGGAGCAACATAGGCCCCTCCCCCCATGCCTCCATGGGAAGGGCAGCGACCCCAAAGGCCTGGGCCCTCTCTGACCCCCAGCCCCTTGCCTATTCTTATATTCTTTCATCTCCACGTTGGCTTTTTTGGAAGGATGAGGGCCTCAGTTTCAGATTTTGTCCCAGACCCTCTAAATCTTTTGTGTGGCTCTGCCATCACTTGGAGAGAGTTCTTACAGAGACAGAAAAACGCCTTCCGTCACTGTTGTCTGCATCTACACTACGGGGTTACAGCAGCATAGCTATGGCACCACACCTATGTTGATGTAGCACCCTGCAGTGTAGATATGGCTAGAAATTACAACAGAATTGGGCTTGTAACCCCATAGAAATCATAATTCAATGGGAGCAGGATTGGGTCCAAACCTATATACAACAAAAAACATTGATAACTTTGCTTAATTTCAACTTACTTTTTCCAAAATGGCCAGTGCATGAGTTTACAAGGCGATTTAACTGTTTGGAAAGTTTGTAGGCACGGTAACAAACCAATTTTGAGCTATTGAGAAAAGTTAGGCAAATATAAACTTCAAACTAGGGAAACTTTTTACTAACCAATAACTCAAAAACTGCATGACTGGTTTTCTTCAGAAACTCTGCAGAACTATTCTCCTTTGCCATCAAATTTGCTAATTTTCAGGCAAAACCAGTTTTCCAAGCCAAAGTTATTGGGGGGGGGGGACTAAAATAGGGCTTTATAAGTTTTACATTGTTTTGTTTTTTAGTGCAGTTATGTAACAAAAAAACCCCAAAAACTGACGTTTGTACGTTGCGCTAAAGAGATTGCACTTCAGTACTTGTATGAGGTGAATTGAAAAATACTATTTCTTTTATCATTTTTACAGTGCAAATATTTGTAATAAAAATAATATTAAGTGAAAGCGCAACTTACAAATGTCGGTTTTTGGTTGTTGTTTTTTGTTACATAACTGCATTCAAAACCAAAACAATGTAAAACTTTAAAGCCTACAAGCCCACTCAGTCCTACTTCTTGTTCAGCCAATCGCTCACACAAACAAGTTTGTTTACATTTATGGGATATAATGCTGGCAACTTCTTATTTACAATGTCATCTGAAAGTGAGAACAGACATTCACATGGCACTTTTGTAGCTGGCATTGCTAGGTATTTACGTGCCAGATATGCTAAACATTCGTATGCTCCTTCACGCTTTGGCCACCATGCTTCCATGCTGATGACGCTCGTTTAAAAAAGTAATGCGTTAATTAAATTTGTGACTGAACTCCTTGGGGGAGAATTGTATGTCTCATGCTCTGTGTTTTACATGCATACTGCCATATATTTCATGTTATAGCAGTCTCGGATGATGACCCAGCATGTTGTTCGTTTTAAGAACACTTTCACTGCAAAATGCAAAGAAGGTACCAATGTGAGATTTCTAAAGATAGCTACAGCACTTGACCCAAGGTTTAAGAATCTGAAGTGCCTTCCAAAATCTGATTGGGATAGGGTGTGGAGCATTCTTGCAGAAGTCTTAAAAGAGCAACACTCCAATGCAGAAACTACAGAACCCAAACCACCAAAAAAGGAAATCAACCTTTCTGCTGGTGGCATCTGACTCATGATGAAAATGAACATGTGCTGGTCTGCACTGCTTTGGATCGTTATCGAGCAGAACCCATCATCAGTATGTCCTCTGGAATGATGGGTGAAGCATGAAGGGACATATGAATCTTTAGCGGATCTGGCATGTAAATATCTTGCAACATTGGCTAAAACAGTGCCATGGGAACACCTGTTCTCACTTTCAGGTGACATTGTAAACAAGAAGCGGGCAGCATTATCTCCTGCAAATATAAACAAACTTGTAAACAAAAAGGGACGTGCTGGCCACCGCTTCCCACAGCTCCCATTGGCCGGGGACAACGAACCACGGCCCCTGGGAGCTGTGGGCGGCCGTGTATGCGGACGGTCAATGTAAACACTGTCTCACGGCCTGCCAGCAGATTACCTTGACGGGCCACAAGTTGCCCATCACTGGCATAAACTTTGCATCTCTGATCTTGGTTGGGGCCTCTAGGTATTAGTCTAAAGCTAATTAGTATTGCAAATATTTGTAAGGTTAAAAAAAACCAAACTGGGGAAAAAGTGATTTTTAAAACAACCAACCTTTCAGACATTCTTTATTTAATGTCAAGTAACAAAAAAGGGCACAATCCCAACTATATTATATATTAATGTATACACAATCCCAACTCTTTTCCTTTGCTGGACACTTTTAACATACATACAAAATTAAAAGACTTCATTAAAGTAATCTTCTAATGGATAAGAAGAGTAAGTTAATTTGCATAGGTAAGTTTATTTTCTTCACTGTTTCAGTACCTATGGTAGTCAAAACCATATGGCTTATATAGCTACTACATAAGTCTTTTCAGCAGCAATATATGACTATTCCTAAACAATTTCACATGATACTCTAACATTCTCCAGTACAGTTGGAAAAAGATGATAGTGAATATATAGTGCAAAAGATTACATACATTCTTCAAATTGTTTTAAAACTATCTAAAGTGCTTAGATGGGTGTCAGTATAAAACCCTAAATTACATAGTGTAAAATCTTAAAGAGAACCAGTGTGCCATGCCCCTTATTGTGTATGTTTTAATAGTTGGTGTGGCTATTTGTACAGTATTTTATTTGTATTTATATTTCATAAATCATATAGTGAGTTTGGTTAGTTAATATATAGGGGAATATATATACTCATACATTTAATTTAGCAATTTGTATATACAATATATACCATTTGACTACATTGATGTTTGACTAGGCAATTTGTTTGAATTGATAAGTGGTAACTTTAATGTGGAAGCATCCAGTTCACTTTTACAAATCTGTTTGAAATGTATCTAGTTCAATAAGTAATATACGTGAATTAGGTGATAAATATGGTTGAGAAAGCAATATATCAGAATCAGTAGGTGATATGACCCACTGAACTTCATCTGCACTATACCATTTAATAGGTATATCTTTTCCTATGAGTAATACATTCTTTTCAAATGTAAAGTATAGCAGTTTCAGTATAAACTATTTAAAATTCACCAAGCAGTGCATTTATTTTAGTATGATCTATGCATTTAGGAGCAATACACATTAAAATTCAGTTACTTAAACCCACATTCCAGGCTGCAGATGTCACAGTATTTTTGAATTTTAAGAGAAATTATTCTTCCTCACATTGTATTCACAGAAACTCCACGTACTTTCAGGAAGTTCTCAGTAATGTATTTGTCTTGGAGATATGAGCAATATTGACTCATGGAAACTGTCACATAATGCTCTATGGAACAAAGTCAGACCTGACAGTTCTGAAGGCGTAACCATATCGGTCATTGAATGGTTAAAACCCTTTTTCCTATAAACTGAAAAGTTTATAGGAAAAAGGTTATAGGAAAACTATAGGTTACCTCAGGTTAATTATAGACACCTGAGTCCAGTTAAGGGCAGCCTATAACCTTTAAAAACCATCTCCGTTGCAGGCATGCAGAGACAATGGTGGCCCTGAGCAACCAGTCCTACAGGATGAACTTTTGCCGGAGGAGCAGGTGTTACCTCAGGAGGATACTTTGTCTGCTGTTACTTTCTCATGCTCCCCATTTGACAATTCTGTGACCCCCCAGCTCCTCCAGTTCCAGAGGATTTTTAATCCTATCAAGACCTACTCGGGAGAATGCTTTGGGCATACAAGCTGAACTGGTCCAATAGAATACCCACAGACTGTTGGATGTTCTTCAGGTGCTGCCCCTGGCAGAGTAGCCCTCCCTATTAATGAGGCCTTTGGAGCCACCAAAGACCCTATGGCACACAACAGCTTCCTTAGCTCCTACAGCTAAGTATGCAGACAAATTTTACCGTGTCCTGATGCAAGGCTTTGAGTTCTTTTATTCGCATCCTTCCGCAAACTTCCTGGTAGTTACAGCTGCCCATGAGAGGTGTGTCAATGAAGATTTAAATTAACTCCCCACCCCCAAAAGCCCAAGATTCTTTATTTGTTGGGGGGAGAAATTTATTCTACCTACACTCCCCAGATGTGTATAGTGAACCAGCAGGCACTGTTGGCTAAATTTGATTTTGTGAACTGACATAACTCGGGTATAGCAAACTATAGAGGACTTCCCCTTTGATGGTCATTTTTTGTTTTCTGACAAAAAAGGCAAGACTTTGCATCCATTTAAGGATTCTTGTGCTACCCTTCTCTCATGCTACACTACACCCAGCTCCCAAAAGACATCAGTATAGCCTCCGTATAGCAACAGTACTACAGGCAGTCCTTTTATGCTTCAAAGCAATATGATTTTTCCAGGAGAAAACAGACACAAAGAAGGAGGTCCTCCATCTCCAATTCAAATCATCTGGCTTGTCCTCAATGATCTGTTGGGCAGCAGCCAGTGCATTTGATTTCTCTCTTGAGGACAGCAATACAGTTGTCTCTGATCTTCCAGCTATCTTTCTCCACCCTCCCCTCCTGCCCCCCCCCTGACCATCTGGGGACAGATTGTCCCACTTCCTCAATGCTTGGGAAGCCATAAGGATGAACAAGCAGGTCCTAAGCACTGTGAGACTAGGATACCATGTCCCTTTTCATGGACCCTTCTCATGAATCAGAGCTTGTTCAAGAAGTTCAGACTGTTCACTCTAGGGAACATAGAAGAAGTTCCCCTTCAACATCATGGAAAGAGTTTTTATCATACTTTCTGATCCCCAAGTCCAAGGGAGGTCTAAGACCCATAGTGGACCTTCGGAAATGCAACAATTAATCAAATACATGAGAGTTTGCATGGTTTCCCTAGCATGGATTCTTCCTTCCCTGGATCTCGATTTGCTGCCCTCGAGCTTGGGGTCACATACTTCCGTGGGCAGGGCTGCCAAGTCACAGACACACCACTATCAGTAGGACACCACTATCAGTATACAGTATTTCCTTTTGGCCTGTCATAGGACCCCTGTGTACTTACAAAATGCCTGGCAGTTGTGGCAGCCTTTTTGAGGAGTTAGGGAAGGAAGTTCATGTCTTCTCTTATCTGGACGATTGGCTGCTGTAAGGCAGATCCGAGCATCAGTTTCTTCAGTGTGTCCAGTTCATGGTCAGTCTCTTCAACCATCTGGGACTTATTCTAAACAAATAAAATAAACTTTGGTTCCTGCACAGAGAATTGAGTTCATTGGGGCCCTACTCAGTTATACAAATTCAATGGTCTTTCTTCCTCAAGGTAAGTTTCAGTCCATTCACCAGTAATGCCTGTCTTTTAGGCCACATCCTTCCCCCACAGATTGGATAGGTCTGACACTAATACGCCACATGGCCTTATGTACCAGTGTGATGATGCATATACAGGAGAGTGTGATGGGTTGCATTAACTACTTTGAGCGCCCCCCGATGCCTGGGCACAGTGTTGCTGTTTTCTTCAGCTCCTTACACACCTTGCAGACTATCAGTTGGTCTCTGCAGGTCTTCTCTGGCTGGATCACACAGTTCAAATCCTTTCTAGGGTACAACAAACAAACTCAAATAGAAACAGTTCCTTGCCCTTCAGGATCAATTATAACTAAAATAGTTTCTTGCCCATCTGGGATGAATTAGACTCATAGACTTTAAGGTCAGAAGGGACCATCGTGGCCACAGAACCTCACTCACCCCTAACTTCTGGCTGAGTTAATGAAGTCCTCAAATCATGGTTTAAAGATTTTGTTACAGAGAATTCACCATTTACACTACTTTGAACCTGCAAGTGACCTGTGCCCCATGCTGCAGAGGAAGGCGAAAAACCTCCAGGGTCTCTGCCAATCTGACCCGGGGGGAAATTCCTTCCTGACCCCAAATATGGCGATCAGTTAGACCCTGATCATGTGGGCAAGACCCACCAGGCAGATAGCTGGGAAAGAATTATCTGTAATAACTCAGAGCCCTCCCCGTCTAATGTCACATCTCTAGCCATTGGGGTTTTTTGCTACTGTCAGTTGCCAGTGGGCCACATGCCATGGTAGGCAATCCCATCATACCATCCCCTCCATAAACTTATCAAGCTCTTGAAACCAGCTAGGTGTTTTCCCGCCACTGCTCCTCTTGGAAGGCTGTTCCAGAACTTCACTCCTCTGATGTTTGAAAACCCCTTCGCCTTATTTTGAGCCCAAACTTGATGATGGCCAATTTATATCCATTTGTTCTTGTGTCCACATTGGCGCTTAACTTAAATAACTCCTCTCCCTTGCTAGTATTTATCCCTCTGATGTGCTTATAGAGAGCAATCATATCTTTTGGTTAGGCTAAACAAGCCAAGCTCATTGAGTCTCCTCTCATAAGGTAGGTTTTCTGTTCCTCGGATCATCCTAGTAGCTCTTCTCTGCACCTATTCCAGTTTGAATTCATCTTTCTTAAACATGGGAAACCAGAATTGCACAGTCTTCCAGATGAGGTCTCACCAGTGACTTAGAATCATAGAATATCAGGGTTGGAAGGGACCTCAGGAGGTCATCTAGTCCAAGCCCCTGCTCAAAGCAGGACCAATCCCCAACTAAATCATCCCAGCCAGGGCTTTGTCAAGCCTGACCTTAAAAACACTTCCCTGTCTCTACTAGAAATACCTCGCCTGGTGCATCTTAGGACTGCATTAACGTTTCTCATGGCCACATCACATTGATGGCTCATAGTCATTTTGTGTTCAACCTATACATGCAGGTCTTTTTCTTCTCTGTCACTTTCAACTGATAAGTCCCCTGTTTATCGCAAAAATTATTGTTGTTAGTCTCAAACTGCATGACCTCGCACTTTGCACTATTAAATTTCATCCCATTTCTATTACTCCAGTTTACAAGGTCATCCAGATCTTCTTGTATGATATTCTGGTCCTCCTCCATATTGGCAATACCTCCCAACTTTGTATCAGCTGCAAATTTTATTAGCACACTCTCACTTTTTGTGCCAAGTCAGTAAAAAGATGTTAAATAAGATTGGTCCCAAGACTGACCTCTGAGAAACTCCATTAATAATCTCCTTCCAGCCTGACAGTTCATCTTTCAGTATGACCTGTTGTAGTCTCACCTTTATCCACTTTTCAATTCTCTCATTAATCCTCATCTTCTCCAAGTTAACTAATAATTTCCCATGTGGAACTGTATCAAATGCCTTACTGAAATCCAGGTAGATTAGATCTACTGCATTTCCTTTGTCTAAAATAATCAGTATCTTCTCAAAGAAGGAGATCAGGTTGGTCTGGCATGATCTACCTTTTTTAAAACAATGTTGTATTTTATCCCAATTACCATTCACCTCTATGTCCTTAACTACTTTCTCTTTCAAAAATTTTCATAGTAAATCAGCAGGGTTCCTCACACATTCCTGCCCTTGACTGTGGCCAGAAACAGGTCCTCCCTGGCCTGGTTCCTTTGGCTGCGCCGTAGGGAGCATCCTTCCTTACTCCACGAGCTCCAACCAGGAACTGTCTTGCAAGAAGCAGACAGCTCCTTTTGTTTCAACCTGCTGGGCCTTGATTGGCTGTTGCTGGTCACTACCCTTCTAGCTGCTGGAAGACCAGATTGCAATGGCTCCCAAAATGGCTGCTCTTGGGATGCTTCTCTAGGCAAGCCTGGAGGACTAATACTCACTGTTTTTTTTCCTCTCAGATAACTTTCCTGGAGTGGGGTACAGCAAAACATTGGGGCCGCCAGCGAGGGGCCACAAAGGCCTGGAACACCCAATCACGTACCTCCGTCAGCAGAAAGAAACCTGGTCTGGTTCAAGGGTAACATCCCTTACTCTTTTCCCATGAATCTTGCCCTTTCTATGGATTCAAGCAGGGTGACCCCATTGACCATCTTCTCTAGGGTTACTGGCCTAATGCCTTCCTTGATCATTTTTTCCAGCCAGGGAGGTAGTTATTATTTGGCTGCCTCAAGGAAGTCTGCCAGCTCTTTAACCACTTTTCTATTCTCATCAGTGAAGTCTGAGGATACTACAAATCCTATCCCCCATAGTCCTGTGGTTATGTGGTGAATGAACCCCTTTTCATTGTCTTCATTGTAATTCAACGTAAGTTGCACATCTTGTAAATCTAATCCTCCAACAGCATCAGCGGTAATCAACAGCACTGTGCTCTCGCCACTGGTAAATCTGTGCAAGACTGCTTTTCTGTCTCTTTAGGAACAGTTTTCTAGGATACACTTGCATGCATGGCCTTCAGACACAAGGACATTTTTCATCCAATCCAGCTCCCTCTTAGGATTTCTAATTATTTCTGATCACATCTTTTTTCCTACGGCCTTCAGTAAAGACTGTATGAAAGCCCATTTCTGAACCTCTTGGACCCACATCACATTGTGTGTGATGACAGCTGTTGAAGAATCATTTTTGTTGTTTTCCCCTGAGAGGTTCTCCTTTGCTTGTAGGCTAGACCTCCTTTCAGTTCCACTTTGATTAGGACCTTGCATTGCCAATTCCAAATCTCTGGTCTTGGAGAGGAGCATCTTTTCTGTTGCATTTTATCTCCTTCTTGGGCCTGCTTTTTTTTCTCTTCAGCATGGCAACTTCCCTTTCCAGGGCCTTGTTTGTCTTGTGCCTGACATTCCCTAGAGCTCAATTCCATCTTGAGGGCTGCCTGTGTACTTTCTAGTCATTCGATTCTCTTATCTCTGGTTTGGATAACCTGTGACTATTGAAGTACTTTTTCCATGAAGCTCCCTCAGCTCATTCTGTAACAGGAAGTGGTGGTGTTTGTTCATTGCCACCCTCATTTATCCTCAGGCGGGCTAACACTTGCTCTTGCTTTTTGGTTTGAGCCTGATCCAGTCCCTTGAAGAGTGTATTTCCTCTAGCTCCTGCAAGGCTACAGAATGTTAGGGTGCTGGATGTGTCCAAAATTCAGTATGTTCTCGAATGCTAACGCTTATTATTACTTACTATTTGTATTACCTTAGTGCCTAGGAGCCCTATATGTGGACCAGGACCTCATTGTGCTAGGTGCTGTACAGTTGATCTTTTAGTTAGCATCTCTTGTCAGTAGATGGGACAAATGTATCTCTTTAATTTCAATTTTTAAAGTGCCTCTTGTAAACCTACACACTATACAAAACGTAACACTACATTCAAAAAATGATTTCCACACTAAATTGCCCTACTTGCCCAATGTGATTTATATAACAAATGATCAACAATGTTTCAGACTTCAAAAAAATAGAATGAACAAATGCCTGTCAAGCTATCACTTTCCCTCGTGGAAATGTCCATCCACAAAAAATTAGCTTTTAAGAATGACCAGAAAGTCATCAAATCCTGGCTCTTACAGACCAAAGGACAGAAGTGATTTCCACAGTTCATTTGTCCTCATGAAGAACATCTTGCCAACAGCCCCCTTTCTTTTCTTTTTTTTTTTCCCAAGACAATACCACATAGAATACCACACAGAGAGGTGATTGATCAACTGGCCAGGGCCCAAACCATTTAAGGTTTTAAGGGCAAAACCAAATCCTTAATCACTTGGAAACTAATCAGCAACCAATGCAGCTCTCCAAGCACAGTACCTGTAATTCGACCATTTCTGGCAGATATTCTAGTAGTGAAAACTGAGCAAAAAATGAATGTCTTATTAGAAGAATTACTGGGTCTCTTACTGAGATTTCTATCATGTCAGAATAACATACAGCCGCCAGTTTGATGCAATCCGGATGATTTTTAGCTCTTTCTGTTTTTGTTTTGTTTTTTGTTTTTAGAGGAGGAGATCCACTAATGCTCTTCCAAGATAGTAAATTATCATGCAAAAGACAAAATAAACTCTGTTCCTCCTTGTTCACTGTCTACAGACTATTCTACTTCTGTGCTTGGAGACAGGGATCCTTTTATGTGCACTGCCCTGACTGGTGATACATTAGCTTGTGCTGAACTGAATGGTAGGATTACTGGTTGCAAATTGGAACTCCTCACACCATCTTATTTGTTCAGTAAAGGATATGCAGTCCAACAAAATGAGATGATACTGGCTTTGCAGTTGTTTTTGTAGCGCTGACTGAGATAGATGTATTATTGTTCTCAGCTTCAGGGAATTTATGCTGCTTGGATTGTGTGTTCCTCCAGTGACTAGAATCCTTGCACTGATGTGTTTCTATACAGCTTCCCATCCTTTTAAGCACCCATCACTGCTCTTTCACAGTATGAAAGTAATGTTCCCTATATAATGCAGTTCATATTTGTCCATTATTTTTAACTGTTTGCATGACTGTTTCTGGCACCAGGAAGAAATGTTGGGAGACAAACCTCTTGATAAAACAAGTTGTTTAACAAGAACTATTACAAAAATGTCATATGCTCTTTGCATTAGTTTCATAAATTATACCATCAGTCTCAGCAGTTACAGAAGATTATCTATATGCACTTTTAGAAATCTGTCTCCTGATAAAATTGCTCTCCCATTTTTGTTGTCTGTGTTCACTGTATGGTGAGCTATTCTCTGACTGTAATAGACTACTCTTTTACATATTACAAATTCATGTATCCAGCTCTATTATAATGATCTACTGTAAGTTGCTTTATTTGCTTCTTCCCGTGAGCCTGTTTTTATGATAACAGTATCTAGAAATAGGGGGGAAATCCCTCTTTCTCAATTCTGTTATTATAACTACTAGGATTTTGTGGAGATGGACTTTGGGATATTTCCTGTGGATTGCTTGCATAGGAATAAATATAGATACATCCAGTAATATGTCCTTCCCATAGCAGTGATATAATTAAATCTGGTCACACTGCAGATATTATTGCCAATGTGTACATCATAAACTTGGTTTATCAAATTCAACACAGCATGAACAGCTTGATCTGTACACCAGAGGAATAGTATATGATGGAACTCACTTAACTATTTCTATCTCAAACACATTTAAATAGCTATTATCATGTTCATTTATTTTTGTGTTTGTAAAAGTTAGGAATGGAATGAAAGATATTCCCTCTGTTTTTAAAAACTATCAGATATCTTTGAAATATCACCTCTGTTCTTGTTACTGGGATAACATTGTGGTTGGCACTCCATAAATAGATGGATAACCCATCCTCCCATTGCCTCTTTAGCAAATGGAGTCAAAGAGTATACCCCCTTTAAGAACAATGCCCTGAGATTTAGTGAACTTTTGATACCCTCCTTTTGTTTTGTTAATTGTGAAAGCATTCAAAATAATACTTGTAATAACTTTAATACAAATTAATAGTATATTTCCTGATGTTACCTCTGTTTCATAATATTACTCTTCCATGCTCAGAATATTTATTGATTAGCTCTCTAGTCATAGGGATGTAAGAAAAATGTTTTCTGTAAGTCATAGCTGCTGAGAGATTATAATTTTCTTTTTCAGTATGCTGTTTCTTCATTTTCCCAGTGCTTTTCCTAAAAATTTTGCTGAGACATATGAGTTTTGCATATCTGCACATCTTCAAAGAATGGGGGCATAGCTGTCTCCTCAGTATAGCATTGGTGAAAAATGCGCTTTCTGAAAACTTCAATGCATGAGAAAAAGAAGATGGTGTTTGGGAGCTCTTACAGACTCTGGTTTAAAGCTTTATCCTTGAATAACTTTTGTTTTATTATGATACTGTGGCATGGGAGAAATAAATTGAAGTCTGCAAAATACCTCGTAATGTCAGGATATTTTTCCTTAGGGAAAACTCTTTTTAATCCTTTGGGTCCTTTTTTTGGAGAGGAGGTGGGGAGGAGCATGGAATCCTTTGGATGATGTGACTGAATCATGAACTAATAACAAAATGGCTGTTTGGAGTATGAAGGTAAGGAAGTTTACCTGTCAAATTCTAGTCCCTTCTTGCTTGGTGTTGCCTGAATAGAATGTTCCCACTCACTTTTAATTCATGAATTTTAGAGCTTTGCCCCAGTCCAGACATACAATAGGAAACTGCATATCTGAAAACAGTAGGGCTCGACCTGGAGAAGAATATAGGTGAATATGTATGCTCAAACTTTTCTTACCTCTGCCATTTGAAAAAAATAATTGCAACCCCAGTTAAAATAAATTCTGAGATAAAGTAGGAACATACAATCTTTTTTTTTTTTTTCAATCTAAGGACTAGGGAGAAAATAGGAGTCCCAAATCTTGATTTATATTGGGGTGTCACTTATTATCCTTTTGTCCACAATTTGGCTCTAATCCTGCAAGGATGTACACATGAATAGTCTTACTGAAGTGAATATGATTATTCACATGTGTAAGTGTGTGCAGCATTGGGGGCATAATCATTTCATATATTTTACTACTTTCCCTTCCCTTTGACTGTATTTACAAAAAATAATAAAAAAATAAGCTGAGGTTTTCCTGCATTTATTTAGCAGGAAAAGATTTCCTGACTCTGTCCCTTTAAAAACAAATCACAGTGACCTTCCTTAGCAACCTTGTTGCTAAGATGGGCATTTTTGTTATGCCAGACTGTTGACTGCAACTTCAGAAGTACTGCCTAAGAAAACCCAGGTATGACTCAATTGTTTCCCTTTTGGATCTTTTAAAAAATCCCCACATTCTCCATTTTTCATTGAAGAGAGAAATGTAAGAAACAGAAACTCTCAAAGTGACTCTTATAAAGGATTCTCAAGGTAATTTAATTTTAAAAGTGCAGTTAGTGATACTCCAGTGTATTTCTGTTTTCAGCTTTAAATTGTCTAGAGATAGACAACCCTTATGCTACTGAAAAAGTTTAAATCTCTTGTATTCTAGTATAGATAAAGGCATTCAATTATGCATTATACTTTTTTAAAGACTTCTGCTATGGCACTTAATTTCAAGAAATATTAGAACAGTTATAGTAAGGACATTTTTATATGCTAAGATATCCCTTAGTCACTTTCGCCTACACACAGGACTATTTTAATTTGGTTTTCCAAAGTGATATTTATGTGCTATATATTAAAATGCTATAACTTTTCAATTTAATATTAGTAGGCCTTGAAATATATTTCATGTGAGTGGTGCAAAGAAGTTGCAGTTTTCAGTTATGTCATTATGCTTAGCAGTAGTGTGCTCTGAGCTAGTATGGAGGGAATTCATCTCTGATCTGGTGTTGAGGTTTATTCAGAAATGGAGGGAGATACAGTTTGCAACCATATAATCTGAGTTCTCATTTGGGTTTAAGAGTGCCTTAAGCAGATTTAGCTGAAATTGATTCCTTGCTGACATAAACTGAATGGCTATTAAGAGCTCTTAAACCAAAATAGTAGTTACCATACAAGGAGGTTGCACCTCTTTAGCTAAATCATTTTCTAAACAGTTTGAGTTAAATCACTACAACTTCATCATGTAGACAAAGCTTTAGACACATCTGTAAATTTCAGATTTGGCAAGAGTGAAATGCAAAGTGAACCCAGCTAAGAGTGAGAAGAAAGGGACCCCAATCTTGCAATAGACTCTATATGGACTAACAATGGGCAGTTTGTATATAATTTACAGCAATAGGCAACTTGTATACAATTTATATTTGTCAATTTGATTCACTCTGATAGGGAATTATTAAATAAACTTGCAGATATATTTTGAAGGTCCTGTGAACTGGCTACAAATAGCAGGAAATTATTTAGTTTTCAAAATCGTAAAACTGTTTTTTGAAGTGTTAAATACTTTAACATGTCACTTTAAGTTAATAGGGTCCACATGGGTGCAGAGGTGTGCCTTTGTGGAGTCTGTTGCGTGACCAGTGCATAATCATTAAATGTGTACATCTGATTATAATATAACTAATAATTCCTGTATTACTTGTGACAGCCAGGTATTGATTGCTGCAAACATGAATTTCAATGAAGAATCCCAGATGATGGCTATGGAGGTTAGTCTGATTAGTTTAATTATTAAGGCAAAGATGGATTATGGGGCTTTCTTTCTCTGAACATTATAGGGTTTTGTTCCTATCACACTTTTGCCAGTTACCCAAATAGTAATATAATGGTCTCTTAATATAGCAGTTAATTGTCCCTTGGGCACATGCAAGTGACTCTCATTCTAATTGACAGGGGTTATTAAGAAGAGAAAATGTCTTTCTGTGCAGAAAAATCATAAACATAACACAATGTGCTATAAACCTTTTAACTTATACCAGTTTTTAATTTTATTGCTAAATCACTGATCATAAGATGCTTTTGCTTTTTATTGAAGCTAATGTTAAAAAAACATATAATATATAGGTTGAGAAAAGAGTGTCTGTACATCTGGGTATAGTGCTTAGATTATTCACAAATATAAAATTTGTTTTTAAAAGTCATATGATACATAGAGTATATAATCAGCAATAACCCAAGTTTAGGTGAATAGATTTAACAATACAGTTTAGATATGAGAATCCGAAGACTCGGGTACATCACTCATGAAAAGTTGTACAGAGATTTGGTCGTGGAAACAGGGCTGGCCTTACCATGAGGCGAACTGAGGCGACTGCCTCAGGTGCCAGAATGTGGGGGGGCGCCACTAGGACCCAGAGTGTAGAAAATTGTGTCTGCTGCTGGTGCATATGTATTCTCTCTGCTCGAGATGCACAGAGATGATGGAGTGCTATGCTGGAGGAAGGAGGGCACAAGAGACATAACAGGCAGGCAAGAGAAAAGGCGAGAGGGAATAACAGAAAACAGCAGGAGCTGCAGGGAGAGAGAGGAGGAGGAGCCTCTTATATAGCTCTCTAGCACCCCCAGGAGCCTGGACTGATTAACACCAGCTTCTCAGGGAGCTTTCTGTTTCCTGCTGCTTCCCTGAATCCACTTAAGGAGAACAGGCAGTCAACTGAAGTAGTAGAGCCAGTTAGGCCCTTAAGATGCTGATATCTTCCCTCACTCAGGCCCTGCTACCAGCCTGCTTATTTGTCTCCTTCAATTGAGTGTTGAGAGCCACTATAGCTGGCACAGAACAGCAGTCATGAGTGAAAGAAGAAAACGCCCCTCTGGGGCAGCATTCAGAAAAAGAAAGAAAGCAAAGGAAGCTTTTCTATCTAAGCAGGAAGGAGCTCTCCTGAGATACGTAGACACAAATGTTCATAGTGAGTCTTCCAGCCCCAGTGAGGATGTGAGTGGTGAGGAGATGCCTGATCTTCCAGTTAGTCAGAGTGCAGGTGACCTGGCAGCTACTGCAGCATCCATATCTCCATCTCAAATGGATATAACCATGTATATTCCTGAAGAAAAGTGCAGATCAGAGAAGAGTGTGGTGGAGGCGCAAGAAACAGCTGCTGCTGAGTTTAGTCCCTTAAGTCTAGATGATCCAGGACTGTGGACCCACTTGAGCCTGAGGGACTTCCTTGTACTGCATGGGCCACAGCAAGTGAAAAACTTCATGTTCCCCAAAGACAATGAAAATAGAAGTTTCCATCCAACACATTACTGGTGTGAAATCCCCAATGGTGACAAAGTGGAGAGGCCATGGCTTATGTACTCAAAAACCCAGAATGCTGCATACTGTTTTTGTTGCAAACTCTTCCAGTCTAATGTTCCAGCCACATTGGATTCTACAGGAACAAAGGACTGGAAAAATCTGGCTAGAAAATCTGGCATGCCATGAGAAGGCAGCAAATCACCAGAGAGCATTCTATAGGTGGAAAGAGCTTGAGATGAGACTAAGGTTAATGGCCACCATAGATGATCAGCATCAAGAGAAGATTGCATCAAAGTCTCTTTACTGGCAAAATGTTCTGAAAAGGCTCATTGCCATTGTGAGAATGCTTGCTACCCAAAACCTAGCACTGCGTGGCACTTCAGATGAACTGTATGTGCCAAACAATGGAAACTTCCTTAAAATGTGGAGCTGATGGCTGAGTTTGATGCTGTACTCCAGGAGCAACTAAGAAGAGTCACCACCCAAGAAAGGTACACACACCACTACCTTGGAAAAACAATTCAAAATGAGATCATACAGTTACTGGCAACAAAAGTCAAACAGAAGACTGTGGCTGATCTGAAGTCAACAAGATATTACTCTGTTATTCTGGACTGCACACCTGACATCAGCCATACAGAACAAATTACTTTAATGGTGTGTTTTGTAACAACAACAGAACCTAGTGAAAATATCCCTGCAATGGTGACTGTCAGAGAGCATTTTCTAGAATTTATGGACATTGATGATATTACAGGAGCTGGTATGACAAATGTGCTTCTTAAAAATCTGGAAGATACAGGAATTGCAATAGCTGACATGAGAGGTCTGGGCTACGATAATGGTGCCAACATGAGAGGAAAGAACAGAGGAGTGCAGACACGGATCTGAGAGTTAAACCCTCGAGCTTTTTTTGTTCCATGCAGTTCTCATCCATTGAACTTGGTGGTCAGTGATACAGCATCAGCTTCTAGTGAGGCTGCTGAATTTTTTAATGTAATTCAAAGCATCTATGTATTTTTCTCTGCATCAACTCATCGATGGCAAATTTTGAAGCAACATCTGGGAACATCCTCTCTGACACTGAAACCACTGAGTTCCACATGATGGGAAAGTCGAGTGGAGGCGATAAAGCCTATCGAACACCATATTGGGAAGCTAGATGATGCCATAGTTGCCATTATGGAGGATAATGCTATGACAGGAACTGTTCGTGGGAGAACAGTGGCAGGGGGAAATGGAATCACCAGAAACGTACATAACTTCGAATTTCTGTGTGGCTTAGTGTTGTGGCATGACATACTGTTTGAAATAAATGTTGTAAGCAAGAGACTCCAAGGTGTTGACCTTGATATATCTGGAGCAATAGAACAACTGGACAAAGCAAAGTCATACCTATAGTCTTACCGGTCAGATGAGGGATTTCAAAACGTTCTGAAGAGTGCACAGAAGTTGGCAGAGGAACTTCACACTGAAGCTATTTTCCCACCCATTCAAGAATACAAGTTACCGAAGAGGAAGACATTTTGATTACGAGGCACGGGATAATCCCATAAGAGACCCCAAACAACAATTCAAAGTTGAATTCTTTAACCAGGTGCTAGATTGTGCAATACAGTCACAGCTGAAGAACGTTTCATGCAGCTCAAGGAACACAGCGGTATATTTGGGATGTTGTATGATATTCCAAAACTCCTCACTATACCTGAAGATGACCTACACCAGCAATGCAGGGCACTAGGGACAGTGTTGACACATGATGACATGCGCAATATTGATGCGAGTAATTTAGGTGATGAACTGAAAGCCCTTTCAAGATAAATTTCAGCAAGATCAACTCCAAAGGCTGTTCTGGAATATATGTGCACAAATAAGATGACCACCCTCTTTCCAAATGCTTCTGTTGGTATGCGCATACTTCTAACACTTCCTGTAACAGTTGTCAGTGGAGAACGCAGCTTCTCCAAGCTGAAGTTAATAAAAACACATCTACGCTCCACAATGACACAGGAGAGGCTGGTTGGCTTTGCAACCATCTCAATAGAGCATGAGCTGGCCCAGACTGTGGACCTTCAGCAGGAAGCAGTTCAAATCTTTGCAACCAAGAAGGCAGAGAAAGCACCACTTTGATTATTCAAACAGATTAAAATGCCAGTGTTTACTATGCAGACAAGAAAAGTTACATATGTTGTTCAGGTGTTTGAAAGTTAAGTGTTACTTACAATTTTTGAACAAGGCATTTTAAGTTGTTAGTTTTCCTTTATTGGGGTAGGTAGCAGAGCAGTACCATGAAAGGAGTAGAACAGGAAGAAGGCAGAATTGAGACCTTTCAAAGTTTTGGCCCAAGCGAGGGGGCATGGGGGCATTTGAGCTCCCCGCCTCAGGTGCCAAAATGTTGTGGGCTGGCCCTGCGTGGAAAGCAAAATATATCAATGAGTGGAGATTGTTCCTCAGTAATTGAGAATTAGGTAGGTTGTCCATTTAGAAAATAAAATTCATGAGGAAAGTATTTCAGTTACTTTCCTGACTGCGCTTCTCATCGGCACTCCAGCTCATCCCTCCTGGTATTGCCGATGTCCAGTGATGCATTTAATGTAATGACATCTAAAGAGATTTATTATTGTAGTGCCTGCTATGTGCCAGGCATTTTCCAAATACTCAAAATGGACAGTCCTGACTCTGAGGAGTACACAATCTAAGGACAGACAAGTACCATAGACAGGTTAGGGGAAAGAGAACTGTAATAACAATATGCATGTTATATACAAGTCAACTCGATTACTATAGAAAATATTAAATGTCCACGTACATTTTGATGATCATGTGAGTTAGTTACAAAATCAAGAAATTACTCAGTTTTCAAAACCTGTAAAACTGTTTTTGAAATGTTAAAATGACTATTATGTAATTTTGGAGGTAATACTTTGCAGTAACATATGAGAGTTGTGACGTTTTTTGCAGAAGGTAAGATGATTTGTATGTGTGAATAAACGGCACGTAGGTACCTTTACAAGAGTAGAGTAGCGGACCACGTAAATAAAATGTAAGAGCAAACATATTGCTAAAGGAAAGCTTCTTGAGGTCAGACTGATAAGCAGCTATATTAAATATATGAAGCACAGCACTGCTTGGGGCCAGGCACACTTAGCGCCCTTGAGGCCAATGGGACTATCTATGCACGTGCAGAAGGGCTGGCGGGACTGGGGCCTACATAAGCCGAACAAAATCCAGCAAGAGCACTTCGGCGTGACGCCTGGTTTTGTTAAACCCGTGTAACAGGAGCTGCTAGGCGAGGACCAGGACCAGGCCCAAGCGGAGAAGCTGAAGCGGACTCTGAGAGCTCAGCGGCGGCGAAGAAAGCAGCCCGTGAGTTGAGGACGGGCAGCTGTAGAGCTGCTGCCCACTGAGCGCGGCGGTGACCCTGCCTAGCGCCTCACGGGGCGTCCTGCTCTGGCTCAGCGGCGCCTCCTGGGCCGGGGCCCTTTGAAGTTAGCGCAATTGGTTTCCATGGTCGGGGCAGGGCTTCGGGAGACCAGAACTACCGCGTATGCGCGCGCGGTGATTCAAGCGGAGGCGGTGGGCGGGGCGGGTGGAGCTTCCCTGGCGGCGAGGGGACAGTTAGGGCTGCTGCTGCGCGTGCGCACCTGGAGTGTAGGCTGTTGCGCGGGGGGCGGGGGATTGCGGGCACGCGGGGCGGGAGGGGAGTATATCCGGGTTATGGGGGAGGGGGCGCGGAGGGGTTTCCGTGGGTGAGCTGCTGTTCCTGACATTCGGTTCCCTCCCCTCCTCCTCTGTAGCTGCTGGAGGCTGTTGGTCCCGCTGTGCTGCTGGCGGAGGAGGAGGCGGAGAAGGACCGAGCTGGGATGGCGGCGCCTGCAGCCGCTGCCCGGGCACCGCGCAGTAAGTGTGTCTGAGTGACCCTGCTGGCCCGGGGGGGGGTCCCGCCTGGCCTCAGCCCCACCCCCTTCGCGCAGAGCTGCGAGGGAGACCCGGGGGGCACCCACCGAGGAGCGTGTCGGGGACGCCGGTGGGTGAGCTGCAGGCGGAGTTCCAGGGGCGGCAGCGCCGCTCAGCGAGGGGTGGCTGGGGAGGACTGTGGGGCAGGGCCGGGCAGGGCGCTGCTCTGCTACTTCTGCCCGATTTGGTGACTGGCAGGTGCTGTTCGCTTGTTTTCATGCACAGCTGGAGAAACAGCGCATGATAATTGAATGCAACTGCATGTTTACCTTCTATATAACCAGCACAGAGCTAGGTTACCATTATGGAAAGGGCTGTGTACTCTTTGCTTATCCAATGAATTTTTGTCAGTACAGTGAAAAACTTCCTCTGATTAAAAATCTGGAAATGTATTAAATATTTTTCTCAGTTAAAATAAACATTTTAAATCGTTCGGGAACTACACAATATTTTTGTAATATTCCAGGGATCAAACTCTCAATTTATTAGACTATATTTGAATGTTATATCTGACACTTAAGCATCATTCTGTGTATGATGGTGTATGAATAATATTTTGATGACAGGATTATTTTATCACTATTGTTGTCATTCATCTGCCTACAGGGCCGGGGTTCTCGACAAATTTTTCAGTGGCCTCAGCATACGGCCACCAATTCTTGCTGGTGGCCGTTCTCACTCTTTTCCTAAAATACTTAATTAGCTTTAGGAAAACCAAATGAATATGCAGATATACATGTCTAAATCATTGTAACTTATTTATTGATAGCTAGTAAGTCTGTTGTGAAAAGTGATATTAACAAACGTACAAGTATCACTTTTCACCGCAGACTTACTCAGCACTGGCAAGCCTGGAGGGTCAGGGGAGGCAGTGAGGGCGAGGGGAGATGGGGGTTAGGGGCTGGAGGAGGTAGCGGGGGACTGGAGCCTGAAGCCTTGCGGCTGGACGACGGGGCCGAGGGACGAAGCCTGAGCCCTGGGGCCTGCCATCAAGCACCACCTCTGAGAAGGCGGGGAACTCACTGGCTGCCTGCTCCTACAGCATTGTGCCCCAGGTGACTCCAGAAGGGGGCAGGGCCCAACCGCTGCTGCTAGCCCAAGCAACCAGCACCAAGGCAGTGCATCCAGGAGCAACAGGGAGGGAGCACTATTTTGCCCCCCAATCATAGCCCAGGAGGCTGTGGCCGCAAGAAAAGCCCTGGGTGGCGCATTTGAGAAATGCTGCAATAGAGGGCAAGAATGGAAGAATATACAGTAACTCCTCGCTTAACCTTGCAGTTATGCTCCTGAAAAATGGGACTTTAAGTGAAACGATGTTAAGAGAATCCAATTTCCCCATAAGAATTAATGTAAATGGGGGATGGAGGGATGTTAGGTTCCAGGGAAAATTTTTTCACCAGACAAAAGACTATTCTATATATATACACGCACATACACACAGTATAAGTTTTAAACAAACAATTTAATACTGGTACACAGTGATGATGATTGTGGAGCATGGTTGAGGTGGTGAAGTCAGAGGGTGGGATATTTCCCAGGGAATGCCTTACTGCTAAATGTTGAACTAGCAGTCAGCTGAGCCCTCAAGGGTTAACCCATTGTTGTTAATGTAGCCTCACACTCTACAAGGCAGCACGAATGGAGGGAGGGGAGACAGCATAGCAGACAGAGACACACACCCTGTGTTTGAGAGAGAGAAATGTAAAAGGCCCCTTTAAGAACACTGACCGCACTCTAAGTACACTGCCTTTTTAAGTAGATCAGCAAGTTGAGACAGAAGCTGCTGCCAGGAAGCTCCCTCCATCCTGAGCCCTGTCGTGTCTGTCCCCTGCCCCCCCCCCATGGAAATGGGGGTAAGCAGGGGGAAGGGGGACACCCTGACATTAGCCTTCCTCCTCTCCCCCCCCCCCCCCCGCACAGCAAGCAGGAGGCTCTGGGGAGCAGCTCCAAGGCAGAGGGCAGGAGCAGCATATGTTAGTGGGGGGAGGGACAGCTGAAGTGCTGGCAATTGATAGCCCCTGTTGGGTGGCTGCCAGACAGGGAACTCAGGGGAACGGGGCGCTGAGAGGGGGGCTGCCAGTCCACCCTGGTTCCAAGCCCCCACCAGCTAGGTCCAACAGGCTGCTCTTCCTGCAAACAGTGGACAAAGTAGGCGGCTGCCAAATGTTATAAGGGAGCATTGCGCAACTTTAAATGAGCATGTTCTCTAATTGATCATCAACATAACGAAACAACATTAACCAGGATGACTTTAAGTGAGGAGTTACTGTATTCAAACATATGCACAAAAGGGACTCTACGAGAATATTTTGCAGCAGAACACTTCATCATGGAGTTGGGGAGGATGAAGACAGAAAGTGCTATCCAAAAACCAAGTAACTTAAATTTTGCTAGACAAAATTGTTCTTACCTTATTCCTGTCAAATATTTTAGGGAACAGTAGTACCATCAATTTTATAATGAGATTTTTCACGGAGTGCACAAATGAGAAAAATCACCCATTTTACAAATGAGGGAAATGAGAGTTAGGAATCAAAAGGGAAAATTTCTAAAATAAAATGAAATATATTAAGAGTGATTAGAACAGACTAATTTATTGACAAGACAATCTTTGTTACAAACTCTTAATATATCATTTTTATTTTGACGTTTTCTAAAGAAAAATTTCCAGTTTGAAACAACTTTTTGTTTTCAGACTAATTAGCTTAAATTTCAAAAGGTTAAAAATACAGAATTATCAGAATATTATAGTTGACACGCCCCTTTACTGCCATTGGTTATTTTCAGTTGCAAAACTTTGAGATTTTGACTTTTTGTCCTCCTTTGGGATAGCAAAATTTTTTTGAAATCCATTTCCTACCCAGCTGCAGTTTTTAACTGCAGGTTATTTCCCTACAACAGACAGATCAGCAAGAGGATGGTGTGAAAAAACCACTAATCCAGCAGATTCACCTGATTATGCACGGGTCTCGTTTCTGTGTTGATACAATTAACTTAGAACCCTGTAAAGTTTATAAATAGTTTAAATTTGTCTCTCTATTATGCTTTTGCATTTATCAACATTGAACTTAATTTGGTATTGTACTGTCCATTCACCGAGCGTACTTAGGTCCCACTGAAGTTCCTCACAGTCCACTCTGCACTTGACTAACTTAAATAACTTTATCATCTTCAAATTCTGCAACTTTACTGCACACACACACACCCTTCCAGGACATTAATAAATATCTTAAACAATGTGAAACCTAACCTGGAACTTTTAGGCTCTTGCTATTCATCATTTGCCATGATGAAAACATTTATTCCTACTCTGTTTCCTCTCATAGCAAGTTTTTATCTGTGACAATACTTTGCCTCTCACACTGTGACTACTTAGTTTCTTTAGAAGTCTCTTCAGAGGTATATGTTTATATTGACTAATTTTAAGGCAGTAAAACAGCAATCTGTTTTCAATAAATTGAGGGATAAATTTTTTAAAGACTCCTAAGTGACTCAGGTACTGAGGGTGGGATCCATGAAAGTACTTAATCACTCAAGTCCCTGTTTTGGCTCCACTGCAACCCCCAAAACCGTTGCCAAATGCTGTAGGTGCCTAAATTCTGTGCCCAAGTTTTTCACGGTGATAGTTCTAAGGTGTCTAAGTTTCTGCTTCTGGGCATGTGCACTGCTTTCTCCCTCTAGGCATCTGGATGCTTGTCTCCCACCTAAGCTCCAGAACGATGGTCCCAAATGGCAACTTCACGCCACCGTCTCCTGTGTCACTGGTCCCGATGACAGGAGTGAGCCATATATAGTTTCCACTGGGTTGGGGACAGTCTTTGGTTGAACTGCAATACCCATGGCTTAGGCCATATCAACATCTATGAAGTTGTCCACTGCCTGGAATCCATGAGTGCCCACTGTGGCAGAATTTGGTAAGGCTCCCCTGGTACATGGAGGCAGACTTGGACTCACCATTCCTGGGGTATGTCTTGGCGAGGAGTGGGGGGGTGCATTATGTCAGGACTCACCCAGGTCAACCCCCTCTACCAGGCCTGGGTGTGGTTGTTTCTTGAACTGCGTTGTGCTAGAGCTCAGGATGGACAGTTGGCAAAAGTATGGCTGATCCTCCACAGTAGAAACACAAGCTGGGACAGTGCTCTTTTTCCTCAGGGGTCACATGGCAGCGGGCACTATCCTGCTACATGGGTTCAGAGTCCGGGTTGAGATTGGTACTGAGGGTCACTGGTCAGGTAGTAGCACAGACCCCTTCTTTTCCTCACATTGCTTGCTGAGCCTATTGTCAGTATGGATGACAAGGCTGATGAAGGCCTCCACAGGCTAGCCCATCCTTAATCTCCTCACATAGTCCCCACTGGAACTGGTAGAGCCGGGCCAATTGGTTCCACTCAGAGTCGGAGACTAGTCACCAAGAGTGGGCGATGTCATGCTGTCTGGAGTGGCTCACGTCTGTGAGTACCTACCTTGGGGAGACTGTCAGAAAAAAGGGCAGATACCCTAAACTGTATCTATAATTAGATTTCACCAAGTCAGTAACAAATGTGAACTCCTGGATCACTATACCAGTTTTATCATGGAGTCACAAACAATCCCCTTAGATTCTCCAGTCTGTCTTCTCACCCAGAGAAACTGGACTTTGTGATAAATCACACCACATTCAGGTTGCTCCCGGTCCCAAGAGACCAGTCACTTACCCCAGATCAATTGGTACCCTAGATTTTACACCAAAGACAATGCTGGTAGCCAATTCCATAGTAAATTAACTATAGGTTTATTAGCTAAGAAAAGGAAATTAGAGTTATTGAGAGGTTGAAGCAGGTAAAATATATGTATAGGTGAGTCACAGTCTATAATTCCAAATGGTAGCAGAGATGTAGTAATCTGCCAGTTTCCCAAAAGTCTCTCAGGACTACCCAGAATGACACTGGGAATCTCCATCTTCTTGTTCCATTATTCCCCCCTGTTAGAATCCAAACAGTCCAGAGATGAAGGATCTTTCCTTGAATCCAATACTCATAGGTTCTTGTGGCACCTTTAAGACTAACAGAAGTATTGGGAGCATAAGCTTTCGTGGGTAAGAACCTCACTTCTTCAGATGCAAGAAGTGCATCTTGCATCTGAAGAAGTGAGGTTCTTACCCACGAAAGCTTATGCTCCCAATACTTCTGTTAGTCTTAAAGGTGCCACAGGACCCTCTGTTGATTTTTACAGATTCAGACTAACACAGCTACCCCTCTGATAATCATAGGTTCTTGTTACAGAAAACAAGCTGAGAGGGTCACTACTCACGTGGTCTCTTACTTTGATGATGAAAGAGTGAGGAATGCATTGCAAATGGTTTCTCTGCCGAGTTTACAAGACTGTTCACTCTAACCTTGTTTGTCTGGGACCAAGCTTAGAAGGAATTGTCCAGTATTGCAGAAGTCCCAAAGCATATTTGTGTGCATCAGTTTTCTCATTAGTGTTAATCAATGAAGAGGAATTGAGGTGAGGTTACAAGTGTCTTTGATCCAACAAATCAGAACACACTTTCGCAAAGTAACAGGTTTCAAAGCAAATAATCATGCTATGTTAGATGTTTCTAAAGGTAAATATGCCCCCTCCTCCATACCAAGTAAGTAGACTCCTTAGTTTAAAGAGCACAAAGCTTCAAACAAAGCCTAGGACTGTCCTTTAAGGAGAGCAGAATCAGCAGCAGCATGGCTTAATCACAACACCCTTTTTCTGTTTGAATGACAAGGGAGGGCCTACCTTAATCCTGGAAGGTAATTTACACCTTGAGTATGGTGTTAATATGTAAGCTATATATGGCTTTAATTGCATAATCTAGTTATCGTCTGTCACCAATAATCTTGTATAAGGATCTTGATTAATTATCAATCTCACTGTTACATTATGTAAGTTGTGTGATAAAACCCCTCCCAATCCTTTGGCCTTTTCATTTTTACAACCTTTTTATTAATTTAATTCCTTATATAAATATGAAATCACCCTTTATTCAGGCCTTGGCAAAGAAAGATTTTTTTTTTCCAAAGGACAGAGCAGAGCAATGTTTGGCTAAAAAAACCTGAATATATTACTAATGGTATGATTGGAGATAGCTAGAAAAAAATATTTACTTGAAATGTCAGTGTTCACAGCTGTTCAAAGAAAAAAGCCACACGCTCCAAAAAACATCAGCAAAAGAGGCCACACCTTTTGTCGGCCAATCATTTTACAAAATGTTTACTTTTCCAGTAGAAAAGATGAATTGTGAGATATGGGACATAAGGGATAATTCAGCTACTTCTTAAAGAGCAGGAAAAGAAAATAATTCACATGGAGGAAGGACAAAAAAAACCTTTGCTTCTTCAAACAGCAAAAAAACAGCAGACATCAGTCAATGCCAGGTCTTCCAACAGTCTCTGAAGAGCATCAGAGAAACTCAAGAATTGCAATGAAAATGAGGGGGATTTGTGAAGATGTGGAGAACATTATGTAGTTAAAGTCCTGACCCATAGGTAGCTGGGAAACAATATACCACAAAAAGGAAAATATTTAAAAAAATCTGGACTATTGGGTGTATAAACATAATATTGTCTATTATAAAATTCCACAGACCTTTGTGCTATGTTCTTCTTTGACATGGTATGAACGCTACATTAAACTGAACACCTGTGAAATGAGATAAGTGGACTGTCTCAAATGTATAGTATAGGGTGAAAACATAATCTTGACCATCCAGTCCAGCTGGAAACACTGCAGTACATATGAAGAAACATTTCTGTTGTGCATAATAGGCCATTATCATGAAAAGCATAAACATTTCCCCCATCTATATAAATATACAATAGTAGGCCTTGGACAGAATCTGCTTCGTCTTTTAATTCAGACAGCCAAACTCTGCCTTCAGTAACCTTGTGGAACTACTTCACATATATTATTTAATACTTTTAATGCAGTAGCAGCCACAGGCCCTAACCAAGATTGGGACCACGTAGTAGGCACTGTACAAACTCATACCAAGACATAGTCTTTGCATGAAGAATTTACAGTCTAAGAGGAGGAAGAGGAATACCACCAAATGTGAAAAAGGAACCTCTAATAAAATTAGTCCACAAAGAGGTGTGTCCATTCATTGTGAATGTAGCTACTCAGAAGGGAGGCCCAGGCCCTTTGGAAGCGAGGATTGAAAAGCAGAAAACAAACAGTAAGTCTCCTTTTCCCCAGCAGCTTAATAATCTAAATCAGTATTTCTCCGTCATTTTAGGTTGGCAACCCCTTATTTGAAGTCAAAAGTTTTTGCAACCCCCTCTTCCATTTGCTATAAAAAAAAAAGTAAGACGAGTATCAGTAGTAACAATAATTTGTGTGTGTGTTTTGAGAGGTTGACAGAGAATACATGACCTTAAAGGGTAAGGATGTGGAAGGAGTGAAATTTTCTTTGCTTTAGAGCATAATTTCAGTGCCTTGCCAACAACCCTGAGTGTCTTTCATGTTCCCCCCCCCCGGGGATCACAACCAACCTAGAAACACTGTTCTAGAAATCATCCTTTGATCCTCATATTTGAATCTGATGTTCTGTCCTTGCATCAAAGTTCTTTCCATTATTGATACAGTGCTGTATCTTCTGAGTAGCGATCCTAACTCTTTTAGCTACCAACCGTGGACACACTTTTTCCTGGATATAACCCAGTAAACTTACTGTACCTAGCCCATAGCACATTTGCAGCCAGGCATAGAATCATAGAAATGTAGGGCTGAAAAGGACCTCGAGAAGCCATCAAGTCCAGCCCCCTGCTCTGTGGCAGGACTAAGTAAACCTAGACCATCCCTGACAGGTGTTTGTCTAACTTGTTTTTTAAAGCTTTGAATGAGCGGGACACCATAACCTCCTGTGGAAGAGTATTCCAGAGCTTAACTGCCCTTATAGTTAGAAAGTTTTTCCTAATATCTAACCTAAATCTCCTGTGCTGCAGATTAAGCCCATTATTTCTTGTCCTACCTTCAGTGGACATGGAGAACAATTGAGCACCATCCTCTTTATAACAGCCCGTAGCATATTGGAAGACTGTGATCAGGTACCCCCTTAGCCTTCTTTTCTCAAGACTAAACATGCTCAGTTTTTTTAAGCTTTCCACATAAGTCAGGTTTTCAAAACCTTTTATCATTTTTGTTACTCTCCTCTGGACTCTTCCCAGTTTGTCCACATCTTTCCTAAATTGTGGTTCCCAGAATTGGACACAGTACTCCAGCTGGGGCCTCACCACTGCTGAGTAGAGCGGGACAATTACCCCTCATGTCTTACATACAACCCTTCTGTTAATACACCCAAGAATCATATTGGCCTATTTTGCAGCCTCAACACACTGACGGCTCATATTCAGTTTGTGGTCCACTATAACCCCCAGATCCTTTTCAGCGTACTAGCACCTAGACAAGGGGTGGCCAACCTGAGCCTGAGAAGGAGCCAGAATTTACCAATGACCATTGCCAAAGAGTCACAGTATTATGTCATGATTATATACGTATATGTATATGTGTGTGTGTGTATATATATATATATATATATGCACACACAATCATTATATAATTTGATAATGTATATTTATTGTGCATTTATAATGTATAGTTAACAATAACAACTTAACGTTTTACTTAGTGGGACTTCTGTCAATCTTTGCTTTCAACAATTCTCTTGAAGTTTAGTTGGTGTTCAGTTGTGCTCACACACAGCAGTTCTCTTAAGTGGCTGTCTGTCAAAACGGATCGCTGCTTGGATTTCACATGTTTGAGTGTCGAGAAAACACTCACAAAGATAGGTCGAGGCAAACATCGAGATTAATTTTAGGGCTGCGCCTCTGATGTTGGGGTATTTATCCTTTGGTACAGATTTCCAGAAAGTAAGGGTCCCCTCTGTCTTCTGAACAGATTTCAATCTGTCATCTTCCAAAAGTTCTATTATTTCCATCTGGGATGTTGCTTCGTCAGTAACTAAAGGGGGCTTCTGACAATCGGCTTCAGCACTAAGAGAGTCAATCAGAAATCTGATTTGAGGTCTTTTCTGCTGCAAATCTTGGAATCTTTCCTCAAAACTGTCCTTAAGATCTTTAATCATGCTCGCATATCTAGTTGTGCTCCGTTTTAGGGGTTCTGCTGCATCTTCTTTTGATCTGTCTGGAAGTTTTGACCTTGAGGGAAAGTGTGTCAGCTCTCCCTTAAGCATTTGTCTGTGAAACAACTGCAGTTTGTTCATGAACGCAAATATACTTTGCACTAGTTCAGACAGCAACCGGAATTGTCCTTGTAAGTCCACGTTTAGTTTATCCAAATGCAGCAGCATGTCTGCAAGAAATGCCAAGTCTAGAACCCACCCAGGATCTGTTAGCTCAGGGTGTATTCTTTGCTTCTCCTCCATAAACAATTTTACTGGTTCCAGGAGCTCGAAAAAATGTGAAATAACTATACCTCTCGAGAGCCATCGAACTGCGCAGTGAAATGGCAAATTGGCAGGGAAGTCGTCTTCATCCAGTTCTTTGATTAGATTTTGAAATTGTCTGTGATTGAGTGCATTTGAGTGAATGAAATTCACAACGTGCAAGACTGGTTTCATGATGTGATCAAATTTGAGATTTTTAGATCCCAGTGAAATGTCCAAAATTCAGGAAAGCTCTCATCAGACTTACAAAGCCCTACTAATCCATTCACAGATCCCCACATGAACGGAGCCCCATCTGTTGCAATGGCAGTGAGCTTCTGTAAAGGGAAGTGGTGTTTTGCAACTAACAACATCAATGCCTCCTTTAGATCTTGTCCACGAGTTCTGTCATTTAGTGGTACGATATCCAGGAGTTCTTCCCTTACAACACAGTCGTCAGACACAGTCCGGACAAATACTGATAATTGAGGTTTATCCTGTACATCGCACGACTCATCCAAAGCGATGCTCAAATACTCACACTGTTGAAGTTGAAAGTGCAGTTGCGAATCAATGTCACTGTTCAGGCCGGAGATTCTGCGTTCTATTGTGTGGTGTGAAAGCTGCAGGCCAGAAATTTTCTTCTATAGATTCTTGTTCTCTGATGACAGGATTGAAATCACATCAGTGAGGCACATTTTTATAAACTCGCCTTCAGAGTAGGGCTTTTTTGCACGGGCTATGTGCCAGGCCACATAATAGGAGGCTAATGTTACAGTCTGCGATCGTTGGTAAATCTGGTGAAGAACTGGGTTTCTACATCGGTTTGTTTTTTCAAAGTTTTCAGTTTTAAAGTGCAGAATTCAGAACCTTGTGGGAATTCTTGACCCATATGTGCCTGGCTAGAAGCAAAATGACACTGCAAGTTTGAAGTTTTGAACTGAGAGATACACATTTGGCAAAGAAGACACGTGGCCTTACCATTACGTTCAATGAAGAAGTACTTATTCTCCCACTCCTGTTGGAAGCCTCGATTTTTGTCTGTGTATTTTCTTTTCCATTTGCACTTGCCTTCCATTGTTAGATGGTGTAAGAAAAATTTTGGTTAAAAATTTCCACACCAGCTAGTAGTCACTGTGTACTTTATTCAAGGAGATAGGCTCCGGCCAGGGGTTGCTGGACACCTGGCTCTGCCCGTGGCTCCGCCTCCCACTCCACCCCTTTCACCAAGTCCCCACCCCCACCCTGACCCTTCCTGCCCCTGCCCCACCTCCGCCCCACCTCTTCCCGCCCCATTCTGTCCCCACCCCCAGTGAGTTGTTTCCTTGCTCCTCCCCCTCCCTCCCAGAGCCTCGTGGTGCGAAATGGGCAGCAGGCAAGGGGACGGAGGGGGGAGGCTGTGCACCGGGTCCTCGCTCCTCCCTCCCCCAGCGCCTCCCGCCCACTGCTCTCAGCTGTTTTGCGGCATTGTGGCGGCTCTGGGGAGGAGGCGGAGGAGCAAGGACGTGACACCCAGCCCCCCCCTTCCCTCCTGAGCTACCTCAATGCCGCGAAATAGCTGAGAACAGTGGGTGGGAGGCGCTGGGGGAGGGAGGGGGCCTGGGCGCCATGTCCTCACTCCTCCCTCTCCCTCCCAGAGCCACAACGCCACAAAACAGCTGATCGTGGCGGGCGGGCAGGAGGGAGGGAGGGCAAACGCTGATGGGGGGGCCAAGCTGGCACGCGGGAGGTGCTGGGGAAGGGGCGGGGGACTAATAGGGCTGCTGGTGGGTGCTAAGCACCCACCATTTTTTCCCCAGAGTTGGTTCCTGGCAGGAGCCGCACATTTGAAGAGCCGCATGCGGCTCCGGAGCCGCCGGTTGGCCACCCCTGACCTAGACAGTTATTTCCCATTTTATAGTAGTGCATTTGATTTTTTCTTCCTAAGTGAAGTGTTTTGCACTTGTCTTTATTGAATTTCATCTTGTTGAATTCAGACCAAGTCTCCAGTTTGTCAAGGTCATTTTGAATTTTAAACCTGTCCTCTGAAGTGCTTGCAACCCCTCCCAGTTGGTGTTATCTCCAGATTTTATAAGCATATTCTTTACTCCATTATCCAAGTCATTAATGAGCATATTGAATAATACTGGGCCCAGGACTGAGCCCTGCAGAACTCCACTAGATATGCCCTCCCAAATTGACAGCAAACCATTGATAACTACTCTTTGAGTGTGGTCTTTCAACTAGTTGTGCACCCACTGTGACATACCAGGTACAATCCAGACTAATGAACAGCTGTGTCAACCCTGCCGTGCAACCTTGGGTGCCTTACAGCACCTTGCTGAAGTAGCTCCCACCTGGACCACTCACAGACAGCCTTTCAGCATACAAGTCACACTCTGAATGTCGGTATGTAACTGCAGCCTGCCAGCCACACTTGGGTTACACTCTGGCTCTCACCAGCCTTGGCTATGTGGGTGGGTGACCCCAACACACACCTAGTCTCAGATTTTCCCCTAGAAACATAAGTCCTGTACTGCCAGAGCCCTCTCCTGGACAGTACAAATCTCCTGGGTCAGTTATTCCATTAAGGGAATAATATGACATAACTTGTAACCCCAAATAGTTACCCAGACACTTCAACTTGAACACACTGGATTAGATAAAACAGTAAAAACGAGAGATTTTAAGCGAGTATAAGTAACAAGGCATAAAAGTCAGAAATGGTTACAAGAAAAATAAAGATACGATGTTTACTAATCCCTAATTTAAACGGTGTTAGATTCAAGCAAATTTTCTCACTACATGCTTTCAACAGTCTTACTGACCAAACCCTGTAGATCAGGACCCCTCCCCCAGTGTCCAACATATGCTTCCTTTGTCATTTTAGGTGCAGTGAATACGGTAGGCAGAGAGAGAGGGGAGCCTTGAGGTGTTTGTCCCTCCTTTTTATTGTTTCAGACCCTCTCTTACAAAACATTTCCAGCTGGGCACTAGGAGACAAAGAGTCTGTGTGGAACAATGTTCCCCACTGGCTTTTTCTCACCTGTTCGGGCTTTCTTTGTTTCCCTTCCTGCTTGATGACTGTTTACTGCTTAAGCAAAGTGCACGTCCCTTTGTTTAGGACAGACCTGTTTGCCAACCTCAGTTTGGGCAGGTCTGTGGGGTTTGGGATATGTGTTAGTAACATCATACAGAGAAATCTTTTCAGTATTGCCACATATTTTATGAGGACAGCACTGACCAGCAAATTATGAGTTTTCAAATGATACTTTACAAGGAATATTTTGCACAAAAATTATTACAGTAGTGTGTAGGGTATGGATACAGGGATGGATTCTGTCACACCTACCTTACAGTAATTTCATCTAGACCATATTTCCTTAGTTTGCTTATGAGAATGTCACGTGCAACTGTGTCAAAAGCCTTATTAAAATCAAGGTATATCATGTCTACTGCTTCCCCCCATCAGCTAGGTCAGTGATCCTATAAAAGAAAAAAAACTTACAGCAAAAAAACTTCAGGACCAGACTCCAAAGAGAAACTGCTGAGCTCCAGTTCATTTGCAAATTTGACACCATCAGATCAGGATTAAACAAAGACTGTGAATGGCTATCCAACTACAGAAGCAGTTTCTCCTCCCTTGGTGTTCACACCTCTACTGCTAGCAGAGCACCTCACCCTCCCTGATTGAACTAACCTCGTTATCTCCACACTGATTTATACTTGCCTCTGGAGATTTCCATTACTTGCATCTGAAGAAGTGAGGTTCTTACCCACGAAAGCTTATGCTCCCAATACTTCTGTTAGTCTTAAAGGTGCCACAGGACCCTCTGTTGCTTCCTATAAAAGAAGTAAATTAAGTTAGTGTGGCATGATTTCTTCTTGACTTGACAAATCCAAGCTGATTATTCCTTATAACCCTATTATCCTCCAGGTGCTTTCAAACTGATTGCTTAATAATTTGCTCCAGTATCTTTCTAGGTATTGAAATTTGGCTGACTGGTCAATAATTAACAGGGTTCTCCTTGTTCCCCTTTTTAAATATAGGTACTATGCTTGCTCTTATTCAGTCTTCTGGAACCTTTCCTGTCCTCCAGGAATTCTCAAAGATAATTGCTAACGCTCTGAGATTGCTTCAGTTAGTTCCTTAAGTACTCTAGGATGAATTTCATCAGTCCCTGCTGACTTGAAAACATCTAACTTACCTAAATATTCTTTAAGATGTTCTTTCCCTATTTTGGATTGCATATCTTCCCCCTGGTTGTTAATGTTAATTGTGTTGAGTATCTGGTCATCATTAACCTTTTTAGTGAAGACTGAAGCAAAACAGTCATTAAGTACTTCAGCTTTCTTGATGTCATCAGTTATTAGCTCTCCTTCCCCACTAAGTAGAGGAACTACATTTTCCATATGATGGTTTGTGTAAAACCAAAAAGATTAGACACCCTTATCTTTAATATGGAGTAGCACCCTGTGGAGCTCCCCAGAACTTTAAAATGGAGGTGCTTCCTGGAGGACTAAGGGTGAAATCCTGGCCCCATTGAATGTGTCTCAGAAATTATCTCTTACTGAACAGCCTTTCACTCCAATCAGAATTCAGCATTTCTTTCTGGGACCTGTAGTATTCATAGACTTTACATCTATATGAAAGATAATCGTTTTTAGAACTTCACTTTAGGCGCTCTTTATATTAATGATCAAACTCTTGCAAATCACAGAATTTCTCTAATGGAAAAGTAAACGTAATAATTTTAAAGATGATTTTACCATCATTGGATAATTTGAAATTCATATTCCCATGTGCCCTGTTGCCTTTGCTTTCCTAGTCTGGTGTCTCTCTTTGAGACTTTTGCTAAGGAAGCACTGCTTCATGCCATTTATGCCAATTACACATATATGTGGTTACTTATTTATTGTTTCTGTTACTTTCAGAGAAAATTTGCTCACTTTAAAAGTAAACTGTTTTTCTAACTTCTAGCCATGTAAATCATCTTGCAATCTAAAAGTCAAACTGTGTTCTTTCTGGTTCAATGACTTATGCATCACCAGTACTAAAGATGCTCTAGATCAAGCTGTGCCCGCATTTTCACCTCTGAAACTCCATTGATTTCAATGGGACTGCACAAGTCTAATTGAGTGCAGAATATGTCCTTGAAAATTAGAATTTAGTTAACTATTCTTTTGGTGATGCATGAGCCAGAGTAGAATCTATCTTCCTCTCATAATAATACAGGCTCTATAGTGCTAAGAGTTAAAAATACTGTGATAGAAACTAATTTGCCACTAAAGCAAACATGACTAAGTACACAGAGGAATCAGATCTGTCAAGTAAAAAGATGGCATTTTCTCCTAGTCACTGTTCTGACCAGACCTGAACTTGAAATATATTCTGAATTTTTAGGCCCCTATCCTGAAACAGTTTTTCATGTGTTTATGCATGGAAGTGCTATGGCCTATGTCAACGGTGGGTAACCTACAGCCCGTGGTCAGGATCCGGCCCACTGCGGGAAGTAAGCTCAGGTTGCCAGGCTGTTAAAAGTCCAGTCAGCTCCTGGAAGCGACCGGCATGTCCCTGTGGCCCCTAGGAGCAGGGGCAATCAGGGAAGCTCCACGCGCTGCCCACACCCCCAGTGCTGGCTCTGCAGCTCCCATTGGCTGTGAACCGTGGCCAATGGGAGCTGCGGGGGCAGTGCCTGTGGGCAGCATGCACTGCACAGAGCCCCCTGGCCCCTCCGCCTTGGGGCCGGACATGGCGACCGCTTCTGGGAGCAGCACGGAGCCAGGGCAGGCAGGGAGTCTGCCTTAGCCCCCCTGTGCGGTCGACCTGGAACTGCCTGAGGTAAGCATCGCCCAGCCAGAGCCTGCACCTTGAACTCCCTGCCCCAGGTCGGAATCCCCTCCCGCACCCTAACTCCCTCCCAGACCCCACAGCCCCACCCGCACCCCAGCCCTAACCCTGAGCCTCTTCCCGCACCCAAACTCCCAGAGCCCGCACCTTCTCCTGCACCCCAACCCCCTGCCCCAGCTCTGAGCCCGCTCCTGCACTCTAAACCCCTTGGCCCCAACCTGGAGCCTCCTCCTGCATCCCAACCCCCTCATTCCCAGCCCCACCCCCAAGCCTGCACCCCCAGCCGGAACCCTCACCACCTCCCACACCCCAATCCCCTGCCCCACTCTGGAGCCCCCTCCCACACCCTGAACCCCTCATTTCTGGCCCCACCCCAAAGCCTAGGGGAATCCCCAAGCCTCCACGCCCCTGCTGTGTGGCCCGCAACTGATTTTTTCTGTAGGTCAGTGGCCCCTGATAGAAAAAAGGTGCCCCACCCCTGGCCTATGTCATATTGGTCAGAGTAGATCAGTGGTTCTAAAGCTATTTATCATTGTGGGCCGCATACGCAGCTCTCCACGTGTTATGTGGGCTGCGTCCATACATTATATATACTACCTGTATGGCCCTGGGGATGTCACATGGACGACAGCTGTGTGATGATTGGGCCGCAAGCAGCCTGTGGTCTATGGGTTGAGAACCATTGGACTAGATGATCACAGTGGTCCTTTGTGGCCTTATAATCTACAAACTGACATCCGTGGTACTAGCATGCGTGCAGGTGTCTGCAGGATCTGGACCTTAATGTTGAACATATTCTGCTCCAGTGCAAATAAGGAAAATGACACAACATGAAGGGCTTGAAGCTGTGAAGAAGCCAACAAGGTGTTGTCTGAAAATACTGAAAACTGTGATTAGCATATACAATGGTTGCCAGCTATTGAATTTGTTTTAAAAGGCTCAAGATGAGTATACTGGTGGTCCTCACCCCTGGAGCGCCCCAGGTGGCCTGTTGTAGCATTGCAATTATGACTCTGCCTCAGTTTTCCCCAGTGGGGTTCAGTAAGTCCAGTGAGGCTTATGTATATTGAACAGTACACCTTCAAAGGTCTAGTTTATTTTACCCCAAAGTGGAACATTATACAAATAGGCGTTCACTCCAGCATCTTTAGCTGGAGGGGGAGGGGGCTGAGTTAATTTTAGTCCATCGGCCCCACTTACATTTAGAACTGCTACCCGCAAGGCCCTCTTGACATGGAACCCTCTTCTAGAGCCAGTGCCTCTTTTCATGAGCTAGGGAAGTGTTTCTCCACTTGGGTCAATGTCCTCCACAGAGGTCAAACTGCAATGATCCTTCCTTAGGACAGAATATAATTCCTCTTATCTGGGGCTTCTCTTGCTATCTGGTGAAATCCTTCCACCAGGGACAGGTTCTACTGTGACTTGGCACTCCTAGCTCTTCCCTTTTGGAGCCTCTCCCACTTAGGAGCATTCTTCCTTAGTTTCCTTTGCTGGTGAGCCCCATCAGTTTGGGATCTTTCTCATTCTGGGGACGGTTCCTCTCACCGGAAGCTTCTGTTCTCTAGCCTCTACTGTGAGTAGCTGCCTTTTATCATGCCCAGGTGCTTCACTGCCTAATTAACTGCCCCAGTGAGATAATTAGTCCCGGGTGAACCTGAATTGCCTAATTCCCCTTTATGAAGTCTGTCAGAGGTGGGCTGAGCCCCTGACCCCTTCAAAAGGCCAGCTACCCTGTGACAGTGAGGAACTAGATTTTTTTGATAGTGTTACATAAAAAAATAAGGTTTTACTTCATTTTGGGGCCATATATACCTTTGAACAAAGACTAGTACATAGACAATGGGTATCTTGTTTTAAGGTTTATTTTGGAATTGTCGTGGGGGGGTATTCCTTTAATCATGATTGATTATATATAATACCATATAATATTAGAAATGGCAAGCTCAGAACACCAGAATATAGAGCACATCAGATAATTAACTGTTATTTAATGGAAAGAAATATATATTGATATATTGTACTCTGGATGGGTCAGATCTCATCACTTGTATTTTAATTTAATTTTGGAAGGCAAATCTAGCTGGGCTAAAGGAGTTCAACTGCTAGCCTATAAGGTTTGAAACATGGAAACCAAGACTTATTTTTCATTCTCAAAATCAAGTATGTGTATATTTTAATATTTTATCAGCCAGAGGTCCTTCTTTCCACATCCTGTAAATATTTTGAATAGCAAGTCTTTTATATGATTTAAGATTCTGTCACCAAAATTCTAGATTTCTCCTGATTTTCCTGTTTTAGGCTTGCCTCCTGTCCCTTCTACCTCAAGAACAAGCTTTGCAGAATTTTCCATTAGGGAACGGATGAGAGAAAAATTAAAAGCTGCAAGGGTGAGAATGCATTTATAAAGGATTTTATTGTATTTGATAGGATTTATGAAAATGTAATCAATCTTCCTTGTTTTGTGCTGCATATAATTTAATGAATTAAATTTGCCTTTGTAACTTGTTAATATAATATTTTATATCTGTACAGATTAGTTCCCAGTAGCTGGTTTTGATGTTATTTTCTAAACAAGTTAATTTGATTCTTGTTTGTAATATAAAAAATGTAATGTTTGGAAAAACCTTGCCGTTTTAACTGCGAGTCAGATCCTGCCACTTTTATGTTGAGTAAGTACTACTTTCCATGCTGGGGTCTTGTTGAAATCATTGAGGCTACTTGTGGAGTAAAATTACTGTACAGTGTAATAAAGGGAAGCAGAATCTGGCTCTTTATAATAATTTAAGATGATTATGCAGTAAAAAGAATCTTTCATTAATATTACATGGAGTAAGTAGGGCTGTTGATTAATCACAGTTAACTCACAAAAATTAATCGCGATTAAAAAAATTAATTGCGATGAAAAAAATTGTGGTTTTAATCGCACTGTTAAACAATAGAATACCAACTGAAATGTATTAAATATTTTGCATGTTTTTCTACATTTTCATATATATTGTATTCTGTGTTGTAATTGAAATCAAAGTGTATATTATTTTTTATTTCAAATATTTACACTGTAAAAATGATAAACAAAATAAATAGTATTTTCATACAAGTACTGTAATGTAATCTCTTTGTCATGAAACTGCAACTTACAAATGTAGATTTTATTACATAACTTCACTCAAAAACAAAACAATGTAAAACTTCAGAGCCTATAAGTCCACTCAGTCCTACTTTTTGTTCAGCCAATCGCTAAGACAAACAAGTTTGTTTACATTTACAGGAGATAATGCCCTCTTCTTATTTACAATGTCACCAGAAAGTGAGAACAGGCATTTACATGGCACTTTTGTAGCTGGCATTGCAAGATATTTACATGCCAGATATGCTAAACATTCGTATGCCCCTTCATGCTTCGGCCACCATTCCAGAGGGCATGCTTCCATGCTGATGATGCTTGTGAAAAAAATAATGTATTAATTAAATTTGTGACTGAACTCCTTGGGGCAGAATTGTATATTCCCTGCTGTTTTACCCGCATTCTGCCATATATTTCATGTTATAGCATGGTTATAGTTCAAGGTCTCAGATGATGACCCAGCACATGTTGTTCATTTTAAGAACACTTGCACTGCAGATCTGACAAAACACAAAGAAGGTACCAATGTGAGATTTCTAAAGATAGCTACAGCACTCGACCCAAGGTTTAAGAATCTGAAGTGCCTTCCAATATCTGAGAGGGACGAGGTATGGAGCATGCTTTCAGAAATCTTAAAAGAGCAACACTCCGATGCGGAAACTACAGAACCCAAACCACCAAAAAAGAAAATCAACCTTCTGCTGGTGACATCTGACTCAGATGATGAAAATGAACATGCATCAGTCCTCCCTGCTGTGGATTGTTATCCAGCAGAACCCGTCATCAGCATGGACTCATGTCCTCTGGAATGGTGGTTGAAGCATGAAGGAACATATGAATCTTTAGCTCATTCGGCATGTAAATATCTTGCGATGCCGGCTACAACAGTGCCATGAGAACATCTGTTCTCACTTTCAGGTGACATTGTAAGCAAGAAGTGGGCAGCATTATCTCCTGAAAATGTAAACGAACTTGTTTGTCTGAGCGATTGGCTGAACAAGAAGTTGGACTGAGTGGACTTGCAGGCTCTAAAATTTTACGTTGTTTTATTTTTGAATGCAGTTTTTTTTTGTACATAATTCTACATTTATAAGTTCAACTTTCATGATAAAGAGATTGCACTACAGTACTTGTATTAGGTGAATTGAAAAATACTATTTCTTTTGGGTTTTTTTACGGTGCTAATACTTGTAATCAAAAATAAATATAAAGTGAGCATTGTACACTTTGTATTCTGTGTTGTAATTGAAATCAATATATATGAAAATGTAGAAAACATCCAAAAATATTTAAATAAATGGTGTTCTATTATTGTTTAACAGTGCAATTAATTGCAATTGTTATATGACCAAAATTTCTTTTTGTTTTTTCTTAGTCTAAAGCAGAAAGTGCTTTACTGCAAGAAGGTCCAAGTCCAAGACCAAGGCACTTAAAAAGCCTCAGGCAGAGAGAGTCAGAAACCAGATGGGATAAAGAGGTGAGAAATACAATGTGTATGTGTGCATGCTCCATATGCTGTCATTTGAACAAGAAAGTGAAGGTAATAAAACTGTCAGTTGTTTGAAAGCCATTGTGTAAGATCATTTTTATTGCTCTTTTTTATATTGTCTGCTAGACAGAAAGCCAGATATCCGGGATTTTTCAAGAATTAGCTAGTTAACAGGAGCCTTTCCAATTAATGTATTTCATGTACATGCTATACATACAGTATTAAATTTCCTCTTATTATAGCATAGACTTCAAGTGAGGCTTCTGTCACCTAGAGATTAGCCTTTCCAAGCTCTGTGCTCCTGTTTTACCATGTTTTAAGATACATAATTGCTATACTTGAACCAAAAGGAGTATTTTATCTGTAAATAGTGTGCTTTTATATTTTATTTCTGTTAGAGGTTACACAGATAAAGCTATAGCTTTATATAAAGGTACAAAGCTATAACAGCTAAAGAACTCTCACTTTTTAGACGTATTTCTTTGTTAGTATTTTGCATCCTTTGATTCCTAACCCCTTTAGGTTGATAAGGGGGCAGGGCTCACTGAGGCTACATCTACACTACAGGGGGGGGTCGATTTAAGATACGCAAATTCAGCTACGCGAATAGCGTAGCTGAATTCGACGTATCAGATCCGACTTACCCTGTTGTGAGGACGGCGGCAAAATCGACTGCCGCGGCTCCCAGTCGACGGCGCTTACTCCCACCTCCACTGGTGGAGTAAGCACGTCGATTCGGGGATCGATTGTCGCGTCCTGACGAGACGCGATAAGTCGATCCCCAAGAGATCGATTTCTACCCGCCGATTCAGGCGGGTAGTGTAGACCTAGCCTAAGGGAGAACAGGGTTTAAAAAGTCCATTCCAAAGCCACCAGGGGAGCTAGCAAGCAGGAGCAGCAATTGGGAGTTTTGCGAGGCAGTTCTCCAGGTGAGGGAGGAGAGACTACATGATCCTCGAGGTGAGTTTGTCTGTTCGGTTGCTTGCTTGCCATGTTCTTGCTTGATTAAATATTACAATGTGGTGTATTGTGGGGGCTGCGTGCTGAGCCTACTGACATGCTAGGCTAGATAATGAGGCTCTAGCCTGCTGTCCTTTGGTCCCTAGCTGCTTTAGAATCACTTGACAAGCGGGTGGGGTTAACTCAGGGAGAACTGAGATTTTAAAAATCAGGTCCTAAACTACTGGAGGAGATAGCAAACAGGGGAGTTGTGAGGCATGTGAGAGGCAGATACACCTAACAAACATACTCTGAACTTAGACCACTAACACCCCCACCTCCCCCCACAAAAATACCAACCAACCAAAAAAAACCCCTGAAGACTAAAAGTAATGCAGGCAGTAGTCCAGCATCAGAGTGAGGGCGATCTAGTTTATTGCACTGAGTGCAGCATATACGATTACCTGTCTTTTGGGCAGGTGTGCATACGGTGCAAGCAACTCACGGCCCTTAGAGACACAGTATTGGCTCTTGAGACCAGAGTGGGTGAACTGGAGGAGCTAAGGGAGACAGAGGTACACAGAGAAGAGTTTCACAGACACCATAGATAGGTCTCACCCTTGAGTCTGGCGTGCCTTCATGCTGTAAGGGAGGATGAAAGTCTTGGGGAAGAGGAACATCAAGCTGGAGTGGTGGGAAACAAACCCATAGTTGGGACCCTCCTTGCAGATGGTGTCATTGTATCCTCTCACAGAGAGGATACCCCTTCTGGGGAGGGAATCCAAGTTACTAGGAAGAAGAAGGTAATAATAATGGGTGATTAGATTATAAGAAACATAGATAGTTGGGATTGTAATAATTGGGAGAACCTCATAATAAATTGCCTGCTGCAATGGCTGTGGATCTCACAAGACAGACGGATGTGCAGTGCTGGGGAGGAGCCAGTGGGTGTGGCATATGTAGGTACCAATGATGTAGGCAAAGGTAGGAGAGTGATCCTGCAGGCCAAATTTAGGCTGCTAGGTAAGAGATTAAAGTCCAGGACCTCTCCATGGTAGCATTCTCTCATATGCTTCCAGTTCCACCTGCTGGGCCAGGAAAGCAGGCAGAATCGCAGGGTCTCAATGTGTGGATAAGACAATGGCGTAGGGAGGAGGGTTTTGAGCTATTAGGAACTAGGGAACCTTTTGGGAAAGGAATAGCTTATACAGGAAGGATAGGCTCCACCTAAACCAAAAGGGAAACAGACAGCTGGCTTGTAAAATGAAAAAGGTTGTAGAGGATTTTTTAAACTAAAGGCTGGGGAAAAGTTTATGGATGCAAAGGAGTACAAGGTTCAGATGGAGACATCTCTTAGGGATGAATTTATTAAAGGGGGAAATTTATATGTTAGTAAAGAGAATAGGAAGTTGGTAAAGTACAAGTAGGAGCAAATGGGGACAGTCGAACATGAGAGTTCCATTTAAATGTAACACATAAAGGCAAACAACTGAATACAGTAACTCTTCACTTAAAGTCGTCCCGGTTAATGGTGTTTCGTTGTTACATTGCTGATCTATTAGAAAACATGCTAGTTTAAAGTTGCGCAATGCTCCCTTATAACATCGTTTGGCAGCTGCCTGCTTTGTCCACTGCTTGCAGGAAGAGCAGCCCGTTGGAGCTAGCTGGTGGGGGCTTGGAACCAGGGTGGACTGGCTCCCCCCCATCAGCTTCCCGTTCCCCTAAGTTCCCTGTGCGGCAGCCGCCCAGCAGGCTAGCAGTTGCCAGCAGTTCAGCTGTCCCTCCCCCCACTGCCATGTGCTGTTCCTGCCCTCTGCCTTGGAGCTGCTCCCCGGAGCCTCCTGCTTGCTGTGCAAGGAGGAAGTGGGGGGCTAATGTCAGGGTGTCCCCCTCCTCCCTGCTCCTGCCCCCCGCTTACCCCATCTCCATAGAGCAGGGAGAGGGGGGACGGACACGACAGGGCTCAGGATGGAGGGAGCTTCCTGGCAGCAGCTTCTGTCTCAACTTGCTGATCTACTTAAAAAGTTAGTGTACTTAGAGTGGGGTCAGCGTACTTAAAGGGGCCTTGTGCATCTCTCTCTCTCACACACACAGGGTATGTGTCTCTGTCTCGATCTGCTATGCTGTCTCCCCTCCCTCCATTCGTGCTGCCTTGTAGAGTGTGAGGCTACATTAACAACAATGGGTTAACCCTTGAGGGCTCAGCTGATTGCTAGTTCATCATTTAGGAGTAAGGCATTCCCTGCAAAATATCCTACCCTCTGACTTCACCACCTCAACCAAATTTCACAATCATCATCGCTGTGTACCAATATTAAATTGTTTGTTTTAAAACTTGTACTGTGTGTGTGTGTGTGTGTATATATATATATATATATATATATATATAATATAGTCTTTTGTCTGGTAAAAACAATTTCACTGGAACCTAACCCCCCCTATTTACATTAATTCTTATGGGGAAATTGGATTCGCTTAACATTGTTTCGCTTAAAGTCGCACTTTTCAGGAACATAACTACAACATTAAGTTACTATATTGACAAAATGTTCAAGGGCTTATATACAAATGTTAGAAATTTAAATTCTAAGATGGATGAACTAGAGAGCCTGGCATTAAATGAGGATATTGATATAATAGGCATCATGGAAACTTAGTGAAATGAGGATAATCAGTGGATGCAATAATTCCAGTGTACATAATATATAGGAATAACAGTAGGTCGTGCTGGTAGGTGAATGTAGTATCCACTTCCGGTTTCAAAAAATGTTGTTTCTGTCCCTCCTTTCATAATCAGGATCAGACAAATTTCATTAAATGGTTTGAGTAGTTTTGTTTGCTTTAGAAGAGAAAAGAGTTAACTGTAACTAGCAAATGCACCCACTTTCTAATAAACATTTGATCAGAATAAAATTACACAGTGAACATGCAACAGTAAATCTGTATACTCAACTACTCACCACCTTCATTTTGATGTGTCTGTAAATAACTTGTATGATAACTTTAAAGATTTTTTTTATGCAGTCTGATGAAGATGAGTCAAGACACATGCAAGAGGATGAATCCCAGATGTCTTCTAGAGTCAAGTTTCGTGATTCTGTCAAAAAACTCAAGCAAAAGTCACATGTAAGAATCATTTTCCTTAATTACAGTAACCTTTACTTACCTCAGTGGGGCTCGGTGTGGCTGCAGGATTTTCACTGGGTGGAGCAGCTGGCAGGATTGGGAGCTTAATTTGAAAAATGCCCTCCCCATTGTCAGGGTGCTTAGGAACATAATAAACAATTAAAATATGATCATCTTCATAAATACCCATAGCAACTCTGCCAACAAATATTAAAAATAGCCACAAAAATCTCTGATAAAAGAAAACATGAATTGTGAAATCAGAACAATGTGGGCCCAGGGACTGGGGCCCATAGGAGCTCTCACTTCTTGTTAGACATTTCTCTCATTGATTCACAGCCACAACACTATTCCTACATATTACATGTGTGTAAATACTGCTGTTAATTGGGTCACTGGGTATAAATTTTAAAGATTAGTTCTGCCTATTAGGGACAGATTTTGACTCTGTGTGAGGGGCAGGAGAGTCCCACAACTTGTGCTGCTTGAGTTCAGGCACAGGTGGCATCATATCACTGCCAGCTGTGCTACATGAGGCAGGACTGGACAATGTCTTTCCACCCTATCCCTTCAGTACTGGCTGGCAGAGTCTGGGGCCTTCAGCATGGGAGATGTAGAAGTCACTTCTCATTGTGCTCCTCTAAACTCCCTCAGAGGGCATTGTTCCAGCCTGTGATTTCTGTGTGCAAAATATCTCTCAAAACTGCTGTTTGTATGATGCCCTTCTATCTACCTTTCACATCCACAACATAATCCTAGTCTCTGATCATTTCCCAAGTATGTTTGTATTTAAAAGATGAGCAAGTAAAAACTGAAGCAGTTGATATTTAAAAATCTTACTATAAATGTTTTATTAAGTAGTAGAGGTATTAGTGGAAAAGAGTTTGATATATAAACTGTTTAACAGATGCTTGTATCAGAGGGGTAGCCGTGTTAGTCTGAATCTGTAAAAAGCAACAGAGGGTTCTGTGGCACCTTTAAGACTAACAGAAGTATTGGGAGCATAAGCTTTCGTGGGTAAGAACCTCACTTCTTCAGATGCAAGTAATGGAAATTTCCAGAGGCAGGTATAAATCAGTATGGAGATAACGAGGTTAGTTCAATCAGGGAGGGTGAGGTGCTCTGCTAGCAGTTGAGGTGTGAACACCAAGGGAGGAGAAACTGCTTCTGTAGTTGGATAAAGCAACAGAGGGTCCTGTGGCACCTTTAAGACTAACAGAAGTATTGGGAGCATAAGCTTTCGTGGGTAAGAACCTCACTTCTTCAGATGCAAGTAATGGAAATTTCCAGAGGCAGGTATAAATCAGTATGGAGATAACGAGGTTAGTTCAATCAGGGAGGGTGAGGTGCTCTGCAAGCAGTTGAGGTGTGAACACCAAGGGAGGAGAAACTGCTTCTGTAGTTGGATAGACATTCACAGTCTTTGTTTAATCCTGATCTGATGGTGTCAAATTTGCAAATGAACTGGAGCTCAGCAGTTTCTCAACAGTTGAGAAACTGCTGAGCTCCAGTTCATTTACAAATTTGACACCATCAGATCAGGATTAAACAAAGACTGTGAATGGCTATCCAACTACAGAAGCAGTTTCTCCTCCCTTGGTGTTCACACCTCTACTGCTAGCAGAGCACCTCACCCTCCCTGATTGAACTAACCTCGTTATCTCCACACTGATTTATACCTGCCTCTGGAGATTTCCATTACTTGCATCTGAAGAAGTGAGGTTCTTACCCACGAAAGCTTATGCTCCCAATACTTCTGTTAGTCTTAAAGGTGCCACAGGACCCTCTGTTGCTTTTTACAGATTCAGACTTACACGGCTACCCCTCTGATGATTGTAGTTGGATAGACATTCACAGTCTTTGTTTAATCCTGATCTGATGGTGTCAAATTTGCAAATGAACTGGAGCTCAGCAGTTTCTCTTTGGAGTCTGGTCCTGAAGTTTTTTTGCTGTAAGATGGCTACCTTTACATCTGCTATTGTGTGGCCAGGGAGGTTGAAGTGTTCTCCTACAGGTTTTTGTATATTGCCATTCCTGATATCTGACTTGTGTCCATTTATCCTCTTGCGTAGTGACTGTCCAGTTTGGCCAATGTACATAGCAGAGGGGCATTGCTGGCAAATGATGGCATATATAACATTGGTGGACATGCAGGTGAATGAGCCGGTGATGTTGTAGCTGATCTGGTTAGGTCCTGTGATGGTGTTGCTGGTGTAGATATGTGGGCAGAGTTGGCATCGAGGTTTGTTGCATGGGTTGGTTCCTGAGTTAGAGTTGTTATGGTGCGGTGTGTGGTTGCTGGTGAGAATATGCTTAAGGTTGGCGGGTTGTCTGTGGGCGAGGACTGGCCTGCCTCCCAAGGTCTATGAAAGTGAGGGATCATTGTCCAGGATGGGTTGTAGATCACTGATGATGCGTTGGAGAGGTTTAAGCTGAGGACTGTAGGTGATGGCCAGTGGAGTTCTGTTGGTTTCTTTTTTGGGCCTGTCTTGTAGCAGGAGGTTTCTGGGTACACGTCTGGCTCTGTTGATTTGTTTCTTTATTTCCTTGTGTGGGTATCGTAGTTTTGAGAATGCTTGGTGAAGATCTTGTAGGTGTTGGTCTCTGTCTGAGGGGTTGGAGCAGATGCGGTTGTACCTCAGCGCTTGGCTGTAGACGATGGATCGTGTGGTGTGTCCGGGGTGGAAGCTGGAGGCATGAAGGTAGGCGTAGCGGTCGGTGGGTTTTCGGTATAGGGTGGTGTTAACGTGGCCATCGCTTATTTGTACTGTGGTGTCTAGGAAGTGGACCTCCCGTGTAGATTGGTCCAGGCTGAGGTTGATGGTGGGGTGGAAGCTGTTGAAATCATGGTGAAATTCTTCCAGGGTCTCCTTCCCATGGGTCCAGATGATGAAGATGTCATCAATATAGTGTAGGTAGAGAAGGGGCGTGAGTGGACGAGAGCTGAGGAAGCGTTGTTCCAGGTCAGCCATAAAAATGCTTGATTTCAATGTTTTGGTGTTTGTGTGATATATTTTTCAATGATTCATAAACATTATTGCTGTTACTCATGAAAGGATAGTTTTAGCTGTTTTACTTGTATTAAAAAAATTGTAAACATGATCTTAAATAAATGATACCTTCTCTCCTTAGGTCCAGACTGATTTTCCTTCTGCTGAAGAAGCATATAATTTTTTTACTTTCAATTTTGATCCTGAACCAGACAATATAAAGGATGAAACTAAGAGCAAAAAAAAGAGTGAATCAAATCAGGAGGAAGAGGAAGGGGAAGAACAGGAATCTATAGTAAGCCATCAGCAAGAACAAACAGAGGATGAAATGGTACAAATCATAGACACACTTTTTCATATTTTTATTCAGACTTTTTATGCTAACTTTTGTTTATCCATTTAATAAAAACTGACTTATTTCATAATTTATTTTAAAAACAAAACGTTGGGATTACATTTTCAAAACACTGAGATGAGGTAGAAGTTGATTTCTTTGCAGTTAGTGCTTTTTCTTTAGTAGTGAAGTACTTCTTGCTTAAAAACTACATAACAAATAATTGACACTCTTGATGCAGAAGCCTTGTAAGGCTGCATAGCCATATATGAAAAAATAGAGTTTCATAGTAAACTGAACAAATCAGTAGACATTGTATCAGTAGGTGTCAATTTCACCTGAGGCTAATATTGCATGTTTATTAAAGAGACTGAAAAAAAAATTATGACAGGCTACTTTTTCAAGACAATATGAAATTAGGATGACAAGACATAAAGGAAAAGTGATTATAGTTGATAATACAAGATGGTAACTACAGGTCTGATTCGTCCACCCTTTCTCACATTGAGCAGTATCTTCCTCCACAAATTGTCCCATTCATTCCAAAGGGATTACTGGCAGACTAGTGTACTACATACTCAATGTCAGTAAGGGTGGTAGAATCTGTCCCATTTAACATATTTGTTAGTAAACTGTACATTTTGTTAAAATGAAATGGAGTTTCTATTTCCAATACTCTAATATATAGTAACTTGCTAACATCTTGAGTAAACTGTGATGATATTGATTTTGATTATTCCAGTGTATGAATGTAAATAACTAGCTTTACCAGATACAGTACAGCCTCGCTATAATGCCTTTCATAATAATGAACCTTTGAATATAATGAACCCGGTCCCTGGATCTCACCTTGAGCCCTGCTGCTGTGGCAGGGGCTGACAGCTCCTCCAGCCCCCGTCGCAGCCCCAGGGCTGGAGGAGCTGTCGCCCCCGCATCCCCCACGGTGGTTCTCTTTTGCTGTAACGAACCCCTGGCTATAAAGAATAAATGGCTTGGATCCTGAGGGGTTCGTTATAGCAAGGATGTACTGTACAGCATAATTTAAATAAAACCCATTTTTCTGTTTGCATGCAAAATTGTGAGATTGATGTCTTCCAGACCTGAATTTCATACTAAATAAAAGAACTAATACATTTTTACATATAAAATATAGGATGAAGAGGACTGCCTTGTTAATGATAGAGAAGATTTATTCATTATAGATCAAATGGCTCGTGATTTTCTAGTAGTAAAACCTGCAGATTACAAAAGCTATTCTGAGCGATTACAGAAGGAAAGAGAAATTTTGTTCACTCCAAGCATCCTAACAGGTATGATATGCATTTTTTCTTTTGTTGTTTAATTTAACTGTAATATAACATACTCTAACCTCCAATAGCACCTGTTATCTGAGGATCTCTGTGGTACTGTAGGTACAGCCAGAGGAATCTGTGGCTGAGGGGGAGTCTTGAAGCACAGAGACCTAACTAAATTGTCTCATATGTTAGACTTTCATAGAATCATAGGACTGGAAAGGATTTCAAGAGGTCACCTAGTCCAGTCCCCTGCACTCATGGCAGGACTAAGTATTATCTACACAATTCCTGACAGGTGTTTGTCAAACCTGCTCTTAAAAATCTCCAATGATGGAGATTCCACAACCTCGATAGGCAGTTTATTCCAGTGTGTAACTACCCTGACAGGAAGTTTTTCCTAATGTCCAACCTAAACCTCCCTTGCTGCAATTTAAGCCCATTGCTTCTTGTCCTATCCTGCCTGTCAAAGAAAGCTATTAGGTTGGTTTGACATGATTTGTTCTTGACAAATCGATGCTGACTCTTATTTCTCAACTTATTATCTTCCAGGTGTCTGCAAATTGCTTGCTTTATTATTTGTTCCATTATCTTTCCAGGTGCTGAAGTTAAACTGATCCGTCTGTAATTCCCCAGGTTGTCCTTATTTCCCTTTTTATAGTTGGGCACTATATTTGCCCTTTTTCAGTCCTCTGAAATCTCTCCCATCTTCCATGACTTTTCAAAGATAATCACTAATGGCTCAGATATCTCTTCAGTCAGTGGCGCTGGAACACTTTTAATAGGGGGGGTGCTGAAAGCCAGCCTCCTTACCACCAACCCCCCCCGACCTGACCCTGGGCATGAGGCCAGCAGCCTGAACCCCGGGGGTGCTGCAGCACCGCCCGCACTCCTAATTCCCATGCCTAAGTCTTCAGTCAGTTCCTTGATTATTCTAGGATGCATTTCATCAGGCCCTGGTGACTTGAAACATCTAACTTGTCTAAGTAATTTTTAACTTTTTCTTTCCCTACTTTAGCCTCTGATTCTACCTCATTTTCACTGGCATTTACTGAAACTGAAACAAAAAAATCATTTAACACTTCTGTCATTTCCACATTTTCTGTTATTGTTTTCCCCCTTTCATTGAGTAACGGGCCTACTCTGTCCCTGGTCTTCCTCTTGCTTCTAATGTAGGTATACAATGTTTTCTTTTTACCCTTCATGTCTTTAGCTAGTTTAATCTCGTTTTGTGCCTTGGCCTTTCTAATTTTGTCCTTTCATATTTGTGTTATTTGTTTATATTCATCCTTTGTCATTTGACCTAGTTTCCACTTTTTGTAGGTCTCTTTTTTGAGTTTCAGATAATTGAAGATCTCCTGGTTAAGCCAGGGTGGTCTCTTGCCATACTTCCTATCTTTCCTACGCTGTGGGATAGTTTGCTCTTGTGCCCTTAATAATGTCTCTTTGAAAAACTGCCAACTGTCTTCAATAGTTTTCCACCTTAGACTTGCTGAGAGTCACACTAAGCAACCTTAGGAGCTCGCTAACTTAGTGGTCACGTTTCCCAAAATCCAGCGTTGAGGCAGGAGCCATTGCCAAGTCCACTCACTGGGTCTGCTAAGTCCTCAAAAGCTTTTGCTTCCCAGCCTCTTTCTGTGAAGGAGGAGGAAGAAGAAATAGAGCCATCAGTCTCTCAACTCTTCTCAAACCCATTACCAGTATGTGCTAGCATTGGTATCTGGATCTTTCTCAATGTCAACATCTTTGATGTTGGTATTCTTGAGTTCTCAGTTCTGGATGCTTTGCGTCAGACAGCTTCAGCTTTCAATTGCCTCAGTGTTGGCGATTATATTCTTGATTTAGTGGAGAAAACAGACTGATAATTAGACCTGTGCTCCTTATATACACCCCGATATATATACCCGATTGTATAGAAAGGTGAGGAGTGAGGACGTAGTTAGTGTGGGTGTACAGCCCCAGTGGGTGCTGCTATCTAGAAAGTTTTGAGTTCGTGCCCCAGAGTGCATGAATCAGCTATACTGGGAAATAATGCAGGCTATGCCCAAAAATGAACAAACAACGTCAAAACACTATCACCAGTAGAATGTTGTTATAAATTGATACTATAGATCTGTCCTTATTATGGAATAAGAGCTGCTTTGGTTATGTACAATATTAGTTATTGCCATCAGGCAAATTTCACAGACAGCATTTTTAGGGTATTCCCTTTGCAGCAGCAAAATATCAATGTAGTTTTTAAAAAGCAGTATAGGTCCTTAGAAAGCTGATAAATTATATCTCCAGTTATAAAATATCTTACATATTTGAATATTTGATTGCTCTTTAGTGCCTATGTCTCAGAAGGTGCCTGAAAACATGCAGCCGAGGTACCTAGAAGATGAGGGTCTTTACACAGGAGAAAGGCCCATTGTGTCACTATCTAATCAAAACATTCTAGAGAACAGAATATTGACACAGGGGCAGGTAAGTCACCACTACATTATTACTTGTGTCTGGTTCAGGTTCTTTTTATGTCACAAACAGGAGTGTTCAAAATTCAGACCCTTTCCTTATGATGTTTATTAATTTTTTATTTTGTTACCCTTCAGGTGAAGCATGAATAATCAGGTTAGCATATGGGCCACATATATTTAAAAAAACTGTCTGAGAACAGTATCAGAATTTTGGAAGGTTTTTATTAGAAAGTAAGCATTTTGGGGGGAATTGACAACAACGGAGTGCTTCAGGCCAGGTACCTCCCACCCAAACTGTATCTTTCAACAGAGAACAAAAATGTGTTTTCTTTGTCTCTGGCAATGTTCTGCGGGTATTAGTGCAATAACAGGTTAAATCCAAAATTATCTTAAGAAGGTATTGTTAGGCAATGTGGCCTATCAAATGGAGCATTGGACTGGGACTTAGAAGACTTGGGTTCTATTTCCAGCTCTGCTAGTAGCCTGGTGGGTGACCTTGAGTAAGTCATATCACTGCTCTGTGCCTCAGTTTCCCATCTGCAAAATGGGGATAATGATAATGAACTCTTTTATAAAGTGCTTTGCTATCTGCTGATGAAAAGTGTTATGTAAGAGCTGGTTATTGTTATTATTTATTAGAAAATTAAAGTAAATCAAAAGTGAGCACTATAAAATTTAATTTAAGATTTGCATAACATCTTGGTTAGACAGATTAAGAACATCAGAACAGCTATACTGGGTCAGACCAATGGTCGATCTAGACCAGTATCGTGTCTTCTGACAGTGGCCAATGCTAGGTGTTTCAGCGGGAATGAACAGAACAGGTAATCATCGAGTGATGCATCCCCTGTCGTCCACTGCCAGCTTCTGGTACCCAAAGGCTAGGGACTCCCAGAGCACGAGATTGGATCCTTGACCATCTTGGCTAATAGCTACTGATGGACCTATCCATTAAATTTCTTGTAGTTTTAGCGATATCAGCAAGCATGCCATTTGCATCATACGCCTTGTCTACATTAGCATGTTTCTTAAAATGTGCAGGGTTGGGAGATTAAGAAAAATGGTAGCATAGGGAGGGTTCAGGCAGGATCCTTAGATGTATCTCCTTTGGGTCTGGGGCTTGTGAGTAGACTGCAGTATACTCGGAATTTTCTGTTTGAATCAACTAAAACACATGGGGGATGCCAGTCACAAGTTACTCATGCTTAAATTGTTCTGCTAATTTCTTCCTTAAAGAAAAAGATTTAAAAGCTAAGTGTCTCCAGAAATGTGGAATCTTATTTTCTGGAATAATAGTATAATTGCAAGTCATTCCCATATAAAAGTTACAAAAAATGTTATCTCACTTTATTATTCATAGGGAAAAAGGTGGTTTGGAGATGATGGCAAACTCTTAGCGTTGCCTAGTCCAATTAAACAATCTTCTACGAGACCTCCAATATTTTCATTGGAGGAAGGCATAGAACCAGAACTTGAAACATTGTATAAAAAGGTAGGTTGCATTTCATATATGTCGTTACTGTGACACCATTTAATATTGGTTACTATACACTCAGGAATCCTTAACTATGAAATGTTATGACTAATTCAAGGATTTGTCTACAATGGGTGTCTTACACTGTTATGGCTAGACCAGTCCAAACCCCCTAAATGTGGTGTCCTCATGTAAAAAGTGACTTGCACTGAGTTAAGCTGTACCAGTTCAAGTGTCTTTTTACATTGGTGCAGCAAATCTAGCCTAGGAGTTTGCACAGTGAAGCTGCATTGGTGTTGCTACACTTTTACAAAGAAAAAAATAATCTAGTGTGGACAGATTCAAACAGGCTCAGTTTTCTTCAGTGACTCTATTTCTTAAAGCTTTCTTTCCTTCTTTGGAAAAACCATGACACATTAACATATAACAAGGCTTTCACTTTTGTGAGATGAGAATTCTTCCAACTGCTGCTGCGCTACCAGTCTGAAAGTTGTTCATCAGCTGGCCCTAGTGACAATTACAAACACATAATTCTCCATCAAATCCAGTTCCACAGGTCTATTAATGGGCCTGCAATGCAGAAAGAGGCAAAACTAAATCTGCACTTCATTGACGGGAGGACTAACCGTACTCATCTGGAGATGCTTTCCAGTCTCTGTTCTGCCTCCACAGTGCAGGCATGTTGGCTAGGGGTAAAATTGCAAAAATACCTAATTCCCATTTTCAAAAATAACTTAGGCCCCTAGGTTAGGAGTGTAAGTCCTGCTGAATTTCGGTGAGAAAGCTCATATGTGTCCAAGTCACTTTTGACAATGGGACTTCAGCTCCAAAGTCACTTATGGCCTTTTGAAAATTTTACCCAATATCTCTCCCGCTGCAGAGCTGAAACAAAGGCAAACCAAAGAAAATCAAATTAAAAAAAAGAAAAATGTAAGAAAAACAGGGCTCTTGTCCTCTACAATCCCTGAATTGATTTCAGGTTTGATTCTCTGACCAAAAGGGGAGCATCACCAGTGCATTATTCCTTCCCGAGGGACTCTGCCTGGTCAGAACAGCTATATAAGATGGTGAATAAGCTTGTTGAGAAGACAAAGCATATGCTCATCTGGTTCTGCGCTGGAGCCCCTTGCTGAGTACTTCAAGTACATAGGCAAGCTGTGTCGACTTTTGTCAGGAGGTAGCAAGGGCATAATGATCAGCCAGGCCAGAGGTTTCCTTGGTCCCTCTCACCATGCCTGGAGAGGAGCAGTGCAGCAGCTGAAGTCCTCTTGGCTCTGACAGAGAGGCTGCCAGCTGCACTCCATCACCACCCACCCTAGTTGTGATTGTACTTGTACGTGGAATATTTGATCAGCCATCCCAGCTTCAGGCTCTTAAGAAGAGATCAGCTGAGGCCAGTAAGGAGCGCATTGTGCTCTTCTGCCAGTCCTGGTTGCAGTTGCTTTTCTGTGAGGAATATCTGATCAGCCACTCCTGACTCCCTTTGGGCAGTGGAGGGCTGTTGCGAAGCAGCTGAATCTCCTAGAAGACATTGTAGATAGTGGTAGGGGGATGCAAAGTCCAAAACACTGTCCCTAATATCCTTTCCCCTTGAACTCAAATCACAGATCTCACTGGGCCTGACTAACATGAGTATTCCCCTGCAGCATTATGGGGAAGCAAAGTGGCCTTTTCACCTCTTCTGGTCATACCAGTATAACTAGAGGGAAAGCCACTCCTCCAGAAGAAAGCAGAGCACACCCCAAACCAACTGACCAGGAAGAGATTTGGTGGGCTTTCCTGCTCCCAATTCAAGCTTCTCCATATGGCTCCTTCAGTGCCCAGTCTGAGCAAAATCTCCAGTTCAGAGTCAGACTAATTCACTTTGCAGGCTGCGGGCTATTTGGCATCTCAAGCGTCCTTGAACTCAAGACGAATTCCTTGGTGCTTCCTCTTCCTGCCTGAAGCTATTCCTCCTCCCAAAGAGAAGCTGCCAAGCACTTGATGTTGGTCACATCAAGTTGTTTAGGAAATCTAAGGCCCTCTTTGTGTTATGTCACTCAACATCAAAGGGGTAGAAGCCTGTATCAAGGTGGATCCTTTGGGCCATTTTGGAGGACTACAGAGTAAGATCTGCCTCTTCCCTCTAATATCTGGGCTCATTTCCTAAGTCATGGCAGCTTCCTGGGCTGAAAATTCCTTATGAGGAAATGTGTAAAGCAGCCAATTGGTTTTCCCTGCGTATGTTCACTGAGATCCATATACTGGTTCTGTGGACCTGAATTTGATGGTGAATAGGTAAGGCCCTACTTGAATTGTGGGATGATTGTCAAAAGAATGCGGCTAACTTGCAGACAAGCCATGGAAAATTGCAGAAAAGTAATAATGGACCTTATTTGTGGCAATAAAGTCCATTATTATTATTATTATTTTCCACTGTTGGCCGCCCGGGGCTAAGAGTGGGGGCTCTTGCTGTCGGGCGCCTGGGACTAACAGCGGGAACATGGTGCTGATAGCAGGGGCACCCACTGTCAGCCGCCCAGGGCTGAGAATGGGGGTTCCCGCTGTTGGCCACCTGGGGCTGAGAGCTGGGGCTGACAGTGGGAACACGGGGCTGATAACAGGGGATCCCACCGTCAGCCGCCCTGGGCTGAGAGTGGGGGTTCCCGCTGTTGGCCGCCCGGGGCTGAGAGCTGGGGGCTGGGGCTGATGACAGGAACATGGGGCTTGCATGTCAAAATAGTGGTGGAAGCCTAACATTGCGGAATCTGCAATATCACAAGTTAAGTAGGGCCTTACGAATAGGAGAATTTTTCTTGCTGGCTGAAAATTTCCTTTTTTCAAGAATCCAGATCCACAGATTCAATCTATCCTATGTTGATTGGGATGCAAATGAGTTGTATTCATATGTTTCTATTTAACTAGTTTGGCTGTACCTATTTGCTCTGCACTGGGTTTATTAGTGTTCTTGAGTATTGTTTATTAGTGTTCTTGAGTATTGTTTTCCTAAGCAATACTTATCATGTAACTTTTAGTCAAGAGTAATTGAAGTTATTGAGCAGGACATTCAGGTGAGTTTGCCATTGATGGACAGATCCGGTTCTGCCTTTTTTTTTTTTTTTTTAAACAGTGTAGTGTAAAAGATCTGTTGGTAGGTCTGTGGATCTGGATTCATAAAGAAAGGATTTTTTTGATTAAACAAGACACATTTTTCTGTTCTAAAAACTCAGGTACAGGCACATTATGATTAGGTATAGACAAGTGGGTTATTGCCTGTCACATGACCATCTTTACAAGCTCTAATGCACACATCAGAATAGTCTTAAATATTTCACTCTTTTCTTTTCTTCATTTCAGGCAATGAAACCTATGCATGCCAACCAATATATTGTTGGATCCGGGGACCCTCAGGGACAGTTTCAACTGGACATTGATATTTCTGGGTTAATATTCACCCATCATCCCTGTTTTAGCCGTGAACATGTTCTGGCAGCCAAACTGGCTCAGTTGTATGATCAATATCTAGCAAGAAGACAGCAAAACCTTACCAAACTCCTTACAGATAAGGTATTTTCATTTTATGCTCTAGCTTGTTGAGATACTCAGTAGCTAGTTTAAGGTTAAAACTGAATTTGAGTCTTCAAAATGTAGCAATGTAACTTCTAGTTTTGTGTCATGAATAATATATTTTGTTGAAAATAATCCTGTTTTTCTATAAAGTTTTAACCCCCCCCCCCCAATATTTATTCTTTAACATCAGATCAAATGAATTTCAACTGAAAGCTGATTAAAATGTGTCCAACAGCATAGTGAAACATTACTCCATGTTCAGTGCAGACCTACCTGTTTAAGTTTATTTATTTAAAATAGGATCTCTAAAGGGATCTGAGATACAAGTCAGTATAATTGTTTTAATACAATAGAATTTACATAGCATCCTTTATACAGAGTATCAATAATGTTTTGCAGTGAATGATAGATATGGCTTTACCGAGTTGTGTACAGTGTGACTCAGACAGGCAGAAAGGGAAAAACAGCATACAAAGATGGAGAAAGGTGAGTGAAGCTTAGTCTCAGTTCTAGGTGAAAAGGAATACAATTATTATTTGTTTCCATTGTATTGACAAGAATTCCTTACCTTGACATTTTCAAGGAAAACAGTCATGTTTATAAATACTTGGTTACATTAAAATAAAATTCCAGTTTCCAGCTTTATATCTGTGCTAAATATTCTGATTTTATTTATATATTGTCACACTTAATATATTTATCACCAAAACCTGGTGGTGTAATAAATGAAGACATTGGGGTATGAGAAGTTATTCCAGGCATGAGAATGAGAAGATTTAAGATCAAGCATGAGAAATTTAAGGCACAGGATAATGATTTGAGAAAGTTACAATCAACTGAAAAGAAGAATTGCTTATCCCATTCTTGTTTAGTACTATTATCAAACTGATGCTTACTGTAGTTTTACTTCTGTTTCACCCACTGTGAGACGATGATGTAGAGAGGAGGGGTTTAGATTTATTAGGAACTGGGGAAACTTTTGGGATAGGGGGAGCCTATACAGGAAGGATGGGCTCCACCTAAACCAAAGTGGATCCAGACTGCTGGCACTTAACATTAAAAAGGTTGCAGAGCAGTTTTTAAACTAAGAGGTGGAGGAAAGCCGATTGCTGTAGAGGAGCATGTGGATCGGACAGAGACTTCTCTTAGAGGAGAGTCTATTGATAGAGATTCTCTAGGTTTTAGTCAGGAAGAGAGGATGGGAGAGGATAAAGTATGGGCCAGATCAGATGAGAAACATTCACATAAAAAAGAATCTGACACATCAGAAAAGGGCAGACAAATAAACAGTGACAATTTTTTAAAGTGCTTGTACACAAATGCTGGAAGTCTAAATAATAAGATGGGTGAACTAGAGTGCCTCGTGTTAAAGGAGGATATTGATATAATAGGAATCACAGAAACCTGGTGGAGTGAGGACAATCAATGGGGCACAATCATTCCGGGGTACAAAATATATCGGAAGGACAGAACAGGCCCTGGGGGGAGGGAGGGAGTGGCACTATATGGGTACATGTCACCTCAGGACGAAATGCAGAGACAAAATTTCTCGATACTTTAAATGACTGCTTCTTGGAGCAGCTGGTACAGGAACCCACAAGGGGAGAGGCAATTCTCGATTTAGTCCTGAGTGGAACGCAGGAGCTGGTCCAAGAGGTAACTATAACAGGTCCGCTTGGAAATAGTGACCATAATATAATAACATTTAACATTCCTGTGGTGGGAAGAACACCTCAGCAGCCCAACACTGTGGCATGTAATTTCAGAAAGGGGAATTATGCAAAAATGAGGAGGTTAGTTAAACAGAAATTAAAAGGTACAGTGACTAGAGCAGGGGTGGGCAAACTTTTTGGCCCGAGGGCCACATCGGGGTTGCACAACTGTATGGAGAGCTGGGTAGGGAAGGCTGTGCTTCCCCAAACAGCCTGGCCCCCGCCCCCTATCCACCCCCTCCCACTTCCCACCCGCTGACTGCCCCCCTCAGAACCTCCAACCCATCCAACCCACCCTCCTCCTTGTCCCCTGACCGCCCCCTCCCAGGACCCCCGCCCCCTATCCAAACCTCCTGCTCCCTGTCCCCTGACTGCCCGACCCCTATCCACACCCCCACCCCCTGACAGCCCCCCCGGGACTCCCACTCCCAACCCTCCCTGTTCCCCATCCCCTGACCGCCCCTCCAGAACCTCCGCCCCATCCAACCATCCCCTCCTCCCTGACAGCCTCCCAGGACCCCCTGCTCTCTTACCTAACCCCCCCGCTCCCCGCCCCCTTACCAGCAGCAGGAGCTCGCAGCCGCGACACCCGGCCAGAGCCAGCTGCGCTCCCCACGCTACCCAGTGGGAGCGGCGGGCCAAAGCGCAACCCATGCGGTGGCGTGGCTGCGGGGACAGCAGGGGAGGGGCCAGGGACTAGGCTCCCCGGCCGGGAGCTCGAGCCGGGCAGGACGGTCCCGCGGGCCGTAGTTTGCCCGCGTCTGGACTAGAGTGAAATCCCTGCAAGCTGCATGGACACATTTCAAAGACATTATAATAGAGGCCCAACTCAAATGTATACCCCAAATTGAAAAACACAGTAAAAGAACTAAAAAAGAGCCACCGTGGCTTAACAACCATGTAAAAGAAGTAGTCAGAGATAAAAAGGCATCTTTTAAAAAGTGGAAGTCAAATCCTAGTGAGGTAAATAGAAAGGAGCATAAACACTGCCAAATTATGTGTAAAAATGTAATAAGAAAAGCCAAAAGGAGTTTGAAGAACAGCTAGCCAAAAACTCAAAAGGTAATAACAAAATGTTTTTTAAGTACATCAGAAGCAGGAAGCCTGCTAAACAACCAGTGGGGCCCCTGGAGGATCGAGATACAAAAGGAGCGCTTAAAGACGATGAAGTAATTGCGGAGAAACTAAATGAATTATTTGCTTCAGTCTTCACGGCTGAGGATGTTAGGGAGATTCCCAAACCTGAGTCGTCCTTTGTAGGTGACAAATCTGAGGAATTGTCACAGATTGAAGTGTCACTAGAGGAGATTTTGGAATTAATTGATAAACTTAACAGTAACAAGTCACCGGCACCAGATGGCATTCACCCAAGAGTTCTGAAAGAACTCAAATGTGAAATCGCGAAACTATTAACTATGGTTTGTAACCTGTCCTTTAAATCAGCTTCTGTACCCAATGACTGGAAGATAGCTAATGTACACCAATATTTAAAAAGGGCTCTAGAGGTGATCCCGGCAGTTACAGACTGGTAAGTCTAATATCAGTACCGGGCAAATTAGTTGAAACAGTAGTAAAGAATAAAATTGTCAGACACATAGAAGAACATAAATTGTTGGGCAAAAGTCAACATGGTTTCTGTAAAGGGAAATCATGTCTTACTAATCTTTTAGAGTTCTTTGAAGGGGTCAACAAACATGTGGACAAGGGGGATCCAGTGGACATAGTGTACTTAGATTTCCAGAAAGCCTTTGACAAGGTCCCTCACCAAAGGCTCTTATGTAAATTAAATTATCAGGGGATAAGAGGGAAGATCCTTTCATGGATTGAGAACTGGTTAAAAGACAGGGAACAAAGGGTAGGAATAAATGGTAAATTTTCAGAATGGAGAGGGGTAACTAGTGGTGTTCCCCAAGGGTCAGTCCTAGGACCAATCCTATTCAACTTATTCATAAATGATCTGGAGAAAGGGGTAAACAGTGAGGTTGCAAAGTTTGCAGACGATACTAAACTGCTCAAGATAGTTAAGACCAAAGCAGACTGTGAAGAACTTCAAAAAGATCTCACAAAACTAAATAATTGGGCAACAAAATGGCAAATGAAATTTAATGTGGATAAATGTAAAGTAATGCACATTGGAAAAAATAACCCCAACTATACATACAATATGATGGGGGCTAATTTAGCTACAACTAATCAGGAAAGAGATCTTGGAGTCATCGTGGATAGTTCTCTGAAGACGTCCACGCAGTGTGCAGCGACGGTCAAAAAAGCAAACAGGATGTTAGGAATCATTAAAAGGGGGATAGAGAATAAGGCGGAGAATATCTTATTGCCCTTATATAAATCCATGGTACGCCCACATCTTGAATACTGCGTACAGATGTGGTTTCCTCATCTGAAGAAAAAAGATATACTGGCATTAGGAAAGGTTCAGAGAAGGGCAACTAAAATGATTAGGGGTTTGGAACGGGTCCCATATGAGGAGAGATTAAAGAGGCTAGGACTTCTCAGCTTGGAAAAGAGGAAACTAAGGGGGGATATGATAGAGGTATGTAAAGTCATGAGTGGTGTGGAGAAAGTGAATAAGGAAAAGTTATTTACTTGTTCCCATAAGAACTAGGGGCCACCAAATGAAATTAATGGGCAGCAGGTTTAAAAGAAATAAAAAGAAGTGCTTCTTCACACAGCACACAGTCAACCTGTGGAACTCCTTGCCTGAGGAGGTTGTGAAGGCTAGGATTATAACAGGGTTTAAAAGAGAACTAGATAAATTCATGGAGGTTAAGTCCACTAATGGCTATTAGCCAGGGTGGGTAAGGAATGGTGTCCCTTGCCTCTGTTTGTCATAGGGTGGAGATGGATGGCAGGAGAGAGATCACTTGATCATTACCTGTTAGGTTCACTCCCTCTGGGGCACCTGGCATTGGCCACTGTCGGTAGACAGGATACTGGGCTGGATGGACCTTTGATCTGACCCAGTATGGCCATTCTTATGTTCTTATTGTCAAGATTAGGCTGAAAGAAAACATCAGAAAGAATTACTTTATTTGAGAAGAAGAACAGTCTTGTAGTTAAGGCACTAGATGGGGACTCAGATTTAGTTCAGCCTGCCAAAACCTACCTGAGTGACATCAAGCAAGTCATTTAATCTCACTATGCCTCAGATTCCTATCTGTAAAATATGGGTAACAATAATTCCCTATCCTCTTTGGATGTTGTGAAGAAAAAATAATGAATTTTTGTAAGGTGCTTAGATACCAGCACGATAGGGGGAAGGTAAATAGATATACTCAGCAGAAATGCAAAAGTATTTGGTTAGATTTGAATCCTGAACAGATTTTTCATAGTGTGTTTATTTACCACATTGATATATTTAGCCTTTTTTGCTATTTAAAGTTTGCATTGCTTTCAGTTGAGTAGTGATCATAGAACGTTTTGTCCATCAAGGCGATGTACTGTAGACAAAATGTTTACAAGCAGCTAAGTGCTTGTTTCATTAGTCTATAGATAAGTAAAAGTGATCCTCTTCTATATTTGTTTGCAGTTCCATTGCCCTTGTTTCAAGTTCACTCCTGTCATGACTGTTGAACCATGAATACTAATCTATGAGGTTTCTGTAGTTTTTGGTTTCACTCATGAATCTCTGAAATCATCATTTGAGGAAATACAAAGTGGGTACAGAAACTAAATCCTTAATCTGTTTCCAATTACCTTGTTGGAGTAGCAGTTTCCTATCATACAGTGGCTAACTGGTTCATTTCAGGTTACATGGTATGCAGTACAGTTTCCTCCATAAATTTTGAAACCATCTATGAATTGTTGGTTTGTTTTTGCTTTTTGTTTAAGCTGCATGCTCTGAGGAATGCTGTACAGAGTAGTTTGGACAACAGTGGAACCAATGTCCCAAATCCTGTAGCACAACAGAGCGTAACTGAATATAAATTTGTAATCAGGTAGGTACAGATTCATTAGATCACTTTTTTTCAGAATTTTATTCCTTTTTTCTTTATTTCTGCACATGTACAGAACTATAAAACCAAGCCAAACTTGACACTTTATGGTAAAGTATTATGCATGTGAAGTAAACAGCCCAGGTTATGAATAAAGAAATATGTATACAAAATCAGATTGTGCAGTGTTTCACATTACGTTCCAAAAATCATTTTAATTTTATGATTTTTTTTCTGGTTGATGAATAACCAGAAATTTATATAGAGCACCAGACAGCCATATACATTTACTTGATTAATAAATGTATATGAAGTTTCAAAGTGATACAAATTTAATATACATGATGTGTGCCCTTCTTCCCAGCATTCCATTGTCTTGTTGAAAATAGTAGTCCTGGAAACCCAAGCAATTAAATTATTATTCTGCTGTTTTTTCACTGTTAACTTTACTGTGTTCTTGTAAAAAATTAATAGCCACAAACAACAGACACTACAGTTGTCAGCTACACTACAACTATGCAGTATGGGGAATTCAGATTTCTCCACTTGGAGAATCTCAGTTTATAACAGCAAGGGTGAAATCTTGGCCCCATTGAAGTCAGTGGGAGTTTTACTCTAAGGATTTTTCTTCTTGGTAGGCCAAATACTAGAGAGCAATTTAATTACAAACATAATCAAGTCTGATTCCAGCCAACAGAGGCTGTTGTTACATGTAGTCAGTACATTACTTCCCTATGCGGTAAAGCTCATTGTCAAGCATATGAGGTTTCTAAGAGCCTAAACCCGAGTCAGAAACCAATTGGTATTAGATCATACAGGCCTCATAGACATAAGTTAAAGTGCACTAAATTCTTGTAATGTTCACTCTAATTGCCTTTATGTGGTGAATTTGGTAAGGTGTGAGGGAAACATCCACCGATGTCACTAGTGCTTTGTTGAGAAAAAAGAAAACTTCAGTCTACAGGCCTGTCAATTTGGCATTTTTCATGTGGAGTCAAATAAGCTATCACTTTTCATGTGTACTAAACTATTTTTTTTTCCAAATTGTACACTTTTGTGGGGACTTGGGTTAATTTTAGATGTAATTGGTTTCAGTCTCCAATTTATTAATAATTAACAATAAAGCAAAATTTACATAATTTTTATTTAGCTTGTGATAATACAAAGTTAAATGGTAAATTTTCCTTCTGCTTGTTTAAAGAATGATTTTTAAAACGTGTTAGTGAAATTTGCGAATGTTTTATTGCTCCTAAAGGAACAACGTATTTCTGGAAAAAGTTTTGGAACATTTTTGGTTTTCTGACAGAATTGTCAACATCTGAGCAGTATCTGTCATCAGTTGGGAACAGCTGTTATCCCCTCCTGTTTGGCCTAATTGTGGCAAATTCAATTTTAATTCAATTCAAAAGGGGGATTTTATCTTACATAGTTGGAGTCATTGCTAACTAAAGGCCCCATTCAGCACTCCCTTCAGAACTCCTGGGCCTTAAGAATTTATATACATTTTTAGTTTTGAATCAGTGGCACTCTCTGCAGATTTAAGAGCCTGCCTGCATGGAGCTCATAGCAGGATTGAAGCTTAGGCCCTGATCTAGCATAAGAGTGCACCCCTTTACCCACACAGAATCCTATTGAAGTCATTGGAGCTTCATTTGAGCACAGGGGTACACTTGCATGCAGTGAATGAATGGCAAGATTAATCCTTAGTGACTATTCTGCAGGTAGAAAAAAATGCCTGCTGACTATGAAAGGAAAACCTTAGACTATCCGCGTGGTTGTGTAATCCCCAGGTCTAGTTTAGATGCTAAAGTCTCTTAAATTGTACACCTTTAATTAAAATATTTAATGCTGTAGTTTTAATTATCTAATGCTTAGCTCACAATAAAAGATTCTTAAGATTTCTGAACCTACTGAATACATTAACAGAAGTAGAGAAAGTACCATGGTCACCATTAAATAGTTAACATTTGCCAACAGTACCATACTATTGTATGGTAGATTACAGATTACTACCTGAGAGATTACAGTATTTCCCACTACTTATCATTAGGACTTAATGATGGTATCCTAAATATCAGAGTGTTGTTTAGTGTTGACTTTTTAATGGTGATCGCTATGCTAGTAGTTGGAGCTCAAATTACAGCTACGAATCAGAAGAGTTCTGGGTAAAAATTGATTTCATACTGGGATGCTTACTCATTGTGAGACCTTGTGGAAAATCACTTGACCTCTGTCTCAGTCATCCTGGCTGTAAAACTGGATAAATTCAAGATCTCATCTGGTTTTCAGTGCCACATTAGACTTTATTTACTATGAACAAATACATTACAGAAAAAGAAAATGCCTTTGGCCATGAAATCCAATTTGTATGTGTGTCTTCTGTGCAAAAACAAATGTGCATGAAGGCATTTTTTTAAATGACTCTCTTCAGTCCCTATGCATTACTTTACATGACAGAGTCATTGCAAATACTGGTCCTTGATAACCACAGACATGAGATAAATTAACTGTTTCATAAACTCCAGTTTGTCCCTTGGATGCTTGTTCTTACTTAGAAGCATGTTGTTTCTTTATATTAGTAAGTGATCGGTGGTATCCTTCACTTCCGGATAGAAAAGAGGACGTCCTTTTTGATTTGAAAAGAGTATTGTGCCTTTCTGGCCCTAGGAAGCTAATTGATTGCTGAAATGCTCTCAGTTAAACTCTGAGAACCTTTCCATTTTGCTTGATGTCAGTGGACTTGTTGAGTATGCTTCGGTTAGTTTCTCATATGTTGCTGTCACTGCAGACCATATGAGATCATAGGGCTATAAAGTGTAGTTTTTTGCTGCAATAAGAGGTGTTTACTTTATGCCGCAGGGCCACTCTACTTTTAAGTGCTGAATCATATTTAGCTTTTACATATGCCCATGTCAGGAGAATAATGCAAAGGCTCTGATTATATTAAAATTAAGCTTATTTTTAAAGAATCATCTTTATATCTTAAACATTTTATTAAAGATATTATTGAAATGAAACTTAGGGTATATCAACACAGCAAAAAACCTGTGGCAGCAAGTCTCAGAGCCTGGGTCAACTGACTCAAGCTCTCAGGGCTCAAGCTATGTGGCTAAAAATAGCAATGTAGACGTTTCCACTTGGTCATATTAACACATACATTAAAAACAATATATGTTACATAGGAAACTAGCACAAAGAAATCCAAGAGATGGAGCAAAACAAATACAAAACAAACAACACTGTAACAAACAAACTGGAAAAAAACCGAGGAGTCCGGTGGCACCTTATAGACTAAAAGATTTATTTGGGCATAAGCTTTTGAGGGTAAAAACCCCCACTTCTTCAGATGCACTTCAGTGGCGTTTTTTTTACCCACAAAAGCTTATGCCCAAATAAATCTGTTAGTCTTTAAGGTGCCACCGGATTCCTCATTGTTTTTGTGGATACAGACTAACACAGCTACCCCTCTGATAAACTGGAAAGGAAGATACATTTTGGTTCTTGACTGGAAACATGCAATGGACTTCTGGCAAACTGAGAGGAATATCACTGGAGTGTGGCAAGCCACGATAGTCATCAGTTCCAGTCCCAGTGATCTCATTTGCCATATTAGTAAATTGATGGGCCTCTTGTGTAAGACATTGAATCATACTTGCCAATACAGGTTGTGGAGTGCAGTGTCTCGGAAGGTCTGTATTTAATTTCTATACAAATTATTTAAAAGCAGAAGCAAAGTTAGTATAAGTAATGAATATAAGCTATTGAATATCCACATCTTAAATTAGAGGGTTTTTTAGTACCATATTATAGAATAATATCTTTTAGGTTATATCATTTAAAAAAAAAAAGACAATTGTTACAGCCAGGACAGTGTTGACAAAAGATTATGTTCATCCTAAATAGTCATTTACATAGGAAATGTTTAGTCTCGTCTTCAAGAAGTACATGAGTGTATATGTAAGTGCTTAAGGAAAGGCAATACCAATACCATAATGCAATGGAAGACAGAAATGGTTCCAAGTCAAATATCCCTTCCAAGTCAAAAGAAGTTAATTTTGTTAGTGTTTCGAATGCTCCAGGGCCATGACTTGATTTAATTACTTCATAGCAGAAGTATAATTCTCCTGAGTTGCTGTTTACACACATTGACTTTAAAATGTTTTTAATAATGTAAGGCTTTAATAAGCCTTTGTATAAGAGATGGAGAGCTCAAGATAATTAACTGTAATTAAAGTCACATTGTCCAGAATTCAGCAAAATAGAATACAGAGCTCTAAAGAAAGCCACATCCTGTCATCTTCAAGTTTGAGTTTGTTATACTTTCTTGGATTGTAGTAAAGTCCATCAATTAGATTGAAAACCACAACATGTGGTTTTTCAGTATTATAAGTTCTCGCTGGATTGTTCCATCTAGTTATGCAAGTTTAAGTTTGTACGTATATATATTTATAGGCAAACCAGAAGACTTCGTGATGCTGAACAAGAAAAAGACCGAACGTTGCTGAAGACTATTATAAAAGTTTGGAAAGAAATGAAATCCCTGCGTGACTTTCAGAAGTTTACTAACACACCCATGAAACTCTATTTGAGAAAGTATGTTTTGATAACATTTTTGTTACTTCATGTGCCAGCAATGGGATTTTATTGCATGTTGCCATATTTGAGAGATCACAAGTAACATGAAAAAGGACAACGATAAGCTTTTAGTAGCAAACTCTGGTATCACCTTTTTTTTTTAAACAACAAGTAATTACAATAACAGAGAAATTACTAGAGGGTAATGTCCAAAGTCAGAATTGTTTAGTTCGTTGTGTATAGTTACTATCTGCTGTCAATTAGCATCTATCACAATTCTTAAAACTAACCTCATCCCTCACACCATTTTGCAGTCTTATAACTAAATACTAGATATAAATTGTTGTTCTTAGAATATCTCACACATTTTATGCACTCATGTAACTAGCCCTGTGTTCATTACAAATTCATTATAATGTGCAAGACAAAGGAAAAAGAATTGCTAATTACTGCTGACCATTAAAAATTATTTTAAGGAATAATTTTTATATTCTTCATTTATTATCATTACTATTATTTATTAGTATTATTGTAGCACCTAGGAGCCCTTGGCATGGCCGAGGACCCTATAGGGTTTGTTATTTCATAATAAGAAGTTTATTAGGATTCCATAGGCCTGCTTTGCGTTTAGAGCTTCAGATACTATGACAAAGATAACCTAGTAATACTGATGTATCCTATGTGCTGAAAATTCCTTGAAAACTTACCTGTACATGAAAGCATAGGTTAAATGTGAATGCATTTATCAACATAATACATTTTGTTATAATGAAAGGAGCCAACAGTAGTGTACAATATATTTGTAAATTATAATTAATTGTTTTGAAGGGAAGAGGTTGACCAGAGATCAGATAAAAAAATCTATGAAGCAGAAATTCAGGCTGAAATAAATGAACTATTAGAAGAATACATGGAAGAGTATGAAAAGAAAATGGAAGAATACAAAACTGAGCTACAAGAGTGGAAATCTTGGAAAAAGGCACAGGTTTGTGTAAACAACACAGCCTATAAAATTGCACTATTGCCAAGTGTATTTTTAAGATATCTCTTGTTATGGTAGAAATAGCTTGAAGATCAGTATAGCCATCACAAATTGTTAAGTGTAATGGAGTTCAGTTGGGTAAATTATTTATGTTTAGGATTGTTACTAAATTAACTTATGTTAAATAAATGGTATTTAAGTGCAATAGCTGTAGTGGAGTAGAACAAGTTAAACTTTCTCTAAGAAGTTTATTCTGTAGTGGTGATTGTTTTGTCTGATGTTGGTTTTCAAACTTCTTTGCTTACATTTCAGCACTGAAATGGTTTCATTAGATTAGATTAAACAGTTTTGCTGTATGCATGTTAAATTCAAGTCCCTGTGATTGTGAATGATTTTCCTTGTCACTTCATAGTTAACAGTGAAACAATAAGATGTTTCTGGTGAACTGGCAGTCAATACCAAATGTCCAGTTACATCAAATAACTATTTAAAACTAGAAAATGCAGTGAACTAATGTACTAGTTTTTCACTTCTTCAGAGCTGTATTAATATTTGTCTTAGAATACAAATTAAGGGCTCAGTTGTTCCTTGAAGATACAGCTGTATGCAAGAGGAGGGGATTCCAAGGTACACAGAACCAACTGTGATCACCAGAGATGATTGTCTAGAGCAGACACAATACTTTCCAGAGCTTCCTGGCAGTACAGCCACAATATCGTCCTTTTAAAGAGTGCAATGTGTGCTTTTTGCAAGCCTGGGCAGCTCTTGTCCCAGAATGGGAAAGGTCATGGCCCTGCTCCCTCCACACTTCCTTTGGGAAGCACTAGGAACTCTGATGAGGAGGAGGTGTCCGAGTAGTGTAAGGATTTCAATTGTACTTTGCCCATGCAGTTTCTTTTAGTGGTCTTATGCACCAGCTATCATTTTTATTCAGGCACCAGTTACCATTTCTGTTCAGGAGAAGCCCATGTGTCAAATAATAGGGGCCTTGTCAATTAAGATTGGGGTGCATTGATTAAACTGTCTAATATATTTTCATTAATAACAAATGGTTTTTCTTACCGCTATCACTTTGTTTCTTCCGGGGCCACTCATTCTCCCCGGGATTAATAAAATAATCTAACCGAGAAGTGCCAATTTTAGTATGTCATGGTTGTTAGCATAGAAAGGCAGAGGGAGAAAGATGGATGAATGCTTTTAGCTTTTGTCTTAATAGCACTTCTACAAAGGTGGCCTGTAAATATTCCCACTTATGGTCTACACCCCCCTCAGCAACTCCTTTTGCCCCAACTGTCCTGAGTTTGGGGACCTTCTGTTGTTGTTGGTTTATTTGTGATATGATAGTACCTAGATATCATCATTAGTAATAAGGGCCTCCTTGTTCTAATCATTGTACAGACACATAATGTAAAGACAAATCTTGCTCCAAAGAGCTTACAATCTAAATATATTATGAGAGACAACAGGTGGAAATAATGAATAGATGGGGGGAATGCAAGATACCAGTAAGACAATTATGATCAATGTAATCCAACACAGGAGCTGCCTAGCCATTGGTGAGTGTCTTGTAGCTCTCATAGCAGAGTTGAGTTGTAAAGACGAGATTTGAAGGAAGATACGGTAGTGGCTATGCTGATTTTTGGGAGAGCTCCTCCTATGCATAAAGATTGTAATTGGAGGAAGAATGAAGGTGTTGAGGGGAAATTTGTCTATGGGCAATGAAAGATGCTTTTGTTGATAGAGCAGAGGTAGGGGTTGACAGCTCAATAACATATAAGAGATAATAGGCAGGGTGAGGCTAAGCCAGAAAGAACCTTAAAAGCGAAGGCAAATAGTGTTTGATGCAGTGGAGAAGAGGCACCAGTGGAAGGATGCAGAAACGGGGATGATGTGGTTGGAGCCAGAAGCCTGGGTGTTCTTTGCAGTGGCTTTTTGAATGGATGAAGAAGGGGAGAAAAACAGTTCCTATTGGGACCTGTAACCTTTGATTTATATGTTCCCAATTAGTAACTTAAAAATAAGGACTAAAACCAAATGGAATTCTTTAAGGTTTGAGCCTCCAGAGTATTTACAGCTAATTTAATGTAGTGGAGGTCTGTGAATGGTACAGAGTGCTAAAATTAAAAACTTTATTTAATATAAAATATTTAAGCAAACAGGCATTACAATATAACCATACACTGTGTTTATACTCTCATTCTTAGATGAAGTACTGCATTTAGGGGTGATCAATCACTAATTGAGGAGAACGGGTATAATCGTTTCTCTAATGGTACCTTGATAGTGGATGGGTGTGTCTAATCTAAAAGTAGTGCACTACCCTTTTTATAATCAATTATAATAATACCCCTTAATTAATTAACATTAAGTCCACATTTTAATCATAATTAAATATATTTTACTTTCGCATTAGCTATTTAACATTAATTGTCATTTTAGTTAACATCTGTGTAAATACCATACCAGTAACTATCAATATAGATAGCATTTTCCAGCACCTTAACATTTTATCTAAAACACTTGTAAAAACCAGTTAGGACCAAAACATGTTTACAGCATAACCAGGAATTGTGTCCTAATTTATCTTCAACTTGCCTCTAAATTGTCTCACTTTATGTTACTCATATTTTACCAGGCCTCACTTAACTATTGTCAAGCCTGTTTTTTACAAAATAGATTTTGGGGTGTTTCTATATAAATATAAGCAAGCATCATCTCTATAGACTACAGATGAGACAAGGCCTTACATGTTTGAAACTGAGATTATAAAAGGATCTATGATGCTCAACCACCTCACGTCTTCTTTTTTTTTTTTTTTTTTTAAGTTAGGTGCGGGTGTATAGACCTTCACTCCAGGCCAGCAGAGCATTTTTTTGGTGTGTGGGGGTTGTGGTGCTTTGTTTTTTGTTTTGTTTTAGCCTCAAATATCCTGATAGTTTACTATCATTATTGGAGTTTTGATATCTTAGATTATAGTCTAAAGAGTTTCTAGATAATTTGGTGGGCATAATAAAAGGAGTAGAAGGAAGAAAGATGATAAAAAAAATAGAGCAGAGTAAGGCGAAAGAAAAGCAAGCAAAGGTGTTAGAAATAACAGTTGTGCAACTAGTTTGACTGGATGTGGAAATCAAAGGGAGAATTTCTATGGGTCTGTGCTATGCAAGAGCTCATGATCATAATGGTCCCATCCGTCATTAAAATCTATTAATCATAGCATTCAATTAATAAATGTATACCAATGTAAAACAAATATGTCAACAAAACTGTCATGTTGTTATTTGAACATTCCCTAAAACAGTATTTCTAAGAGAGACATTCATGAGATCTATTGACTGATCAGCAGTTACTGTACTATTAATTAGAGACATGGTGCTACATGGCAGGTAAAGTCTACCAAGCAGATAAGAATTATACTGCTCCAATCCCCTTGTTCAGTTGTAAGTTCATAGATTCCAATGTCAGAAGGGACTATTGTGATCATGTAGACTGACCTCCTGTATAATGCAGGCCACAGAACTTCCCCAAAGTAATTCCTAGAGCATATATTTTAGAAAAACATTCAGTCTTGATTTTAAAACAGCCAATAATGGAGACTCCACCATGAACCTTGATAAAGTGTTCAAGGGTTAATTCCCCTGACTGTTAAATATTTATGCCTTATTTCCAGTCTGAATTTGTTCCAGTCATTGGATCATGTTATACCTGTCTCTGCTACATAGATGAGCCCATTATCAAACATTTGTTCCCCATGTAGGTTCTTAGACTATAATCAAGTCACCCCTTAGCTTTTTCTTTAAGCTAAATAGATTGAGCTTCCTGAGTCTTTCACTAGAAGGCATATTTTCTAATCCTTTAATAATTCTCGTGGCTCTTCTCTGAACCCTCTCCAATCTATCACTATCCATCTTGAATTGGGGACACCAAAACTAGACGCAGTATTCCAGCACTGATCCCACTAGTACCAAACACAGACGCAAAATAACCTCTCTATTCTAACTCAAGATTCCCCTGTTCATGCATCCAAGGATTGCATTAGCCCTTTTGGCCACAGCATCACACTGGGAGCTGATTATCCACCATGACCCCCAAATCTTTTTCAGAGTCATTGCTTCCCAGGATAAATCCACCATCTTGTAAATCTGAATGCTTCTGATAGCAGCAGGAACACTGGCGCACCTGGGCAGTCAGTAAGACCAAAGGTGAAAAATGATTGCATTTACTAGCAGAGGAGAGAAGAGAACTGAAGAGCAGCCCATTCTATACATAATTAAGGCTACATTTTAGTCACGGGTATTTTTAGTAAAAGTCATGGACAGGTCACGGGCAGTAAACAAATATTCATGGCCCGTGACCTGTCCATGACTTGTACTATACCCCTGACTAAATATTGGGAGTGCCGTGGGTGCTGGGGGGGGCCGCAGGTGCTGGGGGCAACGGTAGCCCAAGGGGGCGCTGCAGGGTGCGGCAGCCCGAGGGGCGCTGTGGGTGCGAGCAGCTCGGGACCCCTGCTGGTGCTGGGAAGGAGGGTTGGCAGGGCTGGCAGGCTCCCTACCCGGCTTCTGGGATAGCAATGACATGTCTCTCCCTAAGCTCCTAGCTCCATTCTCTGCCAGCTCTGCAGCTCCCATTGGTCAGGAACTGCAGCCAATGGGAGCTGCGGGGGCAGTGCCTGTGGGTGGAGGCAGCACGTGGAGCTAGGAGCTGAGGGAGGGATATGTTGCCACTTTGCGCCCCACAAGGTAAGCGCTGCCCCTCCCGTGTCCCAACCCCTTGCTCTGAGCCCCCCACCCAAACTCCTGCTGCTGGGAGGGTGAGGTGGGCTGTGACCCAAGACTGCCCCAGCAGCAGCTGGCGCGACTTGCCCAGGAGCTGCCTGAGCTCCTCGGGCAGCCCCAGCGACACCGGCCGCTGCAGAAGACACAGAGGTAACAGAAAGTCACAGAATCAGTGACCTCCATGACAAACTCACAGCCTTATACATGATATCTAATAATTGTAATCACTTTTAAAACATAAAATAGCTGGCTCAATGGCTTAGTGAAAATACAGCTGCTCTGTGGGAGATCTGGGTTCTGTTTCTTGGACTTTGGATCATTGGGGACCAGAAGAATTGCAGTAGTAATTATGTCAGTCTTTACCTATGTCAGTTAAAGAGTCAAATATGATCCTGGGAATGGCTGTCAGCCCTAACAGAGGACAAACTTGGTGGCTCAGGCGAAAGAGAAAATCGAAAGTCTCACAATGTTCACTCAAGCAAATTCAGAATTTGTAAGTGTATGCTTTGAGATAGTCAAGTTAAGCCTGTTGTTTAGCTATATGAATGCAGAGAACTACTAGCTGCAGAATAAATGAAGTTGGACCGAAGAGTGGGAGAACTTTACATAATCCTTTAAGAATAATGAAAAGAAATTTCCAACTAACTATTTGCAATGTGTAAGGAAAGTAGAACAGTCAGAAATAACTAAACATAGTGTATATTTTGATCAAAACAATTGCAAGTAGAACACTTTGGAGGAAAACTCTGTATTTTCTATATGCAGAAGACCAAGAAGAAAAAGAAAATAAAACAAAGTCAAGACCAAGAGGAAGAAGAAGCAGAGGAGTCAGAATATGGTGAGGAACCAGTAAAACCCATCCCTCCTAAGCTGGCTGATAGGCTGGAGGTAGAGCAACAAGTTAGAGAAAAAGCCGTCAACATCAGGAGGAAACCTGGAGAACCTGTTTTAATTCCTGAGTTGAGCCCGACGGGAAGTGTAACTCCTAATGATCTGTGCCCCAGGTAAGATTGCTCTGAGACATTTATGGTTCTCTACAGATTAATTTGTCATTTATTATGTTAGGCAGGTGAGGTAATATATTTTTTTTCTTTTGGTGGAAGGGACAAACTTTCATGGTTCACAGATCTCTTTCTCAGGTCTTTGAAGCTTGAAAGCTTGTTGCTTCCACCAACAGAAATACATTACCTCATCTTCCTTGTCTCTCTCATATCCTGGGACTAACACATCTGCAACACTGCAAGTACTTATTATTTTGTCATTATCAATCTTCTGTTTGAATATTATTTATTTTATTTATTTATATTTAATTTAAATTAATTCAACTTTAGAAATACATTCTGAACACCCTGCTTAGCCTAGCTATTGGAATGTTCAGCATCTTCTTTCTAAAGTTGGTATAATTTTATTAAGTTCCATTGTAGGTCACATTTAAGATCCTGCATATATTTTAACGTTGGGCAAAATCCTGCAGGTTCCTCCGTGGCCAAGGAGGGCCCTACATGCAGTGGAAGAATTGCAGTACCGATGTCACTAGAAAGAACAGGTGCAAAGTGGAGAGGCCATTCGCTGAACTTTGGTAGCTCTTTATGTATCATGGAGTCCAGCTCTGTGACAGCTCCCTGTGGGAATGAGGATGAGTATCTGTAGATGCGCTGAGGGAGTGTCAGGGAAATGTGGTGGGTCCAGTGGATCAGTAAACTGCACAGATCCACTGACCACGAATCCTTTAGAGAGGGAGGGACAGTGGGCCACCATCACCTGTACAACTATGAGCTGTTGTAATATCTGTGGCCTAGCTGCATATGTTAAAAATGTCACACACACTCCACTCAAACCAAATACAAAGTCCCTTTATCTCAGGCTGTGGGCAAGATACTTAGGGACAGAATCATTTTCACAACCCAAAGTTAAAGGGAAAGGCGCCTCTGCATCTGTAACTCATGGAATGTAGCAGATGCCAGCCTAGCCCCTCCCATGTAAAGTGTGTAGACACACAGTCTTCACAGATTGTTGACCCTCTGGTTGACTCCAACTCCTCCCCCTGTATTTTCCTGTTCCTACTACAGCCCAATACTGGGGCTTTGTAGGGGTTTTGGGGATGTTGGCAGTGACAGACAGCCAAATCAAAGGCAGAGTATGGGCAGCTGTGCAACTGGAATGTAGCCATTACTACAGACCAAGGACTATATTAGCTTCTGTAGTCACTACATCTCCCCACTCCCAGTTGAGTTTTATGGCCAGTAGATACTTGCAGGCAATAGTCCTTATTCCTCTGCCTGCCCGCGACACCCAACACCCCTATGCACTCCTCTTCCCAGCCTCACTCATGTAGTGGAGCTACAGTGGTTAGTCTGCAATTTTGGGACTTCCACAACCATGGAGGAGGTTGAAGAATTTCACCAAATGTGAATGTTTTTTGTTTCCCCCCACATCAGTTATGTATACAAACAGCCATTTTTGCAGTTGATAGACGTTAAACTAAGGCTGCTTGCCTTCTCCATGGTTTAGGCCACCATGACCACATCACACCTGAGCCCAAGTCCCTCCATAAGCTCCCAGGCAGCTTTGAAAAGGCCTTTCCACCTTAAGAATGACACGCACAACATTGACACTCCCTTCTGCCCAAAAACCTCCAGTCAACAAATAAACAAAAAATGGCCCTGAAGGAAACCGACCTTTTAAAAATTATTTAAATCTAAAAAAAAAGTAAAAAAATAAAAAACAAGCAGACTTTTTACACTTGAAAAGGGAGAAATGTCAAAGACTCCATGAAATCCACTAGAAACTTCACTCACTATCAATGTTATGTGGAAGGTGCTCAGACACCATGTGACAAGCAGTAGATAGAGAGAGAAGAAATTTACACATTGTCAGTGTTTCACAGTTTAACACAGATTATTTAATGGGTTTCAATGTCTTAAACTGTTCCATATCAAGGTTATGCAGAAAATAGCTTTAGCATAAACCGTTCCTGTTGCTGTTTGTCTTTCACACTGCCAGGATATTTTAGATCCTGACTGCTTTTGATATTGTTTATAATTTGTGGGGGAAAGAATTTTCACTAGATGAACAGGTCAGATTTTATCTCCACTTGAGGCTTCTTCATATAACAGTAAGAGGCAAAAGTTTATTATAAAATCTTTTTGCATGCATGAGAAATCAAAGTAACTGTGGAATTCCCAAGTCATTTTCCTGTGTAGTGATGTTTCTATAGAGTAATTAACTGGCCTATTTTTGGTTTTGTCTCTTGCTTTCTCTTCAGTAATCAGACTCCTATAAAATACCACAAAGAGTAAAGATATTTTGCACAAAAATCTCTCTTGCTACAATTTATGTTTAACATGTTCACAGGGCAGAAGTTTTAAGACGAGAAGATGTAAAGAAACGTTCAGTGTTTTTAAAAGTCCTTTTCAACACTAAAGAAGTGTCGAGGACCGTCACCCGGCAAATAAGCTCAGACTTCAGAGTTCACTTTGGACAAATTTTCAATTTGAAAATATTCAATTGGCCAGAGAGTTTGAAACTTCAGGTACATAATTCTTTTGCAAGGACTCCACTATGTAACAAATATTAAAAAGACCATTTTAATTGGTTTTACGCTTTTACGCTGTATTTTTTTTAATAGCAGCTAGAAGGTTGTAAAGCATAGGTCCTCCAGGGCCTGAATTGTTCCCCTACCTCAGCAGTAAGTGACAAAGATCTAACTTGGCATTGCATTTTTAGCCCTGGGCATGTATTGGGAGGGGAGAGGGCCAAGATTTGTCCCTTATCTCTTGGTCTGGACAGTGTGGACTAAGACTCAGAGAAGAAATTAAAACATCTTTAAAAAATACATTTAAATTAATAGGTTCTGGCTAGATTCTAGGTTTCAAAAGGGAAATTAATAAGCTATCAAATTATATGGTTCAGTAGGTAAGTGAAGCAACTTTTTTACTTTTAGAGAAGCTGAGGTTTACATCACAGATAAAACAAATATGATGGTCTGTTCTACTCAGGAAACTCTTGTCCACAGAATAAAACTACTGGACAATTTGAAAAAATGTAGTTCTCTTGATCAAGTTGTTAACTTGAGTTATAGAGAAGGATGCAGTCTCTGAATTCTGAGAACTGCTTCATTCACTCGGAAAAGGGTAATTCAATAATGTAATGAAGCAGACAATAGCACACTTTTAAAATACCCCATTTTTAAAATGCTATGTCTAAGGGGTGCCTAATGCAACATTTATCATCCAGGCTGTCTTTTCATGGTACAGTTAAAGGTACACACTAGCCTCCTTTCTTCCATGCCCACTTGTGCCACCCACCCTCTTACACAGGGACAAGGTATAGTTGCAGTCCCTTCTCTCAGTGTAGTGCTGAAACCGACCCTCCTAGAACTTCTTTTGCTGCAAACCACCCCAAAGGGGACCAGGAGGGGAGACAGGGCCATGGCACATGGTCCTGTGGAGCTGGCCAGGCACATTGAGGGAAATAGGCTGCACTGTCCTAAGGGCTGATATAGTGTACATGCTCTCATTTGCTGGTAGCTCAGTAAAGGGTTGTATCTTATGAGACATGGTCCCTCCAGTAGCTTCCCTGGTGTGGGGTGTCTCTGCCACCACCAAGTTGGTCAGTAGTTGCATATTGTGCAGGAAGGTAGTAAGGATTTTCATTAAAGGCTAGATGTTGCCCTAAATGCCATCAGGCACATGAGATGCGGAGGGAACACTCAGCAGCCAAAGTTGACCAAAGGGATTTTTATGAGTCAGCAAGGATTCCTCCTGGGTAGTCCCTTAGAAAATAATATTGTCCACTACTTAGTTATAGCTTTAAACACTGTACATGTGTAAATATTTAAATCGTTACTTATCAGTCTAGTATTCCTCCACCTCTTAATCATGTTAACTGCTTTTTTTCCGAACACCCTCCAACTTACTTATATCTTGTAGTAATGAGGCACCCAGAATTGAATGTAGCATTTCACTACTTATGTCTTGCTTATTTCAGATATATGAAACAATGGGACTCAGCAGCACTAACCTGTTAGCAGAAATGTTTATACCTGTTCCTGAGACTACAGTTCTCACTGGTAGAGCTCGTACAGAAGAAATAGAGTTTAGCAGCAACCAGCGTGTGATGTTGGACCACGAAGGAGTTGGGAGTGGTATGGATTCTTGCTTACTCTCAGTGGTGCTTGGATTAGAATGTTTTACTCTTAGATTGAGCCCAACATATTACTTTTACATAGTTTTAGCCAAGTAAATAAAATATATTTCTGTATGTTAAGAATGTTCTGCTAGTCTCAGGCATAAAGCATAATTCAATCAAGAGCATTTAGAATCTCTGAGACTGAGTTATATAAAATGTCCCAGTTCACATTACTAGCTAAATTTGTGATGGGATTTTTCTTTGTCCTACTTTGTGAAATACTTTTAGTTTTTATGTAATAAAAAATTATATGATTTTAAAAGGAGTTCTATTTGTTACTTTTCACTATGTAAAAATAGAATCCTCTCTAAAGTTTTGACTATAAGAAATATACGTAGTGGGGCAGTATGAGCTAGTATAAAATCAGCATGGGTCCACTGACATCATTGATTTACAGCAGCTGAGAACCTGGCCCTGTAAAATATATTCTTGTGTACTAGTTTTTACTCTTCCTAATTGGTTTGCTTACACACTGTAAAAATGCTTTATCACTTTTCTTGACTTCCAACAACATTAAATCCCAATAACTTCTTTTTCAGTTGGTTCCCAAAGTCCCTGCACTCCAGACTCCACCATTTTATTATTTTTTATTTTAGTAATAAACATTTATTTAGTACTATAACATTGCACGGTATTTTACAGATTCTTTAGAGATTAACAAATTACTTTAACCATGTCCCAAGGAGTTTCCAATCTTAAATTAGACAAATGTGGCACATGAAGATAAACTAAAGAGAGGAGTAGAAAAATGGGGAATTAAGGTAAAAATAAAAATAATAGTGAGAGTCGTATTATGAAGTGAGTGACTCATACGTGTCAGTATTTTGCAATAGAGACTAGGGTAGAGCAAGAGAGCAGGAGCAGCCTGCACAGGAGTGAAGTCAGTGGTGGAAGGCCAGGTGAAAGATGTGGGTGCTGAGCAGAAGAGAGTGAGTGGGTTGAAGGCCACTGAGCATGCTGGATATACATAAGGCTGTACAATACATCATGGTTCCCTGGGGGCTGACTTTTCAACCATATGTCTTTTGATTACCATTCAGGAATGAAACCTTTTGGAAAAGTGAGAGCCTTCTAGTAGTGGTTCAGTGTGCAGTTAGGGAAACAAATTCTTCCAAGAGTAGGTGTTGGTGCTAGTTGGTGTTAATAAGCACATTCTTTTCACAGATACTGAATTAGTGTTTCATAAATCACAATAGGATACTGCAACTTTGAAACTTATAGGAAAGATCATTGTATATGTTGTTTTCCTCCTGGTTGTAGGTGTGCCATTTTCATTTGAAGCTGATGGTAGTAATAAGATTACTTTAATGACCTCTGGCAAAGTGTCCAATAGTGTTTCCTGGGCAATTGGAGAAAATGGAGTACCCTTAATTCCTCTAGTATCACAGCAGAAAACAGGGATTCCAAGGTAATATGCTGCAGCGACGTGTTGAAAAATTTAATATATTATGGTATTTAAATTATTTGGAAAATAGGTGATTTTTAATAATCAAGCAATAACTGTCATATGGCTTTTTAAAATACAGAAACTTTTTTCTCTTATGCAGTTTATCCCAATGCAAAGGATATAGAGATAATATTTTAGGTAAATATTTTAATTAACATTTTAATCTTTTAACATTTGGTTGCTAGACAGCATAAAATGCTGAAAGAAGTGGCAGCTGATGCCTTCATTATTATAATGCCCAGATAGCAAACTAGGGTCAGTGTAGTTTTTTCTTCTTGTTTCTTGTGTTAGAGTGTGAAGAGAACATTATTGGTAATCATCACCAAGAAATACAACCCTTTTACAAAATACATTATGCATACAGTCTGTCTACTTTAAATGTCATTCTTATCATGGGTTGAGAGAAACTAAACCATGGGAGTGATAAAGAGGGTAGCACAGGAGTATTGTCACTGTTGCTCTTATTAACTTAATTGGTTAAAAATAAACCTGGCCTCAATCCATACTAAATTTACTTCCCAGCCACTGGTCCACGTGAGCCCTGGAAGCCTGGTAAGCTACAGAAACTAATCCCTGGTCTGTATAAGAAAATCTCCCATATCCTGAGGCTGCAAACTAGGCATTGTGGATTGCCCCTTCCCAGTGGTGGTAACTTTGGTCACTTCTGTGTAATTCCAATGAACTGAATGGAGTTACACCGTGGATAAATATGGCCCTTTGACTCTGCCATCAGCTCTTGGAAGTTATATTATGTGACTTAACTGAGCGTGCTCAGCGTTTTCCCTGTCTTCTTAACATGGGAAATAGTTCTTCCCAATGGTAATCCATCCAGTACTCTCTTTGACCCAAACTGCAGCCAAGAAAGAAAGTTATTCTAAATTGATTAGCTCGTACTTACTGTATGGTGGGAGGTTGAAAGATTATTAGTAGCATGAGGCAGTGGCTCATTTATATGATCTCTGTTACTTCTGTACAATTGTGCAGCAGAGTTTTTTAAAATATGAATGAATGCAATGCTCATGAACAGTGCTGCATTAGCTGAAGTCCTTTGTTTGCCCATAGAACAGGTAAGGTCCATGCCTACCAGTACCATGGAACTAGGAGTGCAGGCTGCCCCCTTCAAACCTGATCTGGAGAGATCACCTCTAGGAATGAGAGGGTATTTTGGCTATATACCCAGTCAGTGCTTGACCTCTGCTGAGCCTTTCAAAAAGGAGGCCAATTGTGGTGTGGGGGAGGGGTTCCCTTAAATTTGGGCTGTCATAACTTTGCTCCCGAAAACAGTTCTCACAACCTCCCTTTATTGCATCTTCTTGCTGCTGTTTTATAGAGGAATCACCTGATCCAAACCAGGTGTAGCTCCTTTCATAATCAGGGCTCACTAGCCGTTAGGCCTACCAGACCTTAAGGGCAAACCACCCTGTTACATTCAGGGTACGCTATGAAGATGCCCATACATACATATAACTTCCCTTAGTGCTAATGGAAGTTACCTCTGTTTGTCTCTTGTTGCACAGAGGATCTATCATTCCAAAATGTAAAATATATTTAATTCCAAACACTTTCATAAACCACCATTCTGAAAATTCAAAAGCTTGATTAATTCCATAACAAAAAGCCTTCATGGTATTGTCATGGTAATTAATTTTACTGTCCTTTTCACAAAAGAAAACATTGTCTGTCCTTTTATAGATCATAAATATTTGTAGCAAAAAACACCACAATTCATGAAGAGAAAAATGCCAAAAGCTTGCTTGCTTTCTTATTGCGATTGTGCGATGAAATTTCATATTTCCAAGTGGTGGAATTTGCAGTCAAAGTATTTTTTTTCCAAAAGATTAGTCTTTATGTTTATTATATTTCACTGACGAAAAAAAAATCTGAATCCTTTGGTATCAACTGTCATTTCAGTGCTTTAAAAAATATTGATGCCGTTGCGTCTATTGGCACATCAGGCTTAACTGACATGAAGAAACTAGCCAAGTGGGCAGCAGAAACAAAGCTGGATCCAAATGACCCAAAAAATGCAGATCTGATGCAGTTGATAATGGTAAGAGGCTTTAATGAAACCATTTTGTTGAAATCTGGGATTTGCAAAAAGAATTATGACTTTTAAAGGAAGTGAAAAAAAATTATCCTGCTTTAAACACAAAAAGTAACAGTTCAATTCTACATGTAGTTGATTTGCAATGCTGTTTCTTATGTTTAGCATGACATGTTGGATATTCCTAACTTGCCGTTTTCCCATAAATTTAGCATCGGTCACTAAATTAGTGGATTTTAGAATCCTTAAAAAAAATTAAAATCTTTTTTTGTACCCTAAGCATTAAAACATAGATTGGATTCAGTAACTTTAATTTGTATGACTCTTTCATGCTAACTCTGTCCCTAAATGCTTAATGTAATTATATTGGTCTCGCTGAAAGCCATTATCTTGCTCCCATTGAAGTCAATGGGAATTTTGCCATTCACTTAAAAAAATAGAATTGGGCTCTAAGTGATCATAACAACATCATAACACTCTTGTGTTTGTTTAGAGGTATGAGATCATCAGGTTCATAATTGAAACCAGGGCGAAAGTATGCTTTTTTGGCTCTTTTTAGATCTATTTTAGTTTCCCCTCTCAGTCTTTGTTGTTGGATTGTTTAGCTATGAGTAGTAACAGTCGATGGTACACTTCACCTTTCTCTTTCATTTAGAAAATAATCTCCCAATTGATTTTGTTTGTTTGTTTGTAAAAAAGAGTCAAACGTTACAGATCCCAGATGCCATCACATTAGGAAGCATACATGTACATCTAGGGCCCATGGTCTCTGCCAGAACGGAGCCTAAGCTTAAAATGTGTAGAGTTCAAGCCAGTCTGGCTGATTCTATATAATCTGGACGAAGAGATGAGAGGACAATCAAACCTTTAAACTGGATGTGTGGTTAGTTTTTACACCCCATCTTCAGTAGGAGGGTTCATCAACATCATCAAGTTATGGTACAAGGTTTACACACTGTCTGCTTTATGGAGATTCTGAGTTAGTTGAGTTTCTCTGTGCATGAAAATTATTTTTCCTTTATTCAGTAAGATTTTCCGAGCAGGTTGTTTTCCCAGAACAGATCATTAGTTTGGTTAAAGAGATTTATCTTTAAATCACCAAACAGTAAATCACAATCTTGAAAATCTGATGACATAATTTGAGATTTTTTAAGACACTGATTTTCAAAAGTCACACAATGACACAATTTACCTTACGTTTTTTAAAAATTTTGATGGAGTTAATTTAACAGTGACATTAATTATTATTTTTAAAAAATAAAAGAATCTACCTCATCACAATTTGGAAATGCATTCAGATGCTGAGCTGCGTTTTCTGTGTCTCACTATATGATCAGACTTGCCTTCTTGCTGGAAGTATCATTGGAATGGCAACTTTAATTGAAAGATAAGACAGAACCATTCACAGGAATGGAGAAAATGAAACATGGTATTTCTAATAAATAATACAAACATGAATTTGATATTGGGCACTTGATTTTGAAATGTTAAGTTAGTTTTGCATTGATATACTCATTGATTTCAGTGGTGTCACACTTGTGTGAAACTGGTGTAATGGAAAGGGAATCTGACCATATTTTTAAATTAAATAAGTATGTATGTCAGACCAAATTGTGAACCCCCTCTCCCCTGGGGAGCAGTTGTTTACACAAGTAATCCTACTGGAGGAGATGACACTGCTCAAGTGAGTAACAGCTCATTAATGGGAATGAAGCGTTCACAAACTGCTCTTAGCTACCTCAAGCCTCAGTCCTGCAAAGACTTACATATGTGCATAACTTTAGTAAAGTTATACATATGACTAGGGCCCTACCAAATTCATGGTCCATTTGGGTCAATTTTAGGGTTGTATGATTTTAAAAATTGTAAATTTAATGATTTCAGCTATTTAAATCTGAAATTTCAGTGTTGTAATTATAGGGGTCCTGACCCAAAAAGGAGTTATGGGGAGGCTGCAAGGTTATTGTAGGGGAGGTTGCGGTACCGCTACCCTTACTTCTGCACTGCTGCCTGCAGAGCTGGGCCCTCAGTCATCAGCTGCCAATATCTGGCCGCCCAGCGCAGAAGTAAGGGTGGCATGGGCTGGTGGGGCACTGCCTTCAGAGCTGGGCGCCCAGCCTGCAGCCGCCGCTCTCTGGCCACCTAGCTCTGAAGCAGTGGCGGCTCGAGGCACCAGCGCTCCAAGCGCGTGTCTGGGGCGGCAAGCTACAGTGGCGGCCATCAGGCTGCCTTCGGCGGCATGCCTGCGGGAGGTCCGCCGGTCCCGCGGATTCGGCAGCAATTCGGCAGCGGGTACGCCAAAGCCGCGGGAACGGGAACCTCCCACAGGCATGCGGCCGAAGGCAGCCTGCCTGCCGTCCTTGGGGCGGCAAAAAAACTAGAGCCGCCCCTGCTCTGAAGGCAGCAGAAGTAAGGGTGGCAATACCACAACCCCCCTAAAATAACCTTGTGCTCCCTCTGCAACTCCCTGTTGGGTCAGGACCCCCAATTTAAGAAACACTGGTCTCCCCCATGAAATCTGTATAGTATACAGTAAAAGCAAACAAAAGACCAGATTTCACAGAGGGAGACCAGATTTCACGGTCCATGATGTGTTTTTCATGGCCGTGAATTTGGTAGGGCCCTACATATGACTGTCTTTGCAAGATTGGGGCCTAAATTATTATACTGTACCATAGCTTCAGTTGTCACAACAGTTATTACAATATTTTATATTACATTTAAATTGTGAATGAATTAAATTCCACTATATTCTTACTAAAAACTAAGAATTATTAAAAACCTTATTTTAAAATATTAAATATTTATGTTATATTTTGGCATATTCAGGCTGGTTTTGGTTACAATGGGGGTCTTGGCAATATATCTAATGAATTAGTCAACCCATTGAAAAAATATTTATGGACATTTTTCACTCTGAATTGAACTTTTCATATTTACCTTTGTTATTTAGGTTGCCACTAGTGGAGATGCTTGTGTTCCTGGTTTCTTCAGACTGGAGCAATTGCAGCAAGAGTTTAATTTTGCTTCAGATGAGGAACTTAACAGATCAAAAAGATTCCGACTCCTACAACTCAGACACAGGGAGGTGGCAGAGTTCCGTAATTATAAGCAAGTCCCTTTACTTGAAAGAGAAATAACTGAAAAACTTTTTGAGGTAGGTTGTTGTCTGAAATTATTTAAATTATGGTCTTTAATAAAATATTTATCATTTTTATCTTCAGTAATATTTGGCTTGATAAAGTCAGTTCCTCATTACTTTGAGGGCCAAATTCTACCCTGACTTCAACTGCATTGACTCCAAAAGGATTACACGGAGTGTAACTCAAAAAAGTATTTCACTTTAAATATACCTCATGTTACCTGAATCTAGAATTTGATTGTCTCCTTCCAAAGAAATAGCTGCTGGAACAGACTCTGGAGGAAGAAGATTTAAGTGGAGCTGCACTACGACAATTTTCCCTATCCACCAGTCTACTTGGAATCCTCTTTTAAAAGAGAATTCCGAACATGAAAAGTCAAGAGAAGGTGGGGCAAAAGTTAATTGAAGCACCAACTTTATTAACTTTTGTCCAATTCTTTGGAGGGGCTAAAGAAAACAATACTACTGAATTGAAGCAAATATTGGGGGGAACAATCAAGCCCATAGTGTTTTCTTTTTCATGTTTTATTTAACCCATCCTTCTTCTATGATCTCTGATGTCGTTTAAGGTTCTTCAGGTGACCTCTGTACCTTCCCACCCATGGGATGCACTAGTGGTGTAACTGACAGTCAAACATTTCGTAGCAGTGCCTGTTAGAGTGCTCCCCTGCCCCTCCTTTTACTTTTATTGAACATTCTAAGGATGAGGCTATAAAAGAGTTTGTGGCACTCCAGCCACCTCAGTTCCTTCCAAATGTCTCAGCAGGTGGACCAGGAACCTCTCCAGGCTGGATCCAACCTCTTCAAAGACACTGTACCTTAGTTAGATTTCTTAATTAGTTAGCATTAGTGTTAGAAATTTTAGCTTTGTTTATTTTAAAGAAGCCTTATTGAGGGCACAAGAACAAACCATCCCGATGTGCAGAAAGAATAGCAAATATGTCAGGCGACCAGCTTGGCTTAACAGTGAAATCTTCAATGAGCTTGAACTCAAAAAGGAAGCTTACAAGAAGTGGAAATTTGAACAGATGACTAGGGAGGAGTATAAAAATATTGCTAGAGCATGCAGGGGTGAATTAGGAAGGCCAAGGCACAATTGGAGTTGCAGCTAGCAAGAGATGTGAAGAGTAACCAGAAGGGTTTCTACAGGTATGTTAGCGACAAGAAGAAGGTCAGGGAAAATGTGGGACCCTTACTGAATGGGGGAGGCAACATAGTGACAGATGTGGAAAAAGCTGAAGTACTCAATGCTTTTTTTGCCTCGGTCTTCACAGACAAGGTCAGCTCCCAGACTGCTGCACTGGGCAACACAGTATGGGGAGGAGGTGAGCAGCTCTCAGTGGTGAAAGAACAGGTTAAGGACTATTTAGAAAAGCTGGACATGCACAAGTCCATGGGTCCAGATCTAATGCATCCGAGGGTGCTGAGGGAGTTGGCTGATGAGATTGCAGAGCCATTGACCATTATCTTTGAAAATTCGTGGCGATCAGGGGAGGTCCCAGACGATTGGAAAAGTTACTCTGTGCAGTAACTGAGGTTATTCGAGATGGTTGTTCCTGTGGGTGCACCACTACCCTCCTTCCTCCCCTCTACTTCAGAGTTTCCTGCTAGGGACTCTGCACTAGAGAAGGAACTGAGGGGGGTTTGGGCACACAGCACTATGTAACCGCCAGAGGAGGCATGAGACGGGGACAGTGCCTGTGCGAATCAACCAGGCGCTGCTACTGAAACTCTCCAATTGCAGGCACAGGAATGCAGATTAATCCCACAGGGACAGCCATCTCAAAGAACCTCTGTTACTGCACAGGGTGAGTAACCTTCTCTTACAAGGCAGTTACCCATCTTCCACATGGGGATGCTGGTAGGATTAAAGTTCTTCTGGCCCTTTCCACAGTGTCTGTATCTCTTGGTCACAGTTTCATGTCAGTTCTTTGGACGGGTGAAAATGACCATTCTCCCTACATCAGGCCGACCACTTTAGACAGTTTATAGTTCTGTGTTTGCCAGGCCTCTTAAACCAGGTCAAACAGTATATGCAATTACCCCCAGGGGGCAAAACTTTCCCAGGCTTTTTACTTGCCTTAGGGATTTGCATTATTTACCCCCTAGTTATTTTAGCTCCTGCAAAAAGCCCTGTAACTCCGCATGGAACCAGGAATACAACCATGAGTTAGCCCATAGTGATATGTATACCATAAAGTAAATATAATAGTCTTTGAATATTCTATGTGTTCATAACATCTGTCACAGTGGCCCCCTTGGCATGCCTTAGGTGTATTCCCATTGTAGAAATTCGCAGAGCTGTTAAATAGAGCTCTGTTCACGCATTTACAAAACATTATGCACTATATCTAGCATCCCAGTTGAGTTAATTAGGACACCATGTCCCACCCTCTTCAGATGACAGCACTGCTTATCAAACTATCCCATGATTGGGAAGTGCAAAGGCCACCTGAAGAAGAAATGAAGGTTACTTACCTGTAGCCAATATTCTCTGAGATGGACTTTCATTCTCCGCCCACCTTCCCAGCTTCCTCATAGTCCTGATTACAATTTTGGACCTGAAGATGCTGTGGAAGGAATTGAGGCAGCTGGAGCATCAAGTCCCCTTTTATACCCTTGCTCTTGGAATGTACAGGAAGGAGAGGGGCAGGAGGGGTGTCAGAATGATCTGACAGACACTGCTATGAAATAACCCACTGTCAGCTGCACCATTAGCACATCCCCATGAGTGTTATGCAGAGTCCATCTTGCGGGTGAGTAACCTTCATTTCTACATTTCCCTGATTCTGTACATCACAAATGTTTTATTAGGCCTTCATTCCATTTTGTGTATTTCTTTCTTTCCCTATTGCTATGTTTATTAATTTTTCAAAAACAGAATAAAAAGTCTGAATAATTAATCTAAAAAAAAATTGCAACCAGTGGTTCCTTGCAGTCTGTAGGTTCTACAGAAACTCCTTTGACTGTAATACATAATAAAACTTTGAATACATTTGGCTTGTGCCCTTCTTCCCAGGAAGGCCCAGTGCCTCACCTATGTGATGATACAGGGCCCTCCCTACTGTAGCTGCCAAACCTGGCAATACAGACAAAACCCACAACTACATTTTTCCACTTCATATGGAATATTAGTTTACACCAAAAAAATCAAAGTTCAGTCCTATAAAGGAAAGGATAAAAGGAAATTTTGAAAGCTATTCGTTGTAGTTTAAGCCACATGACTGCTGTCTATATTACTGGGATGTGCAACTGAATTGCTACATACTGCATTAAAAAAGTACCTCCTAACGTCTAACATTTACATTGGTTTACTTTGATCCTATATGTTTATATTAATACATTGATTACTATTTCCTTATGTGACATAAAACACTAGAAGGGACATCAAATCACAAACTTAATTTTTGTATTTACCCTTAGAACTATGAGAAAAGGCTCCGTGAGAGGGATGTAATTGACAGCAAAGATCACCTAGATGCACACAGAGCTTTAGTTGCCAAGTATCTCCAGAAGGTGAGAAATGCAAAAAGAGTCAGTATTGATCTTTCTTACTAGTTTGTTTGTCTTAGCGATTGGCTTAACAAGAAGTAGGACTGAGTGGACTTGTAGGCGCTAAAGTTTTACGTTGTTTTGTTCTTGAGTGCAGTTATGTAACACAAAAAAAATCTACATTTGTAAGTTGCGCTTTCATGATAGATTACACTACAGTACTTGTATGAGGTGAATTGAAAAATACTGTTTCTTTTGTTTATCATTTTTACAATATGCAAATATTGTAATAAAAATAATAATATAAAGTGAGCACTGTACACTTTGTATTCTGTGTTGTCATTGAAATCAATATATTTAAAAATGCACAAAACATCCAAAATATTTAATAAATATCAATTGGTATTCTATTGTTTAACAGTGCAATTAAAACTGTGATTAATCATGATTAATTTTTTTAATTGCAATTAATTTTTTTTAGTTAATCGCGTGAGTTAACTGCGATTAATCAATAGCCCTAAACAATATATTTTCTTGCAAATATAGTGCTTGAAAAAGGGCCTCATTGACAGTCCTGGAATCTGAAGTGCTCTATTTAGCCACAGAATTGATATAGTATAGTTAGGAGGAGTGCAAGCTTCTTCACACTGTTTCATCAATGTGTTTTAACCCTCACTGTGACTCTTTGTTAAGGTATCCAAAAAAATTGTCAATTAGTGCCAGTTATGTTGAGTTCGTAGTGTGGACTCTTCTCCACTGGAATCTGGAAAGAGAAAGGGTGCGTGTTCAGAAAATTACTTCTTATTTTTTCCATTTCCCTTTACCAGGTGTACTGATCTTTGACCCAGGCTCTTTAGTCTGGGACAACTGCCGAGACTGCTTCTAGAGGAGTCAATTACTCCTAGTAGTATTTTGTGCTGAGAAAGTATCTATGGAAAGGGACTCAAGAATCCATGAACATGCCCCTTTTTTATGATGGGGGGTTAAGAAAAATAACTCTGCTTTTTAGTAAATTGAACCACATGTATTTTCAGTGAATTTGGATAATACATACAGTTGGTATGTATTGGGGGGGGGAAGGATAGCTCAGTGGTTTGAGCATTGGCCTGCTAAACCCAGGGTTGTGAGTTCAATCCTTGAGGGGGCCATTTAGGGATCTGGGGCAAAAATCTGTCTGGGGATTGGTCCTGCTTTGAGCAGGGGGTTGGACTAGATGACCTCCTGAGGTCCCTTCTAACCCTGATATTCTATGGTTATGTTTCCAGGTTAGAGAATCAGTGATAAACCGGTTTCTAACAGCAAAGCACCATTTCCTTCTTTCTGACCTGGTAAATGAAGAGGAGGTTCCTAGTCTTGGGTAAGGGAAAAAAGTTTTTATCATATCTAAAATAATTTAAATAACTAATTTTAAACTATCCTTGTTTCTAAGCTCATAATTATTTCTTTACCACAAAAATGTAGTGTTGTACTCCATGTTTACTAATGTTTTAAATTTAGCATAATGCTATATTATTCTGTAAGGACTATGCTCATCTGTGCCAAAATACACAAGTGTTTAAATAACTGCAAGAAAACTGCATCATAAATGTTTTAAAGTAATATGCTATTTTCAGCAGAAGTATTCATTCACAGTAACCCTTATTTATATGCTGCCATATTACTTCAGTCTCTGATAACATCTGACCTCATAAGCTTAAGGAGAGTCCAGCTTAGAATGTACCTGAATGACTGACTCCAAGTAAGACCCAAATGTGGTGGCTTTGGTGGTTCAATAGTCAGCATTCTTCCCACTGAATCAGTGCTGAGCAAATGTCTCAGCATGGTGCCAGGGGGGACTGTGAGGCTGCAATTGCATTGTTTCAGATGAAACTTAAATCTGTTTAACTATATCATGGGAATTGGTTGAGTATCATCGCCATAGTTTCTAATTGCTAAATACAGTAAATAAGATTCACTAAATATTTTCCATAGAAGATATCAAAATGAATTCTGCTCTTCACCTCTCCCAGATTCTAGGAGGCTTGGCTTGCTTCATATTGCGTGTGTGTGTGTGTGTGTGTGTGTGTAGGAGGTGTTAGTAGTTACTTGTCTTTGCTTCTAACAGGAAAGCTATAAATATAAAAACACAATTCTTTTTTTATATTTTATGTTTGTAAAGAACAAATCATGTCAAACCAATCTGATAGCTTTCTTCGATAGGATAACGAGTCTTGTGGATAAGGGAGAAGCGGTGGATGTGGTATACCTAGACTTTAGTAAGGCATTTGATACGGTCTCGCATGATATTCTTATCGATAAACTAGGCAAATACAATTTAGATGGGGCTACTATAAGGTGGGTGCATAACTGGTTGGATAACCGTACTCAGAGAGTTGTTATTAATGGTTCCCAATCCTGCTGGAAAGGCATAACGAGTGGGGTTCCGCAGGGGTCTGTTTTGGGACCGGCTCTGTTCAATATCTTCATTAACAATTTAGATATTGGCATAGAAAGTATGCTTATTAAGTTTTCGGATGATACCAAACTGGGAGGGATTGCAACTGCTTTGGAGGACAGGGTCATAATTCAAAATGATCTGGACAAATTGGAGAAATGGTCTGAGTTAAACAGGATGAAGTTTAACAAAGACAAATGCAAAGTGCTCCACTTAGGAAGAAAAAATCAGTTTCACACATACAGAATGGGAAGAGACTGTCTAGGAAGGAGTACGGCAGAAAGGGATCTAGGGGTTATAGTGGACCACAAGCTAAATATGAGTCAACAGTGTGATGCTGTTGCAAAAAAAGCAAACATGATTCTGGGATGTATTAACAGGTGTGTTGTGAGCAAGACACGAGAAGTCATTCTTCCGCTCTACTCTGCTCTGGTTAGGCCTCAGCTGGAGTATTGTGTCCAGTTCTGGGCACCGCATTTCAAGAAAGATGTGGAGAAATTGGAAAGGGTCCAGAGAAGAGCAACAAGAATGATTAAAGGTCTTGAGAACATGACCTATGAAGGAAGGCTGAAAGAATTGGGTTTGTTTAGTTTGGAAAAGAGAAGACTGAGAGGGGACATGATAGCAGTTTTCAGGTATCTAAAAGGGTGTCATAAGGAGGAGGGAGAAAACTTGTTCACCTTAGCCTCTAAGGCTAGAACAAGAAGCAATGGGCTTAAACTGCAGCAAGGGAGGTCTAGGTTGGACATTAGGAAAAAGTTCCTAACTGTCAGGGTGGTTAAACACTGGAATAAATTGCCTAGGGAGGTTGTGGAATCTCCATCTCTGGAGATATTTAAGAGTAGGTTAGATAAATGGTCAGGGATGGTCTAGACAGTATTTGGTCCTGCCATGCGGGCAGGGGACTGGACTGGATGACCTCTCGAGGTCCCTTCCAGTCCTAGAATCTATGAATCTATAAATCCTGATGATTTGCAGAGTAGACATTTTCAATCCCAGTGTAGTTTCTGCTGGATATTATGTTATTTACTTCCTGTTGTACAATGGTCTGTGATTTTGCTGTGAAGTATTGAACAGCTGCCATGTTTCATTCAGATGTAGCTTTACTGTGCTGATGGATGAAATAGTTCCTATAATATGTCCATGGGTGTATGTATCTGTGGGAACATATATAAAATGTATATCTGAGTATGTATGGATAAGTAAATGTGTATACTATATCTATATAATTTTGGTATTCTTTTAATGGCTTCCTAGAGTGTGCTATGCACATCTCACTACCCTGTCCACTCCACCACTAATGTCAGCCTTGGTGCTCCTTTCATCTCCTTCCCTAAGATCATCTCACTCTCTTTGTCTGTGCTGATCCCAATGCTTAGAATGCCCTCCCCAGCCCTGTTCATTGCAACTTTCCTCATCTTCTTTAGTTCCCTCCTAAAAAGTCACTTCAGCTCTCATATCTACAAGAAATGGGCAGGGGAAAGAAAGGTAACAAAAAACTAAATAAACCAAAAGAAATACCACACCATGTTAGCATTGTCTCCCACATGTTTCCTGTCTACTTCAGCCCCCTTTAATTAAGTTAGGATCCTCACATATTCTGTCATGTTTAATTTACATGATATGCTCTTTGGGCCTAGGGCCTGATTTTTATTTATTTTGTGAGGCACCTAGCAATGTTGTAATGTGCTTGAAAAACAATAATAAATAGGCATCTAAATGTGCATATATAAATAAAGATACTGAGTCCTTTCTGGGTGAAAGGAGGTATAAATGTAAGTTTACATAATGTTGTTATGATCTTGATCTTGGACTTAAAGTTTGAAACACAAACAAGTAAAAAACTGATCCTGAAAAAGTTGCTGTTTAGACTTCTACCCTTTCTTGCTGCACAATTCTAAGACATCTTGAGAAAAGAGCGCACAGATCAGAGGGAAAAGAGAGTTGTGGAAGAGGATGTGGATGGATAGATTTGAGAAAAGACACAAGGAGATGCCCTGCAAATAGCATGAAATAAATTTTAAAAGTGCATTTTTGTTACCCTGTGCCTTACATGTGTCTCGACACCTTGCTGCTGGGCACTTCCCATATGTCTCTTTACTTCTGCTCAAACATATTTTTGTCTTTGAAATCTCTTCTCTTTTCTTGCCAGACTATTATGTATGTATTTGTTTGTTGTTGTTTTGTGACTCTGACTTTTTGTACTATGTTTCCATGCCTCCTGTATTTCAAGTCTTTGGGCTTGTCTATACTACCCGGCAGATTGGCGGGCAGCGATGGATCCAGTGCGGGTCAATTTATTGCGTCTAGTATAGACACAATAAATTGACCACTGAGCGCTCTCCCGTCGACTCCGGTACTCCACCAGAACGAGAAGCGCAAGTGGAGTTGATGGGAGAGCGTCAGCTGTCGACTTACCGCAGTGAAGACTCCGCGGTAAGTAGATCTAAGTATGTTGATTTCAGCTACACTGTTCACGTAGCTGAAGTTGCGTATCTTAGATTGACCCCGCGTGGTAGTGTAGACGAGCCCTTACTCTGCATCACCAACACATAAATGACATTAACTAGCATTTGTTTGTTTTAAATCTATTTAAGCAGATAGATAATGAATGAGAATTGCATTTCTTTGCTACTAGTAAACTTTGTTTACTGCACCATTGTGTCCTTAAGATATTATTTTGATTCAACAATATAAACCTAAATAGTCCCATCTGCTGGCAAAACAGAGACTTGCTGCTTTTCAACAAAGAAACAATTTTTTGGGGTTCAGTATTTTCATGTTGCAGAATGAGAAATCACATTTATAATTAATTTCCCAGTTTGTTTAAAATGAAATTAGCTTGACTGATACTGATTTCCACATGATTAATACTGACTTGTACTGAGCATTGTTTGCTAATCAGATTATATTATTAATAGATTTAAAATATGCACAATACCCTGGAACATGGGAAATCTATTAAAATATGTTTAGTGAATTTTCCTATTTAAAAAAAGTAATTCATCTTTTTATACTGTTTTTACAAGAATAATGCACTTTCGTAGTTGCACATAATGAGAAGTTGACCTTGACTAGCAGTTGCTTTTTAAAATTGGTTCTGGAATGCTTTCTATAATTAAAATATGTTTGTACAGTTAGGATCATTCATGTATGTTTTTGCACACATCTGTTTTTATTCTTTTCCTGTTTTTCTTTTTATTCTGCTTTGCCTTGTGTTATAAGTTCTGATGACCCAGGGTATGTCATGGTACATTAATTTCTGTTTCCCCTTTGTAGCCTGCTGTTTGTTGTAGATAGTTCTGGGCTTAGATTTTTTTATGTGTTTTACATACATTGGATAATGTCATCTAATAGGCATCTTGTTTATATAATTATAGTATGTTAGATCCGTATTGAAGTTTTAAAATTAATTTTATTTCATATTCTCACTTAGTTATGATACAATTCTTCTGTATATTTCATTTAAAATTTATAAAATACAAAATGCCATTTCTGTGCTAATAAACAATTAACATATTTCACAATAAATGACACCAAGAGTATATATTTCTCTTTCTTTTAAGTGCGTAGTTTTGTATATGTGTCAAGGGAGACTTAGAACTCTGGATCCTGTGTAGAAAAGACGAAAAAACTCTTTTATGATTTCTAGTAATTTAGGACTCAGTCTTTTTAAACTGGCGGAGCCAAAGCGACCACTAAAGCCAAGAAGAAAGGAGAGGAAGAAAGTTACAGCACAGAATCTATCAGATGGAGACATAAATCTTTTAGTGAACATCATTAGAGCTTATGATATTCCAGTGAGAAAACCTGTTTTAAGGTATGAACCCTTTAAAAGACTTCTAGTTGGAAATGTTCTTTCTCTTTCTAGTAACTCTTCAATTGCCTTTTTAAAAATCTTTTTCATACTGGAGGCTACATTTTCAAAATCGGCTATATAAATTGCTTTTGTGAAATTTGCATGCAAAAGCTGTGTGTTTAAATCCCTGGTTTAGGCGTACAGATGCATGTGTAAGGAAATTTTTTTAGCACAGTTAAGTGGCCAGTTCTGAAAATTTGGCTTTATGTGTATTAAATTAAATGATTGTTTTTATCCTCATGATAATAAGACAAAGAGATAAATTTACAATTTCATTGATTATGTTGTTTAATAGTACAAGTATTGCTGTTTTGCAAGTTCCTTAGAATTATGTTTTCATCTAGTAGTGCAGGGGTCGGCAACCTACGGTACGCGTGCCAAACACGGCACGCAAGCCGATTTTGAGTGGCACGCAGCTCCCTGCCGCGGTCCCGGTCCCCAGCCCCACTCAGCCCCCCCGCCCACTGCTCTCCCCTGCGGGGGCAGGAGGCAGAAGCTTGGTTCTGCAGCAGCCAAGCTTCCCCCCGCCCCCGCTTCTTCCCCCAGCGTGGTGCTTTCCTGCCCCTCCTCCTCTCCGTCCCTGGCCAATCAGCTGATCGCCCTAGCGAAGGGGAGGGGGAAGAGCGGCAGCGTGCACACAGCTCTGTAGAGGATGCAGAGAGAGGTAGGGACGGAGCCTGGGGGAAGGGGGTAGAACAGGGCATATCCCTTCCAGCCCCCTGCCATGAGCCGCTCAGGGCAGGGGGCTGGGAGCACCCCCACGAGCCGAGCACCCCAGCCTTCTGCCCTACACCCCCCCACACCCCAGCCTTCTGCCCTGAACCCCCCCACCCCAACACACACCCAGCCTTCTTCCCTGCACCCCCACAGCCCCATCCCTCTGCCCTGAACCCCCCCACCCCAACACACACCCAGCCTTCTGCCCTGCACCCCCCACACCCCCCAGCCCTCTTCCCTGAACCCCCCCACCCCAACACACAACCGGCCTTCTGCCCTGCGCCCCCCACACCCCCCAGCCCTCTGCCCTGAACCCCCCCCACCCCAACACACAACCGGCCTTCTGCCCTGCACCCCCCACAGCCCCCAGCCCTCTGACCTGACCCTTGAACCCCCCCACACCCCCAGCCTTCTGCCCTACACCCCTGAAACACAACACCCCCCCAGGTCTGGGGTCCCAGCCATAGGCCCTGCTCAGCCCGCTGCCGGCCTAGGTGAACAGAACCCCAGGCTGGCAGCGAGCTGAGCAGGCTGGTGGCATAAGATCAGCATTTTAATTTAATTTTAAATGACGCTTCTTAAACATTTTGAAAATGTTGTTTACTTTACATACAATAGTTTAGTTATATAATATAGATTTATAGAAAGAGACCTTCTAAAAACGTTAAAATATATTACCGGTACGCGAAACCTTAAATTAGAGTGAATAAATGAAGACTCGGCACACCACTTCTGAAAGTTTGCCTACCCCTGTAGTAGTGTCTGCTAAAATCACTGGTTTATTGTGCATATTAGGCTGTTTGAGAAAAAATAATTGGAAGATAATTTGAGATTTTTGAGAATATAAACAGGTAATATCAGACATAAGGCCCGGCTTGACAAAGCCCTGGCTGGGATGATTTAGTTGGGAATTGGTCCTGCTTTGAGCAGGGGGTTGGACTAGATGACCTCCTGAGGTCCCTTCCAACCCTGATATTCTATGATTCTATGATGACATGCTATCCCTAAAACACTTATGAATATCATGTCTTTTAATTATATCCAGTACTTATACTATATCCCTTGTACTTATATTAAATAATAGTAGATAGATTAGATGTAATAAAAGAGATTCCAAATAGTCTTTTCTACAAACCAATAGTTATTTTATGCACAGTGGAACCCCTGTGTTACAGACTAATTGGGGATTAAGAAGTTCATAAAACAAAAAGTTCATAAAATGTATCATCTCAAAATCATGGTAGGTAAGGTGCATAAATTGTAGTATGGTGCACTGCATCTCTTTTTTCTTGTCCTTCAAACTACTGCAAAGCAATTTCCAGTACATTGAAGACATCAGAATATGAAGGAATGTTGACTTGTTCATTAACATCACTTTTGTTATGTGGTTTCCCCTGACTCCCACTCTTCAGGAAGAATGGTTTGTATAATCGGTTGTTCGTGAGATCGGTCTTTGTAGAATCGAGGTTCTACTGTATATCTTTCATATTAGCTCTTGCTCTTTTACCTTCATGTATTCATTTTAAGCATTTTAATTGGCAAAGCATTAACCAGTGGAACTAACCTAATGTAGTTCCACTGTACTAATTTTGAAGCTCAATCCTACCTTCAGATACACTTGCTTAAATATCACCTCAAATCTTGTAAGAATGCATTGTATTATTTTTCTTATTTTATGGGGCTTTTATATCAAACATACCTTTCCACTCTACACTTAATTAGTGAAAACAGAACACAACTCAAAACTAACTTATAAACAGTCTTTTCCTTCGTAATAATTGTAGGCTTAAGACATCCGATCCAATTAATCTGAACATAAAACAAAAGCAAAATAATACTCGCTCAAAAGTCTGACTGAACAGCAAGCCTTAGATTATGCTTCAAAACTTGAAAAACTCTCTCTCATAAACAGGAGCAATTTCCAAGTAAGACTACATTTTTGAACTGCACCCAGAGCTAATTAGTGATAGTCAGTTATTGAACATGCGGAATTGAGTCCTTCTGCTACTCTACCTACTTACCATAACTTATATGTTTTATTGGCCTTTCATAAATAAATTCACTTTGAGGAATAAATGTAAAGTATAACTTTCAGATTATGATATCGTAAAAGTTTGAGAAGATGTCAAAAATATTTTTAGAGTAAAAACAAGTTCTGTACAGCTAACTACATATTTAATGAAGTGAGGATTAATATTCAGTAGTTATTTGAGTCCTCGTCCCTATCTGTAGTCCACTGTGTACGCATGTGCTCCATGCGCCTGGAGTCAGAGAATTCTTGAAAGCAAGGTCCATGCATGTGCCTTCGCTGTCCTTGTGCACCTGACCAAAGAGATAAAGGGCGGAGCGGACCGACTGTCTCTCCATTTCCTTCTTATGACCAGGTGGCCAGGGTCAGAACCTCCAGTGCCTGGAGCTTTGTCTTCCTTTATTCTTCAATCTGTAAATACATATGTAGATATTTTTTGTAAATAGTTTTAGGATTTTATCCTATAGTTTTTAGCTAAAATTCATAGTTCAATAGTTAGATTACCCATCCCAGGGTATTCACTGGCTCCCCTCTTTCCCGCTTTACTGGGACTGGACTTCAAAATCTGTGCTTCTTGCCAACACTCCTTCTCAGTCAGCGATGAGCATCAATGCTGACTGTACTGCCTTGGGGAAGCTCACTTCGTGGCAAAGTGCAGTATCTACCATTCTTTCCATACCGATGGGGGTGGGAACTTTGCCTTAGCAAGCATTCAGTGGAGAAAGCCATGAGGCCTTACTCAGACCCAGGCCACGAGACCACACTGTGCTCAGCAAGGAGTGTGCCTTCTGCCACAAGGTCTGACTTAGGAGAGGGGGAATCTACTCTCACAGATCCCACATCGGGGTCTTGTTGGGAGGGCAGAGACCATTCCCGTAAACATCCAAGCTTCAAAAAAGTTAGATACAATTCTGCCTACATCGACTTTTCCTGCACAGCCCTTGAGGACTTAGAATGTCCTAAGTCTCAGGGTCATGACATGAAGGCCTACGAGTCCAGGGCTCCAAGTCTCCAGCACAGGAGGTGCATCTTATGGGAGGAGTCTGTCTCCCCTTCTGTCGTCCAGCCATGGCTTCCCTCCGGGGGAGCCATCAGTACCTCTGACGAATACGGAATCAACATTTTCTTTGTGAGGAGACTCTGAACGACCTGATGAACTGATGTTTCCTCCTCTGAGGCATAACTTCCCAGACAGGGGACCCGGACCTGGCTGGAATCAACCTCCACCTCAGCACCTGTGTTGGAACTGTTGGTATGCTATGCCATGGGGACTTCCACAACCACCTTTTGACCTCTCTTACTGGCTATACTGGGGACCATGGGACCTGTATTAACCTGTAGAGTTGACAAGATCTGATAGGGAGTCAATCAACCCCTCCTCTCTGAGAGGACAGTCAGAGCTTTTTTCTGACCCCATGGAAAAGAAAGGAAGGGTAGGAATAAATGGTCAGTTTTCACAGTGAAGAGAGGTAAATAGGACATGTGCTGGGACCAATGCTGTTCAACACATTCATAAATAATCTGGAAAAAGGAACAGTGAGGTGACAAAATTTGCAGATGATACAAAATTACTCAAGATAGTTAAGTCCAAAGCTGACTGCAAAGAATTACAAAGAGATCTCACAGAACTGGGTGACTGGGCAACAAAATGGCAGATGGAATTCAATGTTGATAAGTGCAAAGCAATGCACATTGGAAAACACATAATCCCAGCTACACATAAAAATGATGGGGTCTAAATTAGCTGTTACCACTCAAGAAAAAGATCTTGGAGTCATCGTGGATAGTTCTCTGAAAACATCTGCTCAGTGTGCACCAGCAGTCAAAAAGGCTAAAAGAATGTTAGGAACCATTAGAAAAGGGATAGATAATAAGACAGAAAATATCATAATGCCACTAAATAAATCCATTGTATGCCAACATTTTGAAATTCCGGTGTGTGTGTGTGGCGGGGGGGGTGAGAGAGAGAGAATTAGAAAAAAGTACAGAAAAGGGCAACAAAAATTATTAGGGGTATGGAACAGCTTCCATATGAGGAGATATTTAAAAAACTGGGACTGTTCAGCTTGGAAAAGAGATGGCTACGGGGGGATATGATAGCGGTCTATAAAATCATGAATGGTGTGGAGAAAGTGAATAGGGAAGTATTATTTATCCCTTCAATTTACACATGAACCAGGGTTTGCCCAATTAAATTAATAGGCAGCAGGTTTAAAAACAAACATAAGGAAGTACTTCTTCACACAACGCACACTCAACCTGTGGAACTTGTTTTCAGGGGATGTTGTGAGGGTCAAAACTATAACTGGGTTCAAAAGAAGAATTAGATAAGTTCATGGAGGATAGGTCCATCAATTGCTATTGGCTAAGATGTTCAGGGATGCAACCCCATATTCTGGGTGTCCCTAAAGCTCTGACTGCCAGAAGCAGTGATTGGACAACAGAGGATGGATCACTTGATAGATTGCCCTGTTCTGTTCATTCCTTCTGAAGCATCTGGCATTGGCCATTGTCGGAAGACAGAATACCAGGCTAGATGGACCACTAGTCTAACCCAATATGACCATTCTTATGCTCTTAAGAAGATTATGAGCTGGATCCACCAGATCCACTGGTACCGAGAGACTGTCCTCATCATCTCCGGATGAAGCAGTTGCTCCAGTAACTCCACGTACACACCCCTTCCCCAGTGACCACAAGCAATTCCAGGAACTGTTATGTAGGATTGCATGTGAGCTACCGAAGTCCCTTGAGGAAGTTCAGGATCCTCAACATAAATTACTGGACATCATCCAATTCTCTGGATCCAGCTGAATAGTGCTTCCTGTTAATGAAGGCATTCTGGAACAAGTTAGAATAGTCTGGCATACCCCAGCCACTTGTGCTCGTGCTCCTACCCCTAAGAGGGCACGAAATGCTATTTTGTCCCAGCCAAAGAGGTGGTATTTCTCTTTTCTCGTCATGCTCCTAACTGTGGATGCTCAATCTGCCATGAAGAGATCTAGATAGCAACATCCTAGATCTACTCTGGTTGACAAAGAGGGTAAAAGACTCAATTTATTGGGAAGGAGGTTCTTCACTTTTACAAGCCCTCAGTTCTCAATAGCCAGTTACCAAGCACTGATGACTAAGTATGAGTACCTGAACTATTCCAAATTCATGGACTTCATTGACAAGTTTGAACAGAAGGATAGAGCTCAATTCAGGCTCTCCTTGAGAAAAGCAAGTTGGTTGACGGGACCGCGCTTCAATCAGCAGGCTACTGGTATTGTGGCTACTGCCGTTGTGATGTGCTGTGAATCAACTGTGCAATTTGGGGTTTCCAGGGAGGTCCAGGACACCATGGCGGACTTGCCATTTGACAAATCTCATCATTTTAAATCAAAAGACAGATGAGTCCTTATACACTCAAAAGGACTCTAGGACCACCCTCCACTCCTTGGGAATATTTACACCTGCCCTGAAGAGAAAATTCCACAGGCAATCGTACAAGCCTAGACCAACAGCTCAATAATTTTACCATCAGTGGTCTTGTGAGCTGCCCTGTAAGAGACAGAGGGTTGAGAAGTCCTGTTTCCTTTCACCTCTGGTGGCAATATAATCAATCCAATCCCAGCACCCAGCTAAATGATATGTTTGATGGGAGGTTGAGTGCTGCAAACCAATGATGCCACCACCTGCCGATTCCCAGATACTCTTTGGGGGTTGCTTAGCCCTCTTTTTCCACATCTGAAGTGCAATAACAACAGACAAGGGGGTACTAAATATCCATTCTAGCTATGCAATTTAATTTACCTCCCTGCCCCCTCCAAAGCCAGGAAGACCCTCAGGGCCATTCTCGTGAGGAGATTCTAAAACGAGAAGTAGAATCCCTCTTATAGTGAGAAGCAACAGAGCAAGTACTTGTTCAGTACTAAAGAAAGAGTTTTTACTAAACATACTTCCTAGTACCCAAAAAGAAGGGTAGCTGGAGACCTAACCTTGATCTCCACCATCTCAACTGCTTTATTCACAAACTGAAATTTTGCATGGTCACATTGCTATCAATAATCCCATCCCTGGAAAAGGGCTTGTGGTTTACAGCTCTCAGTATGAAGGACATGTACTTTCACATGGACATTTACTCCACTCACAGACGTTTTCTCATACTCATAGTGGGCTCCAACCATTTTCAATACAGAGAGCTCCCATTCAGCCTTGCTTCTGCCCCCAGGGTCTTTACCAAGGTCTTTTCGGTAACATCAGGCATCATGGTTTCATTGTCTTCCCCATCTCAAAGACTGGCTTCTCGTTGCGAAGCACATAAAGAATCTTAAGAGTCTACTTCGTCTTTCCTAGGGATCAGCATAAACTTGTAAAAGTCTGTTCTCACTCCAGTGCAGACTTTAGACTTCATTGGAGAGTCCTTAAATTCTGTCACGGCAAGGGCTTATGTGCCAATGGACAGGTTCCAGGTGGTAAATGACCTCACAGATCAGGTCATGAACAACCCTCAAACACCAATCAGAACTTGTCTTTCTCTCCTGGGGTATATGGCTTCATGTACTTATGTCACACCGTTCACCAGACTCCATCTTTGTCTGCAAGCATGGGATCAAACAGTGTTTTCACCATGAACACCATAGTAACTGTTTCCATCAAAGTAACATCATCTCTCCTATGGTGGAAGAATCCCCTGCTAGGTATGGATGGGCATTCCCTTCCTTTCCCCCTAACCAGACAGGATGATCATTACAGATGCCTCCCTTTTAGGCTGGGGAGCTCATATGGACAGCTGCACAGCACAGGGCTCTTGGACATCCTGAGAGACCAGAATGCATATCAACGTTCTGGAATTGCAGCCAGTCTGAGAGGCTTGCAAAGCCTTTCTCCAATTTATACAAGGTCATCATGTCCTCATAATGTCAGACAATATGATAACAGTCTTTTACATTAACAAGCAGGGAGGAGCAAGACCCGTTCCCCTGTGTTCAGAAGCAGTCACTTCATGGAATTAGTGCATCAGCAATCAAATCACCCTGTTGGCAGTTTGCCTTCCAGGGAATCAAATGTGCCTTGCTGTTGATCACAAGTGAGGAGTTACACAACTCCATGGTAAACTGTATTTTTGCTCTATGAGGAACCCCCACAAGTGACATGTTCACCTCTCAAATGAACAGAGAGTGCAACATATACTGCTCCAGAGGAGCCCTAGGATGCCGCTTTCAGGACGACGCTCTCCTTCTTCGGTGGTCAAACCATCTGAACTATGCTTTCCTTAGCACTGCTACTTTTTACGGAAAATTCATCAGAACAAGGCATGAGTCACTCTCATTTCCCCCTCGCTGCTCCCAGTGGCCCAGACAGTTTTGATTCTTGAGTTTCTTACACACATCATCTCAGTTGCTGATCAGCTTTCAGTCCTTTTCCTGTCTCTTGACCCAGAAGGAAGGGCAGAATCAAGCCTCCTAACCTTCAAGCACTCCATCTCAGGGTGTGGTTTTTGGATGGGCATCAACTCTAGAATATTCATCCTCTGAAGCTGTGCAAAGCATCCTTACTAATAGTAGAAAAGATTCCGCTACAAAATGCTACTTAGCCAAGTGGAAACATTTCTCTATCTGGGCGCAACAAAAACTTAGATTCCCAGATCTCTGGATATTGCCCATATTCTGAACTGTCGTCTTTCCCTCAAAACAGCAGGTCTTTCAATCAGCTCTTTACAGATTCGTCTGGCAGCAATCAGTGCATACCACCCACCTTCACATGATTACTCAATTTTTGCTCACCCACTGACTACCAGATTCTGGAAGTGTCTAAACAGAACTTTTTTGCCAGTAAGGAAACCTACTCCTCAGTGGGACTTCACCCTTGTTCTTTTGGTGCTCACTAAGCCTCCCTTCAAACCACTAGCTACATGTTCCATGTCTCTCCTATCCATAAAGGTTGCATTTCTGGTAGCCATCACCTGAGCCAGGAGGGTGGATGAGCTCGGAGCACTGAAGGTAGATCCACTTTACACCATGTTCCATAGAGGCAAAGTTTCATTGTGTTTACATCCTAAGTTCACCACCAAAGTAGCTTCGGAGTGTCACCTGAACCAGTCAATCCACTTACCTGTGTATTTTATGAAACTAAATGCATCTGAAGAAGAGAGGAGACTTCATTCCTTTGCTGTGCAATGAACCTTAGCCCTTTTTCTGCAAAGGTCAAAGCCAATCAGAAAACCTCCTAGATTGTTTATCGCTGTAGCAGAACGAGTTCAAGGTCAAGCTGAATGCTCTCAGAGAATCTCTAAATAGGTCTTGTGCTCTATCTTACTCTTTCAGCTGTGTAATCTTCCTCCCCTTTATGGGGTGGAGAGCTTATTCTACAAAAGAACAAGTGACATCAATGGAATCACTTCAAGAAGTACCTCTAAGCAGCTCCATGGAGTTCCTTCCGCATGTTTGTGAGACATTATTCTTTAGTACAGAACTCCACTGATGCGGCCTTTGGCGTGGTAGTCCTTCAGTTGGCTCTGCCGCCTGCATCCTCACACTCTCCTCCTACTTGAGTACTGCTCATCATCAGTCACCCACAGTGGAATACACACAGGGACCAGCACTCCAAGGAGAAGAGAAAGTTACTTAATTCGAGATGTGTGGTCCCTGTGTGTATTCCACTGCCCGCCCTCCTTCTTTTCTGCTTCAGATCATGGTGGGATTCCTGATATAGAAGGAACTGGAGAGGTGGTTGGTCTACTCCACCCTTTAGCTCCTCGGTTGGAGGCATGAGGAGAGTGAGGGTCCATGCGCAGACCTGTGGACACTGCTTTCAAGAATTCTCTGATTGGGCAGGTGGATCCCCCATAGGGATCACACATCTTGAAGAACCTCCAGTTACTATAAGGTAAATAACTTTCTCTTGCGTGTTCTCTGTCACAGTTATATATTTTCCTTCCTAGCAAACTTCAACAGCCATCCAGATCTTCAAGGTCCTTTAATGAGATGTTTGCAGCATCTCCATCACCTCAGAGCCCAACCCACAGCATTGATTGGGCTTTCAATCAGGTACAGTATAATATTGACATAAATTGAATGGTAATTTGGTCATGCATCTGACGAAGTGGGTATTCACCCATGAAAGCTTATGCTCCAATACGTCTGTTAGTCTATAAGGTGCCACAGGACTCTCTGTTGCTTTTTACAGATCCAGACTAACACGGCTACCCCTCTGATACTTGGTCATACCGGGTTGTTTCCCTTTCTTCTAAGCAGTAACATTGACTGGTTAGATCATATTATCAGTGAGGTTGAAATTGAGACTAAATTTTCGATGGCAGTTGGAAGCCAAATTTAGCATCCTGAAGGGAGAGGATGGAGACCCACTGTTCTTGCTTCTGTTTTTGTTTTGATTTTACATTTGTTGCCCTTTTTAGAAACACTATAATGTCCTGATTTTTTAAAAAAATTTGTGTGGTTCCTTTCACACTTTTGGACACTAGATAAATTCCTCTTTCTGGCATTTTTAAAAAGATAATATTAGGGTTTTGTTATTTCTAGTCCAAGATTAATTTAACTGAAACAGGTAGTAAAGGGCCAGATACAGAGAGAACCATGATACTATCAACAAGTTTTGTTCTTTGATTACAGACAGTAAGACACAAATGTACATCTTTCAGTGGGCTGATTGTGTCACATAATCTGTTTTAATTAGCTTTTTCAGGTAACCAGCATCCTTTGCGTGTTGCTAAATTTGAACCTATCTGATAGATCCTTTTTAATTCAGGCTTAATTCTACACAAAAATCTGAAGGTGAAATTTAAGACTGTGGACACATGTCAGTAGTTTGACTATATATTTCTTTTCAAGAATATTAGAGTTACAAAAAAAATCAACACCCTAAAATGTTAGAAGCCCATGAAATGCAGAATTCTGTGTTTGTCACAGAAGTCAACAAACTAACATATCTTTCATATATTATTTTCATTTTATTACATACGTTGAAAAATTGACAATTTACAAATGTTCTGCCAAATTATTGTCTATTTTTATTTTCATTTTAATTGTATTTTGAAGGTTTTAGTCCATCCTTTTGTAGAAGTTTCTTTTCAGCGAACAGTCTGCAGGACAACAACAGCAGAGGGGCCAAACCCCAACTGGAATGAGGAACTTGAACTTCCATTTAGGTATGAGTAAATGAAAACAAGTTATTGGTTTTGAGATTCACAGTATGTCCTTGAGTAACATTTTTGTTTGAGTGTGTAAATGAATGTAAAGTTTAATAAGTACAGTTTTTCTGTATTCTTTATAAATCACTAATATTTTATTTTGACAGAGCTCCTAGTGGTGACTACAGCACCACAAGTTTGCAATCAGTGAAGGATGAAGTGTTCATTAACATTTTTGATGAAGTACTCTATGATGTCTTAGAGGTGAGCTTGGTGTCTGAAGGACCATTTTGACATTTAAGTCAGTGTCTTTGATATTAAGAACATCACTGAATATTATGGCTGTTTCTCCTGAGTATGGGAAAAATAATCACAAGAGTAACCAACAAGATATATATGTAAATTATCGTAGAATAGAATACTAGTCTTATGAACAACCAGTTATTTGAACCATTTTTCCTGGTGGGAGGGAAAAAATCTCATGACAAAAACGATGTTGATGAAGAACAAGTCAACATCCATTCACATTCCTATGCCTTCAGTGCATTTGAAATTGCTTTGAAGTGGTTTGAAGGATGAGAAGAAAGCAACATGCTGCACCATGATGCAACCTATACATGGAACCTATTGTAATTTTGAGATGATCAGTTGTATGGACTTTTTGATTTTATGATCTCCTCCATCCCCAGTTAGTTCATAAAATAGGGGTTCTGCTGTAATATATTATACGTAATATATTATACTCTCATATTCGTGTCATGAACTTTCACTGTTACAACCTTCATCCTCCCATGCTCCTTTCCTTTTCCCATTGTTGTCATTCCTAGCTATATTACGTCCAATCTAGATTGTAAGATCCTTGTTCCATTGTATTGTCACCCCACCTGAACAAAGCAGTGCTGTGCAAAGTCCAGGTACTCAGTCTGTTTTCTGCTGCCTAAGGTTTGAGCTTGTGTGTGTAGTCAATAATATGTGCTGACTTCAGTGACAAAAATGAGGATTTTACTGCTTTTTAATCCTGGTAGCAGTGTAGAGCCAACATAGCCAAAGGGAGAGTTCATTATCAGAAGTGTTTGCTAAATTCCAATTCCAAGTTATACTTGTTCAAACCCACGGAAGGGGATGGATTCCCCACATCTGTTGCTTTGTTGTTTGATTTGTGTGTGTGTGTGTGTTTTGTCTGATTCTAGATTGCAAGTTCTTTGGGGCAGGATCTATGTCTTTCTATTTGTTTTGCATTGTGCCTTTCATTTTTAGGCACTAGATAAATAATAACAAATAATAGTAGTAATTAAGATGGAATTTTCAAAAGCTCTCAGCTGTGGCCTAACTCTGCTTCTACTTAAATCAGTGAGAGTTTTACTGTTGAATTCAATGGGAATAGAATGATGCCAATGCTCAGCACTTTAAAAAAATCTCAGGCAAAAAATATTAAATGCACAAATGTCACAGAGGGAAGAATTTGGTCTGCAAAACTTTTATTGCAGGGGATGAAGCATGAGAAGGAAGGATCCCAGCTTGACTTTCAGATCCCAGGCTGAATTTGCAGAGCTGGCATTTGGACCAATATCATCTTTTTACTTGTATATTGATCATGTTTAATACGGAAATCATTGAATGACAACATGAACCCATATGTTAGCTCAATACAGATTTATTAAGAACTAATGTAATAGTGTCCTTGGTGGGTTAGGTTGCCTAGTGGTTAGCGCACCAAATGCCCCCCTTCTAAGTCTTTCAGGCCGGGTTCTTCTTTACTCAGAGGCATGGTGAGGAGTACAAGTGGCTCGAGTCCCTCCTGTAGTGGAGGCAGTGGTAGGGGAGCCTGGGCCCACTCGACCACACTCCAACCCAGGGCTCTAGGAGAGTCAACAGTATCTGGCCTCCCAAGGTGCCCTCTGAGTTACCCTCCGGGGTCATTTCGTACCACTGCTTTTGTCTCCCAGCTTTCAGCCCCAGATAAGATGGAAAGAAAAATGAAAGGTAGCCATACCATCAGTGCCAACCAGGCTCAGCATATAGTCTCACATCCCTCAGGGAGGCTTCTCTGGTGTCCTTGTCAGGAGCTTTCAGGGTAGGTCTGTCCTCCTCCCTAGCCATTCCCCTTCTGAGCTGGGTTCCTCCCTTTTCAGTCCCTTCTTCAGCTGGAGCATGCTCTTCAGGGTTGGAGGGACAGGGCTACTTGAGCCCAATACTGTCCTTTAACCCCAATGTGGGGTTTGCATACGCCATCACAGCTAGATTTTCACCTTTGAAGTAGGCCTGGGCATTTAAATGTCCACATCACTGGATGAGCACACACAAATTGGGCGCGTGAAGATAGCTAATTATATGTCTCTGTTTAATATACAGTACTTGTGCCTGGTTTTGTATAAGCAAAAATGTATTCTTCTATAGAAGTTGGAAATCAAGGCCAAAATTAACATGCTTGATCTTCAGTTAAAAAAGTATGCATGCACTCGGGGTGGATGTAGCCTCCTGATTCAATAGGGGCACTATACTAAACTCTTCTTGGACATGATTTTGAATTCTAGTTAAGGGGGGCACTGGTCACCCACAGCAGCACCCTGTGCCTTGGCACTGCAACCCTAATTCTATTCTAGTGCAGAGGGGAAGCCCTGGGAGGGGGGGGGGGTGCTTGAGTGTGAGTTCACCCTGCACTCTCACACCAACGGCAGCTCTTGTCCTGCAGAGTTGGGCCAGGCTGCCAGCTCCATGTATTGTGACCTGGTGCACAAGGTCACAGTGCCGCTCAGGTTTGGCCCAACTGTCAGCGGGGAGGCTGAGTCAAATTTGAGTCAGTGGCATTGTGACTTAGCACATGGGGTCACAACACCATTCAAGTTTGGCACTCTTCGTTTAATTATTTCTGTGGGTGCTGATGAACCCAGGGACCCATGCTAAACCTGCCCTGGCACACACACTTTGCAAACACAGTTGTGTGTGCGTACCCAGATCTGTATCTCCTTTGTACCTATTCATCCTGATATCCACCTACAAGTCTTTTATAGGTACACACACAGGGCTAGTTATTTGTCTGTCTAGACAAGTGTAAATCTGTGATTTTACATATAAGGGAACATGAATGTGCAATTCTACAAAGCATCTCTTGTCATCTCCTCTGCCCATTTTTCTGGTTTATTATTCACATATCTTATCAACTCCTCAGTCCAGAAAGCTTTTTTAATACAATTGAAACTTTTTCATTACAGGACTGGGCTTAATGTGCTTTGCTTAGGCAACCCCCTAAAGTTAATAGAGCTCTGTGCTGGCACAGGGGTCCTCTTGCACAGGGCTCATTGCAAGTCTAGGGCCCTAGAACATAAGCTCATTGTAGCAATGGCCATTCCTTCTTTTGTGTTTGCACAGTGTCGAGCACATTTGGATGCTTCAAGAAACAAATTATTATTATCTTAATAGTTTAACCAGTATTTGTAACAAATTTTATTTAAAAATCCATTACTAATTAGAAATTTTAATAACTTGATTAAGCCATTGAGAAAGTTTAAGACACTTAAAGGGAATGAAGTCTGCTTGTAAATTTGTGTACACTGTATTGTTATAATACCTATTTTGCAATTTTTTTCTAGGATGATCGTGAAAGAGGAAGTGGAATCCACACTCGTGTTGAGAGACATTGGCTGGGATGTGTTCAGATTCCGTTTTCTACCATATACTTTCAAACAAGGGTAAGTATCAGTAAACTGGAGTATGAATTATAGGTTTGGAAGATGCCTGTAGTGAAACATCTGATCTATCTCCTATAGTTTTGACAACAGTGATGTCATTACCTCTTAACTATACCTGTTGTATAGGAGTCTTATCTTGCATTTAATATCTCCAGGGAGCTACCATGTAAGTCCTGACAAGACAGTACTACAGTTCTGTCAATCCTATGTCAACAAACAAGGTGGAGCAAGAGCATCCCCTCTCTGTCAGGAGGCAATTCATCTGTGAGATTGGTATATACAGAATCAAGTTACTCCATAGCTCTACACTTACCAAACATTCAGAAAAACCCATCAGACTGTCTCAGCAGGAAGTGCGCTATCAATCACAAATGGGCTGTCATAACTATACAGGGAAGGGTAACAGCCCTCCTGTGTATAATACTATAAAATCCCTCCTGGCCAGAGTCTCCAAAATCCTTTTACCTGTAAACGGTTAAGAAGCTCAGGTAACCTGGCTGACACCTGACCCAAAGGACCAATAAGGGGACAAGATACTTTCAAATCTTGGTGGGGGGAAGGCTTTTGTTTGTGCTCTTTGTTTTGGGGGTTGTTCGCTCTTGGGACTAAGAGGGACCAGACATCAATCCATGCTCTCCAAATCTTCTGAACAAGTCTCTCATATTTCAAACTTGTAAGTAACAGCCAGGCAAGGCAGGTTAGGTTTATCTTTGTTTTCTCAACTTGTAAATGTACCTTTTGCTAGAGGGTTACCTCTGTTTGCTGTAACTTTGAACCTAAGGCTAGAGGGGGTTCCTCTGGGCTCTTTGAATCTGATTACCCTGTAAAGTTATTTTCCATCCTGATTTTACAGAGATGATTTTTACCTTTCTTTCTTTAATTAAAAGCCTTCTTTTAAATAACCTGATTGATTTTTCCTTGTTTTAAGATCCAAGGGGTTTAGATCGGTGTTCACCAGGGAATTGGTGGAGGAGTCTCTCAAGGCTACCCAGGGAGGGAAAGGTTTTTGAGGGGAAGACAGAGTTTCCCAAATGACTCAAACTATTTGGGTGGTGGCAGCAAAAGCAGATCTACGCTGGTAGTTAAGCTTAGAGGTTTTCATGCAGGTCCCCACATCTGTACCCTAAAGTTCAGAGTGGGGAAGGAACCTTGACATGGGCTCTCAAAGATTCTGTCTTCCTATAAATCTTACTCAAGTGGGACTTCCCACTGCAGACCTTTGTGCTACCAGCATGAACAAGAAGTACCAACTGTATTGCTTCATTGGAGGGATGAGTCTGGGTTTCCTTTTGGATGCATTCCTGAATCCTTGGAAGAGGGACCTGATATATGATTTTCCACTGATTCCGCTAATCCCCACAGTCCTCAAAAAAGTGAGACAGAACAAAACCTTACTAATACCGATAGCAACAGCATGGGTTTGACAGTTTTGGTACTTGGAGCTGATGTGCCTGTCAACGCAGCCTCCAATCACACTTCCAAACCTTTCAGGCATTATTTCCCAGGATCAGGGGCAGGTCCTTCACATGGATCCTTCATCCCCGCATCAGACAGCTTGGATGTTAGCTGGCTGAGCATTATGGATAGAAGTTGCTGCTCTGAAGTGCAGGACATTCTAGTTTAAATCATGAAGGCCTTCTACAAGGCTGACATATAGATCCAAGTAAAAAATATTTTTTATCTGGACTGCTCAACGTGACTTACACCAGAGACCTCTATTGCAGACCTTACCCCAAGTTCTTACTTAAAGTGGTTTCAGACTTTCACCTTCATGAGTCCATTCATCTTTTCCCGTAAGCTCCATTCAAGTACTGGGAGGCTAGACTTCACACACTTGTTGTGTTGAGGGTACTGTTTTACTACTTCCACAGAACAAACCCTTTTTCAAGTCACTCAGACTTTTTGTAGGCTTTGGGGACAGGTCTAGAGGACTGGCTATTTCAAGCCAGAGTCTCTCAAAATGGGTGTTTAATTGCATAAAGATTTTCGGTGAGGTAACTAAATTACTACCCTCATATTAGAGCACTGTCAGCCAGTGCCGAAGTTACCACTTCTGCATGCTTGAAGAATGTTCCTGTGCTCAGAGATTTAAAGGGTAGCTACATGGAGATTAGTGTACGTGTTTACACATGACTACTCTCTGGTTTGGGCTGCTAGATCTGATGTCTAGTTTTGTACAGCAGTTCTGAAGCCTTAGGGTCTGATAGGACTTCTGCCAGCCACTTTCTTGGGGAAATGACTGCTAACCAATCATCTAGAGTGTGATCCCCATAGACAAATACTCCAAAGTAGAAAGAAAGTTATTTACAGTTTCTTTAAAATGTTTTATTCATGTGGATCCCATGACCTGCCTTCCTTCCCTGCTACTCCAGAATCCTTTAGCTTTGGAATTCTGTAATGGCGAAGGAACTAAGGGACATTTGGGTCTGCTTTGTCCTTTATGCCAAACCTGCGGACACAGCAGGTAAACAAACCGTCCCGGCCCGCCAGGGGCTTTCCCTGAACAAGCGGCGGCCCTAGTTTGAGAACCACTGGGTTAGGGGTTTGATACAGGAGTGGGTGGGTGAGATTCTGTGGCCTGTGTTGTGCATGAGGTCAGACTAGGCGATCATAATGGTCCCTTCTAACCTTTAAGTCTATGATTCTATGATTAGACCATTTCTCCAGCTTGTCAATATAATTTTGAATTCTAATCCTGTCCTCCAAAGCTTACGTACCCCTCTCCCATCTTGGTATCATTTGCAAACTTAAAGTATAGTCTCTATACCATTATCCAAATAACTTATTAAGATATTGAATAGAATCGGCTCCAGGACAGATCCCTGCAGGACCCCACTCGATATGTTCTTCCAGCTTGATTGTGAACCATTGATAACTACTCTTTGAGTATGGTTTTCCAGCCAGTTGTTCACCCACCTTATAGTAGGTTCATTTAGGCTATATTTTTCTAGTTTGTTTATGAGAAGGTCATGTGAGACAGTATCAAAAGCCTTACTAAACTCGAGATATACCACATCTACTGCTTCCCCCTATCCACAAGGCTTGTTGCCCTATCAAAGAAGGATATTAAATTGGTTTGACATAATTTGTTCTTGATAAATCCATGTTGACTGTTACTTATTTTCTTCTACGTGCTTACCAATTGATTGTTTGGTTGTTTGCTCCATTGTCTTTCTAGGCACTTGAAGTTAAGTTGACTGGTCTATAATTCTTTGGGTTGTTCTTATTCCTATTTTTACAGATAGGTACTATATTTGCCTTTTTCCAGTCCTCAAGTATCTCTCCCATCCTCCACAAGTTCTCAAAGATAATCTCTAATGGCTCAGAGATCTCTTCAGACAGTTCCTTAAGTATTCTCGGATGTATTTCATCAGGCCCTGCTGACTTGAAGATACCTAATATTTCTAAGTAATTCTTAACTTGTTCTTTTCTTATTTTAACCTTAGATTCTACTCCATTTAAACTGATGTTCACTATGTTAGTCATCCAGTCACTGCTAACTTTTTTGGTGAAAACTGAAACATTTAACACGTCAGCCATTGTTGCGTTTTCTGTTATTTCCTTTCCCTCCTCATTGAATAATGGGCCTACTCTGGCCTAGGTCATCTTCTAACTTCTCGTGTATTTGTAAAATGCGTTCTTGTTACGCTTTACATCCCTAGCTAGTTTAATCTTGTTTTGTGCCTTGACCTTTCTAATTGTTCCTACATGTTTATATTGTTTTTATATTCATCCTGTGTAATTTAACATAGTTTCTACTTTTTGTATGATTCTTATTTGAGCTGCAGGTCACTGAAATTCTCTTGGTTAAGCTAGGGCGCCCTCTTACCATACTTCCTAGCTTTCCTATGCATTGGTATAGTTTGCTATTGTGTGCCATTAATAATGTCTCTTTAAAAAACTGCCAATTCTCCTGAACTCTTTTTCCCCATGGGATCTTATCTACCAGTTCTCTGATTTGCTAAAGTCTGCCTTCTTGAAGTCAGTTGTCTTTATTCTGCTGTTTTCCCTGCTACCATTCCTTAAAATCATGATCACTTTTACCCAAGCTGCCTTCCACCTTCAGATTCTCAACTAGTTCCTCCCTGTTTGTCAGAATCAAATCCAGAATAGTCTCTCTGCTAGTCGCTTCTCCACCTTCTGTTAAAAAAAAAAAAAAGTTGTCTCCAGTACATTCCAAGTACTTGTTGGAAAATCTGTGCCCCGCTGTATTATTTTCCTAACACGTCTCAGTAATTGAAGTCCCCCATCACCACAACGTCTTGTGTTTTGGATGATTTTATTAGTTGTTTAAAAAAAGCCTCATCCATCTCATCTTTCTGGTTAGGTGGTCTATGGAAGACACCTACCATGACATCACCCTTGTTTTTTGACCCCTTTTATCCTTACCCAGAGACTTTCAACAGGTTAGCCAGTCTATGTCCAAAGATACTCTTCCCCTTCCATGATAGGTGGACCCCATCTCTACTCAGCAGTCCTTCTTCTCGGAACAGGATCTCTTGGTTGAGGAAGCTGAAGCCTTCTTGGTGACACCATTCACTCAGCCATGTATCTACCTCCAGGACGTGTCCGTCTCAGCCCGGGCCCCTACCCTTGACTGGAAGGATCGATGAGAATACCACCTGGGCTCCCAACTCCTTCACCCTCCTAGAGTCCTGTAGTCACTTCTGATCTGCTCAGAATCATGTCTTGCAGTATCACTATTGCCCACATGGAAGAGCAGGATGGGGTAGTAGTCAGAAGGCAGATGATCCTCGTCAGTCCTTCCAGAATGTCTTGGATAATGGGCCCCTGGCAGGCAGCACACCTCCAAGGATGCCAGGTCAGACCTCCAGATGGGTGCCTTCGTCCTCCTTAGAAGGGAGTCACCTACAATCACTACCCTATGTTTCTTCTTGGGAGTGGTGGCCATGATCCTCCCTGCTTGGGGCTACATGGCTTCTCCTCCTCCACATTTGGGGGAGATTCCTCATCTCTTGTTGCCAGGGCAGCACAACGGTATCTCTGTGGACAGTGGGTTGGAAGCAGGGTTGAGCAGCCAGGTTCCTCCCTGTGAAGAGCAGCAGTTTCCTCCTCCCCTGGTACTGCTATCTCAGTCCTTTCCAGCTGGATTTCTTCCTCAAATGTAGAGGTCTCCAGGAGCACGTTTTCAATTAATTCTTCTTGTACACGGATGCTCTTCACCCTCCTCCTGTAGCTCTCGCACCTGCTTCCTGAGAGATTCTACCAGTGAGTACCTCTCACACTGGATGGTTTTCCCATCCTGATTTTCTGTGACAAGAAAATGCAGACAACAGTCTCTGCAAATCCACACCAGGACCTGGCTAGAGGCGTCCATGGTTGGGTTCTCTGTCTGGATTCAGGTGGAAGAGCCAAGAGCAGTGTTGGCATTGGCGACACGGCCTTTCTGAATGCTAAAACTTGAGGAAGCATTGTTTTTTTTTATTTTGAAATTATTATCATTATTGGTCATGAATGATTTATGTGTATGGATTAATATTTCTCTGTCTACTTCATAGATTGATGGCACATTTAAGATAGATATTCCTCCAGTACTCCTTGGCTACGGTAAAGAAAAGAACCTAGGAAATGAGAGAGGTTATGATTCTGTCCGAAGTCTGAGTGAGGGGTCCTACATAACACTGTTTATTACTATTGAACCACAGCTTATTCCTGGAGATCCAGTTCGGGAAAAGGTAACTAACACCTTTCAAATTTTGCTTTTGGTGCCAAGATTCTTGATATGCGTGTAAATAAGTAATTTTAATATGGTGTATATAACATGGATACAGATCTTGACTGAGTTACACTGTAAAAGTGAAACAGGAGTTCTCAAACATAATTGCACCGCAACCCCCTTCTGACAACCACGTGACCCCGGAAGGGTGGCAGAGACCGAGCTCCACTGCCTCGGGTAGGAGGAGAGGGGGCTGCAGCCTGAGCCCCGCCACCTTGGGTGGGAGTGGAGTTCGGGCTTTAGCTTCAGCCCTGGGTCCAGCAAGTCTAATGCTGGCACTGGTGACACCATTAAAATGGGGTTGCGACCCACTTTGGGGCCCCGACCCACAGTTTGAGAACCTGCACTTGAATTAAACTTGATTCAGTAATTTTTAACTGACCAGTATTAGTGTTTCTGAGCACTTGCATATATTTTTTATAATTTAAAAGTAATGCTAAAACAATTTTGTTTTTAAATAGTAATGAAATCTTTGCTTTCTGATTTATCTTTAACAGAATTGGGTTATTTTTAAAAAATGGATATTCAAACACTCAGGCAAACTTGGGAGGTGCATTATATAGTAGATCTGAGTGAACAATTTGTGATGTATAATTTATTTAATAAATTTAATCTTTTTCTCTTCACAGACTATGTGCAAACAGATCTGTTTTCTCTTATGTATTTTGTTATTCATAATTACATGACATTTTTTGCAAGTGTAATAATGTCTCTGGCTTCTTAATCATAATTTGAGCTGTTTTGCTTAGTTGAGATTGAACACATATTTCAGATGATTTTGTATGTTTCCCTCACCTAGATGAGCGTGACTCATCGGTTTTCTGGTTAAAATGCTCATTTAAAAATAAGTTTAATTTTCACATTCCATAAGTATTTGAACATACAAGCTTAACATTTGCTTCCCACAAGCATTCTTGCTCGTAAAACTTGATCACACAAGTATTTGGGGAAAGAGAACACAAAAGGGATGCAAAGTGAATTAATTCAAAACTTGCATTATTTGCTGTTCACTAGTTATTATATTATGCCATTCGTATTAATGTCATCTCCTGTCCTGTAAATCTCTTGAAGATATTTCTAAGTAGGAGTTTTTTTCATTCTTGACCTAGTTCTTTTACTTCCTTCACCAAACTAAAAGGACATGCTTGTGCAACAACAGAAAAAGTCTGTGTTCAAAAAACAACCCCTCTCCCAAAATCTCGTCACTTCTTGTACCCTTATGCAATTAATTCTCAGGGTATGTCTACACAGCAAAAGCTAGCCTATCCAGGCTTGGCCAAATTAGCTTAAATCCAGTTGTAGGGGTAACAATGACAGTAAAGACAGCACAGCACAGGCTTCAGAGTGGGCTAGTGAGCTGACAACATACCTAAGGTGCATATGAGTATGTACTGCCCACGATACGCTGTCTTCACTGCTATTGTTATTCACATTAGCTGGATTCAGCCTAGCTTGGGTATGCTATTTTGTGCACAGCTTTTGCTGTGTAGACATACTCTGAGATACAGTCAATCAGGATTTATCCATGTTGCTTCTGCACAAACAGCAGCTTCTCATATTTTGCTTTGGACTTAACTCAGTGGTTCTCAAACTTTTGTACTGGTGACCCCTTTCACATACCAAGCCTCTGAGTGCGACCCCCCCCCTTATAAATTTAAAACACATTTTTATATATTTAACACCATTATGCTGGATGCAAAGCGGGGTTTGGGGTGGAGGCTGACAGCTCGCGACCCCCCATGTAATAACCTTGTGACCCCCTGAGGGGTCCCAACTCCCAGTTTGAGAACCCCTGACTTAACTGCTCCAGTAGCAGTTTATTTGAAGATGAAGAGGAGTTGGGGAGGGGGGATCATATCTATGTATTATACAAAATTAAAACTAAGCAAATTTTGAACTCTGGAAGTATAATTCATTTTTTAGAGCATTGATCATTGCATAAACAACTAAAGCAAACTTTGCTCTCCCTCTTATGGAATTACAGTCTCATAATTTCATATTGTTTGTTCAGTACTGGTCATAGTCCAGTCTGCTATGAGAATTGTTGCAATGTAATGCCGTGGAAAACAAAGAAAGGGAAACATGATTTGTAATTTTGTTCTTTCATGGGTAAATTCAAGGTTAATTAGCTTAGTGACATGGCAAATTAGCACTAATATATGAAGCTGTAAAGATTTACACAACAGCCTTGAAGCATCGTTAATATACCAGGTCACTTCCACAGTTCTATTCTATATACAATAATTAACTGCAGAGAGAAATGTTGTAAGCTTTACGGGAAAAAATTGACCTTTTTTTATATATATATAGACCTGTCGCCGATATTTTTTCAGAATGAAAAATAGTTACAATTCAAATAAATTCCTGTCTAAAGGTATTTCTTGATAAATGAAATTCAGAGTTCATTGTTAAATATCATAGACTATATAATTATGAATTTTGATATTTCTGTTATTAAAAGAAATTGTGGCCAAATTTTATAATTTTGTGCACATATTAATTTGCATGGCACATATTAATTTGCATGGCCAATTACCAAAATAGTACATATTACTGTGATGGTAATGCATGAAATTCTGAAATGTTGGCCCTGTGTTTATAACATTGTTACAGACCAAATTGCACACTGTATGTAATAGAAAAGTTTACATTTTTGATAAGTCCTTTCTCACTGACTTCATTTGTTTTCTTTTATTATAGATATAGTATTAGCTAGTTGTCCCTGGTCAGAATGCCAGATGTAAGAGCTAGAAAGGGAATGAAATATCATCCACTGTGAAGATGCAGCAAAGACTTTATCAGACATAAAGAACAGATAGACAAGATAGAATGTGAGAATCCTTTTCTCAGTGTCAGAGAACACTAGTTATCAAAACTGAATTGTAGCATAATTACTCTGTGCCACTAAAGTGTATTGTAACTAATACTAGAAGAGAGAAATGTTACTGAGGTAAGGAAACTATCAATGTAGATTTTCTATTTGCTAACATTTGAAGAATTAAGTATAGCAGAAAAAGAGAGGATGGGTGTGACAAACGGGGTTCAGTAATTTCTTGCACCAGTACTTTTGCTGTGTATTTGAGGTGAAGTTCTGGCCCCACTGAAGTTTTACCATTGACTTCAGCGGAGCTAGACTTTAATCAACGGCATCTGCCTTTGAGTCTATTTAATATCTAAGACAATTTAAATATTGTAACTAGTAGCTAGTAAACAAAAGTTTTTTTATTTATAATGTTATTTAACTTAGACTGATTCAAACTAGATTATTACTTTAACAAACATTCTGTATGGTTTCATATAATCCAATTTTAAAAGAGTGGGATAGTAAATGGAAAACAATAAAATAATCTACAATGTTGGAAGAGGCTCATAAGGAAAGGAACAAATTAAACTGAAGATTATTCTATAGCATGCAGTGGACATTTTGTTGTTAAATTTTATGTACAACAGAGTATGCCAAGTTCATAAATTTTCATGTGCTTGTCTTCTGACTTTCTTGACCAAATAAAAGAACCACAATTGCATTTTGTATTGAAAGTGACTCCCCTAAATGTAGTGTAATTCCTACACATTTCAAATGTTTAATTTACAGAATGTGTATGTAGGAGAGCCAAATAGTTCAAAGTATTGCAAATGGGATGTAGGGCCTGATCCAGTGCTCGTTGATTTCAGTGAATAGAGGGTCCTGCCCTAGAGGTTATCATTACAAGTCCAGCTCAATTCAGCACGTGGACGGCCGGGGGGGGGGGGGGGGGGGGGGCGAGGGCGAGGGTTGGGAATGGTGATCTGTATGAATTGCGTGGAGTCCAGTTCCTTGTGAACAGGTATCCACATCACATATCACCAGCATAATTGTCAAACTTAGAAGAGAGAGCAAGGATTGAAGGGTCAGGTCTAAAGTAGTCCTTGGAAGTCCCTCCAAGTCATAGCTGAGACTTATTCATGGGGTAGTGTGGGAAAACTTGCACTAGAATTATCTGTGCTGTTCCCATTTTTTGTGGATCAGTTGGGGATGTCAGTCTCCAGGAGTCAGTTGCCAGCACTTTTCTCATGAACACTAAATTCATTTATGGAAATTAAACCTAATACAGTGTGTAAGAGAGAAATCTGCTTCACTACAAAAGCGGTATGGATTTTTCCTTTTCTTACTCTTTCAGCAGTGGCTATTTAAAAGCTGCATCTTGGGTACAGAAATTGGGATGTAAACAATCCCCATCTCTTTTGTTTCTTTTGAACCTCTTTAATATAGAAATTTTCCAGTATAAAATGAAAAAAGTACTTGAATATTTCCCCTCTTTTGTTAATGTTTCTACGCTTTCCTGCTGTAGCTAAGTAGCTTGAAATGTCTATAGATTGCTTTAAGCTTCTCAATTTGATTTTTAATACATTTTCCTTCTTTTATTTATTATCTTTTTCTTTCTTTTTGGCCTTCCTAAATCTCTCTATAGATGAATGAAATGCTTAAGAAGGTACAACATATGTGATTTTTAAATTAATCAACAGATATTGCTATTTACTGTTTAGGATTCATTTTGTTCTTCCTCTGCAACTTTTCCCACTACCTTTAATGGCAGCAGTTCTTCATCTGTGTTTGACCATATATGTACTATATGTAGCATGCAAACTCTTTTATGCTGACATAGTATCTTAGATCGGTGGTATCATTTAATTAATAATATTTTGCAAGAAATCACTATTTTATATTTAAAAATTGAAACTATAAGCATCACTACACAAATTCCATACTGTGGTCACCATTTTGGGTTGAGAAGGATCATCATAAGAGGTGCCTTCTTTATTGGCTTGGATGGCTTGTTACTGAGCAGTGCATGGCAATCCCAACTTGGGGAGGCTTGGGGAACAGGATAACACAATGAAGGGGTTGTTTTTAAACCATGCATTATTTTGAGTTAAAGGCCTGAATTCTCAGGAACATTCAGGCGCCTTAAAAAAATGTAAAATATTTATACACACTTTAAGGCCCCTTTACGCTGCCAGAGTGGTGTAAAGTGGCCTTAGTTAAAAAAAAAATCAGAAAATAACCATAAAATTGTATTGTACCTAGGACAAACCTACAAAATCAACAATATTCATTTATAGATGAAGGGTAGGATTTTTTAAAAATACCTAAGTGACTTAAGAGCACATGTTCCATTGACTTTCAATTTGGGCTTTTGAAAACCACACCTAAGGTCTTTAACTGCTAGGCAAGCCTGAACTAGAAGGATAACTTGCTTTTATAAATATGTCTTAGTCCATTTTTTGTATCAATTTTCAGCACTGCACAGTGATTTAGCCATGTGACTCCCATTAATGTCAGTGGGAGTTGTGCATCATAAATCCGACAGACATTTTGAGAATTTACCCCGATTGTTGTTTTAATGTAGTTATTGTTTTGCGACTATAAATAAGACTCAGTTCCTTGAAGTATCTGATCATAGTTATGCACTGTTGAATGACTAGGTGATATGTGTCCATTCCAACAGTCCTTACTAAGGCAAAACTTTCACTGAACTTTCAATACCTGAGTAAAGACTGTACAGTCATGCTTATTATGTACAACATATATGTGTGTGTGTAAGTGGGAGTGCATATATAAATGTAAATACAAAAAGCCTGATTCTCCACTACCTTACAACTAAATTTACACCTGTGTAAAGAGAATGGTAAGTTTTTTAAATGATATCAGACCAGAATTTTACATCCACCTTGCATTCACTTTGTGTAGGTGTAAAATAACTGCACAGGTTACAAGGTAGTGGAGAATTAAGTCCAAACTATATGCTTAAAACTATATTTTTATACAAGTTGTATTATCTTTTGAAGTTTGATACCCAAGAAGATGAGAAGTTGCTCCAAGCAGCAGAAAAGTATCAGGCTGAATGTGCATTGAAGTTTCCAAGCCGCCAATGCCTGACAACTGTAGTTGACATAAATGGGAAAACAGTTTTTATTACCAGATATATCAAACCTCTGAACCCACCACAGGAGCTCCTTAATGGTCATCCTAATAATTCTCAGGCAGCAGCAGTAAGTATTTTATTTAGAAAAGACAATTCAATTCACAAGACATAAACTTAAGACTCTGTGTCTGCGTGTATGTGTGCGCGTTATTTTTTATGTTTGTACAAAAACTTAGATTTCAAGGAAGGAAATCTATGGATACAAAGTAAAGAAATATTGAATATTCGTGTTACAAAGTAAATGAACGATAAGATACTGAACAACATCTGTTAGAAAAGGACAAAATAAAAACCTACCGTATTTCAAAATCTGGCAGATGTAAATTTGCCTGTAAATAAGTACTATAAGAATTAAATATGTTTAAAAGACAAAGAACAAAAGAAAATGGAAGAGAAGCAAAGAGAGAGAGACCAATAAAGCACCACCTTTAACAAACATACTGTGTAAGAAAGTTGCAGTACAAGTATTAGGTATATAGCTCAGGCGAATTAGGATGTACAGTTAAACAATGGCAATTCTGCAATGAGTAGGAAACTAAGTCATAGAAGGCAGCAGGGGCATGGATGAAAAAATTGAACAAATATTGTCAAAAGGGGGACATAGGTAACAGAAATATAAGCCGACCGTTGGTGTAAGGTGCTGATTCAGCATAGTCCTTAAACATTTGCATAACATTAAGAATGTCCTATGGAAGTCATTGCTTGATTGTGGCCTCAGGGAAGATCTGAGAGCTCTCAGATCCTTTTCAGCATAAACAAAAAATGGTTGACAGTTTGCAAACTAAAGGTGAAGCTTTCGTCTCTTGAGTGGTTAACCTTTCCATAATCTGTATGTTTCAAATTTTCTTAATCCCAAGGGCCCAGTTATATTTAATAAATACTTTTTAAAAGTCTGTAACAGTCCTATATTATAGATATAAACAAGACATCATAATGGAATGGTTATATCAAACCCTGTGTTTCAAGGCATGTTATAAGCCATGCTGTTCAAAACAAGATAATTCAGAGCAAAAACTATCACTTTACTTTTAAATCGATCTGAAATCAGTGTAGGATTTGGGGTGGTACCAAATATACTTCAGTTAAAAATGTTTGAGTTAAAACAGTGTTAAAAGCCTTAAAATAACAAGGTCAGATATATCCTGAATTAAATTAGAGCTTTAGCTTTCATTTTATATTTGCATTTTAATAAGAATTGGCATTTAGTGCTTTTCCATGAACTTTCCATGTTTTATTAATCATGAAAGTGAGCCAAATGCTTTGCTGCTTCATTTTTTTTAAGCTCTGTGGCAACATATATCATGCATCTTAAGGCTTTTTCTTCCCTAGGAAAAAGAGGTACTTTTCACACGTGTTAGCTAATGTGTTAAAAACACCGATTTCCTATTCTGGACATGGCCTAAGACTTGAATCTCATCCAAAGCTTAGAGATGGTCTAATAGTGGAATTTGGGAGAACAGTTTTCAAAATTGTTGTTCTCAGTATTAGAAACCTTGAATTTGTGAATGAGTATGTAACAGCAACCATTCATATGAATGGCAAAAGAGGAATGTAACAGCAAAATAAAAAACAGCTATTAGATCTCCATGTAATTGTAAATATAGCTCATGCCTCAGAAGAATTAATATGTCAGTATACCTTATTATCTATAAATATTAGAAATAAATGTTCAGTAGCTTGTTATCAAAAAAATTATTAGATAAACTTAAATGTACATTTTACTTTAAAGAAACAAAAACCTGTGCATATGGTTTATGGTTCTGATCTGACTCCCAGTCAAAAAAGGCAGCTCAGGCCTTTACAAAAGTCCCAAAAAGGGACCTGTTCCTGCTGAATTGAAGTCAATGGGTATTTTACCAGACAGCAGATGTGAAAAATCAGGACGAGGGTGGGGGGGTAATAGGAGCCTATATAAGAAAAAGACCCAAAAATCAGGACTGTCCCTATAAAATCGGGACATCTGGTCACCCTACTTGAGTGGGAGCAGCAGTAAGTTTCAAATCTAGTTAGGACTAATAAAAATAATACCTTTCTCATCCCACATAGTAAATGAGAATGTGACTATGCTCTTTTCTTTATTTTTGTTTGTAGGAGTTGGTGGCTCGATATGTTGCTTTGATTCCTTTCTTGCCAGATAGTGTGTCATTTGCTGGAATCTGTGACTTATGGAGTACATCAGATGTAAGTAAAGGCCTAGAATTTCTTGTTCCTCTTCTGTTGAGAGTTATTTTTCTTTCTAGTCATTTACATTTTCAATATTGAAAATGGGGAGGAGGAACGAGGGCACGGCAGGCTCAGGGGAGGGGGCAGGAAGGGGTGGAGTGGGGGCAGGGCCTGTGGCAGAGCCAGGGGTTGAGCAGTGAGCACCCCCCACACATATTAGAAAGTTGGTGCCTGTAGCTCCAGCCCCAGAGTCGGTGCCTATACAAAGAGCCGCATATTAACTTCTGAAGAGTCGCATGTGGCTCTGGAGCCACAGGTTGGCCACCCCCGATGTAGACTTTCTAAAGGTACATTGCAACTTTGAAATGTAAAATGTTCCCATGCCAGCTTGTCATTAAAATTAATTTTTAATTATAGTTCACACTTGAGTAGTGCTCAACTATAGTTAATATATATATATATATATAAATAAAATACACACACACCTTTCAAACTTTCACATTGTGGTATAAAGCAAAGATCAGTTTTCCTTGAAATAACATGAAAATTACTGGAGGAAGATTAGGTCTGTCACAATTGAAAATGTCTTGCTCATTCTAAATCATTCATTGGTTTATGGACTCAGAATTCTCCAGGAAATGTGTTATGTTCACATTATCGTTGCATGCTGTCTGTATATGGATTTAGCTAACAGATGCACGTAGACCATTCCCTACTGGCTACACATCTGAGGAACTGCAAGCCTCCAGGCCAGAATAATTTACGTTCAATATGCTTATTAGATTATAACAGAGGACTACGTTTTTTTATACAAATACCCTTTTTTTTTTTTAAACCAAACTTTACTTCCATTGGGCATTCACCATTACAAGCAGAGATACACGGATCTGAAGAGTGATAGAATTCCTGTGGATCATAGGTTAGTCATGCAGTATATTGATAGCATCTCAAAACATTTTCTGGAAATCTGCAGTGTGACTCAGCAGACAGAATTTGACTCTGATGGTGAAATTCTCTAATCTACTCTGCAGATCTCCACTGCATATTCTTCACTCATTCTGCATATGAAACAATGGCGATCTGAGTGGAGAATTTTGGCTGCAGCATATTAGGAAAGATTCTTAAATGTTTCAGTTGGGAACAGAATTATTAACTATATCCCAGTTTATTTGTAAATAATAAAATGTATTTGTTTCTCAATCAGCAATTTCTTGATCTTCTGGCTGGTGATGAGGAGGAGCATGCTGTGCTTTTGTGTAATTACTTTCTTGCTATGGGGAAAAAAGCCTGGCTGATAATTGGAAATGCTATTCCTGAGGTAAGATAGTAGGTTTTGTTTGATTTGATGTGAATGTAATATCCAAATGCTTACATAAATAGAGCATAAACAAGTAAAAAATTATTATGTTCCAAAAAATGGATTGAATTTTCTCTTGCAGACATGATTTTAAAGTAATGATGGTGTGGGTTTAAAAATTGGTGCCACTGGAACCCTGTTCTGGTATCAGGCATTCTACGATCTTATTTCTCCATTAGTTAAGTATAAATCTAATAGATCCCCACTCCTGGATCCATGCTTCTGTGTGTGAGTAGTGGGAACTATTCTCCATTGTCCTTATTCACCATTGTCGTCTACCTGTAAATCCTCTTGGAAGTCACTTTGCACAGGTGTAAATGACACCACCAGGTAAAAGGCACTGGAGATTCAGGGCTTCTAATTCTAAAGCAGTTAAATTCCTTCAGCAGCATGGGTAATGTTTGTCCCACTGAAGTGCTCGGATTTCTAAGCAACCAGCACTACTACCAGGTTTCAAGACCAATGGCCAAACTGTCTATAACTGCCCTTGAGGGCCTCCCTGAAGGAAGATTACAGGCATTCTACCGTCAGACACATGGGTCCTCAACATAAGCAGAGCTACAAAACTGAGTTTGGGGAAATCCATTCCCAGAATTTCATTCCTTTAGTTTGTTCTCAAGTATAGCAGTATTAGGAAGAGATCCTAGTACTCAAAATCCAATTAATCTTGTCAAAACTTGATGATGACAGCCCCAACAGGACATTAAGCCCATGTTACCAGGGAAAGGGCAGAAACGCAGAAAGTCCAGGCAGGGTTAATGGGTCATGGGGAAGGTGGGGCAACTAGCTGTGTATGAGGGATTGCTGTTGGGATAAGCAAAAGAGATATTTAAGACAGCTGTGTGTGTGAGAGAGAGGTGGGTGCTGGAGAGGTAAATGAGAGGGGTATCCGGGGCAGCTGTCTATTGATGTGAGTGCATGCCAGGGATGGGGGTTTGTGGCAAAGCAGAGGGATGCCTGGTATTGGTAAGGCCAGTGCCCTCGTCCTGCCTTGCCTTGCTCTTTGTCTTGTTGATGCTGTCAGCACTTCCCCATTCTTGCTGACTGTTAATCTGGCTGGGATCCAGCAGAAACAGGGAGTAGTAAAAGAGAAGGTAAAGAGGCCACCCAGTAGTGCTTGGTGGGGCTGTAGAGTTATTGCAGAGAAGTCCCTTTAGCTCTGGTGGAATGCATGCAATTCCAGCAGGGCTCTGGGAAGCTATGGGGCTGCCAAATGTGCATCATGCAATACGCAGCACAGCTGCCCTGCTAATTAGTCTTTCATACAGACCTACTTTTTACATATTGGAGAAACATTTTTTTCAAATAACTTATAAAAAGATGCTTACTGATCCTTACCTGAAGCTGTCTCTGTAAAAGGGACTATGAGGAGAGACTGTCAGTTAAAATTAATACCAAAACTTCCCTGATAATTTACCGTGTTGTTTTGTAGGGTATTGTAGGGTTCCCCTAAAAGTTGGTGACTTTATATGCTGGAATACACATGCTACAAAGCTTTGTTTGAGCCTCAACTCTGCACTTCTTTGTGTATTTGTGTAAGACTCGTTCAAATCGTGCCCAAATTGGTAGTTACCAAAAAACAATACTCCTCTGAAGGCTGATTAGTACCCTCTATGGGATCAGTTGACAGTCTAAGACCAGTTCGTAGGGAACTAATAAAACTCTTGCTGACAGTCTCAGCAAGGAGGCTAGGAATTTGAGTGAATATGGAGACTTAACTAGTTTCTCAGTCTCAGACATCCAGCACAAGGATCAGGCCCACTGACTGGGCAGTGTGGAAAAGTATGCCATGTGTAGCGGGGTGGTTACCCCGCTCCTGCCCTGAAGGGCTTAAAACAGCCAGGGAAAGGGCTGTGGCAGAGAAAAGCTAGGCAAATTGGGGAAGTAGCCACAGCTGGGCTATGCCCCAATCAGGCTCAGCTGGTCCTTATAAAAGGCTGTGAGCCAGAGGCCCAGAGGAAGTCTCTCTCTGTTTGCAGAGGGAGATGGGCCTGGCTGCAGGGAGCTAGAGACAGGGTACCTGAGTGGAGCAGGGCTGGGGAAAGGCAGAGGAGCCGGGGAGCTCCAGCCTGGAAAGCCCCAGGCTGCGGCCTAGCAAAAGGCAAATAGGTACTGGGGGTTGCAGAGGGCAGCCCAGGGATAGGACAAGGCAGCAGGTCCAAACCCAACCTTGCCGATGAGGAGTGGCTTACACTGCAGTCTGCCCCAGGGAACGGGGCTAGTTGGTGACTGGCAGTAGCCTTACACTGAGGCAAGGTGGGGATAGTGGGTGAGGGGTTCCCCTGGGAGGGGGAGACCCAGAGCTATGAGGGGTTACTGCCAGGGGCAGCACCCCAGACAACAGGGCACCGGGTCTGGGGAGGACACAGGGGCCAGAAGTGGCAAGGCGGATCACCGGCCTGCAGAGGGCGCTCCAAGGCTGAGAGAGCTAATTCCTGAGGCGACCAGCAGGAGGCGCCACAGGGGTGAGTCCAATCCCTTACACGATGATTGTTCTGTGGGTAAATAGAGCACTTCAGTTTGTTATGCTCTCAATATGACAACTTTAATCAGCACTACATTTACTTGAAAATGTAGAGGAAAGTGTCTTCTTTATTTTAGTTTTTAAAGTGCTGGGGTGGAAGGGTTATTTGTGCAATCCTGATTTAAGCCAAAGGAAAACTACACACCACTTTAGGGGCTTAGAGTTACTTGAACATTGGTTATGGAGGTTGAATTGGATGAGTTGGCTGTTTGAAGAAAACTACTCCAACCAGCTAGAGAAAAATAGTTCAATTGTGCAATTTGTCTGTGGCTTCAATAATAAAGTGGGTACTGCCCTTTCAAATAAAATACAATACAATACATATTAGCAGAACTTTTAAAAAATGTTTTTCAATCTTTTTCTTCCTAGGGGCCAACTGCATATGTATTAACTTGGGAGCAAAATCAGTATGTGATTTGGAATCCCAGTAGTGGACGTTGTTATGGACAGTTTGATACTTTCTGTCCATTGCAAAGTGTGGGCTGTTTGATTAGCTTTGATAATGTAAGTGTTTCCATCTTCTCTCTCTCTCTCACCCTCTCGCGCACACAGAAAATGGTGCTTATCTTTGTCATCCTCTCCCTTAACCTCTTGTTTCCTGGTGGATCAGGAGTTCCTGTATCAGTGCCAATACACTTTATATTAGTGGGTCATGTTATCAAATAGTGATTTATGCCATTCTTGGATTACGTTTCCAGCAACTTAAAAAGTTCTGCTTTAACTGTTGTATAAAACAGATTTTTACTATAGTTTAAACAGATCGTAAATTATAAAACACTTATATAAATATAGCATACACAAGCAAAAAAACCCAACCAACTAAAAACTGTGCACTGTAGGATTTAATTTACCTACTCTTGCTTAATTTATTTGATTAACTTTGTGACAAACAGCAGGAAGAGCAGCATATGATAGAGGCAAATCAGCATGCTCTGCAAAGCAAAATTGTGACTCATAAACTACTAAATTTTCAAACATGTTAACAAAATAATGAATAACAGAGAACAGAATAACAATTTATTTGGAGGACTTTCAGAAAGCTTTTGACAAAGTCCATCATGAGAGGCTTTTGAGAAGACTAGTTGTGAGGTGAAAGATAAGTATTGTGGTAAATTGGAAATTGGCTGAGACATTGACAAAGAGTAGAATTAGTCAATTTTCACCATTGCAAAAAGTTAACAGTGGGGCCCCATGGTTCCATATAGGAATAATGTTTAATATAGATATTGATTTTTTTACAATGTGAACAGTGAGGTGGCAAAATTGGCAGATGACACAGAAGTAGGGCTGTCGATTAATCTCAGTTAATTCACGTGATTAACTCAAAAAAATTAATCGGTATTTAATTAAAAAATGTAATCACACTGTTAAACAATAGAATACTAATAAAAAATGAGGAGTCCTTGTGGCACCTTAGAGACTAACAAATGTATTTGGGCATAAGCTTTTGTGGGCTAGAACCCACTTCATCAGATGCATGAAGTAAAAGATACAGGAGCAGGTGTAAATACATGAAAGGATATGGGGTGCTTTACCAAGTGTTAAGTTAGTCTAATGAGATAAATCAATTAACAGCAGGATACCAAGGGAGGAAAAATAACTTTTGAAGTGGTAAGAGAGTGACCCATTACAGACAGTTGGCAAGAAGGTGTGAGTAACAGTAGGGAGAAATTAGTATTGAGGAAATTAAGTTTAGGTTTTGTAATGACCCAACCACTCCCAGTCTTTATTCAGGCCTAATCTGATGGTATCTAGTTTGCAAATTAATTCCAGTTCTGCAGCTTCACGTTGGAGAGTTTTTGAAGTTTTTTTGTTGAAGAATTGCCACTTTGAGGTCTGTTATTGAGATGAGATTGAATACACAGGAAGACTCTTGTTTCATGTGAATTTATATGGGTAACTCCTACTGTAGCTCTGGAATATAGTGATGACCTATGTCTTACCTTTGCATTGAAAAGATGTGATACATGTATGGCTGTTGCTATTAACAAAGTTCTTCTCTTTTAGATCTGGTTTAATATCCAACAATATGATTCCCCAGTAAGGATAAATTTTGATATCAGCAAACCCAAATTATGGAAATCTTTCTTTTCACAAAGCTTACCATACCCTGGTCTCTCCAGTGTTCAGGTATTATTGTACCAACTTAAGATTCATTTTGTAGTTTAAAACAATTACTAGACTATTTTAAGGGATGGAAGGTGTGACATGAAATCTTCATTCACTATATGCAGTTTTTCTCTCATTTAGAGTGTAAGTCTTTATCTTGCACTTTAAGGGTAAACTACTTGTTGTTATTATTATTATTAATTATTATTATTGTTAGGTTAGTACAGCAGTCCAACCACACCTCTTTAATAATTAGGTCCTAACAGGCTTACTCCTGGGTGAATTCTGGGCCATTTTGCGCACACAGAATTCATGTCCCCCGCAGATTTCTTTGCTTCCTTGCACAAAAATGACTTCTGACAGGGAAGCAAAGGGAAACCGCAAGAGCAGTCACATGCCCCTCCCCAGCAATGTGAGTGCATAGTTTTGGGCACCTGGAGCAGCTGCCATAGAGGTAAATCACTGTGGGCTGGGACGCTCTGGCCTGTGGCTCTTACCCTGTGCAGGCTTAGCTGCTAGTCCCAGCTGGATTGGGGCAGAGGAGGATGAGACTTCATCTTCCTGTGCAAGGAACAGCCAGGGCCAGAGCAGAATCAGACCCACCCCCAGAAACCTCCACACACACACCCAGCTTGCTTCCCCCATTGCTCCTCAGCCATGGGGGGGAGAGGTTACTGTATGGGGAGTCCAACTCCCATGCAGCTAGACCCCCCCCATACCCAGACACCCTGGTGAGCCCACAACCCCGTCACCGAGCCCCCTGCACCCACTCTGCCAAGCCTCACCCCCTGCATCTGGACCCCCTGCATCTGGCCGCCAGACCATTCCCAACAAGCCCCCCACACTTGAACCTCCACCATAATGAGCTCCCCTGCACTTGATCACCCCACTGAGCCCCAACCAGCTGCACCCAGAACCCCACCCCACCACTCCCCCAGTATCCAGACCCCGCCAATGACTCCCTCCCCACTCAGATCCTCCCCCCTGTTGAGCCCCCCTAAAGAGTCCCATTTCCCCTGCACCTGAAACCCCCCCACCCAAAAAGCCTGTGCATCCAGATCTTCCCCGCACCCAAATTGCCCCACACTGAACCCTCTCACCCCACACCTGAGTGGGGACCAGGGCTGGGCATGCCTGTGAGACTTTGTCTCTCTCGCTTGCTATGTTGGTGCAACTGGCCCGGAGGAGCAGGACCCCAGCGTGTTTCTGGGGCAGGCCTGGCCCTTGCACCATGTCAGGGTCAGGTGCAGCCTCACTGCTGAGTCCATGTCCAGGGGAGGGTGGCTGGTGCTCTCCTGTCTCTGTGCAGCCAGTGGCCTGTGCTCCCTACTGCCATGCTGGAGCCTCCACATTTATATATTGACAAATAAAATATGCAGAATTTTTAAAAATTCTGTGCACAATATTTTATATTTTGGTGCAGAATTCCCTCAGGAGTCTACAGGACAATATATCAAGTGACAGTATTTGATAATTGATCTGGTTTCATTCAGAATGGATGAATCTCTCTTGTCCTGAAAACACCCACATACGGTCTGAAGCCAAATATGATTTGTGACATTCCTCTGTTAGCTTAGTCACAAGTGAAATCCAAATAATATAGCCTCTGAAATCTAAGGAAAATGTCAAATTTGTCTTTAAAATGTGAACAGGCCAGGTTCATTTAATGTCCGACCCCAAGCTTGCACTCTTTACCTAATCAAGCATACAAACATCCGTGGTTGAAACCTACTGTCAGAAGGGACAGAATAACTTTGTGTACAAAATTCTAACTTCCAAATGTTGTTTTTCAGTAATTCATTTTTCTGACCTCATGTAATACATGGTGAAACATTATGGGCCTAATTTTGATCTCATTCACACCCTTGTTAATCAGGAATAACTGGTGTGAACCCACATGAGAGGAAAATATGGTCCTGTGTTTTCATCTTTGATAACAAGAAGTCTTATATACCAAGTGATGTTTTAATCAATTCTTTTTTTTTATTAGCCTGAAGAATTAATTTACCAGCGTATAGACAAGGCTGCTGCATTAGAACTGCAGGGCAGGTAACTTTGTCTCTATAAATATCTACGTAACTCCATTAAACACTGTGAGCAGCAGCTCTCCAGTCTGATTCACCACCAAAGACCTTTCTCATCCAATCTAGATTGTAAGGAGCTGCAATTGGAAAAGTGTAACTACTTCTCGGGCACTCCATTAAGCATGCTGGCTTTTTGATCCCTTTAGCCAGGAGTGGTCTCTCCCTTCGCTGTATCTATGTATTGTAAGAATAAGAATTAAAAGTTCAAGTGCCACACGGAGATCTTAAAAATCAGTCCTCCAGCATGTGATTTTTGGAGGGTTTCTTGTAAACCAGAACACTGTGGCGTTACTGCTGTTGTGTTTATCTTTGAACTGCCTTGGGAACAGTGGAGAACTTACTACCTTAAGATCCCCAGTGCTTTCTGCAACCTGGGTAGCGTGTCTAGAAAAATAAGGTTGAGTTCTGTTTTCTGAGCGAATCATCCAAAATTGTGAAGCCAGAATCACACCTTGAACAATCAACCAGTAAGGCAATTATAACAAGTAGCTATATTTTACTGCAGGATTGAAAAGATACTGAAAGAGAAGATTATGGAGTGGAGGCCAAGGCATCTAACTCGTTGGAACAGATACTGTACCTCCACGCTTCGTCATTTCCTGCCTCTCCTGGAACAGTTCCAAGGAAAAGCTGTAGAAGATGACCACCAGGCAGAACTGCAAAAACAGCTGGGAGATTACAGGGTACTATAATGAATGCCCATGTAGAGCCTGTGTAATGAAACTAGTAGATGTTCCTCACAGTCCAATATTACATTAGTAAATCAAATCACTGATGTTTAATTAACAGAAAGTCACCTAATATCCAAAGAATTGTCGTATGGTGCTAGGCCTTTGGTACAAGACCAGCCAATAGTAAATGCTTTAGAAGGCAGCCAAAAAAAAAAAAAACCAACCAACCTAACCAGCCCTAATGAACTTCAGCTCTAGGAGAACAGAATTGCCTACATTGAGATTCTTTCCACTGCTCTGGAAAATTTATATTTATTAAAGTTTGAAATGGTTTTGAGTGATTTTTAGCCAGGCTTTTGGGGGCCCTTTGTTTTGTTTAGCTGATGGGGAATTTTAAGTGTCAGATCCTTGCCCAAAGAAGAGCTTCCTCAGACTGCTCCAAAGCAGTTTCTCACTAAACTTTTTATAATTTTTTAAACAAAGCACATAACTCATAATAGCCCCTAATAGGCTAACAATTTTCCTAGCAACAGCCAATAACAATTCATTCTTCTTATTAGCAAAGCATTTCTCGTCATAACAATAATAAAATGTCAGAGGCATCTAAACCTAAGGTCAGCTGTCCAAACCGTCCTTCCATTTTGATAACAGAACTGCAAGCATGCAGCTGCATGGTCTTGCCTCTCAGGGTCCTAAAAATTATTTTTAGGTATGTGATGTTTGGTTTTCAAGTGGCAGTGGCTGAACATACAAGATGGCTGACTGCAGCACTGTCAACAACTCTACCCCAGCACGCACCCCTCCAAGCTCCAACCTCTGAGAGCTCTGACAAAGGAACTTCTGTACAGTACCAGCAAGTGGGTACAAATGCTGCAGAGACAGCATTCCCACCCTCTCAGCTCAGAATCACCATACCCTCGTGCACTACTCGTACTCTACTCTAGCAACTGTGGGGGGGAGAAATCATCTGGCCCCCACATCATTGTAAATTCAGATGAATGATAACCAATTGACAAATTATTTCATTTGAAAGGTTTGTGACACTAACCAATGTTGGTTCAGGGTTCCTGTTAGTGCGGGGCTCTGTTGGTTGCAAGTATGCACTATTGCTTTTATTGCTATCAATCATATTGTACCATATTCAGTTGGCAGCTATTGAGGTGGCATATTTAATTAGAAATTGACTCTGCAGTTGTTGTACAGCTTGGGGATGCTGTATCTGGAGTGCAGGACAGCAGCAGACAAGTACTAGGGCTCAGGGACAAGCCATCACCACTGACTGATTGGTGCTCTAAAAGACAGCAGGTGCAGACGGGTGGTCACAGTAGAAAGGCAGTGGGCCTGTCTTGGAGTAGGGCCAAAGGGCTGACAGGAATTAAACATCCACTGAGGAAGCTGTGCATTGCTTAAACATAGTTTGAAGTTGGAAAGGGGGCATTAATTTTAATGTGAAGTAGGCAGGTTATTCAGCATGTAATAATCTCGTCTCAGTCCAGTAATAAGTGCTCTTAAAAGAAAAGCTGAACTTGCATCCACCGTGAAATTGCTGTAGCTTTTTTTACTTTCCCTACCTGGTGTAAAGCTCTTTATAGTCTGATTCAATACCTCAACTAATGAGAGAGAAACAGTCATTTCTCACTATCGCTAATTATTTTTTTTCATTAAATCCCTCAGGTTTCTGGATTTCCTATTCATATGCCATTTTCTGAAGTGAAACCTTTAATAGAAGCTGTGCATAGTACCGGAGTCCATACCATCGATGTTTCAAATGCAGAATTTGCTCTAGCAGTATACGTCCATGCTTATCCCAAAAGTGTTCTCTCTGTGTGGATTTACATTGCTTCACTTGTTCGTAGTAGATAAAAGTTTATACTGGAATAAAGGCACTCAATGAGACAGCAACTCCTTGTCAGAGAAATGCTTTGGTTTAAAAAAACATTGCATCCAATTGTACATAAGGGAATTGTTTGGAGTATTGTTCACATCCCCTAACAGTGAAGATGAAAAAGCATAGTAGTATTTTGGACATTGCCTTTGTAGATATTCTGAGGCGCTTTCCAGGCCTTGGTTTTTTGCCTATATAAGAGATTGTGTGCATGCTGGCTTTTGCCTCTGTATACTATGAAACATTATGTATGGAGCAGAGCCATTCTCCAGCTTGTTCATAGCTCTGAGGGTAAAAATGCCAGTAGACACTGGCAGCCTATACCCACTAAGCCTCCCAGTAAGCACTGGTACTTTCAGAGCTGCTGTTAGGGTGGGAGATTTCCCCCCAAAATGTTAATTGTAGACATAGCTTTCCCATCCGGGCCTGGCCTCAACAGCTTGGGTAAAACACCTAAAGGAGGAACTCTGCCTACCCACTTTCAGCTGACACCAACCTGTATGCATCCTACGTGGATGGTTCAGAAACTCTGTCCAGTGAAATTACTTCAGGCAAGAGACTGTGACGAAGTGGGGTTTTATTCATCTTGTTATGTTACATGTGAGTCTTACTGTCATATACTAATACTGTGTGTGCCTCAGTTTCCCTGTGTACTGCACCAATATTTCGGTGGTGGGAACTAGGTGTGTGATTTTTGCTGCGGCCCTCAGGGCAGGTGAGGCTGCCCAGCAGTCTGCACCTACGCTATGGCAGTGCTCTTCATAACGTGAGACCCAGGAGGGGTTGCGACCAGGTGACACCTTTTGCCCGGGAAGCAGGACAAAGAGGAGGAGGAGGAGCAACGGGTGTGTCGGAGGTCGGATTGCTAGAAGCTAGGCCACCTGCTTCAGGGACTGGAAGGGGAGGAGTCCAGACCGTCAGGCTCAGGACTCCCCAAGATGGACTTGGCTGAAAGTCACTGATTTCTGTGATAGCAAGCTCTGTTCTATGCTGTGTTCCTGTCAACTAATAAACCTTCTGTTCTACATGCTGGCTGAGAGTCACTGCTGACTGCAGGAGTTGGGGTGCAGGGTCCTTTGGCTTCCCCAGGAGCCCCATCCGAGCAGACCCACTGCAGGAAGCACACGGGAGGAAGGGGATGCTGAGTGCTCCGAGGTCAGACCCAGGAAGGTCGATGCTGTGTAAGCTTCTTGCCCTGGTGACAATATGCTCAGAGAGAGGCAGCATGCTACACCCCAATTCTGACTGGCTTTGTATGGAGTAGTTCCAGAGCACTGGCTCCATGACTCTGTGACAACTGGTGGGAGCGGTGGGATGAGCTGCACCCCGTGGACAAAGCATCCTGCAGTAAGTGACTGGGGAGCAGTAAAACGAAGGGGGATTAGCGAGAGACAGGCATGCTGGTGACTCAGATAGGTGCAGGTCCAGGGGTGGAGGAGCCTACAGCTTAGCCCTGAGAGAGAATGGACCCCCAAGAAGGGCTGTCGCACTGAAGGGGTTCTCCCAGGGACCGTGGGGAGCTGAGAGAGCATTGGCCTGTGAGTCCCTGGCAACTTGGGAACAGCGAAAGGATGGCTTATAACCATCTCCTTAAGAAGAACATGGTAGAGCTGTGCCGAGGGAAGAGAGCTGCGAATTCAAAGATTCACCAAGGCACAGCTAATTGCTTAATTGGAGAATGATCGCTCTAAGGAGCTGGTTCCTAACCCAGCTGGGGCCATGAGAGAGGCTGGGAGCAGCCAGGCAGCCTCAGGGGTCACCCCAGACACCGACCCAACCGGGGCCCCGGGAGGGGGTGAAAGCAGTCAGGTGATCCCAGCACCCACCTACCCGACCAGCAGGGGTAGGTTCCCCGTCAGTGGAGCTGACGGTTAGAGTTGGAAATGGAACTGAAACTGAAAGAGCTGGAGGACCATGAGAAGGAACAGGAGGACCGTCGGAGATAGAGGCAGCATGAACTGGTGATGGTGGAGCTGAGAAACAGAGAGACCCCCTACTGGGGTGAGTGGGGATGGGCCCAGGGTGGCTAAGCCCACGGGGAACTCTGATATAAAAGTGCTGCCTCAGTTTAAGGAAGGGGATGATACAGATGCCTTCCTCACTGCCTTTGAGAAGGCCTGCAATGTGGACCAGGTTGACCCTGCAGACAGGCTTTGGCATCTCACCCCCTTACTGGGTCCCAAGGCCATAGGGATGTTCAGCCAGAGGGACGGGAGGTAAGCAGGGGACTATGAACTGTTCAAACAAGCCCTGCTCTGCAAGTTTGAGCTGATCCCCAAGGCATACAGAAAAAGGTTCCGGAGTATGCAGAAGACCCAGGGGATGACCTATCTGGAACTGGTCACCCTGATGGGGGAATACACCCGCAAGTGGGGCCGGGGCCCAGACCAAGGAGGACGTGATTGAACTGGTGGGGCTGGAGCAACTATATGAACACTGTCCCCCTGACCTGAGGATGTGGCTGGTGGACGAGAGGTCGAAGGACCTGCACCACACAGGGTTGCTGGCTGATGAGTTTGCAGACAGCCGGTTGGGATACGGACTGGAATCCCAGGGCAACAGGCCCACATCAGTACAGAAGGGGAATCACCCAGGGGCTCCCCAGAAGGGGGACTCGGATAAATCCCTCCTGAGAGGCACAGCCAATACCAGAGCTGACCAACTGGCCCCAGGGGACCAATGAGACGTGAGGTGTAATTAATGTGGGCAGAAGAGCCACAGATCGACCTGGTGCCAAAAGCTCAGGGACAGGAAGAGCAAACCAAGCCCTCCAAGGGTTAATGGGGTGGGAGCCCAGCTGGAGGAGGGCCTGGCAGTTTAGCACTGGCCCAAGAGCGAGGAGTCTTCCAAGCCAGCTCCTCAGGGAGCCTTGATGCTCTGGATTCAGTTTACAGGGTCGGTGCAGGATGGCCCCTAAGGAGCAAGTGCCTCATTCCCCTGGGTATTGGGCACTCAGGTGATATGGGCCTGGCCCAAGGGGGTGGCCCCAGACCAGGTGGTGCCCAACACCTATCTGACACTGAAGGGTGTGGGCAGGTCCCCATTTGAGGTACCTGTGGTGAGGGTACATCTGAAATGGGGGGGCTAAGGAGGGCCCCACAGATATGGGGGGTGCACCAGCAGTCGCCAACTGAGGTGCTGATGGGGAGTGACCTGGTGGATTGGTCAGGCAGCCCCCAGTCATTACCCATAGCCAGAGCCAGCGAGGGGCACTCTGCCCTGATACTGGGGCGGGTATCACACAGGCGGCACGAGGCCCTACCATGGCAGGGAGCCACCAGGGACAGGACTTGGTGGGGCTGCTGCCTTGGACCCAGCCACTGAGAGAGAGCTGGTCCCCATCCCTTTCCCAGCTGCTGAATTCCAGGTCAAGGTGGCAGGATCTCTCCTTAAAGAAGCTGAGGGAACTTAACTGCAGCAAGCTGCTGGGGGAAGGCTGCTGGGAGAAGGGATTCCTGTACCGGGAATGGGCTCCCCCAGGGGAAGTGGAATGGTGGGGGATCAGGAGGCGGCTCGTAGGGCCCCCAGACGTACCACCCCAGGCTACTGTATCTGGCGCACTAGGTCCCTCTCTCTCGGGACACCAGGAAATCCAGCGCACCAGGCAGAGGCTGCTACAGAACTTTTACTGGCCTAGAGTCTTTCATGCTGTCCAGCAGTACTGCAGGTCCTGCGACCCCTGCCAGAGGGTGGGGAAGACAACGGGAACGCACTTTTGAGGCCCCTGCCCATCATAGAGGCGCTTTTTCAGAAGGTGGCCATGGACACAGTGGGGCCCTTCAGCAAGGCAATTTGGATGGAGAAAAAATACATTCTGGTGGTGGTAGATTTTTGCTACTTGCTATCCCGAGGCAGACATTGACCATTTTCAGCAGAGTGGGGTTCCCCAAGTAGGTCCTTACAGACCACGGCTCCCATTTCATATCAACCCTGCTCTGGTACTTGTGGGAGAAGGGTGGGCTGGTGGAGAGATTCAATGGGCCTCGAAAGATGATGAAGACCTTTATGAGCCAGCACCTGCAGGCTTGGGACAAGTATTTACCCCACCTGCTGTTCGTGTACCAGGCAGTGCCCCAGGAATCTATAGGGTTCTCACTTTTTGAGTTGCTGTATGGGAAAGCGAGGGAACCCCTGTACTTGAAGAGGGACAAATGAGAGGGGAAGGCCTCCCCCAGTGGAGAAGCAGTGGTGGAGTATGTACTGACTTTCCAGGAAAAGCTTGCTGACCTCATGGGGTTGGCCAGGGAGAATCTAGCCAGTACCCAAGGGAAGCAGAAGGGCACCGCTCAGTGCATACCCACTCCTCTGCCATTGGAGACCAGGTGATGGTTCTCAGTCCCATTATAAAGAACAAAGTGCCTGGGATGGGCCCTTTAAGGTAATAAAGCAGCTGAATGAAGTGCATGATGTGGTGGAATTGTCTAACGGCTCACAGCCACCAGGTATACCATGTCAACATGATGATGCCTTACTTTGACAGGGAGAATTTGGTACTGGCCAGTGGGAGGAGCAGGGGGAATGGGGCTTAGGGCAGAGGACCAGGAGGAAAATATCCTGATCCATGTGAAAAGCCGAGACTACCTTCGGCAAAAAGGTGGGGTGAGGGCGCAGCTGAACCTTGTCCTTATGGAAAACCGTATACAGTGGTTCAGAGGTCAGGGCTCCAAGACCCAGCAGCCTGAGGTGATGGCCACTAAGAATGCCACTTTCCATGATAAGTGGGACCACGAACATGTGGCTAAAGGCTCAAAAGGCGGCCCTGTGAGGCGGGAGAGCACTAGGTTCAGGTCCCAGGGCAGGACCGGGGGTCTGGCGTAAGGGAATGCCCAATCTAATCCTTTTAGAAACCGGGATGTCATGTGATGTGAAAACACCGAGTGACCCTGCACCGGGGGTGGAAAGCCGAAATGGCCACCAGGTGCACCCTGATGGAGGAGGAGGTAATGGAGGACGAGCTGGATAGAGGGAGAGGAGCCCCTATCCCTCGCCCACTTGGAGAACCAATACCATTTGGCTAGGTAGGTTTGACGTGTGGAGGGTTTCCTACTCTCCAGCAGGACCTGTCTCTCATCCTCAGAACATCTCCCTTCCTCCTCAATCAACCACGGAGCAGCCACGCTGTCAAGTGAAGCGCGGTCAGGTTGGGGTGGAAGAGATGACCTTCCTCCTGGGAGAGGAGGTCCAGGCGAAGCGGCAGCAAGTGCGGGGCAGCCGCTAAGAGTTGTAGTAAGATCCCGTACCAATGTTGACAGGCCCAGTCCGGGGCTATGAGGATAACCCACGCCCTGTCTGACTTCACCTGCTGTAGGACCCTGCCTATCAGGGGGAAGGGCGGGAAGGTGTAGAAGACGGGCCCCGACCATTGGATCAGGAACACGTCCAATATCACACCCTCGCCCTTTCCTGCCCTGGAGCAGAATCATGGACACAGGTGATTCTGGGCAGTGGTGAACAGGTCTACCTCGGGAGTGCCCCACCCTAAGGGCAGGTCTACACTAACCCCCAAATTCGAACTAAGGTACGCAACTTCAGCTACGTGAATAACGTAGCTGAAGTTCGAAGTACCTTAGTTCGAACTTACCTCCGTCCAGACGCGGCAGGCAGGCTCCCCCGTCGACTTCGCGTACTCCTCTCGCTGAGCTGGAGTACCGCAGTCGACGGCGAGCACTTCCGGGTTCGACTTATCGCGTCCAGACAAGACGCGATAAGTCGAACCCAGAAGTTCGATTTGCTTGCCGCCGAACTAACGGGTAAGTGTAGACCTACCCTTAGAAGAGGCACCAGGCCACTTCCCTGTGCAGGGACCATTCGTGCTGTTGGGAGAAAACCCTGCTCAGGTGGTCCGCGAGCGTGTTGCTCTTGCCAGGCGGGTAAAAAGCCCTCAGGAGGATGTCGTGGGCTATACAGAACTCCCACAGGAGCTGGGCTTCCCAGCACAAGGCCGGGGAACGCGTGCCCCCTTGCCTGTTGACATAATACCTGGCGGTTGTATTGTCCATGAGGACTCTAACCACCTTCCCCTCTATGTGCTGGCAGAAGGCCACGCACGCCAGGGGCACGGCCTTGAGCTCTCTGACATTTATGGGCAGAGATAGTTCCTCGGGTGACCACATGCCCTAAGTCTTGAAGCCCCCCACGTTCGCTCCCCGTCTGAGGCATCCAACACCAGATCGAGTGAGGGAGGGGGCTTTCGGAAGGGAATACCCTGAAGCATGGTGCTCGGGAGGGACCACCGTTGTAGGCCTGCCACCACCGTTGGTGGTACCGTGATGACGTTGTCCAGGCCGTCCCTGGCCTGAGAGTATCGGGAGGCCAGCCCGAGGGGAAGGGGCCTCATCCTGAGCCTGGTATATCGCACCACAGAGGTGCATGCTGCCATATGGCCTAGGATTTGAAAGCACACTCGTGCCATAGTTAGCGGGAAGGCCGTGACCGAGGAGATGAGAGCTTTGAGCGTCTCGAATCTGTCCCATGGGAGGGAGGCCATGGCCACCCAGGAGTCTAACAGCGCCCCTATGAAGTGTATGTGCTGAACTGGGAGTAACGTGGATTTCTCCTCGTTTACCACAAGGCCTAGAGCTGCGCAGGAAGTTCATCTGCTCCTGCACCTGAGACCAAGACTTGCCCTTGAGCAGCCAGTCAGCGAGGGAGGGGAAGATCTGCAGCCCTTTCCTCCTGAGGTGGGCCGCCACCACCGCCATACACTTTGTAAAGACCCTGGGGGCTGTAGAAAGGCCAAAGGGGACGACCGTAAACTGGTAGTGGTCCTGATCCACCAGGAAACTGAGGAAGCGCCTGTAACCCTCGAAAATATGGACGTGAAAATACGCATCCTGAAGGTCCAGAGCTGTGAACCAATCTCCCGGGTCTAGGGATGGAATAACAGAGGATAGGGACACCATGCGGAATTTGCAACGAACCAGGAACTGGTTGAGATTCCGCAGATCGAGGATGGGCCGGAGCCTGCCCTTCACCTTCGGGATGAGGAAATACCTGGAATAAAATCCCTTTCCCTGGAATTCCTGAGGTACCATATCCACAGCTCCCAGGGAGAGGAGGCGCGCGCTACCTCCCCGCCTAGGAGGAGGACGACATGCTCCGGGTCCCTGGCCGGCTCCCAGAACAGAGGATGGCAGGGAGGGGGTGAAACGAACTGCGACCTGTACCCCTGGGAGATGGTGCTGAGGACCCATCGGTCCGACGTTATACGGTACCATTGTGTCCGGAAGGCAGATAAACGGTTGGCAAAATTCAACTTTATTAATGGGGGGGTTCCCTGGCAATAGGCCTGGTGACCCCCCGCAACGAGTCAAAAACGCCTCTTCCCTGGCCTCTTGCCCTGCGAGGGGCCAGGACGTGGGGCCAAACGGGATTGGCGGTGTGATCTACGCCTCTGCTCCCTCTGTCTTTTAAACGGGGGCTCGTATCTGCCCCGAGCCGGGGGAGCTGAGGTTTGAGGCCTGAGCTTGTCCTTGGCGAGGGGGACATACAGGCCTAGCGTCTGCAGGGTGGTGCAGGAATCCTTCATCCCGTGCAGACGTGTGTCCGTCTGGTCTGCGAACAGGGCCCTCCCGTCGAACGGCAGGTCCTGCATGATGGACTGGGACTCCATGGACAGCCCCGACAGCGAGAGCCACGACGCCCTTCGCATGGAGATGGCCGAAGCCATGGAACGGGCCGCTGTGTCCACTGTATCGGAAGCTGCCTGGAGAGCTGCTTTGGCCGCCGCCGACCCCTCGTCGACCAAGGCCCGGAACTTCTTCCTGTCTTTGTCCTGAAGGAGGGGTTCAAACTTTGGGAGGGACCCCCACAGATTAAAATCATAGCAGCTCAGTAGCGCCTGGTGGTTAGCCACTCTGAGCTGGAAACTTGCCGAGGAATAAACCTTTTTTCCAAAGGTGTCAAGTCTCCTAGCGTCCTTGTCCTTGGGGGTGGGCGCGGGCTGGCCATGTCTCTCACGGAGGTGAATGGACGCTACCAGCAGAGAGTTCAGGGCCGGGTGGGTGTAGAGGTATTCGTACCCCTTTGTGGGCACAAAATACTTCCTCTCGGCCTTCTTAGAAATGGGCCCCAGGGAGGCCAGGGTCTGCCAAAGGCCAGTGGAAATATTGGCCACCCCTTGGTGCAGAGGAAGGACCACACGGCCCAGTGCCGAAGAGGTCAGGACATTGTGTCCGAGGGCTCCTGCATCTCCTCGGCCTGGAGCTGGAGGTTCGACGCCACCCTTCTAAGCAGCTCCTGGTGAGCCTTAAAGTCCTCCTGAGAGATGGGAGGCGGCACCGCAATGGACTCGTCCAGCGCCGAGGAGGCAGCTGGTACCGTGCCTTCAATGTCCAACGGCACCGTTGGGTCGAACTCCGGACCCAGGCCCGGTGCCGGGCTTCCCTCAGGACCAGGAGTCCGACTGAGGTGGCGCTCCCGGCAGCAATAGGGCTAGGATGTCACGCATGGCCTGGGCTGCCTCTGGTGTCGAAGGCATCCTCACTTCAGGAGAGGCTCGCGCTCTGCTCAGCCCGAGTCGGAGGTCTAGTTCCCGATGGGGATCATGGGCTACCCAACTCGGGTCTGGACTCACCCCTTTCCTTATCTCAGCGCCGCTGAGTCTTCCCTTGCTTCTTAGCCAGGGAGCGGTGCCGACTGGTAGATGGTGCCTCACTGCACACCGAAGACGCGGTACCCGGCGTGGGGGCAGGTCGACGCGTCGGTGCCAGGGCCAGTGCCGACTCCGTAAGAAGGGCCCGGAGTCGGATCTCACGTTCTCGCTTCGTCCGAAGCTTGAACAAACGGCAGATCTTACAACGCTCACTAACGTGAGCCTCGCCCAGACAGCAAAGACACTGGGAGCATGGATCGCTTCTGGGAATAGAATTGCAACAAGAGTCGCACGACTTGAAGCCTGGGCAACGGGGCATGCCCCGAGCCACGCTAAGAACTAGAGAAACTGTTCACTCACGAATGGGATACCACTAAGGTTATAAGCGCTGCAGCCAAGGCTGGAGCAGAAGTTCCGACTACCTTCACTGGCAGCAAGAAGGAACTGAGGGTGGGGGGAGCACGCAGCCCCCTTTATGGCACGATATACAGGTGCCACTCCAGGGGTCACAGCAGTGCTCCCCCCGTATGGGTACTGCTAAGGGAAAAACTTCTGGCACCGGTGCACGTGGCGAGCACGCACACCTTTAGTGGAATACACATGAGCAATCACTCGAAGAAGAACTTAATGCCATCACCAAGTTCGATGCAAACCCCATGCCTAGGCCTGATGAGCTCCTAGACACACAGGGGGAGCTTGTTATCTCACTACTAGGGAATCTCACCCAGGGCTACTAGCAAGTGACTTTGGATCCAGCTGCCAACCTGAAATCTGCTTTTATCACCCGGCTGCAGCTATGAGTTCTTGGACCCACCTTTTGGCCTAAAGGGGGCATCTGCAACCTTCCAGCCCATGGTGTACCAGTTACTCAAGGAGATGGAGAATTTTGCCCTGATGTATATTGATATTTGTTTTTAGCTAGACGGGTCCCAGGTTAAACAGGTGCTGGACCAGCTCCAGGATGCAGGACTGACTATAAAAGCTAGGAAGTGCAAGGTGGGGATGGTAGAGGTATCATACCTGGGCCACAAGCTGGGGAGCAGCTGCCTAAAGCCAGAGCCAGCCAAGGTAGAGGTGATTAGAGATTGGCCTGCTTCCCCAATTAAGAAACAGGTCCAGACCTTTACTGGGAGGATGGGGTACTACTACAGAATCATGCCCCATGTGCGCTCCATAACCACCCCCATCACTGTCATATACCAATACTGTATGTACCTCAGTTTCCCTGTGTACTGCACCAATATTTCAGTAGCAGGAATTGTGTGTGAGAGATTGTTGCTGAGGCCCTCGGAGCAGGTGAGGCTGTCCAGCAGTCTGCACCTATGCTATGGCAGTGCCCTTCATAACCTGCCACCCAGGAGGGGGCTGTGACCAGATGACACCTTTTCCCCAGGAAGCAGGATAAAGACAAGGAGAAGCAACACGTGTGGCAGAGGCAGTCTGCTTGGGGGACTGGAAGAATAGTCCAGGCCATGTGGCCCAGGCTTCCAGAAAGTCACTGACTTCTGAGATAGCAAACTCTGTTCTATGCTGTGTTCCTGTCAACTAATAAATCTTCTGTTCTACATGCTAGCTGAGAGTCACAGCTGACTGCAGGAGCTGGGGTGCAGGGCCCTCTGGCTTCACCAGGAGCCCCGCGCAGGCGGATGCACTGCAGAAAGCAAAGGGGAGGAGGCGGATGTTGAAGGTCAGACCCAGGACGGTCAAATCTGTGTAAGCTTCTTGCCCGGGTGATAATATGCTCAGAAAGGCGGCATGCTACACCACAATCATGACTGGCTTTGTATGGAGTAGTTCCAGAGCATTGGCCCGGTGACTCCATGACAGAGACTAGTGAACATTTTGGACTTATGTTTCTCCTTACGCTGCCCTGACTGCATTGACTTAATTGTATTATTTAGTTTGTGAAAGAATCAGGCCCTCAAGCTAGCAAAGAGCCAGTATGTTTGTCCTTTTAATAGTTGTTTTGTATACAAAAGCTACTGCTAAGCATGGAATTATGGCATCTTTCACACAAAAATGGCAACTGAAGAGATAGTTCTGCTGTAACTTTCTTATGACACCTATTTCAAGAGTGATCTGTATATTAATTTGTATCTATGATAGTTCTTTTCTATGTGTAAGTTGCTTTTTTTTTATTTCTGTGCCTTTTCTAGCATTGTGTTTCATAATAAAAGCTAATTGAGAAGTATCTTTGTACATTCCCAGCTCTTTAGTAGTCACTTCACCATGAGCAAAGATGAAGTCTGTAGCTGTCACTGGACACAGGAAATAAAAATCATGATTACAAATTTAAGGCTGTTACAAAAAACAACTTGAGTCTCATTTCCCCATCTCCATGCCTACAGGGGTTTGTTAATGCCAACGTCATCATTACAAAATGAGGGTTACTTACCTGTTCTTAGCAATGGCTCTGCACATCCCACCTACGGTGCGGTGCCCTGCAGTAGCACCTTCTTCTGGCAGAGGCATCTTGAGCACTTCTATGGCCTCACCCTCTCACTTATGTTCTGAGGGCCAGGCTACAAGGGGGGCAGAGTACCCTTATCCCATCAGTTTCTTCCACTGCAAATCCAGAGACACAGAACAAGCAATACTCTCCCACAGGGGAAGGCAGGTGGGAAGTAGGAATATGCAGAGCCCTCTTGAAGAGCTGCAGTTACTGGCAAGTAATCTACATTTCTTCTTTGAGTGGTTCTGCATATTCCCACTTATGGAACACTAATAAGCTGTTCTAAAAACTCACCTGAAAGTAGAAACAGAGTCCTAGATACTGGAGCACCACCTTGCCAGAGCCTAGTGTTTAGTGAAGGTATGCACTGAAATCCACGTTGCAACTCTGATGGCTAAAGACAGGAAAAGGAAGTAGCCACACCTCTCATCCAATGTGTATGAATCACAGCAAGAACAGGAACTTTTGCTAGCATGTAACATTCAGCAACACAGAGTTTAATTCATTGTAGAACAGTCGGGGGGGGGGGAAGCCATATAACCCAAGTCATTTTTAATCATTTCAAATGTTTGTATCTTATGCTAACAAAAACTTAAGTGGACAGGACTGAGACAAGAGCCTTTCTGGGATCCAATTTATGAAAGATTCCCCTTTATTAGAGTGCAGTTGGGGGGGGGGGGGGCACAATATCAGGCACCACCTTAAGAAAGAATCTGGGACCGGCTCTTAGAACTACATTGTGCTTGTGAATGGGAAATGAGCCATAAGTGCACTTAACTCATTCTGTCTGCTGACAGCAATAATGAAGGCCATTCTAAGAGAAAAAGCATACACTCAGACAGGGGTTTGAAGGGTGATTTCATCAACATAGCCAAAACTAAGTTAAGGTCCCAAGGCAGGCATGGGCTCTCTTAACTGAACCATGAACAAACAAGTCTACCATCTACAAGCATGTAATACACAACTGGCTGCCAAGTAAACACTTAATGATCAGTTAGATAATCCCTGATTCTTCAAGTGAAATAAATAGTTCAGAACACAAGGAATGGAAGCCGATACAGGCAATAAGAACTTCTCTTCCTCCATGCCTGAAATCAGGACCACTTCAGCTGGTAAGTTTCTAGTGGACTACTTTCTAGAGTGAACAAGTATGTCTTGCATAGATGAGGTACATGACCTCTTCAAGAGCAGACAAAGCCAAGTCTGGTCACCCACACTGTCAGGCGGAGATGTGGGTCCAGATGAAAGCTTCTGCCCTCCTGCTGTGACAACATATCTGGAGACCATCAGACAGTTGCAGGAGATGCTGGTGTGGCCAAGCCCGAACAATGAGACTCATCCTTGCTCTGGCCTGGTGTCTCTTCCTCACTAAAGTATACACATCAGCGCCTTCCCCCAGCCCAGAAGGAAGGCATCTGACACAAACTGACTGTCCCTGCCTTCTCTAGAACAGAAGAGGCAACACTTCTTGTTGGACTTGTGAACAGATCCACATCTGGTTGACCCCAGTTGGAAAACATAGCCTGAACCAACTGATGAACGATGTGTCTGAAGTCACTGTCCAGGATGGGAATGGGGATTGAATAGTACCTCACTGAGTACATTCATTCTGACTAACCACCAGTCTAGAGCAGCTATGGTATTCTGAGGCATGGTGATCAAGTGAAGACTGTCCCCGCTTGGCCTGTAGAACTGGTATATCTATTTCGCAGACAGGCAAAGTCATGTAGGTAGGGCTGCCATGAGACTCAAAGAATTTTACTCTCTGAGTGGGACATCACTGAATCTTTAATAGGTAATGGCTCCTTTTGAAAAATCTTCTGGCAGGAAAGCTCTCCACTCTACTGAGTCCAGTACAGTGCCAATGAAGGGAATCCTTTGTGCAGGACACACAAGATTGACTTTGGCTCCTCCTCATCCGCCCAAAGATCTGTAGAGATTGGTTGTAGACACACTATGGCTTAACAGCACACCAGCCTTCAGTAGCCAGTCTACACAGAGGTACACAAAAATACCCTGATTCTTCAGGTGAGTCACTACCACAGAGACAAACATTGTAAAAACACTGGGAACTGTGGAGAGGCAGAGTGGGAGCACCTTGGACTGAAATGGTATCCAGCCACCACAAATGGAAGGTACTTGTGATGATTTTGGTAAATCAATATATGAAAATACACGTTCTTTAGATTAGCAGTTCTCAAACTAGGGTCCTTAGAGACTACACGGGTTGCACTCCTCCCCCCACAACCCAGAAAGGTGATGCTTCCTGCCCAAACCAACTCCACCCTGACTCACCTCAGTGGGCCACCCAGCCTGTCTAGGTTGGGGCTGGGGTGCAACCAAAAAGTGCAGCATCACTGCAGAAGAGAGATCTACCCCTGCCTCACACCCAATGTCTCAATAAACGGCAGCAGCTAGTTAAGGAGACACACCATTGCTATGCCCTGCTACATCAGCACTTCAGGGAGGAGGGCCTAGCATGAGAGAAGGCAACCTTCTGATCACCAAGGTGTTGCAGAACCTGACCTTAGCTGTGCTTCCAGTTTCTTGCTCGCAGTGCTAGGTCCGAGTCCCCATGGGGACTGGGTAACAGGAGGACAGGAGAGCAGCGCTTGATGCCTTACAGCACAGCTCCAGTTTGGGATTGTTTCAATTAAGAGAGCCTGGCACATGGGGCCTAACCCAAAGGCCTTTCTCCTTCCGTGCTCTGCCTCCTCCCTGAGCAGTGTGCACATCAGGCAGATGAAGGTTACACACAGCACAGCTAGCCCCATTCTTGCTCAACCTGAACAGAGAAGGGATTATGGTGGCTAGAGTCAACGTATGGAACCCAATCTTCTGAATATGCTTGAATAAGTCCTGTAAGTCTAATATATGCTGAGCAACACACCCCATTGCACAAGAAAATAGGAGTAAAAACCCTGACCCTACAAGTATTCAGGCACTGCCCCGACTGGTCGTATCAGAAGCAATTTTTCCACTTCTGAATCGCTTCATGAGAGTTGTCCCTGAAGAGGGAAGGGTAGGGGAAACTGGGGGAAAGTAATCTTTGAAGTTGTATAGCACAGCTCCTTTCAACAATCTCTAGGACCCATTGATCATAGGTAATCTGCCTCTATGTGCTGATGAAGTAGGCTAGCCTGTTTCCAAATAAAAGCATGTATCAGTCCTGACTGACCAGTTCTTGATTCCAGCTCATCTTGTTGCCTCACAAAGAGGATGCTGATGATGAAGCAGGCTGTTTAGGTTTAGACCTGGGTTTAAAAGGCCATACTGACTCAGATTGCACGTAGGACTGCCTCTAATACTAGTAGGTAGAAGAGGGCCTCCTTACAGATGGAATTAAGCCCGAAGAACGAGCAGTCAATCTTCAGTTTTTCCCAACAACTCATCTGTCTTTTCGTTAAATAGTCCCTCCCCTTCAAAGGGGAGATCCTCTAACATAAAGCTAGTGTCCACAATTAAGGATGAGGAATGGAGCCATACATGCCTCCTAACTATCACTTTTGCTAACACAAAGTGTCAAAGGAGGCCCTCAGGGAATGCTTAGCTACCTTTTGACCATCTACTAAAATGGCACTAGCCAACTTTCTTCTGTCTAGCAAGTCTTATAAAAATAACGTCATTTTTTCCCCATAGACGGAACTGGTAATGGGCCATGACCGCTTGGTAATTCACCACCCTACTAGCGAGGGACAAGAAAAAGAACACGTTTCTCCCCAAGTTCATCTTATTTTGCCCTCTTTATCAGCTGGTGCTCACTCTGTCTGCCCAGATCTTGCCCTATTGCTGGCAACAGCTACCACCAAGGAATTGCACACAAGATGAGTGTGAAAATAAGAAAAAACTTCAAAGATTGTCTGAAACAGTTTATTTACTGTTCTGGAGAAAGGTGGACAGGATGCATTACGGAACCCCATGTATTTACCCAACTGTAGCAGTCCATCGAAGATGGGTAGGAATATCCTACTCACAATTATTGCACTGAGGATATTGAATACTGGTTGAGAAGGCTCTTCCACAGTCACTACAGGTAGATTCAAGGTGGAGACTATGAGGTCCATCTGATCATGGAACTCGTGGCGTCCTTGGATAGAGAGGAGGTTGAAGTCACCTCCCATATTTGTTGGGTGATAGGGCTGGTTCATAATTAGTGTCTGTCCGCTCCTGTTCAAAGAGCGGAGCAACTTCTTCGTACTCTCCCCCGGGGAAAATTTCAGGCTTCACTGCCTGTAGCATCAGCAGAACCCGAAGAGCTGAAACTGAGGGTCTCTGGCATGTTGGGACCTTAGCAGATGAAAGTTCATCCATAGAGAGGATAGCTGAAGTATTCAACTGTGATGGCTCCCAGGACAGCAACTGGGGTTCGGGAACATGCTGCGTGTGGGAGGTCCAAACCATGGCTTGAATGACACCACTAGTCTCTGCATTCTCTCTCACTCTTGGTGAAAGTCTGGATCTGAGACAGTGAACCTGGGACAACAACAGATCTGCTGCCGGATATGGGGAATTGGCTCCTCATGGAGACCCTAAAGGGCTCCTAAGAGGAGGCAGCATGGGAGGGACCGTTTCACAGATCCTCCTACCTTCTATCCTTTTCTTCCTGACAGGTGATGAGGAAAAGGATCTCTGGAGTTAGGGAAGCATGTCTCCTCTTAGAACTTTTGCATTTCACACTTGGCTCTGACACCTGCAGTGGCATAGAGAGGTGAACCTGGACTGCCATGGTGACAGAACTCTCTAGAACTGAAGCAGTTGGAATTGGCACAGGAGCCAAAACAGGAACTGACAGCAGACCCAATAATTGAGACAACACCAGATCCAATGCTGTACTCAAGTCCATCTCCATTAATACTAATGCTGAGAATGGAACTGGTCTGCATTTTGGGGCTGTGAACATCCTTGTGCAAATCAGACAGATACCATAGCTCTGATGCACAGGAACCGGCAAGGCTAATGGTGGCTGCTTTGTCCTTATGTCTCTCTCTCTTTGGTGCCGTGATGATCAGCATTGACGATCCCAGATCTGACCTAGTACTGTAATACATCCTCCTAGATCTGAAGAGGGTGTTGAAGTTAACTCTGGTCCTGCAGCTACAGGTTTTCTTCTAGGATCAGAAAGCTGTGAGGCATGAGGTACGGTACTGGCTAGGGTGAACAAACTGTCTTTCAACCTCTTCTCCAGAACCAAGGCAAAGGTACCTTACCCCTTGGCCCTCTGTTTGGCCATGTGTGGCCTCAGAGACTTAACAGATGGAATCATAAGGGACTGATCCAGTCCCAATAGGCAATGTGGCCTATTGGAACTCTTTGGTCCTTTGCTGCTGGAGGCCAAAGGGGCCGAAACTGGACTTTTCGACACTGCAGATTTACCTCCTGGCTTGCCACTAAATTACTATATAGACAAGACTTTAGAGACTCCAACTGAGATAAATGCCTTATTGTGCTAGTCAGTGTGTCTCCTGGGCCTGAGGAGCACATTCTGGATAGACATGACTGAGAACAGGTGGGAGGGGGAAAACAGAAGCACGCGAGCTGATTTTCAGTGGCACTCACACTGCCTGGGTCCTGGCCACTGGTCCGGGGGGCTTTGCATTTTAATTTAATTTTAAATGAAACTTCTTAAACATTTTAAAAACCTTATTTACTTTACAAACAAAAATAGTTTAGTTATATATTATAGACTTATAGAAAGAGATCTTATCAAAATGTTAAAATGTATTACTGGCACATGAAACCTTAAATTAGAGTGAATAAATGAAGACTCGGCACCCCACGTCTGAAAGGTTGCCGACCCCTGTACTAGACACACTGACTCCTTGGAAATTTCTGCCTGCCAGCACCAAGGAATTATTAAATCATCGCTCCACCTACCTACATTTAACAATTTAACATGTGACTTTAATGAAGAAGTCAAAGTAACCTCCGTTCACTTTATTTGAACTGCTGGGTGGGTGGGTGGAGGGGAAGGATTTCCTTCAAATCTTGGGTACTAGTAACACGCAGTAAGTAAATACAGAACATAAAGATAGTGTATTTATTAATGCTTTATCTTTTCCTGTAACACATTAATAAAAATGTATAGATCTTGTTTCTAACAGAAGATTTGGTTCCTAACCTCACTCCAATGTACACTTGTCAGCAATTGGATTCCCTGCATTCCAATCAAAGTGGATTATTCATCACCGTCAAAGTCCTCAAAGCTCTGTTTATTTTTACATTTGTTCATATGGTTAAAAACTTAATTCTTTGAAAATCCCTTTCAAAAATTCAGCATCTTAACAGGTTTTATAATGGGAGATGATGTGGGGTCCCATGGGGATGCTCTGTAAATACAGTACATATATAAATGATTTGTGGAGCCCACTACATAAAGTGGGCAGTATTCATTGACCTGACAACACTGTACATTTTGTCATTACATTTTCAAATTATATATATTTCAAATGCTAAGTAAAACTGTGGTGTCAATGGGAATGTTTTATTTGAATATACTTTTCAAGCCCAAATAGCCCCCCCACCCAAAAAAAAATGCTATAGGAAAGAGCATCTTTCCTTAATTTTGCAGAATAAAGGAAGGATTTTGGGAAATGGGAAGAAACAACACATCTAAAGATGTACATCATCAAAATGCAAAAAAATACATTTCAAATTATTTGCAAAGCTTTATATTGTACTTGGGGGATTTAAAAAATAAAAGTCAGTAAGTCCCACTCACTTAATACAAAATAATCCAATGAACAAAATATAAGTGCCAAACTTTGAGAAAAGTGGCATTGTGAAAAAAAAAAAAATCTGATGAGCATTTCCCCATCCCCAATACATTAAGTAAAATAAAACCCAACACCTTTCAAACCAAAATGAAACTTGAGAGATTGTTACAACACTGTACAGTTTACTCAGAATTAAGATTTTAAATTGTGGGGCGAGGGTGGGGCTAGTAGAATAAATCACACTCCAAAAGGGATCGTTAACACAATATGTGGACTGTAAGTAAAGTGCATGAAAGGAAGCCTGCTCAGCTAAATGAAGTAGACTGAAAGATCAGAAGTCAAGGGTCATTCACCAGAGCGGCAGCAGGCCCGAAAACCACACTGCAAGTTCTGGCATCCACTGGCGGTTTCAGCATGAGGACCTGCATAAAAACAGAACAAATGTGAAAGGAGGAAAACAGGGTTTTGTTCATCTTTAGGACTGTCATGGCAACCTGGTTATTTATAAATTAGCTAATTTTGCACCAAGGAATGTAGATTTAGAATTGAAGAATTCTGAAAAAATCTTCATCAGTATCCCTGTGTAAATGCATCCCACTGAATACTTAGGATTTTCCACTGGAAAATCTTCACACAATAAATTTGGCCGGTGCTTTAGTCCCACCCAAATAACATACATTCAGAGATCACAAATTGCAGGCTGAAATGTGCAACATTTTCAGATCAGCAAATTTAATAATATCCATTCTGCCAAAAACTAGCAGTCAGGAGTGGGATATTTTCAGAATGCACATTTAACCTCCATTTTTAAATCGCTCAGGCAGCTTTGTTAACCTTGTGGCACTATACAAATACGCATTATTCAAAACTTCTATTTATGTGGATGCAGTTTTTAGCCTGGAACTTTTTCTGGGAAATGCTTCCATAATTAGCTAGACCTCTGAATTCTCACTAGAAATTCAAGACCATACAGAAAGCATCTTCACCCTTTAGAACACTTTTAGATCATGATTTTTCCCCCCCCAAACAAAAGTATACAGAAGATCATTTGCAAGTTACATTTAATTTTTTAAAAGAAAAAAAAAAACTAGGGCACTGTCAGAATGCAAAAATAAACTGAAAATATATCCCTGGTCTACTACTTCAATAACGTAAAAAACCTGAAATGTAACTTTACCCAACTTTGAAGAAAAAACAATAATCTTATAGCTAACATATAAACATATGTAGTCATACAAAAACTGTAGAATAAAAAATGCAAACCAGGAGTACTGTGGATCTTAATGGATTTTCAGATTGATCCCCACACACAAAAGAAGCTGTCATTTGTTCATAAGTTATACATTTGTATCTCTCTCATGCAGAAGTTGCGTGAATTCAGACAGGAAACACTACTACTGAAATTCTACCAAACATCACTTACTTTCACTTACCGTTACACCTTTAAATTAAAATATTAAAAATAGCATACAACACAGAAAGTAATCTGACTGCATTACCTTTCACACTACAGGATTTCATCTGATATGGCTGTATTATTTTATTTTACCCTTTCAGAGACATGTACATTTTTTTTCCCCACTGAGATTCACTTAAGCCTGGCTTCCAACATAATTCAACCACACACGTTCAGTTTATATAGTGTGAGATTGTGCAAAGCTCTCCAGAACAACCCACCTCTTCCCCTCAATACACTGAAAATACAAACAAAAACACAAGACATCATGTATTTTTAATACATTTTAGAATGTGATTACAGTCAGAAAAGTTATGCACCGACAAAAGCATTTGAGTATCTCTGGCACCATTTGTTCTCAAGCAGTAACTTAAGTCAAAAGTAATGAGTTTCCAAGTAAAATGATTTCTGTAGGTTCCAGTACTGAAAGCAAAACCTGGTGTCTGGAAATCTGTTTTCTGCTTCATACTGCACACAAACAAGCAAGAATCTGGAGTAAAGAGTTTAGCTAGCAATTTTATTCATGCATAAGGCAGAATAAAATCCACCTGACATGTCTGCAGGATACTGGCTCCATGGTGCTGAAAACAAAAACTTGTGTTCATCAACAAACAACAGGTATCACTGGGAAGACAATGACCTGAAAAGGTAAAATGACAAAGTGCCATTTTACAGTAAATGTTTCTGATCAACTTTCTAATCACTGTGCCATATTTTGACCTTTGAGTCTTAAGCACTGAATGTGAGGGACCCTCTAGCTTTTAGCAGTGGAGGAGGGAAACTTCTGGATAGTTGGTCGGGGGAAGAAGAGAACATACTCTGGGTAGCAACACCTTTAAAATATGCACCCACTGCTTTCCTGCTACTGCCCAAAGGTAAAGTCTGTGGCCACCCCAAAGCCACACATTTTAGAAAAATCTCTGAACCACAACCATTACTGCTAGACCTTGTCTGAGAGAATGTGACCAGAACCACAGGATTCCAGGTGAGACCATACCATTAGTTTATAAAATGACTTTTTATAAACTATAAACACTTTCAATATTGTTTTCCAACCTCTTCTTCATGCATGTTAACACTGCTTGCTTTTGTACCCGAGTGGTTACAGTTAATTTAAAACCCAGCAAATATATGAGGAGTTCCAAGTGTTGCTTCCAAAGTACATTATCTTTCACTTGTAAATACGATTTCATCCGATACTGCACTCCCCCATTCTCCTAGCTTTGTTAGGTCCCTCTGAAGTTCCTCAAAATCTCCTCTATTCTTAACTAACTTAAATAGTGTCATCTGAAAATTTTACCACCTCATTATTTTCCAAATCATTAGCAACTATATTAAAAACAAAACTAGTCCCAGTCAGTGGTGGATTAGCCACTGGGGCAACGGGGCCTGTGCCTAGGGCCCCCGACCAATTGGGGCGACCCCACCCCCCACCCAGAGCTCCTGCTGGGGAGCAGGGAAAGCCTCTATGCCCCGATCCCATTTCCCTAGCAGGAGCGCTGGGGGTGGGGGTGTTTGTTTGATGATGGGGACTGAAGGAGGAAGGCATGGGGAGGGGCCCCCACTTGCTCTGGCCTAGGGCCCCACAAAACCGTAATCCGCCTCTGATCCCAGTAACCTTGAGGTACCCTACTAACCTTAAGCCATGCTGAAAATTAACTCTTTTTTCCTATTCTGTATTAGCCCTTTCCTAATCAACAACAGTATTTCCCTCTAACACTAGAAGTACTTTACAGCCTACTGAAAGTCTTTGTCAAAGTGAAACAGCTGAAATTCCAATTAAGTTGTATTTACTCGGTCCTCCTGTACTGACTCTTTGCTGACATGTGGCTCCGGTGTGGGCTGTTGACCTGAACTGGGTCCAGACACTGCACACCGAGGCCAAGCTGCTTGGGGCAGTCTGACCGGGAAGGCTCGGACACCTCCTGGAGGCTGCTCTCCGCCCGGAGGGCCCTCAAATGGATGTCTCGCTCTTTGAGTTCTGGGACGAAAGTTCTTACAGATGCGACAATCCTCCTTCACATGCGATTCCTCCAAGCATTTGAGGCAGCTGCTATGGGGGTCACTAACAGGCATAAGCCTGTTACAATCAGAGCAAGGCTTAAAACCCAGAGACTGGGGCATGCCCCACCTGGGGCGAAGTCCCCGCTGGGACTCTATCTTTAACTACACTACTTAATAACTACTGTAAACAAACTATTTAGAAAGCCTTAAGGCTCGAAGACTGAGGCTAGTCCTTGCGAGGCAAGAAAAAGGTGCTCCGACTAACCGCTAAGAAAGAACTGAGAGGGCGTGGGGCCGGCAGTGCCTAATATACTGATGCACGGGCGTGGCATTCAAGAGGGTGCTACAGCCGACCTTAAGGATACCGCTAAGGCAAAAATCTCCAGCGACCATGCACGTGGGCGCACACACACACCTAGAATGGAATCATCATGAGCAAGCACTCGAAGAAGAACCCACAGATTCTCTCCCATTCTTCCTGGTGCTGATATACTTAAAGAATTTCTTGTTTATTTGTTTCTTTAACTAGGTTCACTATATCTGAGTACCATTTATGTGTGCTACTTGCTCTTCAAATTCCATCTTTACCTTCCTAATTTCAATCTTACATTTTATCTGCCATAATTTATATTCCTTTCTATTGGCTTAATTTAGGCTGGATTTCCAGTTTCTGAAGGATCTCTGTTTGGCTCAAATAGCCTCTTGAATCTTGCCATTTAACTATACAATTTTTTTTCTGGTATATCTGAAGTGGTATAAACCCCAAGGGCTAGCGTGGATGCAATTATACCAATACAAAATCTGCATGTGGATCAGGCCTTAAAGTGAGAATCTGAAAACTCCCAACACGTCTACAGAACTGATCCACTGTGCCCTCTACAAAGAGCCTCCAAATCAAGTGAGTGAAAGTCTCCTGCAGTGGACAGGCAGCACCATTTATGAAAAAGATCTGAAAATAGGTTGTGATTGAAAGTAAAGCCCTTTGAATGCCATAAATGACAAAGAGAAGTCTGCATCATTCACAATGTGCTAAATACCATACTTCAGGGTCCATTTTTTGTGTTGAAATAGACTAAGAATGAGGATTTTTCCAATATGATTCCAGAACACATCTTCCCCCCAAATAATCCATGATAAAGTGATGAGAAGAGAAAGTATGAAATACTTAAAGAATCTATAGACATGTAGAGAACAGTTATTTAATCTTTGTGCAGTGCTTAGAAATATACTGCTACATATGTGCAAAGTATTACTAAATTAAAGCAACAGAAATTTAAGATGATGCAGATAAGAAGTTATTTTAAACGAACAGTTTAGTTTATTGCCAATTATTAATTTTCCTGCAGTTACTTTGAGAAACATCAAAGTGATAGATGAATAACTTTAGGAATCATCTCTGGAGTGGAATGTAGGACACTGCAACACCGTTAAAATGAAGAATACAATATCCAACAAACTGCAGAGCAGATTTAACGACAGAGAATGTATTATCCAAATGAAAATGCTGCTGGGACATGATGGCTAACTCTCTGAGCCCTTGCACCAGGTAAAAAAGGTTGTGGTCTTGATTATGCTCAGCTTAGGACTGTGGTTCTCAACTAGGTGTACGATGCAGAGGTCTTTCAGGAGGTACATCAATTCATCTAGATATTTGCTTAGTTTTACAACAGGCTACATAAAAAGCACTAGTGAAGTCAGTACAAACTAAAATTTCATACAGACAATGACTTGTTTATACTGCTCTATATACTGAAATATAAGTACAATATTTATATTCCAATTGATTTATTTTATAATTATATGGTAAAAATGAGAAAGTAAGCAATTTTTCACTAATAGTATGGTGTGACATTTTGTATTATTATATCAGATTTTGTAAGCACGTAGTTTTTAAGTGAGGTGAAACCTTGAGGTTTTTCAAGACAAATCAGAGTCATGAAAGGGTACAGTCATCTGTAAAGTTGAGAACCACTGGTATAGGAGATCATTAAAGATTCTATGACCCTTCTCCTAAGAGTAAGAGTAATTTAGGCAATTACATTTTGTCGCCCTAAATTACCCCTGACATAGTAATTGTTTACACAGCATCCAAAAACATGCTGGATACTTTACAGAACAAACAGAAGGACATAGTTTCTGCCCTGAAGATCTTATAATCTAATTTTAGATACAATGCAGTAAGTGAGGGTAAGGACCAGCATTAGAGCAGTAGGATTTCAAAATTACTCAAGCTTGTGCATGTACATCTCTGTGCTACGATAAGAAGTGCTTTTTGTTTTTTTTGTTTTTTTAAATAAATAAGACATTTCTTGTGGGCAGCATAAAAGAACCAAGACTTAGTGGGCTGGGAGGAGTTGAAGAGACTGTTGTGGCTTGGTAGACTAGATTTGGGAAGGTGTTCCATGCATTAGGGGGTGGAAGTGGAAGAAGACATGGAAAGAGTGGCAGGTAAAGTACATGAACAGGTCATCAAGGCTGGCATCACTGGCAGAATGGAGGAAGAGAGGGGAATGACATACGCAACTAGCTCAGATGTAGGAGACAGGTTTGCACAGGCCTTTGAAAAAGACATTGTGCAGAATAGGAAATCACTTAGGAATTTAAACGGGGGAGGCTGACATGATCAGATCAACTGACAAGGAAGATCATTTTAGCAGCTGCATCCTGGATCCAATGGAGAAAAGCAATGAGAGCACTGAGGAAGCCTGAGAAAAGAGAGGGTGCAGTAGCTGAGATGCAGGGCATAAGTATAAAAATGTTAAGTATTGGAATACCGAGCAAGGGTGGGTTTTGTTAAAATATTTACCTTCACCTCCAGTATTAGGGCCCAATTCAGCTCCAGCTGAGGTCAATGAAATCTTTCCATCAACTCCAATAGAAGTTGGATTAGACCCTCAACTTGTCAGTTTAGCTTTGCTTCTACTGTTAAAGTTCTGCCAAGTTCCACCTCAGAGCTAAAGTAACATGCCTTCAGGATGAAAAGCACTATACAGATGAAGTTACATATACAAGAGACACAGTGAGCCAGTGGGGATTGTTGATTTTTAAAGAATATTTAAATAATTCAGAACCATCAAATCATGCATAGTTAGCTTATATAACTGTGTGATGTCATCAATATTACCCTCAATCTCCTCTCTTGCCCTCCTCTTTTGTTACACTTACTTGTTGCATCTTGACTATATCAGAGTACAAGTTGTTAGGGGCAGGAACCGTGAGTTCATATGAATTTGTACTGCATCAGGTACAGTGGGATTCAATACTGACTGAAGTTTTGGGGGGTTACCAAAATATAAATAATATAGCATACACACTCACTAGTTCATCTAACCCTGAAGATTTCCCCTCCCCCCTCCCAGTTTAGCCCCATCAACCAAGGTAATACCAAGAGGAGGATTAGAGGATTGGGCAAGTATATATCAATCATTTTGAGACCATAACTGCTCACATTTTAGAGAAGTGAAATACTCCTCTATGTATTATCTAAGGACCTATCTGTCCTTTATAGCAAGTCCTCAAAATCCACATTTAACAAAGACAATAGTGGTGAAGAAATCTTTACAATGTATATTTGCAAACAGTTCAGGGAAGATGACAAAAGCCTTTTTTTTTTTTTAAATGGTCATAAGACACTCATTCTACTACAATAAATGCATAAAAATAGATGCATCTGTTCTCCTAGGCTCTGCACCGCTCAATGCTATCAAAGTAGGCATAAAGGGTCACTGAAGGTAGCCTACATCTATTCACTGTGCCTTCTCTGCCTCCTCATTAGCATAAAGAGGGCAGAAGTGGATGCAGGAGTCAGCGTTGAGAACAGGCAATGAAGATAACTAAAGTAAAAATGGGAAAGTCAAACATTCCCCTCAGAGAAACCCAAACCCTTCAATTATACTCAGTTACAAACCAACCATAAAGTTTCTCTGAAGTGAAGCTGGAACCTAATTCGCTGTACAAAGCCTAATTCACTATCTTGGTACCACTGTGAGCTAGTAAGGGGCAAAAACAACACAAAGCTAGCACCACATCTTCCACAAAGGAGGAAGTGGGACGTACAAAGCATCTCAGCATTAGCAACGTTAGCACTGACCACAAGGGAAGGAGATGCCCTGTGTGAACACACATACATCAATGCTCTAGTATTATGGATTGTTCTGCACATTGATCAACATGATCTCTCTCCTCCATGCTACTAGCACTTAGCCTTAGTCTCATGGGCCCACATGACTAGTGTCACCACCATAAGAAAGCAATCCCACTGAGGGTTTGGGGTTTATTTGGGGTTGTTCGTTGTGCTGAGGATAACTGATAAATCTGAGAGATATTTCCATCCTTTGTTACTTACATTTAATTAAGATGCAAGATACAAGGAATCACAAATATGTTTCCTTAAGTAATATTCACCTATACTATATAAATGCTCTCAAACTATTTGAAATTTTTAAAAATCCAGTGTAACACAGAAGAAACTGAGGCAAAGGCTAACCTGATAAACCACAGAACTCACTGCTATACTACAAAAAAAGTTTTAAAATTCCCCAAATCAAAACCTTGAGCCCCAAAGGTTATCATGTACTTTACAAAATGACATTACCGTTAATGTTGTCACAGTAGTAAAAGTGTTCATCGTTTAAAGAAGGGCATGCAGCAACCAAATCCTGCAGGCCCACACCAGTTATAGTAAGACAACCCGAGAGATTAAGGTGTTCCAAATGCGGCAGTCCTCCTCCCAAGGTCAACGCCCTATGATCAAAGAGAAAGTCAAAACATGTTAAGACAGAACAAAGAACTGGATTGCAGTCAATGCAGATACTTCAGCTGCGTTGCCAAGTTCATGGATTTTCTAAAATCAAGCAATGTTAGCATTGATTTTTTTAGTCTTCCCTAAACCATGGGCACCAAGTCCTTAATGTCCATGTCAAGCTTCATTTGCTATGCACTACAGACGCTCCCCGGGTTACGCAAGACCCGGGTTACGCAAATTCACACTTACGGAAAAAGTTCCATAAGCCAGAAACAGGATTTTTGAGTTGCAGAAATTTTTGCGTAACATATGGGTATACGTTTCCAGAACGGAACGATTGCGTAAGTCAGGGGGCGTCTGTATATATCATCTCACACACAACTTGTTCTTGTTTACATACAGTTTATGCCCAATACTGTACCTGAACATTTTTAAAGGAGACACTACTCTAGCTTTTCAGGTTTTCACATAGTAAGCCAATGAACCAGCCATGAATTTCTTGCTGAAGATGTATATACTTCTAAGGATTGATTCCAAAACCCACCCAAAACTGCTGTCCATAAAATGTTGATGCACCTTAAGACAGATAAAAATACGTATCTTCTGGGGATTCCAAAATTCTTTCTTCCAGGGAAAAACTACTGCAAATTTTTAGAACAAGTGCCACAAAGCCAAAATTAAATTAAGTCATAAAACATGAAAAGTAACTACATAAAAGCTAAGCTTTAAACTTCTCCCGCAATCACTACCAGGAAAATACTATGTCGATCAGGCTATTAAAATTCAGTCATCATGTAACTATCCCCATACATCTCTGAACACGGAGCACTTTGCATTAATACAATTCAAAATGTTTCTTATTTTTATAAGAACGACATACAATCTCATCTTGGCAAGCCTAATTTGAGCCCATTGTGTAACAGGGCTCTGTTGCCTTCATCTCATTTGATAGCTTTCAAGGAAGAAAAAGCTAGGACCTTCTCTTTGATGACTGCAGTAGCTCAAAAATGGCTACTTACCTGAGACCGTGGTCTGTGATCTGATAACATCCAGACAGGCTGAGGAACTGAAGAACTCGTGCAGTCTCTTGGTCTGATTTTTCACTCCCAGAGTATGCAAAGTCTTTTTCCTCTGACTGTCTAGTCCTTGTTGCTTTTTTACACAGTGTAGAGGACTCTGGAAGTGCTTGTATAGTTCTTAGTGCTGTCCCAGCACAACAAAATGAGTGACTGCAATAAGTAAAGGCAGTAGAAGCACAATGCTGCTGCCAACAGACACTAGTCCTTAGTCCAACAATGTCTTTATTGTAACAGGATGCTGAACAACTATAACTGGATGCTGGTTCCACCACACAAAGTCCCTCAATATTTCTGCGTCGCCCCACAGCAGCATCTTCAATATCAGCCAGATCATCTGCATCTAGCACCCAGACATAGGCAGAGCTGAAACTTTCTGAGCTGACAGGGTTAGTCCAATAGTGCTCATTACCGTCTTCCTTGATAAGAGGTTCATTAGTTATATCATGCAAACTGTACTTCCTGTTGGACTGCATGGTAATGTCTTTGTTTCTCCATACAGTCTTTGCACTTCGGTTTCTGCAACTTTTCAGAACTCCTTTGTTGTTGTGAGCTGATAGGATTCCCAAAGCTCTGGAAATCTTCTCCATGGCCACATCTGTGATTTTTTCACAACCAGACAGATCAAGATGGCGAAGACTCTGACAACAACCAACCCACGACCAACTGAAATCAGAAAAGGATAAATTAAACATACAGTTCTATGTATGTTTGTAAATGCTCTTAATGAACAAACATAGGCAGGTAAGTAGTTTTCTGATTTTTGTAGAAAAGTTAGATATTGAAATTAATGAATTAAGTGTTTATATTACACGTGCCTCAGCTCTGAAGGGACAGAAGTAAAATGTTAACAAATTTAAAAATAGGATTTGGCACTCATACTACAGTGAGAAGTACTTTTATAAATGCCTAAAAAGAGTAAGGATATCTAAAGAATGGAATGAAATATGCTCAGTAATGTTATTTAAAACACTAAGTATGGGTGGCAAAATTACAACATTTTAGCCACCAGAGGTCCACAACTACTGTTTAATAATTTCCAAAATGATTTGTAAGACAAAGTGAAGCTACTGGAAATCTCTGTGGTTGAACAATTCTCAGAAGCAGTTCTTGTTCACTATATATACACACAGCTCTTTTGGCAACACACACACACACAAGAGAGAGAGTGAGTGTGAGTGTGTCTCCGTCTCCAAAAGAGCTGTCCTAATCTACTGGAACTTCGCAAGCAATTTGAACACTGCAAGATCATACAATGGCTTGAGCAAGCTGGTAAACGTGGAAAAGATATTATACTCTGCCATCGGAAAATATGAGATTTGGCCCTTGTTTTTAAGTCTTTCAGACTAATAGTTCTTTATATGTTATAATTCCTACTGTTATTGTTTTTCAAGCTTGGCTGTTGTTTGTATTAGTGTATTTAATGTATATCCTCCTCTCGATTCCCTCGCATTCCACTTTAGTAAAGTATTTAAAACAGAGGATATTTGGATTCCAGGAGCTCTAGGAGCATATTAGCGTCACAATACGACTCCATTACTGAAGTTGAAAGATTAGAGCTTGCACTGGAAACAATTTGGTCTTTTGACAATAAAACCAAAAAAAACCCACACCTTTTAGCCTGAAATCTCTCATCTTTAGTCTTAAGCAAGAGATTTTTTTTTTTTTTTTACACATTAATGGAGTAAGTCATTTTTGAATTATGGACGTCTAAAAATGTGCTTATTTTTTCCATTTTTTGAGTAAAGATGTTCTTTTTTGCCCACCCATAACTAAAAATAAATTGCCCTGAAAATTCAAATTTATTTAGATGTACTAAATCACATTTAGGACTAGTCCAAATATAGTTTCCTAATTAAAAATTAGGAAAGGTAAAAAATGTTAGTTGAAACCTTCCAAGTACCTTGGCAGGGACTGTAACTTTCATCAGATGCTTGATAAAAATTTCTTAGGAGTTACAAGCTCTGCAAGTGAATAACTTCCAGAGGGTCAGCATCCCTCATGGAAGTTCTATATGGCCTTGAAGAAGCGATGACATCTTTTAGCACGTGAGAGTATTGCCACCAGCTTGACATTTGAAACAGACTTTAAATGTTGTGCTAAGGAATCTTTTGCTCAGACGTTACATGCTCCACCACCATAAATTTGAGAGCTTGTAATAATATAATATAATATAATATAATATAATATAATATAATATAATATAATATAATATAATATAAGAGATATACCTATCTCATAGAACTGGAAGGGACCCTGAAAGGTCATTAAGTCCAGCCCCCTGCCTTCACTAGCAGGACCAAATACTGATTTTGCCCCAGATCCCTAAGATCCCTCAAAGATTGAACTCACAGCCCTGGGTTTAGCGGGCCAATGCTCAAACCACTGAGCTATCCCTCTCCGCAACCTTCATTAGCCCCTCACTTACGACATACATGCTGTTAGAACATGCAATTTCAGCCCGATCTATTAGTGCAGGATCTATTAGTGCAGATCCCGCATCCAAACAAAGTCCCAATGACACCAATGGAATTTCTACAGCCTCATCTGTAGAAAGTGAAATCAACAGAACTCCACCCAAGCAAAGGGGTCCATGACACCTGATCACAATGCAGTATTTGAACCCTCTTACAATTAGTGCTCTAAGCATTACAAGCTCTATCAGCTCTAGATCTACAGGGAGAAAATCCGAGACACTCTTGACTACTACATGAAAGGAAGGATACTTACCTTATAGTAACTGGAGTTCTTCGAGATGTGTGGGCCCTATGTGTATTCAATGTGGGTGCAAATGTGCTCCATGCGCCCGGGACCAGAAGTTCTTCAATAGCAGCGTCCATTGATCCACGCCTGCACCCTATGCCTCCTCATCCTCCCAACGAGGGCATAAGGGGCGGAGAGGACCAACCACCTCTCCAGTTCCTTCTCAACCGCGAATCACAAGAGAACTAAAGCAGAAGGGAAGGAGGGCAGGTCATGAATACCAATAGGGAACACACATCTCAAAGAACTCCAGTTACTATAAGGTACATAACCTTCCTTTCTTCTTTAAATGCTGGTGCTTATGGTTATTCACTGAGGGTGACTCCCAAGAAGTGCTCATTGAGGAGGAGGGTTGCAAGAAACATTCTGCACCACAGACTGAAGGATCGCTGAACCAAAGGAAGTATCTTCAGCCAAAGCTTAAATTAGGGCATAATGCCTGGTGAAAGTATGAATGGAGCCCCAAGTCGCTGCTCTACATATTTCTGAGAGAGGAATTCCCTGCAGGGAAGCCATCAAAGCCGCTTGTGGTCTGGTTGAATGGCTTCTGACAGCCTGAAGTTGAAGGGCTTTCACAGGAGCGTAAAAACGGAGGTTGCAGTTGTGAAAGTCTTTGGGAAAAGAAAAACTTCCCCTTTCATTCTTTCGGCAATAGTGACAAACAATCTTGGAGACTTCGAAGAAAGGGTCTTGTCCCATGCAAGGATAAGACTAGAGTCCTGCATATATCCAGTGAGTGGGGCTATGCTGAGGCTTGGGATAGAACACCAGAAGATGAAGTGAAATTCAGAAGGCAATTTAGGGATGAACATGGGATGCAACCTCAAAGATACTTTATCTCTGTGAAAGACCATGCATGGAGGATCCACCAGAAGGGCCTCAAGCTCACCTATTCTCCTAGCAAAGGTGATCACCATAAGGAAGGCAACCTTCATCGAAATGTAGGACTGTGTGGGACCTTGACAGGTCATCTAGTCCAGTCCCCTGCACTGAGACAGGACTAAGTACTATCTAGACCATCCCTGACAGATGTTTGTCCAACCTGTTCTTAAAAACCTCCAGGGACAGACTCCACAACCTCCCTAGGTAATTTGCTCCAGTGCTTAATTACCCTGACAGTTAGGAAGTTTTCCTAATGTCTAACCTAAATCTCCCCTTGCTGCAATTTAAGCCCATTACTTCTTGCCCTGTCTTCAGTGGTTAAGAACAATTTATCACCTGTCTCTTTATGATAACCTTTTACGTACTTGAAGACTTATGTCTCCCCCTCAGTTTTCTCTTCTCCAGACTAAACAAACCCAATTTTTTCAATCTTTGCTCATAGGTCATGTTTTCTAGACCTTTAGTCATTTTTGTTGCTCTTCTCTGGACTTTCTTCAATTTGTCTATAACTGGACAGAATACTCCAGTTAAGGCCTTATCGGTGCTGAGTAGAGTAGAAGAATTATTTCTCATGACTTGCTTACAACACTCCTGCTAATACATCCCAAAAGGATGTTCACTTTTTTTTTTTTTGGCAAAAGTATTATATTGTTGACCCATATTTAGTTTGTGATCCACTATAACACCTCTCCTTCCCCCTCCCCTCCCCCCGATCCTTTTCTGCAGTACTCCTTTCTAGATAGTCATTTCACATTTTGTATTTGTGGGGATTCATTATTCCTTCCTAAATGCAATACTTAACATTTGTTCTTTTTTAATTTCATCCTACTTAAATCAGACCATTTATCCAGTTTGTCAAGATCATTTTGAATTCTAATCCTGTCCTCCTAGTAGGAAGCAGGAGTCAAATGGGGACTCATAAGTGAGGATGAGTTTCAGGTCCTAGGTATAAGCAGCTTTAAATACCAGAGGGAATGTCCTTATGATACCCTACAGGAACTTCACAGTAGTGGAGAGTAAGCACTAAAGAATAGACGTTATATATAAATAGCCACCAAACATACACTTATAGAACTGATGGACAGGCCTGCTGTCTTCAACGAGAGAAGATATTCCAGGATTACATGGATTCCTGATTCCTCAAGATTTTAAGTCGTGCTGATCACTCCACAGGGAGAATCTCTTCTCTGTAGTCTCTGCTATTGTTAAGGACGGATTGGACATTTGTTGTGGATTGGTCCTGCTTTGAGCAGGGGGTTGGACTAGATGACCTCCTGAACTCCCTTCCAACCCTGATATTCTATGCTTCTATGTTCCTATGAACTGTCCATCCAAAAACTATGCCACCAGATAGAGAGAAGCCGAGGTGAAGGTGGAAGTGGCTGATCCTGCCATTTTTCTGAGACAGTAGGTCTCGGAACAGTTATATGTGAATGCATGGGCATGAGGCCAACTGCAGGATGGTAGTGAACCAGAACGGTCTCAGGCATCAGGGAGATATCAGGATCACTGCTATCCTGTCCAGCTTGATTTTCCTGAGGACAGAGTTGTATGAGGATGGGAGGGAAGCAGTACATCAGCAGGTCAAAACATCACACATCCCTTCTGGAGCTGAGGTCCAGAGCCACTCTGGAGCAAATCTGTAAAGCCCTTTTCATTCCACTGAATTGCAAAAAGCTCCCAGGATGGGACACCCCAGAGATGAAAGATGTATTGCGCTACTGATGGGTGGAGCTCCGACCTGTGATCCCTGTGGAAACACCTGCTGAGGCTGTCCACAAAGGAGTTAATTGCACCTGCAATAAGTACTGCTGAGAGGGTAATCTGATGAGGGATACACCAATTCCAGAGCTGGACCTCTGTTTGCAGACTGGGATGGATCTTGATCCTCCCTGTTTGTTTATATAATAGACAATGGTCATGTCTGAGCTTCCCTGGATATGAGCAAACCAAATAAGGGGTAGGAACATCTTGCATGTTTTGTGTACCGCCTGAAGCTCAAGAAGATTGATATGTAGCCTAGATTCCTATGGGGACCAGGAATGCCAAGCTGTCTGGTTGAATAAGTGTGTGCTTCCCATCCCAGAAGACACTCCCATCCATGATGAGTGTCTTTGTAGGTGGTTTGGAAACAAAGAGGACCCAACGCATACTGTATTCTTGGTCCCCCACCAAATGAGTAATGGCAACACGTTCCAGGGGAGCAAGACCTTCTTGCCAAAGAGTCCCTACTTGGTGCATAGACGAACCTCAGCCAAACCCGGAGGCCTAAGCAGGAACAGGCCATCATCTGAGGACTGAGATGAAGTTGGGCGACCATTATGAGGAATCAGTCCTGAGGTATGTAGGCCCTTGCCACGATTGAGTTCAGTTTCACTCCAATACATTTCGTAATTTGTGAGGGAGGGGGAGGGGTACAGGGATTTTCTGAATTTACCTGAAGCTCAAAAGCATAAGATAGTTCAAGTGAGGTGACTTTTACTTGCACTTCCTGATACAACCAACCCATGAGCAGACAATCATCCAGGTAGGGAAATATTGGGCCGCCTTCTCTGTGGAGGTACGCACCCACCACTCTAAAGTACCTTCACAAAAACTCTCAGGACCACCAATAGGCCAAAGGGGAACACTCTGTACTGAAAGTGCTCTGGATCTACAGTGAAATGAAGAAATCTCCTGCGAACTGGGCGAATATCCAAATGAAAATATGCATCTTTTGGATAGAGGGCAACAATCTGGTCACCTTTGTTTGTGGAGGAGATTATTGATGTCAGGGGGTGTCACTGAATGAAGCAGACATTTAGCTGTTTGATCCAGGATGGGTCTCCAGCCCCCATTCTTTTTGGAGGTGAGGAAGTATCTTGAGTAAAAACCCTTCTCCTTGTGAGAAGAGGGCACAGGATGTCTTGTTCCCCACTGGATTAGGGAGTCCCCCTCCTGTTTGAGAATCCTCTCATGAAAGCAAAAACAACAAGGAGTCCGGTGGCACCTTAAAGACTAACGGATTTATTTGGGCATAAGCTTTCATGGGTAAAAAACCTCACTTCTTCAGATGCATGAGAGGAGTTCCTGAAAAGGGATGGGGGGGGGGGGCAAACAAGAATTCTAGGATGTAGCCAGTTGAGATGATGTCCAAAATCCATTTGTCCTATGTGATAAGATGCCACATCAGGAGGAAACAGGCCAGGCATCCACCAAAATGGGTGGGGAGAACAGGTGGTATGGAAACTAGTTGGTGGCTCTCAAGCATCCCATCAAAATGCCTTCTTGGTAGGCAGTTGGGACTGAAGAGGGGAGGGCGGTGGTGTGGAGTGTCTACCACGATGGACCCTCTGTCATTTTCTAAGGGGCTCCTAGATCCCTTGGTAGAAAAATGACTGAGGTGGTGTGTGGTAACCAGAAACAGCAGCCTGGAATATTTCCTAAGAGGTGCCAGGGTATAGATACCCAAAGAGCAGACGGTAGCGCAAAAGTCCTTGTGAGTGTGCAATGACTTCTCTATCTTTTCACTTAAAAGATTGCTACTGCAAAGGAGAAAACCTGAACCATCACCTGAACATTCTAGGGAAGCCCCAAGGACTGCAACCTGAAGCCCATCTCATAACCACCGAGGCAGGCATGCAACGTGATGCTACATCCACTGCATTGAGAAATGCTTGGAAGGTCAATTTTGGAACCAGATTTCCCTCATCCAGAATGGCCTGGAATTGGGACCTAAATTCCTTCAACAATTTAGAGAATTTCAACAGCTTACTGTAATTCATGAAGTCATACTTCGACATCGATGCCTAGTAATTTGCTATGCGGAATAGTAAGCTAGCCAATTAAAAGTTCTTTCTGCTAAAGAGATATCTCTTGGTGTCTTTGTCAGGAGGTGTGGAACTGGGTTGGTGCAGCCCGCTTCACTCAATGACAGCCTGTACCACTAAGGAGTTAGTATTAAAGGTGGGTAAACAAATATTCTGCTCCCTTGGGAACGAACAAAATATTTCTTTTAAGCCCTCTTCAGGGGCAGGGCACAAGTACCAGATATATGCCAAATTGTTTTACAAGGCTCCAATACGACCCTGTTGATGGGGCACACCACCTTAGAGGAAGCCATAGGTTGGAGAAAATCCAGGAATTTTTGGGTAAGATCCTGAATCAACTGTAGTGGGACCTGAAGAGATTAAGCTATCCTCTTCAGGAGGCCATGGCACTGCATGTAAACATCTGGTGGCAAGGGAGAAGCTGGTGTCACTGCCTCATCTGGGAGGATGAAGAAAGCACTGACAAGGGATCCAGTGGTTCCCATTGTTCCTCCTTAACAAGCGCTTCTGTAGGAACTTGGGCTATTGTTGGCAGTGATACCCAGGATCCTCATATGCTGGCACGATATTAATCCCAAGAGCCCCGACGAGGTCAGTGGACAGGATCATAAAGGTGGGCCCCATGTGGGGTACTGTTGGTCCCTTAGCAATACTGTGGTTTATGAAGACATCTGAAAGACTTTAGAAGTCCTGTTAGGGCTGATAGCTCTTAACTGGGTTATCAGGGGAACCATGAGTACTGGATCATTTTCATCTGACAAGCAGGAGTTGTCAGGCTCTTGTAGCCAAGCCAATAGGTGTGTATCGTGACCCTGACAAGCTACAGACATGAGCCGATGAATAGTACATTGACAGTGCTGGAGCCTCTGCCTGACGGCTGGAGCTCAGGATTGGCAAATGTTGAGTTGATAGTGTTGGGACAGCACTCTCAACATTCTCTCAGTAGAATCGGTCCAAGAGGATCAGAGATTCTGGATACACACAGAATGCCAGATATTCAAGCAGAGCATATTGGGATCTCACCAGAGGAGAGGTGGCAGGCATCCTGGTTGGATCTGCCAATGCTTTCTTTGAAGCAGCAGACTTCTGCTGGATTGGTGCTAACAATGCAGAGGGCAAACAGTCCCTTCTGCCTCTGTGTGGTATTGGATTGGTCCTGCCCATTCAGCATACAATTTCAGGGCACTGGTACCTCTCAGTACTGTCGATAATGGCCTCTGCTCCCTGCAAGGTCTGGATGTACCCTTTTAGGGGCATCAGGTGGTGTCTGAGGAAGGGAAGAAATAAACCTCTTTTTTTGGAGGATTTCTGAAGTGATTTATTCCTCTTCTTATGAGGGTATTTACCCTGGCCTTCTTCATACCTCCGTTCAGTGGGGTCCTTAGATTTCTTGAAAGACTCAATTGAAGGGCTGCGGTTCTGGAGGGATGCTACCTAGAGGCTCAGATACGGTAAATGTGGAGCGGGAGAGCACCAGGTCCAATCAGAGCCTCACAGAGAACTCCATAAGGCACTTACAAGTCTGAATTCCCGACACTGCCTAGTACACTGAGGAAAGGCATGGCAGATGTCATACCTGAGGGGATCTGTGCTTCCCCAAGGCCTGGTCTACACTACACCTTTAATTCGGATTTAGTGGCTTTAATTCGAATTAACTCTGGAACCGTCCACACAACGAAGCCATTTAATTCGAATTAAAGGGCCCTTTAATTCGATTTCTGTACTCCACCCCGATGAGCGGAGTAGCGCCAAAATCGAATTTGTCAATTCGAATTAGCGTTAGTGTGGCCGCAATTCGATGTTATTGGCCTCCAGGAGCTATCCCACAGTGCACCATTGTGACCGCTCTGGCCAGCAATCTGAACTCGCATGCACTGGCCAGGTGGACAGGAAAAGCCCCGGGAACATTTGAATTTCATTTCCTGTTTGCACAGCGTGGAGAGCACAGGTGACCACAGAGAGCTCATCAGCACAGGTAACCATGCAGGCTGATAATCGAAAAAGAGCACCAGCATGGACCGTACAGGAGGTACTGGATTTGATCTCTATATGGGGAGAGGATTCAGTGCTAGCTGAACTGCGTTCGAAAAGACGAAATGCCAAAACTTATGAAAAAATTTCCAAGGGCATGATGGAGAGAGGCCACAATAGGGACACAGATCAGTGCCGCGTGAAAGTCAAGGAGCTCAGACAAGCCTATCAAAAAGCAAAGGAGGCAAACGGTCGCTCCGGGTCAGAGCCGCGGACATGCCGCTTCTACGCTGAGCTAAATGCATTTCTAGGGGGGGCCGCCACCACTACCCCACCTCTGACTGTGGATTCCGAGCTGGGGATAATCTCATCAGGGACACCTGATGATTCCGCGGAAGGGGAAGAGGAGGAGGAGGAGGACGAGCTGGCAGAGAGCACCCAGCTCTCCGTTCTCCCCAACAGCCAGGAACTGTTTCTCACCCTGACTGAAGTACCCTCCCAAGCCTCCCAAGCCAGCACCCAAGACCATGACCCCATGGAAGGGACCTCAGGTGAGTTTACCTTTTAAAATATAAAACATGGTTTAAAAGCAAGCATTTTTAATGATTAATTTGCCCTGAGCACTTGGGATGCATTCGCAGCCAGTACAGCTACTGGAAAAGTCTGTTAACATGTCTGGGGATGGAGCGGAAATCCTCCAGGGACATCTCCATGAAGCTCTCCTGGAGGTACTCCAAAAGCCTTGCCACAAGGTTTCTGGGCAGTGCAGCCTTATTCCGTCCTCCATGGTAGGACACTTGACCACGCCATGCTAGTAGCAAGTAATCTGGTATCATTGCCTGACAGAGCCTGGCAGCGTATGGTCCCGGTGTTTGCTGGCATTCAAGCAACATCCGTTCTTTATCTTGCTGTGTAATCCTCAGGAGAGTGATATCGCTTAGGGTAACCTGGTTGAAATAAGGGAATTTAATTAAGGGGACTGAGGTGGCCGTTCCTACTGGGCTGTTTGCCTGTGGCTGAAAAGAAATCCTTCCCTGCATTTAGCCAAGTGCAAGGGGGGGGGGGGAGGATTGGCCCAGAGCTTTTCGCGTTTTGCTAGCAGGGATCTTCCCTGATACCAGCCAGGCGGTGGGGGGAGGGATAAAGCACTCATCCCAGAGAATTCATGGCGGGTGGGGGGGGGGGTGTTAGTTTGGTTCCTGCAGGGATCTTCCCTGATACCAGCCACGCGGTGGGGGGAGGGAGAAAGCACTCATCCCAGAGAATTCATGGCGGGTGGGGGGGGGGGGGTGTTAGTTTGGTTCCTGCAGGGATGTTCCCTGATACCAGCCACGCGGTGGGGGGAGGGATAAAGCACTCATCCCAGAGAATTCATGGCGGGTGGGGGGGGGGGTGTTAGTTTGGTTCCTGCAGGGATCTTCCCTGATACCAGCCACGCGGTGGGGGGAGGGATAAAGCACTCATCCCAGAGAATTCATGGCGGGTGGGGGGGGGGTGTTAGTTTGGTTCCTGCTGGGATCTTCCCTGATACCAGCCAGGCGGTGGGGGGAGGGATAAAGCACTCATCCCAGAGAATTGGATGGGGGGGGGGGGGGTGTTAACCTTCAGCAGCAGAAAACAAGCTAACAGGAAAACTGCAGCACAACGGGCTTTGCTTGGTATGTGGGAAAGCAGGGCGCAGAAGCCTAAAGACAGTGGCTTACCATGGCAGCATGCAAGGTGAATTCTGTTGCCCCGACCTGCGTCTGTGATCTCTAGCAGCAAAGCCACAGGCACTCAATATTAAGAGGCAAAATGCGACCTTGCACAGAAATCACATGTGCTATGTAATGTGAATAGTATACACCGTGAAAGAGTATAAGCATTGTTCTGAAAAATGTATCTTTTAAAAAAATTCTCTCCTTTTTTCACTCCCTCCAGCAGGTGCAAATGTTTCAAGCCTCCCTCCTCCTTCCCGAAGGCTATCCCAGATAAGGCGTCGTAAAAAAAAAAACGAGAGAAGAGATGTTTTCCGAAATCATGCAATCCACCAGGAATGAAAGAGCTCATCTGAATGAGTGGAAGGAGACGGTTTGCAAGTATAGGAAAGAAGCCAGTGACCGTGAGGACAGGAGGGACCAACGTGAGGACATGAGGGACCAACGTGAGGACATGAGGGACCAACGTGAGGACATGAGGGACCAACGTGAGGAGAGGAGAGACGCTCGAGATGAGAGGTGGCGGCAGGAAGATCAGAGGAGTCGGGAAGCAACGCTGGGGCTGCTGCGTGAGCAAACAGACATGCTCCGGCGTCTGGTGGAGCTTCAGGAACGGCTGCTGGAGAACCGAGTGCCGCTACAGCCCCTGTATAACCCCCCTACCTCCTCACCATGTTCCATAGCCTCCACACCCAGACGTGTAAGAACACGGGGGGGGAGGCTCCATACACCCTCCCATTCCACCCCAGTGGACAGCCCAAGCAAAAGGCTGCCATTTTTTTAACCTTTTTTTACTGGGCTTTTCCTTCCCGCTGATCCTCCTCCCAAACCCCACTCAGGTTCTGTGCCGCTACAGCCCCTGTATAACCCCCCTACCTCCTCACCATTTTCCATAGCCTCCCCACCCAGATGTGTAAGAACACGGGGGGGGAGGCTCCGTACACCCTCCCATTCCACCCCAGTGGACAGCCCAAGCAAAAGGCTGCCATTTTCTTAACCTTTTTTTACTGGGCTTTTCCTTCCCGCTGATCCTCCTCCCAAACCCCACTCAGGTTCTCTCCCTCTTTTTATAATCAATTCATAAAGAATAAATGATTTTTAAACAATGGTGACTTTATTTCCTTTGAAAGCAAGCTGGGGGAAGGGGGAGGGTGGGTTCCTTACAGAGAATGAGTCAATAAAGGGGGCGGGTTTTCAGGAAGGATAAACAAACATAAATTTCACACTGTAGCCTGGCCAGTCATGAAACTGGTTTTCAAAGCTTCCCTAATGCGCAGCGCTTCATCGTGTGCTCTTCTAATCGCCCTGGTGTCTGGCTGCGAGTAATCAGCAGCCAGGCGATTTGCCTCAGCCTCCCACCCTGCCATAAAGGTCTCCCCCTTGCTCTCACAGAGATTGTGAAGCACACAGCAAGCAGTAATAACAATGGGGATATTGGTTTGGCTGAGGTCTGAGCGAGTCAATAAGGATCGCCAGCGACCTTTTAAACGGCCAAATGCACATTCTACCACCATTCTGCACTTGCTCAGCCTGTAGTTGAACAACTCCTGACTCCTGTCCAGGCTGCCTGTGTATGGCTTCATGAGCCATGGCATTAAGGGGTAGGCTGGGTCCCCAAGAATAACAATTGGCATTTCAACATCCCCCACGGTTATTTTCTGGTCCGGAAAGTAAGTCCCTTGCTGCAGCCGTTTAAACAGATTGGTGTTCCTGAAGACGCGAGCGTCATGAACCCTTCCCGGCCAGCCCACATGGATGTTGGTGAAACGTCCCTTGTGATCCACAAGTGCTTGCAGCACCATTGAGAAGTACCCCTTGCGGTTTATGTACTGGGTACCCTGGTGCTCCGGTGCCAAGATAGGAATATGGGTTCCATCTATTGCCCCACCACAGTTAGGGAATCCCATTGCAGCAAAGCCATCCACTATGACCTGCACATTTCCCAGAGTCACTACCTTTCGTAGCAGCACCTCCGTGATTGCTTTGGCTACTTGCATCACAGCAGCCCCCACAGTAGATTTGCCCACTCCAAATTGATTCCCGACTGACCGGTAGCTGTCTGGCGTTGCAAGCTTCCACAGGGCTATCGCCACTCGCTTCTCAACTGTGAGGGCTGCTCTCATCTTGGTATTCTGGCGCTTCAGGGCAGGGGAAAGCAAGTCACAAAGTTCCATGAAAGTGCCCTTACGCATGCGAAAGTTTCTCAGCCACTGGGAATCGTCCCACACCTGCAACACTATGCGGTCCCACCAGTCTGTGCTTGTTTCCCGGGCCCAGAATCGGCGTTCAAAGCCTATAACCTGGCCCATTAACATCATAATCTCCAAAGCACCGGGGCCCGCGGTCTCAGAGAATTCTGTGTCCGTGTCCATGTCCTCATCACGCTGGTCGCTGCGCTGCAATCGCCGCCTCCTCCTCCTCCTCGCCTCTTTTTTCTGGTCCTGTGTAAGCATAAACTCCACGAGAAAGCGCGAGGTGTTTATAATGTTCAAGACTGCGTTCTGGAGCACAACGGGATCCATGCTTGATGCAGAATGGAGTCTGCAGAGTTCACTCAGGAAAAAAGGCGCGAAATGGTTGTCTGCCGTTGCTTTCAGGGAGGGAGGGGGAGGCTGTACCCAGAACTACCTGCGACAATGTTTTTTGCCCCATCATGCACTGGGGTCTCAACCCAGAATTCCAAGGGGGGTGGAGACTGCGGGAACTATGGGATAGCTATGTAAAAGCTACCCACAATGCAACGCTCTGGAAATCGATGCTACTATGGTAGCTTGGACGCACACCACCGAATTAATGGTGCCTAGTGTGGCCGAATACATTCGAATTTATAAAATCGGTTTCCTAAATTCGAATTATATAAATTCGAATTAATCCTGTAGTGTAGACATACCCCAAGGCAGTACAGACAGCTCTTGTGCAGGTCACTCAGTGGGAACCCATGGGGGCAGGCCAGTCAGGCTTTGAAATCTGGAACATTGGGCATAATAGGTGCCCCAAATGGTGGGGGAACGAAGGGAGAGGAACACACTACCCTCAAACTAACTATCACTACAGCTACCTATCTAAATATAAAATACCTAAAAAAATATTTAAAATTTATTTAAGGAACCGATCATCAAGCAGGAAAGTTGGAAAGGCTACAGACAGAGAATGGTTCCATTCCAGACTGCAAGTGGTAGAATGGAACTCGAGAGGCTGTTGGACTGCATGGCCCCAAACGCTCTTGGTTGGGATCATGGAAGCAGCGAGGGCACATTCGCAAACAGCTGCTATTTTTGAAGAATTTCCAGTCACGGGCACACGGTGCGCATCCGCACCCACAGAAAATACCCAGTCTAGCGCTCAAAGAAGTAGTAAGTACGGATTACATTCATTAAGTATTAACATTACACCCATAAGATTATTATGCAAGGGTTGCAACTCACTGGGGTTATGTGCAATACTGAAACGTTTGAAGTCTTTTCAAAATGTTCCATTCCACAGTTATAAGCTTTGCCTGCCATATTAAGCAGAATATTAATGTTGCTTTAGTTTGATTGTTGGTTATGGATGAATGCAAGTTCTATGTATAATTACTATACTAGTCACTGTATTGCTCTAGGTTTGGTTTTGTTTTTTTACTGGAAAAGCTATAGATAAAGTTTTTAAAAGCAAATAACTAACCTTTCAAATGCAGAGTCTGAAATATCAGTTTGAGTGAGATCCAGATGTTCCAGGTTAGGACAAAGTTCCAAGAACTGTCTAACCTAACAAAGGAAATGAAAAATAAAGCAAATGCAAATAACGTAGACAAGTAAAAAGTCTCTCAGCCAACATGCAAACGAACACTCATTTGAGTTGCAATTCAACTTCACTGACAATACAGACTCAAGCACACCAATTATATATTATTACTAATTATAGCCTGCACACTCAAACGTATTACTGCTGACAATACATACCATTTTGTTAGAAACTGCAGAACTGTAGGCCAGTACTAGTGTTTTCACTGAAGTGCCTACATGTGGGAGAACATTATGAATTAAGCCATGGAGTAAATGCTTTTCCATCTGTGCTATGTTAATTGCAAGTGATTCTTCTGCAGCCTCTTCTGAAAATAAACCAAAGAGAAACCTAAGACTTTATAATGTATTTAGAGATATTTATAGAGTTCATCTCCCCATATCACATTAAATAGAAGATTTACCAAAAAAAAAAAGTTACCCACCTTATGCAGCAACAATGGTTCTTCGAGACGTCTCCCCCATGGGTACTACACTGTAGGTGTGTCTGCATCCCTGTGCTGCTGATTGGAGAATTTCGTAGCAGTGTCCATTAGGCCAGCATATGTGCTGTCCCTCCTCGTGCTGTGCTACAAGGCTAGTCAGCACGCATGGGCTAACCATCCTCAGTTCCTTCTCTACCATAGAGTCATAAACGAGAATTCCAAAGTAGAGGGGAGGAAGGTGGTTTGTGGACAACCATAGGGACACACATCTTGAAAACCATTGTTACTGCACAAGGTAAGTAACTTCTTCTTCAAGTAGTGTCCCTCTGGATGCTCCACTGTACGTGACTCCCAAGTAGTATCCCTTCTGGAGGACTGGGACTTCGGAGTCGGGTCAGTTGAAGATGACAGTACTGTGGAGCAGAGTATGGCATCAGAGACTCTCCAGCGATTGCATAGTGTTCTGCATGTCCCATGTCAACGCTCTGCAGATCTCCGAGATAGTGACATCTTTGAAGAAGGTGACAGATGAGGAGATTGATCTTGTGGAATGTGTACAGATCAAGTCTAGGAGGTGGGGGTCACATTATGAATTTGGTAGCACTGTCTGACGCAATTCAAGACCCACAGAGAGTCCTTGGGCTGATATTGCTGAGTCCTTGGATCTTCCTGCCACAGAGAGGAAAGTCTAGGGGACTTCCCGAAGGCATTTATCCTATCAAGGTAGAAGGCCACAGCTCTCCTAGCATGTGGGGTATGTAGTATAATCTCCCTATTGTCTTGGTGAGGCTTAGCGTAGAAGATTCAAAGGTGAATTGATTGATTCATGTGAAATGGGGAGGTTACCTGAGGAATTAATTTTGGATGCGGCCTGACTGTAACCTTGTCTGGAAAGGATACTGTGTAAGGAGGATGTGCCATCAGACCTGCTATCTCTCCTATCCTTTTGGCCAAGGTAATTGCTATCGGGTCGGCTGTTTTCACTGATAGGTAGGTTAGCGAACAGGTGGCCATGGGTTCAAAGGGGGGCCTAGTCAGCCCTTTAAGTACCAGGTTTAGTTCCCACATGGAGGTAGGGAGTCGAGGTTGAAGGAAGAGTTTATTATACCCTTAATAAATCTTTTAGTGGTTGGGTATGACAGCACAGAATATCCCTCTACGGGATGGTGAAAGGCTGTAATAGCCACTAGATGGACCTTAAGAGAGTTTAGGGATAATTCTGACTTTTTAAGGGGTCAGAGCATATTCTAGAACATGTGGAAGAGTTGCTGATGTTGGAGAGATCTGTTGGAACATGCACCAAATCTGAAACCTAGACCATTTCTGCAGGTAAGTACGTTGTATGGAGGACTTTCTACTGTGTAACTGAACCTCTTGTACTACCTTTGCGCATGACATTTCTAGGTTCTGGAACCAAGTAGAAGCCCTGCTTTGAGGCAGAGAATCTCCCTGTTGGCATGTAGGGTACACCCTTCGGCTTGTTTGAGGTGGTGTGCAAAGGTCAGGAGAGAGATTGGCAGGCATGTCGCGAGCTGTGTCAGATAAGGGCACTGGGTCTGCCCCTGCTTGGCTGAGACAATCAGGATGACGTGAGCTCCATCCCTTTTTATTTTTAGCAGGACCTTCAGCAGAAGAGGAAATGGAGGAAAGGCGTAAAAAGAAGGTTCTTGTCCCAGGGGAGAAGAAGAGCACAACCCAGAGTGCTGTTCCATCCCTGCCCTGGAGCAGTAGCGTGGACACTTCTTGTTCTGGTAAGTGGTGAACAGGTCTATGGATAGTGTTGCCCATTGTATAAGAAGTCGTGGAGTACTGACAAGTGCATCTCCCGCTTGTGATCGTGCAGGAATTGGTGACTGAGGTTGTCCACTATCAAGTTCTGCATAGCCAGGAGGTAAATAGCGGACAAAGTAACTTTATGAGAGATGCACCAGTTCCATAGTCTCATTGCCTCCATGCACAGAGAGGGCGAGCTGCCCCCAGCCCTCCCAGCTGCTATGGCTATGTTGTCTGTTAGGATCTTTGTATGTGATCCTGTGATCAGCGGGAGGAAATGGGCACAGACATGCTGACCGCTCTCAGTTTGAGGAGGTTGATGTGTAGAGACATCTCCGAAGGTGACCATTTGCCTTGCGTCGTGAGGCCATTTAAATGTGCAACCTTCCCTAGGAGTGATGTGTTGTGGTAAGAACCAATGATGACATGTGTGAGAAGGGGATCCCTGACACATTTGTCAGGTCCTTCCACCAGTTTAAGGAATTTTTGAGCCTGGTGGGGAGTGACAGGGGTTTGTCCAGTCTGTAAACCAAACTGAACCATAGTTGGAGGCATCGCATGTGGAATCTGGCATGTGGTATCACTGCCGTGCCTGCTGCCATGTGTCCCAAGAGTTGGAGGCAGAGTCTGGCCGGAATCTGGACTGTATTGAATGGCGTCTATGAGAAAAGCCAGGGATAGGAACCAGTGGTGAGGTAGGAGGGCTTTGGCCTGTATGGCGTCTAGGTTGGCCCCAATGAATTCCAGGCATTGCACTGGGGTAAGGGTTGACTTCTGGGTCTTGACCTGTAAACCCAGTTCTGTGAACAAGTGTATGGTAGTGTTGACAGCTTTGTGGGCCTCCTGGAGAGATCAGACTCTGAGGAGATAGTCATCTAGGTATGGGTAAATCATTATCCCTTGCGAGCATAAGTGAGTGGCTACCACTGACAGAACTTTGGAAAATACTCTCAGGGCTGATGACAGCCCGAAGGGGAGGACTCTGTATTGATAATGGTCATGTCCCAGAGTGAACAGAGAAATCGTCTGTGAGCTGGTAGGATCAAGATGTGAAAGTAGGCGTCCTAGAGGTTGAGGGCCAAAAAACAGTCTCCCTATTCCAATCTTGGAATGATAGTCAATAAGGTGACTATCTTGAACTCCTGGATCAAACCCCTAACCTATATCTGAGCTACTGAAGTCCTCAAATCGTGGTTTAAAGACTTCAAGGTGCAGAGAATCCTCCAGCAACTGACCCGTGCCCCACGCTGCAGAGGAAGGCGAAAAACCCACAGGGCCTCTGCCAATCTGCCCTGGAAGAAAATTCCTTCCCGACCGCAAATATGGTCATCAGCTAAACCCTGAGCATGTGGGCAAGACTCACCAGACAGACACCCAGGAAAGAATTCTCTGTAGTAACTCAGATCCCACCCCATCTAATATCCCATCACAGGCCATTGGGCATATTTACCGCTAATAGTCAAAGATCAATTAATTGCCAAAATTAGGCTATCCCATCATACCATCCCCTCCATAAACTTATCAAGCTTAGTCTTGAAGCCAGATATGTCTTTTGCCTCCACTGCTCCCCTTGGAAGGCTGTCTCCAACTTCCCTTTCTTCTGGGAATTAGGAAGTAATGAGAGTTGAACTCCTTGCCTCACAGACACTGAGGTACCAGTTCTATGGCTCCTAACTGGAGGCGGCGATTTATCTCCTGTTGTCATAAACTCTCATGAGAAGGGTCCCTGATGAGGGGATGGGAAAGGGGGTTGTGGAGGGGCTATGGAGGTGAAGTGAATGGAGTACCCAGATTGGACAATCTCTAAAACTCATCAGTCCGACATTATATGTTCCCAGGCAGTGCAGAACATTGTATACCCATTCGGCCACTGATTGGCAATGACAGTCGGTTGTGTCAGTTGTGGGGAGCCGTCTCATGGTGCCTCGACCTGCCTGTCAAATGTGGTATTTAGATGCAGGGAGTTGGGACGAGGTTTGCAGACCAGACAGTTTGCACTTCAGGAATTTCCCTTTCTTCCTCCGCATTTCGTAATGGTGTTGAGGCTGATACTGAGCCACATATGGTCTGTGTTGAGATTGGAGACTAAAACGCCTCTTTTGCCTCGGCGTATAGATTCCCAGTGACCTGAAGGTAGCCCTGGAATGGTAGCCCAAGGTATGAAGGGAGGCGTCTTTTCAGCGAAGAGCTTCATCCCCTCAAAAGGAAGATCTTCCACCGTGGACTGCACCTCTTTCGGGAATCCCGACAAGTGGAGTCATGGATGCCCATCACACCACCACCACTGTGGAGATGGACCTAGCGGCTGTGTCGGTGGCACTAGGGCCAATTGTAGCTTTGTTTTGGCTACTAATTGTCCCTCTTGTATGATGCCTTTAAAGGATTCCTGATGTGCCTCGGGTAATTTGTCAGTAAAGTCATTGAGTTTGTTATAATTTGTATAGTTATATTTGGTCTTGAGCACCTGCTAGTTGGCGACATAGAACTGCAAGATGGCAGAGGAATATGCCGTCCTCCCAAAGGGATCAAGGCGTTACCAGTCCCCGTCATATGGTGTAGCCTTGTACTGGTGCTGCTGAGGATACCAAGCAAGATAGAGATCATTTGCGGCTATCAATACGCTCATCACTTAGAGAACTTCCCCGCTCTCTTCTTGAAGGACTTACAAGAGGAGTCCCCAGCTTGTTTCTTTGACCCACTTCCCTTAGAAGTTGAAAGTTATGGGGAAGACTCATGTCTGCCAGGAGCCTGAGGTCACAGAGCTGCCTCCAGGAAGATAATTTTCTGGTGGAGCTCTCTGTCCTTGCGGGATCTCAGCCAGAGCTACTGGCTGAAGGTGCACTTTTGCTGTATGTGACCCTCACCAAGGCAGCAAATGCACTGGGTGCTCTTATCTGCAACGGATCGCCTCATTGCAAGTGTGGCACTTCTTGGAAACCCAGGGAGGTGGGCATACCCCACTAAGGGGAACAGTCCCCCAGGGGGAAAAAGGCAGGAAGAAAAACAAAGGGATTTGGATGGTTTGTGGGTTTTTTAAATTTTTTGACGGGTTGGAAAAACGAACAAAGAAATAACAACTAGAACTACAACTAGAACTGGGGAAAACCAATTGCAAACTGCAAACAGAAGAACTTAATGGACTGCTAATAGCTATGTCTCTAGCCAGGGCGGTTGAGAAGGAACTGAGGATGGTTAGCCCGCACGGGCTGGCTAGCCTCATGGTGCAACATGAGAGAAAGCACATGTGCAGGCCCAAAGGACACTGCTACAAGTTCTCTGATCACCAGCACAGGGTCGCAGACACATTTACAATGGAGCACCTATAGGGATACTACTCACAGAACCACTAAGGTTTAAAACATCTACATATCTTGTGCCTAAAAGAATATGAATGTAAATGAAAAGTTTAATGTAACACGTTTAATGATGCACTTTAAAATTTGCTCAACTCTGGGAAGTAGGTTCCAGAGGTGTGGTTTTCTACTTGTCTATCTTGCTAGCTGTCCTACAGAGATAAACGCCAGAAACCAACAAGAGCAACCAACCCAATAGAAAGCTATTACAACATTGCTCAGGAAGAAGGTGGTTTTTTTCAGATTCTGCACCATTTAGGGTTTTACAGGTTGCTACCAAAAATTCAAAACATACACAGACACAAACTGGTAAAATTCAGAATACAGAGTGTTATTTGGTCATAATGGTCACCTCGTTCCAAAGAATAACACAGCATTCTGTACAAGCTAAAGCTGCCAATTACTTTTTCCATTGGTAACTCTGCGTAGAAGATGTTGCAGTAATTAGTTACAAGTTACAAAGGCAAGGATCCTGGATGTGGTTTACAAAGAGACAAAATTGCAGCCTCTGGGCCAATAGTAGAGAAAGGAAAACTAGTGTGCATTACTGAAGTCAACTGGGCATCCAAGAGCATCTTTATATCTAACAGGATTCTGAGGGCACGTCTTCACTACCCGCCGAATCGGCGGGTAGCAATCGATCTATTGGGGATTGACTTATCGCGTCTAGTGAAGATGCGATAAAATCGATCCCCGATGGCTCTGCCGTCGACTCTGGAAATCCACCGCGGCAAGAGGCAGAAGCGGAGTCGACGGCGGTGTGGCAGCGGTCGACTCGCCGCCGTCCTCACAGCCAGGTAAGTCGACCTAAAATACGCAACTTCAGCTACACTATTCACGTAGCTGAAGTTGCGTATCTTAGGTCGACACCCCCCCCCCCCCCCCCCCTGTAGTGTAGACCTAGCCTGAGACTAAAAACTTGAAAATAGCAACATACTTTTAAAGTCAGTTTTATTTTGGAACTCACATACCAATTGAACACACTCTACTGAATGTCTTCAAGATGGGGAATTTCTGACAAACAGACCAGATTAAAAAAAAAACCTGGTCTTGCCCTTCTCCAATGTTCAGCTCATGCTGAACTGAGTACAGAGCTGGAAATGGGATAGTCAAAACAGAAATAGGAGCATAATTCATCCAAGCCTTAGTAACACAAATAAGGTAAGATGTTGTAGCTATCATTAAATTGTGGACAAAGGAAGTTTGTGTGTGCTGTGTTTTGCAAACTTCACAGAGATTGAAATTATGAGACATTGGTTAGGGTGACTGCTTGCTACTGCTTTGCTTTAGTAAACAAAAGTGTGGTTGCCTAACAAAAAGTAGTACCATATTTGGAAACATTTTATATCCATGTAATATGTAGAGGACATCGACTAACTGCTCAAGAGTCAGTGCGCCTGTGTTCTTTTAATTATAAGTATATTAGTTTAATCTTAATTCTGCAGTTGTTAGTTGAAACTGTCCAAATTCAAAGTATTTTCTGCTAGCCCAAGGTAAAAGTACACATTCCAGATTAAATGTTTCTTCATTTATTCATAATTGTAATGTATGTACTAAAATCAATTAAGATAAAAAACTGTTTTTAAAAAGGAAGTATCTACATTTGCCTCTGTATAAAATTGTAGCTATATGATTACATCTACTGGGGGGTTTTGCATCTTCATCATGAAAAGCTGAAAAGGAACTTTGCATAGAAATTTATTCTAGATTAGATTTTGCCTACCAGATTCATCTATGTCAGCATCTTCATCCCATTCCTGAAAAGCACGACTTTCATCTTTTCTATTTTTCACCCACTCCTCATCAGGTTCAGTATCAAGGTCAGCTGCAGGACCACTGTACCAGTCACCTACTCAGCCAAAAAAAGGAAATAAATGAAAAAGCACTGTAGGAAACATCTGATCTTTATAACTGAAAACTCCAGCAATTATGTGTTATATATTGGGGTACAATCCAATGATATAAGTAAAAGATTTTCTATTTTCTTCAACTGAAGTTGGTTTCGACTGTTATATTATAAGCATCAGGAAATGTATATGTATTTAAAGTGAATGTTCAAAAGCTTTTAGAATTCCCTGAGACAATTTCAATATCTCCATTAGGTTAACTATTCTATTTCTTAATGAGGACTCTATTTTTCATATTTCCTCACTAGGGTCCAGTATGAAAATGCAAAGTAGGACTGAAATAATGGTGCTCCTCATTGAAAAAATTTTGATTTCCTGTTTCTAAAATTCTATAACAAAATAAGTATATTTATATATACACAATTCATTTAACAATTGGTGTAACCAACTATCGATTTACTAAGCAAAAAAACCTGCATGAAATATACAAATTTCCTTTCTAATATGAAATCCTCACAATTTATTGGTCATGTCACTTGGTCAGGAGTTGATCAGTTTGGAATAAAAACACTTCCAACAGCTATAGCTCACGAGTTTTCAATTACACACTGCACACGTGACTCAGTGGTGTAGAAAACAAGCTTTTTCCAATGGAAAACCAGTTGGATATGAAGTTTCTCTTACTAATTGTGGGGAAACAGTGACATGCCGATTGTAGCTCTCTGCAAAGGAGCAGGGGTTTTGTTGCTTCTGTGGCTTGTACCCTTTATTGGAGTCTTACAATACGTAAAGAGCCTCTAAAGACTTTGTATGTACAAGAAAAGCCTGCAACAAAAATATGAAATATTTCACTTTTACCATACAATTTCTCTGAATCCGCTGCAATAAGACTACTAAAGCAGCCACAATATCACCATTTAGAACACAAGGATAGTGAATACTATATACTAACCTTATTTCCGATTACTAAGATGTATTACCAATTAACATAATTGTTAGATCATATACGGGTTAGCATATTACTGTTTCATTTAACTTGGGTCCATTCTTGTATATACTGTCTTTTCATGACTACCAAAAAATAAAACATTAAACTAAGCTTGTAGTTGTTCCCTCTATCAAAATCAACTTCTATCACATCAAATTAAACTGTGTAATGCCACCATGACCAAATGGAGCACCTACACTCAATTAATCTAGATTAGTTACACAAAATACTAATTTATTATATTTTGCCATCTCCAAAATCAGATCCCTGAAATGTTTTTAAAACAGCTGAAAAATTCAATCACCTACCTCTGGCCCAATGAACAGGGTAAAGGTGTTTCCAAAGAGATCCAGTTTTAATCAGTTGAGACCACTTAGTGCTTACTTGACTACATCGACACAACTCCTGAGGGTTAAGGTAACTGAAAATGGTCAGCATTACTTCAGGAGGAAGATGGGTAATATTTGTGGTATGCCCTGTCACTTCAGTTTCTGAAATATAAAACGTGTGTGTTAATAAAGGGGGATCAGCGTATGTTTCTTCAGTTAAGTGATAATGGCTGGACTCATTTTTCCCAAGGTGATGCAATGATAAAATGCATTAAAGCTAACATAAGAATACATTCAATTTGTTTGGTAATAAGAGCTAAAAGAATATTTCACATAAAAATATTCAGAAGGCATGGGGGGAGGGGGGCTGTTTTTTAAACATTCTATGTTATAAATGCCACTGAAGATCACAATAACTCAGTTGAACCCCTACCATTTCCTTTACAGATTATACAGCCTAATTTCCTTTCCAAAGTCTGGCCAAGAAAGGGATCTGGATGCTACTCAAGCCAGGTGGAATGGAAGCAATACTTTGTGGTAGAGAAAACTTATCGAAATAGGCAGAAGCAGGATTTGCACCTTTTAACAGCACGTATGCCTGTCTTTGCCAAAACACAAACCATGGCTGCTCCTGGATTCTCAGGGTACTGTACTAAGCCACAGGGACTTTTCTCATCTGCAGCTAGCAAGAAAGCTGCAACTAGTCCTATCCAATGAGGATCATGTTTTTATTACCTCCAAGCACTCAGCCTTCTTGACTGGGGCAAGCTAACATAAGGACATCCTCTATGCTTCAAGCCTCAAATCTTTGCACTTGGCTCCCCATTCTCTTCTGGGTGCAACTAACTAGTGTAGGTAATACCTTTTTAAACTTCTGAGTGACCAGGACTAACAAACAAAACCAAGTAAGTGTCTTACAAAGTGCTCTAAAGCACAGGTATCATATTTCGTTTTTTGTTTCTGTTCATTGCTAGCAAACAATCAGTAGCTTTCATACGCCTCATTATGGGTGAATTTATGTAAAGTATTGTTTAAAATAATTTGTACATCACCACTAGCTGCTACAAAATAAATATATAGAGAAATAGTTTCTACTGGCTGGGTAAGGTCTGTGGAATTTCTGTAAGTAGTGGTGTGAAAAATTCAATCAGTAAGGAATCAGATTTTTAAAATGAACATTCATAACAAAGAAAGACTATGAGAAGTGGTACAAATGATTTGAAGGCTAAATATGTGTCTTTTTCTTCCCTTAGCTCGTCAGAAAGGGAAGGTGATACTCACCTTAAATAGGTCTTTCAGACACCAGAACCATAGAGGCAATGCTATTCTTTCCCATTACATCAAAAGAATAAGATTTTCTCCAAAGGTAAGTGTGTTACAATGGAGTCCAGAATGTGTGCTTCCAGAATGTGAGAAGAGTGAATTCTCATAGACCAGATTCAAAAACAGTTCAACTACCTTACCATTCTGAGTATCAGACACACTAGTTTGTTACGAAAGAAAAAGTCAAAAGTGATTTTTCCAGTAGTCGGTGACTTGCTTCCAGAGACCGGAAGCAGGCTACAACTTCTGAACCTTATGGAGTCTTACACATCAGGATCAAGCCCAGTCTCAGGTTGTATCCCAGATTTCTAATTAAGTAAGCACAGAAATAGTACCCTCAATTCATGATGTTGGCTTGCAAACATTTAGCAACCGCTTGAATATACTGTATTTCATTTAATACTGAATAGGAATGCATGTGTTTTCTTATCTGGACAACTGGTCAACCAAAGACATTGCTACAGAAGTGATCCACGGAACTGATCAATTCACCACAGGAATTGCGGTTGTCATCGAAGTTAGGCTTTTCTAACTTGACATTCATATTCTACAAGCTACCCAAATTTCCAACTTGTTCCCATAAAACAATTTGTGTACCTAGAAGACATTCTTGATGTGGCTAAGATCAGAGCCTCCCATAAAGACTGCACAATAAGGGAGATCACCCTTATGGGTTCCACATTTAGTATCTTGGTTCCCTTTGGGAATACCAATTTATTTGTATGCCTGGAGCTGAGCTTCAAGCCTGAAGTGCATACAAGACTTCAGACAACTGGTATCCCAGAAAACTGACAAAATGAAAATCAAACCATGATGTTTTACATAACTATTCAGAGAGGGGGCAAAGTCTCTTTTCCTGTGTTGAGAAGCCTCCGAAGTAAGTGCAGGACAAGACAGGGAATTTGTCCAACAAAATGTCCTGCTTGCCATTTCTCTGGCAGGAAAGGAAAATGCAATCATGCACAGGTTCACTTGATTAACAAACACCTTAAATTAGGGATTCAGCAAATCTTCCTCAGATGAAATATATATATTTTGCTTTATCTCAAAAGAAAGTAGCAGTGCACAAGAAACAGACATCAGCGATGGATACATTCTCCATTTTTTAAAATGGGTGGAATTTATATGCTTCCTTCAAAAAAATCACATACCTTCACATATGCTTCCCCCACAAATCCACTTTGATACCAAAGCTGACTAAACTCCGGACAGAAAAGTTGTAGAAGTCTTACTAACTGAGTGGGAATTTGGGGATAGAGATGGCAGGAGCTAATTCCAGCAGGCTATGTGTCCGCCATATCAGATTGGTCAGAGACCAAGATGTATTTTGCATTCTGACACATGATTTTATTCTCTGTCAGCTTGGCCTACAAAGTAGAAATTGATCAGTTTAGTGGTTCAAAGGAAGTCTCAAATCTTGTCACTGTTTGGATTACAGTCTTCAATTCAAGTTTGTTAGATTTTCATGAACAGACTGAAGTTGGAACAGTACCTCTTTATCCTTGGTAGTCAGTTTCATGAGGATGTGCTGTATTTACTATCCCATTACAATATTCCTGGTGTTGTGGAACAACACAAGCCTCCTACTAAGCTGACTAAGCCACCTTTTCAGCTATGAGTATTTTTTACATTGAAAATTTTATTAATGCTCCAACATTCAGATTAAACAAGCAACAGGCCCTTATCAAGTGAACCACCCTATACTAAGTTTCATAAATGAAAAGCAAGGTGGTGTTTCAGAATTGTCCAAATTTCATTCTAAAAGGGAGGATGAAGTTTCACTTTATTCAGTCATTCATCTTGCAGAAATATTTTTCCGACCCTTTCCTTCCCTGCTTATCTTCCCCTTCTGGCTCCTTGGACAAGGAAGGCCAAGGGGGAGTTCTATTACTTGGGATATTGTCAGCTGACTTAACTCTTCTGCTCTGTTGAGGATATCAACTGAGAAACCTCCAGACCCTGCCTTCAGGTAGTGAAGACAGGGTCTGGAAACAGAAAATACAATCTGAAATTGAAGTATGAAATTAAAAGTTAAACACCAGACTCTGCATGTTTGCTATAATTTGGACAAAGCATTGCCGGGGGAAAAACGAGATATGCTTGAATACACACCCACATTGAAACTTCTAAAAATCTACAACACAAATATTCTTCCCAACATATCACTGCAATTTTGAAGAAAGACACCATTTTCTAACAAATAAAAACCTATGTAAAAGCATTCAAAAAACGTACAGTGACAACTCTTCACTGGAGTGATTTTAGTGGATTATACCTGCAAATTTAAAATTGCATTTGGTTTAATTAAAAATGGTTCACCTTGATCTGTTTTCTCATCCACAGAGCTCTTCCGCTGATTCCAAATGCTAAGACCTCTAACAAGTTCTGCAGCTTCCTTCTGTGAGCAGTGTTGATCAATAACTTTCTTTTTAATATCCTTCAATTCTTCGTAAGTAAAATATTCCATCAACATGGGCTGAAAAACCTAAACCAATCAATGCCAGTTATTCACAACCAAAAAAAACCACATTGCTGCCACAATGTGTTTAAAATGATATATATAACTTTTGTAACGCCTGTTGTAAACATTAAATTAGAAAAGGAGCAACATGATGCATAGTAATGAATGCCAGATGAGGAATCTGAAATTCCCGAATTCTAATCCCAAATCTGCAAACAGCTGATTGCATGGCCTTGGGCAAGTAAAATTATTGTGGGCTTGTCTAAACTTAAAATGCTACAGTGGTACCATTATAGTGCTTCAGTGTAGACAACTACCTAGTTCCACAGGAGGGGTTCTCCCATCAGTGCAGGTAATCCACCTCCTCAAGAGGCAGCAGCTAAATCGATGGAAGAATTCTTCTGTGGATCTTGTGCTATCTACATGGGGATTTAGGCCAGCTTAACTACGTTGTGCAAGGGTGTGAATTTTTCATACTCCTGAGTGACATAGCTGGGTTGGCCTAAATTTCTAGTGTAGACCTGTCCTGTTTCTTCAGTTTCCCCATATATGAAATGGAGCTAAGAATACGTGTTTAACTCAGAAAATATTATTAAGATCCTCACATAGAAGACACTAAAGTATTATTATTAATAATACATGAGAGGTCTTCTCTCTTGAGCAGATTTGGGAGGCTTTACTCTCTCCAAGGATGTTTCCCAATTTTTGGAAACACACAGAACAGAATCAGACTGGCAATACCAGTCTGTATATGTCAAATATATGCAGCGACTTGAGAGAAGCTGTTTAATTCATGGGTCACTGGTTTATAACATCAAACATTTTTTGATTTTGCTTTTAACGTTTGTAGATCTTTGGCCAGTTTTACTAGATCTTTTAGAGAAGCTATTTTAAAGTAATCAGACATTATGTTTAAAATTTAAGAAAAATACATGTATGAAATAATATTCTCAATACATTTAAAGGTATTCCTTAAGAAAAAAAAATTATATTTTTTTTAAACACAGAAAGAATGCATTCCTAAGATACCACAGTCATGGTATGAATACCTAGAAAAACTGTCAAATTAAAATGGTCCATATACATTATTCACTATTACCATAATTTTATACTGAAAGTTTAAATTATAGAAACAAACTGTTCAAATATCTTTAAAATTTCATGTTACATTTACTAGTGAAGCTCAGAGGCAACCTATACATCAAATCAGCCATAAAATAAAAAGTAAGTGTGCTTGAACTTCTATAGTAGATGTCATATATTCTTCATTTCTAATCCAAAATTAGGGTGAAATCCTGTACAATTCACTCAGTGTAAATACTTCTTATCAAAAAGGCTAATCATGCCAAAACCACTTGACTTTCACTATACCTGGAATTTTAAATTATTTAATAAATATTAGAGAGACAAAATGAGAGAAGTAATATCTTTTATTGGACCAACTTCTATTGGTAAAAGAGACAAGCTTTCAAGCTTACACAGACCTCTTCTTCGGTTCTCAGGACCCGAAGACCAGCAGTTCCAAACATTCAGAGAAGAAAACTGGTTTAGCTTTAAGAGATAAGTTCTACATACCTCCTCCTCCTCTTTCATGTGAGGAAGGAAATCCCTGGTGAAGGCTTCCAACCTCTCTTTCAGCTGTTTAGCATAGTTTAGCTGTTCATATTCATTCTGAAAAGAAAAAGTATGATTTAACCTGAAAAGCTCTCCATAGGGTTTAAGAACTGAAATGTATATCCATATCTCCCATAGCTCTCAAGATACAACCACTTCTGGAAAGGCAGAGTTAATTTTTGAACATACAAAAAATGGTTAAACTTCTAGTATAGAGATCATTAGCATATTTCTTACTCTCGTAGATGTCTTCCGCACTAGAAAAGTTGTAGTTTATTTCTTCTGTTACAATCTAAAATGCACTGTGTCATTAATCAGAAACAGCAGAACCTTGCTAACCCCAGGTCTACAAATCCTGAAGAACGGATCACAACATTTCTCAGAGATGCTATATATTCATATTAACAATGTAATTATTTAAAAAAATATAGTACACTATGCTATGAAGTACCACAAATAAAACAAAACTACATTAGTCAACATAATAAAGTACATTCTGTGATGAAGAATCCTTGGGGTTTTTTTAAATCTTGTTTGTTCACTTCTTTGTTATTTCACATCAATAATTCATAATACGTCAATAATCCATCACTAGTCAAATAAACAAATACTATATTATTGTAATTCTAGTCTACTTTGTCATCACATATGAATTATCTGACTTCTACTCTAAAGTAATTGCAAGGTTTACATGTAAGTATTAAGATTGTTGTAGATTAAAACCTACCAATCAGCCACACCAAAAAAGTGTAAAGTAATAAATTTAATATAAATAATTTACATGTGTTCTCTGGGAAATTCTGCACAAGTTATATACTAGCTTAGCTTTGTATTTTAAATATATAAACGCTACATGAATTAACCTAATATCCCAGTTAAATAACAACTTGTAGTTTCTAACTAAATGCGCCATATAAAAACTTACTTTGAAACAGTCAGTTTTTAAAATAAATACTTTACTTTAAACGTTGTCACTTATTTGCTAACTGACCTCTCTCATCTATGAATGTTACCCTTTCTGTATTCCTGTAATAAGAATCTGGCCCTGGAGTCTGTCCAGATTGTGACAGAAGGAAATTCTTTACAGTGAATTTTGCAATAGTACAGGAAGGAGGCAGCAACACAACCTTGCATCATCAAAAAAATGTGTGTGTGTGTACAGTTTGATGTTTTTTTCCTGTGTTGAAAATGAAAAGTAAACAATACAAGGCAAATATCCTTATTCTGTTGAGCTACAATACCCAATAGATGGACTGAGAAATTTCCAGTACTGTGTATGATATTGGCTATCAGTAATGTGGTCATGGGCTCAGATACAAAAAAAAACTAATGCAGGAGAGGAACCATGCTGAAATCTTAAATTTTTACACTTTTCTTAAAACTGATTTCTACAAACAAATGTATCTATTCAAAGTTAACATAACAATACTGCAGAGAAAAACACAAGTGCAGTCCAACCTGTTTAATTCAAAGCAGATCAAATAGCTCTAGCAAAGTATTTACCAAAATTGTCCCAAAATTCCCGTTTCTCTTTTTAGGTTAGTTTTCTACATGAGAAGCCAGTAAAAATTGATGACAATATCTGAGAAGCAAGAAGATGAAGATGGGGGTTGGTTGTTAAATGGTTATTTCCTTACTTTGTCATGTCAATTTCAGCAAATTGTTTCCGAAATGTCAGGCTAGATTCACAAAACTGTGGTGGTGCCCTCAGACCCAGTGGTTAGGACACTCGCCTGGGATGTGGGAGACTCAGGTTTAAACCCCGGTCCTGAAGCAGGGATTTGAAGCCAGGTTTACATCATCCCAGGTTAATTCCCTAACCACCAGACTATTGGCTATTCTGGGTAGGTCCTTCAGAGTCTCCCCTGTAGAAACCATTCCACTCTGTATAAAACAAACATTCACTGGAGCAGGGACTGAAACCTAGGTGTCCCCCCTCCTAGGTGAGGGCCCTAACCACCAGGTTACACATCCATTTTCACTCTCTCTGGCCCAGTTCATGATTAATTATTGATATGAAGTGGAACTGCTTTCACAAGAGAATGAGAGAGACCAACACCAGAATAGCTAATAGCCTGGTGGGTATAGAACGCACCTGGAATGTGAAAGACCTGGGTTCATGTCCTTGTTTCAGAGCAGGGTTTCAAACGTACATCTCCCACAAGAGTGCCCTAACCACCAGGCTATTGGGTATAATGGGGATATCCCCACTTCTGTTTTGTGAATCTAGCCATTCATTACATTTCCTTTTATTGAAAAATGGTTAAAAGTGCCCAAAATTTAAACAAAATGTTTCATTTGGTATCAAAGGGGCTTTTTGTTTTGTTTTTACATGAAATGAAGTTTTCCAACTTTTTGATTAATTGAAAACTCAAAAAAAAAAAAAAAAAGTTTTGGGTTCACCTGTTTAAAAAAAAAAAAAAAAATTACTTCAATTTTTGAGACCTGCCAGTGATCAAAAAAAGTTTTTTGTCCAGCTGTAGTCAGTAGTACAAAACACGTAGGTTACATATATCTGACTACAACTTCCTATATGAGCAAAACTCAGAAGTAAGAGATAAACCAAGCTCAGATTAAACAAGGTTTCAACAGCATCATCAACCAACTAGGGTCACTTACATCAAGGTGCACTGAGTTTCCACTATCAGCCCAATTCTACCTTCCCCCATCCCAACTTCACAGTGTGTCATACTGGACTCCACTGGCAGGTTACGCCAGGGGCCAAAGTAAACTATTTCTACACAATGTGAGGTGAATTGGACAAGGAGTTCCCCAAGTATGACAACCCTAGAAATACTGGTTAGAGTTCAAAAAGTCTCACCTTTTTGACACTCTGTAGCAACAAAAACACGAAGGGAGAGAAAAACAGTCTACTTGGCTCCTTTTACTGAGACCGAGTGTCCAGACCGACATTTAGTGACTATGATCAAAAGTGATAAGTTAACATTTTTAACGTAACTACAGAGCATCTGCTTTGGCAAGTTTAATATAGGATGTCAAATGATCAATGGAGACCCAAGTTTTCATTCCAAAAAGTGAGGTGAACAAAAAGAAGAAGAATGGGAAGGGCACAGCAGAGGAAATTCCACATTTGGAATAAAAAAATATTTGTCGAAGGTTGATTTGAAAACAAACCAAAAAGATGGCAATCATTTACAGCTACTCAGCATTGGAATGTTAGAAGCAGTGAATTAGAGGGCCAAGTACAGGAGAAGTAAAAGACCATAATAAATGTAATTACCTCCATACAAGAGATGTGTATATCTTTAGAAAACAATTAATTAGATTACTCAGGCTTTTGGGGCATGTTACAAAAAGATTTATGGTCTCAGTAAGCAGAAACTGAAGTGTATATTTAATCAAGTAACAGCTGTTAAATTAATCTCATTTTAAATTTTCAGGTTTGAATTTTGTGATTTCAAAGAAAGTTTCCAAAATTTCTCCTATATAATACTTACTAGTAATCTTCTAGGCTTTCCTCTGAATTCATAACTATTCTCTTTACAAGAACAAAAATATTGTGTCAGTAGCATTTTGCTTTGTAGCATTTTAATCTTTTATCTGTCTAATATATAGAGGGAGATATCTATATATAATTCAAACAATCTAATTTATGTTCAAGTTATATATATAAAATGAGAGAGAGAGAGAAAAAGATTCATTTAACAGCTATGCTAAATGATGAAACTTGCACTGCAGTTTCTGCTTACTGAGACCATAAAGTTGTAGTAACATGCTAAGAAAGCCTGAGTATAATCCAATTCTTTGTTTTCTAAAGTTTCTCATCAAATAAATGAAGCAGAAGCAGACCAATGACTAATCTTAGCAAGTTTCCCTTATTACACAATTAAAAGCTAAACAAGTACTTCTTTTAGCCTATTTTTGGCAGCTTACCTTCACATTCTTCAGCCCTTTCTCAAAGAGACTAAGCATCTCTGAGAGTTTGTTGTCCGAATGAACGTTATACACAGTCCGACTGCGCTGCTGAAGTAAGCCAATGATGTATTCATTTTCAATCTGCTCGTGCATTTTAAATTCCTTGAACGTGGCATACAGTGATTGCAGAAGAGCCCGAAAATCATTGTTGTTGGAGAAGTTGGTCTTGGAAAGCTAGAAGAAAGAGAGGCTAATTGTCCCTCTGGATTTTTTTTTTTTTAATCCTTGCAAGTCAAGTTAGCGTCTAAAGTAGTACATGCAACTCCCATTTCTCATACGTAGGGCCCTACCAAATTCATGGCCATGAAAAACGCGTCACAGACCATGAAATCTGGTCTTGTGTGTGTTTTTACCCTATATTATACAGGTTTCAGGGGGGAGACTGGTGTTTCTCATATTGGGGGTCCTGACCCAAAAGGGAGTTGCAGGGGGATCGCAAGGTTATTTTTTTTGGGGGGGGGTCACAGTATTGCCACCCTTATTTCTGCACTGCCTTCAGAGCTAGGCAACTGGAGAGTGGTGGCTGTTGGCCAGGCACCCAGCTCTGAAGGCAACACCCTGCCAGCAGCAGCACAGAAGGGTGGCAATACCATACCATTCCACCCTTACTTCTGTGCTGCTGCCTTCAGAGCTGGGCGGCTGGAGTGGTGGCTGCTGACTGGGGGCCCAGCTCTGCAGGCAGCAGCGAAGAAGTAAAGGTGGCAATACCATACCATGCCATCCTTACTTTAGAGCTGCTGCCAGCAGCAGCACCATTCTTCAGGGTTGGGAGCCCAGCCAGGAGCCGCTGCTCTCCAGCTGCCCACCTCTGAAGGCAGCACTTACTTCTGCACTGCTGCTGGCGGCAGGGTGGCAACACTGCAACCCCTCCCCACCACAATAACCTTGTGTTCCCCTCTCCCCCATCTTTTTTGGTCAGGAGCCAAACAATTACAACACTGTGAAATTTCAGATTTAAATAGCTGAAATCATGACATTTACAGTATTTAAAATCCTATGACTGAAATTGACCAAAATGAACCATGAATTTGGTAGGTCTACTCATATGCACTGTTCGTCCCTCATCCCAGCTTTAAATTCAGTGGGTAAATAACCCATTACATAATATGATACTGATACACCTAAACTAAAGAAGCTGAACCATACAATGGAGCAAATAATTAAGCAATCAATTTGCAAACACTTAGAAGATAATAAGGTGATAAATAACAGTCAGCGTGGATTTGTCAAGAACAAATCGTGTCAAACCAACCTGAGAGCTTTCTTTGACAGGGTAAAAGGCTTGTGGATGGGGGGGAAAAGTGATAGATGTGGTATATCTTGACTTTAGTAAGGCTTTTGATACTGTCTCGCGTGCCCTTCTCATAAACAAACTAGGGAAGTACAACCTAGATGGAGCTACTATAAGGTGGGCGCATAACTGGTTGGAAAATGGTTCCGAGAGTAGTTATCAGTGGTTCACCGTCATGCTGGAAGGGCATAATGAGTGGGGTCCCACAGAAATTGGTTCTGGGTCCAATTCTGTTCAATATCTTCATCAATGATTTAAATAATATAATATATGGAGATATACCTATCTCATAGAACTGGAAGGGACCCTGAAAGGTCATTGAGTCCAGCCCCCTGCCTTCACTAGCAGGACCAAGTACTGATTTTGCCCCAGATCCCTAAGTGGCCCCCTCAAGGATTGAACTCACAACCCTGGGCTTAGCAGTCCAATGCTCAAACCACTGAGCTATCCCTCCCCCCAACAGATAATGGCATAGAGAGTACACTTATAAAGTTTGCAGACGCTACCAAGGTGGGAGGGGTTGCAAGTGCTTTGGAGGACAGGATTAAAATTCAAAATGATCTGGACAAACTGGAGAAATAGTCTAAAGTAAATAGGATGAAATTCAATAAGGACAAATGCAAATTACTCCACTTAGGAAGGAACAATCAGTTGCACACATACAAAATAGGAAATTACTGCCTAGGAAGGAGTACTGCGGAAAGGGATCTGGGGGTCATAGTGGATCACAAGCTAAATATGAGTCAACAGCGTAACACAGTTGCAAAAAAAAAAAAAAAAAAAAAAAAAAAAAGCAAACATAATTCTGGGATGTATTAGCAGGAGTATTGTAAGCAAGACACGAGAAGTAATTCTTCTGTTCTACACCGCGCTGATTAGGCCTCAACTGGAGTATTGTGTCCAGTTCTGGGCACCACATTTCAGGAAAGATGTGAACAAATTGGAGAATGTCCAGAGAAGAGCAACAACAATGATTAAAGGTCTAGAAAACATGACCTATGAGGGAAGATTGAAAAAATCGGGTTTGTTTAGTCTGGAAAAGAGAAGACTGAGAGGGGACATGATAATAGTTTTCAAGTACATAAAAGGCTGTCACAAGGAGGAGGGAGAAAAATTGTTCTTCTTAACCTCTGAGGATAGGACAAGAAGCAATGGGCTTAAATTGCAGCAAGGGCGGTTTAGGTTGGACATTAGGAAAAACTTCCTAACTGTCAGGGTGGTTAAGCACTGGAATAAATTGCCTAGTGAGGTTGTGGAATCTCCATCATTGGGGATTTTCAAGAGCAGGTTGGACAAACACCTGTTAGGGATGGTCTAGATAATATTTAGTCCCGCCTTGAGTGCAGGGGACTGAACTAGATGACCTCTCGAGGTCCCTTCCAGTTCTATGATAATATTTCAGTTTCTTCTGAAAAGTTTGGGTGTTTTTCAAAAACACTCAGCATTGGCCTAACTCTGCTTTCATTGAAGTCAATCATTGACTTCAATGAAAGCAAAGTTAGGCCAATGCTGAGCATTTTTGAAAATGCCATCCTTCGGTCTCAATGTCTAAGTCACAGATTCAAGGTAAGCGCTTACAGAACAATTATACAGAACTCATGATGTGGTACCCTATTTTAGAATAGAATTGTCCTATATAGCTTAGCTAACTGCTAAATTAGCCTACAATTTAAGACAACCCAGCTGACACCCTCTTCCAGGATTTCTGCTACCATTATTTCTAATACTGGTACCACTTTACGTACTGTAACTTAGTGAATATTTATTGTAAGAGTGTCCATATTAAGCTCACTTTTGAAAACATTAGTACAATAATGACAAGTTTTGCTATCTTCATAAGTGATTTTTTTTTTTGCCATTTTAGTATGAGCTAAAATGTGAAAAAAATTACTTACCAGCATAAATAGTCAGCTGACAATGACAAAAAACGCTACACAATCTCCAAACCAAAAAGATTTTTGTAAATATCTGAAGTATGGTTCTGCTTCATGCTACTTAAGTGCATTTGGACAGCTAACAGCGTGAAGCATAATACTAAAGCATCCATACTGAACACTAATAATCATGAAAAAAAATTATTTACATAATGAGTAACTATTGTTAAAATCCTTATTTACTATGGCTGAGATTTTCAAAGTCAAATAAGAATTTAACCACACAATTACCTTCATTTTCAATGGTAGCTGAATGCCTAAATCCCTTAGTAAGCTTTGAACATCTAATCCCATGTTTAGAAATGTTACAAGCCACTGGTGACAAATTGAACTATTAACTGAACTACTAATACTGCAGAAAGAATGTGAGCAGTACTCATCCTGAGTAGAAGCGTATAACTTTGTAAAAAGGCATATACTGTACATTTACTATGCAATATTTAAGTACTGACAGTTTCCACCTCACCTTCTTAAAATGTTTATAAGAATAAACCAGCAGTTCGCAAACTATGGGTTGGGACCACAAAGCAGGTCAAACCTCATTTTAATGGGGTCCCCAAGGCTGGCTGAAGCCTCAGTCCCACTGCCTGGGGCTGAAGCCAAAGCCTGAGGGCTTCAGCCCTGGGTGGCAGGGCTCAGGTTACAGCCCCCCCCCCCCCCCCGCCCAGGGTTGAAGTCCTTTGGCTTTGGCGTCCCCCTTGGGGCACCAGGGCTTGAGCGGGCTCAGGCTTCAGTCCCCTCTTTCTGGCAATTTTTGTTGTCAGAGAGGGGTTGTGGTGCAATGAAGTTTGAGAACCCTTGGAATAAACTGTATATAGGGGGGAAATCCCTTAAAATAACCATATTCAGTTTTAGCAAAGGGAGCGAGAAAGACAGCACATTCAAAATGATATTTAAAGACAAAAATCAAAAAAAATTTTTTTTTAAAGTACAAATCCTATGTAGTCTGGAAATGAACAGTTAAGGTCATCCTAACAATGACAACATTTTGACAAAGAACTTTTAATGAAGGAGGTACTATTAAGCATTCAGGATATTTGTATTTTTATTTTAATATCTTCTGTTATACACTGGATTCAAGAAATACACTGATTCTTTTAGACAACTGTAGTCCTAAATAAACAAACAGACAGGAGCAGAGCAGGACTGTACTTGTAAGTGGCAAGTTGAAAGCTTTCCCTAGCAAATTGTGGAAACTAAGCCAATTTTTTTTTTCAGTTTAAATTTTAATTTAATAAAAAGTACATGCTCTAGTTTTTAAAAGATTGTTTATGTAAAACGTAGACAAAATTTATCTCAGTTTTGCCAACTGCACAATGAAATTAATCGACTGGTCAGTACCACGGCTGGTATTCAAAATCCTATAGGAAGCAATAAAATAGTCAACAAACACACTCTGCTATTCCCTACGAAAGCTATGAATAGTTTCAGAGACAGGCAATGGAGTTATTCACGGGAGCTACTTTCCATGAAGGAAAAAAAAAAGCTGGGAGATGGGTAGATATATCCTCCTGGCTGCTAGGCAAAAGGACGAGGAAGAGTATCTGAGCCCGACTCCTCCTTGGAGCAACAAAAAAGACGACAAAGTTTCTTCTCCCTTCAATCAACTAGTGTGGACATTGGACATCTATTAGCCAGAGACCGATATAAACTGTCAGCCAGGGCTCTGGGCCAGCATTCCTGGCAGAAATCCCTATACTTTTTCCTTACCTGGCAGCCAGGAAACCGATCTATGCCTTTCATCTAATATTTTCCCCAGACCTCACTGATGAGGCTTCATCATCCTCATCTTTTGAATCTACTTCAGAAAGAGCTTTTATTCCTCTGGGTAGTCAGTATGCGATAATTTGGAAGAACTTGAAGCTTGTAACACCAAATATTTAGAGCTGATAGTTAAGATTTCTGGTGGGTTGATGGCTATCAAACCAAAAAAATTATCCTGAAGCTCTGCATAACATAGCAGTACAACATGCTAAATATGTATATACGCTGTGTTAGAATTGCTATGCGAGTCATAACACTTCTGAAGATTTTACATTCATAAAAGGAAATGCAATCATAATGCTGCATAAAGTTTTATTTAGATTTAATAATGCATTATCCAGCATGTGACTTGAGCTCGTGTCCCTGCACGACACCGATAACAAAAGATAAAGACTTTTCAGGGGAAAAGAGCAATAACAGAAATATTTTAATTTACTTAATCATGAAAAATGGGAATAGAGGAGCCTACATGTATAACAATGATGATGATACTGCCACACCTAAACTAATAGCTATTTCTTATATATGCAATCTTTCTCATAATTTACAAGGCAATTCAAATTCTATAAGAGTGGTACATATGTGATTCTAGTTTCCAGCCCCGTATTGTCACTTTCTTGGCAACCACTTTTGATGCAAGTGAAACATGTTGAGTGGCTGACAAGTAGTTATGCAACTCCAGGTCAGCATAGCCTATACTGCATTACAAGCTGTACTGTGCAAATGAGCGCAATGATTCTGTCACTTATTCGAAGTTTACCTAACCTCAATAGAAGTAGTCAACAGGATAAAGTTAAACTTCTTTTAATATATTTTAGCTGAACAGATTAAGGACAAATAGGTACACCAGAGACATATACATTTCATTCTACATTATTACATGGTGGCTGCCCCAAATACAAATAGGAGCCAAGATCTCATTTTTAGAAACCCTTCTCTTTAGAAAAATTCTGAGATTAGGGGATGAAGGGATCAGTCTCCCTGTCTACTGCAGTTACTTCTTTCAGTCCAGGGTAGTCTCAGGACTTTTCAGTCTGGCCATGGGGTAGACATACAATACCACATTTTACCCTTGGCAAAGAGTTGGGATCCCCCAGGCTTCAAGGTTCCTGGGCTCCAGCCCCAGCCCCAATCCCCACACTGCTATTTTTAGTGCTCTCCCTGCACATCTAAGTTCCCTCTAAACTGCGCAGCTGCACAGCAGCCTATTACGCGCTGCGCAGGTGCTCAAGGCTGCGGCAGGGAGAGATGCTTCTCCCCCAGCCCCGGACCAGCCGCGGCGAGAGCTGCCCCTCCCCTGGCCCCAACCCAGCCCCGGACTGCCGCAGCCAGGAGAGAGGCGCCTATCCTGCGACCCCAGCCCCAGAACTGCTGCAGTGGGAAGAGACACCTCTCCCCCCCGAACCCAGGTGCTGCTGCAGGGAGAGAGCGGCGGGAGGCGGGGGGAAGAGAGAGAAAGTCCTCTTTCCCTGCTATAACCCTGGGGCCACCTGCACCCCAAAGCCCTCATCCAGAGCCTGCACCCCCAGCCGGAATCCTCACCTCCCCCCACCCCAACCCTCTGCCCCATCCCTGCGTCCCTTCCCACACTCCGAACCCCTCAGCCCCACCCCTGCCACATGCGGGTGTCATACATCACCTCCCTATTGCTCACAGAAGAGACTGTATGCATTGAAATCCCCTTCAAATCCCTGTCAGTTCTTGCTCTACTTCCACATAGGTAATCAACCTCCCTGAGCAGTGGTAACCAGAGGTATGTCCACACTTAAACTGCAAGAGCAGCACAGCTGCTACACTGCAGTTGTGCCGCTGTAACATCTCAGTATAGACACTCACTACAGCAACAGGAGAGAGTCTACTCCCGGGGGAATTCTGTGCCACTGCACATGCGCAGAATTCATGTCCCGCACAGATTCTCTCCCCTCCCTCCCAGCAGAAAATACATTCAGCTGGAGAAGTGCTGTAGTTGTGCCTTTCCCCTACCAGGGGCTGCTGTGGCACCAGAACAGAGAGCAGCTGCTCCCTGACAGGAGCAGCCCTAGCTGCGGATAAGGAAGAGAAGAGGCTGCATTCCTCACAGCACCCTGCCTGTGGGGCCATATCAGGAGGCACAGGATATGAGGGGACGAACAGCATGGGGCCCCATGAGGCTCCTGGGGGGGGGGGGGGGGAGGTCACAGACTTGAGTTCAGAAGGCTGGGGGGGCAGACTGGAGTGTGGGCTGAATGGGAGCAGAGGTGCAGGGCCACATAGCGGATGGAGGGAGGAGTGGCTAACTGGGGGTGCAGGGACACCTGGTGATGGAGGAGGGGGTACAGAGTGGTTGAGTGGGGGTACAAGGACACATGGAGACAGGGCGAAGGGAGGTACAGCATAGCTGAGTGGGGGGTGTAGGGACACATGGGGCCAGGGGCAGCTGAGTGGGGTGCAGGGACACATGGGAACAGGGAGGTTCAGGGACACATGGGGACAGGGACAGATGTGTCTGACTGAATGAGAGGGGCTACGAGTCGGCCAGAGTCTGCATGGGGGAGGCTCCCTAACAATCCTCCCCCCAAAAAACAACCTTCCCTACACTTCTCCATCCCATACCCAACAACCCACCTAGTTCACACCCAGACTCCCAGCAATTACTTCCCTCTCCTTCAGCTCCTCGGTTACCCCTGATTCCCCCAAATCTTTGCACTATTTCTGAGGGGGTGTGGGAAACGTGTTTCTGTATTGTAGTTTAAATGAATTACTAAAAGTTCTGTATTAATATGCCTAGTAAGCAACCTGTGTGTCAAAAAACATTTCCTGAATAGTTTTTGTTGTCTATATTGTTACAAAAACATACCTGGACAGGTATTTTGAAATAAATTACCAAAATAATTTAAACTGGTGTGATTATATTGTGTTACTCTGATAAAATATGCAGAATTTTAAAATACTGTAGGCAGAATTTTTAATTTTTTGGCACAGAATTCCTCCAGAAGTAAGATTCTCCCATTGCTGTAGCTAATCCACCTCCCCGAGAGGTGTTAGCTAGGTCAACTAAAGAATTCTTCCATTGACCTAGCACTGTCTATACCAGGGGTTAGGTGGGCATAGCTATGTCTCTGAGGGGTGTGGATTTTTCACAGCCCTGAGACACATAGCTATGCCAGTGTAAATTTCTCTTTTTTGGATGCAGCTTAACATGATTTAAAAAAACAAAAAACGTAACAGTAAAAGCTTATTTTAGACACTATAGGCAGATACAGCTTTGATACAACCAGGAAGCAGTTATGAATAAACTAGCATTTCATTTGTCTTGGTAGAACTTGATTTTTATTTTTTTCTAATTTAGATGATTTTTGTTAAGTTTTATTTAAGGTTTTTTCCAATTTTTTTTTTTTTCTGTTTCTAAGTATATTTATTTTTACAGTTGTGGGGGGTAGGGTTGGGGTCAGGGCAATGCTGACAATGGGGCAGCAGGGGGCTCCCTGTGTAGCCAAGGGGCCCAAAACACCAGGGCACAAGGTGCAGGGGAGGCTGCAGTTGTTCTGGTCTTGAGCACAGACCCCCCAACCAGGACTTGAAGGAGGATAAGTCCTGGCCAAGGGGGAGGCCATACCGATGATAAACTGTTCCCGCCCAGGGACAGCTCCCACACTCATGGCTAGTGAATGAGTGAGTGGGATCATGACAGCGGAGCTGCAGAGGGGTTCCTGCAAGGCCACAGGGCTGGTGATACTGGTTCCCTCCAGGCACAAGGTGTGGGGAAGGCTGGGGTCTTGGCAGGGCACAGCTGAATGTGTGAATAGGAGGCCAGGCCTGTGAATAGGAGGATGAATCCCGAGCTGCATGGAAGCCACCCTGCTGCTGAATGACTCCTGCCGGTGGCCAGAGCTATTCAGCAGCGAGGTAGTCTCCTCTGTGGCCAGGGATAACAAGGACTCTTCCTTGCACAGTCCTGGCCAGAGGTGTCTGCTCCGCTAGGCCAGGAAACTGCAGCCTCCCCAGTACCTTGTGCCTGCCAGTATCAGGGTTCACCAACCCCACAGCCGTGCAGGGAGCCCTCTGCTACTCTACTGTCATGGCCTTGTTCCCTCACTCCTGTGACAGCAAGGCTACAGAGGGCTCCTTCCATGGCCATCGCCACCCAATCCGCAGGTACGCCCACTGTTATCAACTGTTTGGGGGGCGGTTTTTTCTTCTCTTGAGGGGAGGAGGTGTCAATTTCAGTGTGTCAGCTGAAATCGATGTTTACCAACAGTTAGACATTAAAATCAAATTCTACCAAGCCTAATTTTAACATACCATTTCTCATGGTAGAACAGGATCTTAAATCTTAGAAGAAGTCATTAGACTATCAACTAGCCATGATCTTTAACATATTCAATAATTCTCAATGTTCTAATTTTATGTAACACTAGTTAATGCTTATGTAACACCAAGGAAATCAAAGCACTTTACAGGCATTAGTGAATTTATCCTCACAACCCCCTAGTGCAGTGGCTAAATACTGTTATTTCCATTTTATAGATGAAGAAACTGAGGAACAGAATAAGGACAAGGCTCAAGGTCACACTTCAAGGGCCTGATTCTGGGCTCCATGGTGGAATCTTTACAGTAGCTCAGCTTCTAGGGGCTGCAAAGCCACTTTAACCAGTCATCAGAAATAACTGGAGCACTAAGACAGTATATTACCTCCCCATTCCCAAGCATAGGGGTGCCAGATGAACGGTAAGAGAACCAGCTAATGCACCTAACACTCCCAACTATTCAGATGCATCAAGCCACCATAAGTCAAAGCAGCCCATCCTATGCTATGCCTACTGTGATAAGCAGGACAGGATTTGTCCCAAGTCCATGACAGAACTCTAAATAGAACTCACAATCTCAGAGCCTGTAACTCAATAGATACAAGGCTATCCTCCCTTACACATAAAATTATCAATTGCTCTGCGATTCCATTAAAGGCTTTAGTAAAGTTTAACAAAAAGCCACTACATTTAAACAAATAAAGATTAAGGCAAACATTTTTGTTTTAGAAGGGCTGATGATCATGCAGATAATTTCAAAGGTTGGGGGGAGCACAGCAGAGATGGAAACAAACATTTCAGTAAGTCTGCTGATTTTCTAGGAGGATATTTTGCATTATTTGCCAATGCTGCTGTTGGGCAGAACTACCCAAAGCAAAGTAACTATCAACTGGGTGAAGTCTTGCACTGAAAATCGAGCACAGCAACTCATTCTGGTTTCACATTTGTACCTCTCTCAGTAGCATGAGAGACTATTAGGATGTGTCTGCACTAGGATTTTTCAAAGGCCTAGTTTTCAATAGGTGCAGCTCTACCAGTGGAAACTATAGTGAACATATGACTCAGCTATTTTTACCACTGAGATGCCTGAGCTTTGTCTACGCACTATAGTTTCACTGGAGGAACTACACTAGGAACTAACAGATCTAATAATTTACAGACAAAGCTTTTAGTCTCTATATCAAATGTGTATGAAGGATGAGAATCAGGGGCAAAAAGAAAGCAGTACCAGGGCATGTTTCGACTGCTATGGTGACTCACCATTACAGAAACTGCAGGAATGTTTCTGTCTCCCTTTGTCAGTCAGACAATTCCCTAATGTGGGTCTCCAAGACAGTCATGTTGAAAGGGGACATTGAGAAAATACCCCACTTTTGCTTAATCCCCCATTTTGGGAGACACTAACTGCAAAAACATACTGAAAACAAAGATATTCTAACAAATTGTGAAGTAAACCCTGACTTTAATGAGTTATTTCAGACATTATGCAGTGTGTTCTGGGATAATTGCATAATACCTGAATAAATACTGCAAGACACTAATTATAGCCTCCGACTTTTAGAGGGCTGCAGCTTCTCTTCTCTCCTCCTGCTACTACTGGGGGCAGAAGCAGAGATGGTGAGGAGGCCATTACTACTGGAAGTAGGGTGGATAAGGAAGAAGGGAGGCCCTGCTAAAGCTAAAACTGCTGGGAGTGGGGCTGGGCGAAGGAGAAGCTGCTGAGGCTGGAGCCAGGGAAGGCAAAAGGCAGGGGGAAAATGAACTGCTGAGTGACTACAGGAGAAAACGAGAGGCTGCTGTGGCTGGAATGAGGAAAATCTAGAGCTGCAGGTGGTCTGGAAGGATAGAAAACTATAGAGTAGGGAGGGAAAAGGGATCTAAAGAGATGAGAAAAATTTTTACTGCTAGACAGCTTTGGCAGGAGGGGGAGAAGAGAACTGAGGTACCAGTTGCTGCTTAGGAGGAGCTGAGGGTGGAAGGAGACAGGGTTGTAAGGAGCCAGGGAAGGGTCTGATTCTGAATCACTCTGATATGGTAGGTTCACTAGTTTCTCCCATGTTTTAGACCTCTGACTTACATGAACACAACACATTTGAAAGGTTTTTATATTAGAAACTGGCTGCAATTTTCATGTGTGAATGAAAATATTCTAAAGAGATCCAAGAGAAATGATGAAGTCAGTGCAGTGCTTCTATATCGTGATGCCAATTTTTCCCAACCCAAAATTCCCAGACTCTGGGAATTTTTCACCAGTTTGGGAAATTTTTGGCGCTAGCCAGTGCCTCTATATCCTGGGAAATTTCCCAAAATCTGGGAATTTTTGAGTAAAATGTTTCACCTTGGGAAATTGCAGGGCAAATTGGGAAACTGCAGGACACATGCTGTTAAAAATTCCCAGATTTTGGGAAATTTCCCAGGATATAGAAGCACTGAATCAGTGTTATTTTCTAATACGCATAACAGAGAAGTTGTAGGATTGTCCAAAAACCAAGATGGGAAAAGGAGTGAATGGAGTCACTGACAATGGTAAGGGGCATGGCTAGTAAGTGGATTCAACAGTCTTGGGATGTTGAAGAAGGGATAGCAAATGAAGTTGTGAATTGTAAGGAGGCCTGATTTACTTAAACCTAGAATCTTCTGTAAGGACTGCAGGATAGTTAACTCATCTTATTTTTCTGTCTTAGTAGTGTTGAATTTGCTTCGTGATTGTTCTAAAACTAGTTAAGTGTGAAAGCTGCTGATCAACACTGTATTCTGTTGATTAGAGTTTAGTTATTACCAAATATCACCGCATGAGTTTCTGACTCAACATGCTTACAGTTGAATGAAATGAAAGGAAATGATGAGAACTGAAATAATGGAAAGAATTTTTCTAAAGTAAAATGAAAATATTCTTAAGAGGTGTTACGCAGCAAGATAGAAATTATTTGGGCTCATCTTAAGTGCAGGGGAAAAAAAATCAGTTTCTTCACAATCAAGTGTGTCATTCAACAAAATTGTGTCTTTGAAATAGAAGATCAGAATGTTGATTATTTTGATAACCTTAATAGTGAAATATTTTCAATGCTTGTGTGGACACAAAAATGTAGCCACAATTTAATCATGAAAATCCCTGATCCAAGCCTTCCAGAAGCATTTCAATTTCAGTTTCAGTCAGGAGCATTTTTCACCCCAAAATTCGGCAAAGATTAATCTGTGATTATGTTGTAAGAACTAAAAGTAAAGACACTAACTTAATAAATTGCCCTCAATGTAAAGAAATGGAAAGATGCTTTGAGCTTTAATGTGCTCCTCCAGACAGATTAAAAAAATGTACAGGTTAACATATAATGTAAACAAAAATTAGTGAAAGAACTAAAAGAATCAAAATTGACATGATTGGTAGAACATGGAAGACAACCTGAGAATAATTATGAATAATTCATACAGCGAAGCCTGATTTGACTAACAAAGAACTGTAACCTCATAAGAACAAAAGTCAAAAAACAATTCAGAGCAGCTAGGAACTTTTCCACATCTATCCAACATGACTGATCTCAAATACAAAGATCAGAGGTTGAGTTCAGATAAAGAAGAAGCTGAAATATGGCTAACAGAAGACAATCTTATATATCTTCCAACACTTAAAATGGTAAATCCAGATTTGCCCCCATATGTATTTTGTGAAAGTTGGGCCACAGTTTATTACATGAAAAAGTTGGAAAATTAGAAAGTAAACTCACAAGACAGGACAGTTGAATTCAAGATTTTGTCAATATTTGACAACCCACACTCCTGTCCAACCAGTTCAGCATCACTACAGCGTGCTTTTAGGATACTCTGATTAATTTGGTAAAAACTTTGTAGAAATGTTGAAAAAGCAAGTACATTAATAAAATTGTGTGAGCATTCCAAGACCAATACAAAAGTGTGTTAAGGCCTAAGCCAACAGCACTCAAAGGCTGTGTTTTACAGTCTGGGGTTCTCAAACTTTTTCATAGAATGGAGAACATTTTAGAGAGTCTCACAGATCCCCTCCACATTGCCTGTACCTGCAATAGTACAGACGGCCAGACTGGCCTCTCACAACAGGCAGATCAATTGTGACCACATAACATGGCTGTTGAAACTATAGAGGTTACTTACATGGAGAAGTAACATTAAGAAAGTATTTAATGTATTCTTAAAAGTGACCATCAATGCAGTTTTGCAGCTTCAAATAAGAGAAGTCAACATCACAAGCATGCGATGCCAGCAGCTGCTCTGCAGGCCACCAGTGGGTGAGCAGACCAGTTTGGGAACCTCGGATTTATAAAATTGCAAGCTTTTCAATGTAAACAGGGCGCCTTTTTATGTTTCAGAAATTCACTTCATAGACATGTCACAACCAGACCCTACTCCTGCAGTGGATCCTTGCATGGGACACGGATACCTACACAAGGCCCTGCAGCCCCAACTCGGAACCCTAGTATGTCATCTCAGCTTATAAAGTGAGAGGGGTGGGAGGCTCCAGAAAAAGCTCTGTTCTTCACGGCTGGGAAAAAACAGCAGAGCCTTGTTGGGGGCTTTCGGGGGGTGGGAAACGCAGACGGGGGAGGAGAGAGCTGATGCGGGGGGCGGGACGGGGACACCCCCCAGCGGGCAGGGCAGCCCTGCTGCCGGGAGGAGCGGGGGCGGGCGGGAAGCAGATACAGTTACTTCTGCTGGGGCAGGCGGAAGTTGCCGTGCTCGCGGGGCTGGCGCAAGAAGCAGCGGTTGCTGCGTGGGGATCGGGCCGGAGCGAGATGCTCGGCAGCCCGCGAGGGCCGCATGGCCCTGCCCTATCCCGGGGGGAGGGGCGGTGACAGCTGCGCAGTCAGTAAATCCACCCCAGGGGGCGTGTAGGTCCCACCCCACTCCGGCCGCGGGCTCCCCGCGCCTCCCGCCCGGTACCTTGTCGCAGTAGAGCCCGACCAGCTGCTTCATCCGCCAGTGCGGAGCCGTGAAGACATCCACCTCGTCGGGGAAGGGAGCCATGTTCTCCCCATAGAGACTCGCCGTGACCAGCGCGAGCAGCAGCACTGGCAGCGACAACCGCTCTGCGCATGCCCCGACCCGCCGAGGCCGCTCTGGGAGTAGCCCTTGCCCCCCGTCACGTGACAGGGGCCACCCGAACAGCGGCCTGCCGCAACGGCCGTGGGAGCGCTTCGCAGCGTGCGCAGGCTCTTTGCCGACTGCTGACGGGCTGCTTCGGGAGTGGGGGCGCGGCCTCAGCCGTGAGGGCAACACTGCGGGCGCCGCCCCCGCTGGCTTCCCTGCTCCCGGCTCTGGCCCGTCCGCACCAGGCACCGCAAAGAGCTAACGCTGGGGGGTGGTAACGCGCGTGGTGGGCGGGGCTGCCAGCCCCGCTCCCTCCCCCGGGCTGCCAGCCCCGCTACCACCCCCGGGGCTGCCTGCAGCCTGTGCCCCTCCCCCAGGCTGCCAGCCCCGCTCCCACCCCCGGGCTGCCTGCAGCCTGTGCCCCTCCCCCGGGCTGCCAGCCCCGCTCCCTCCCCCGGGCTGCCTGCAGCCTGTGCCCCTCCCCGGGCTGCCTGCAGCCTGTGCCCCTCCCCCGGGCTGCCAGCCCCACTCCCTCCCCCGGGCTGCCTGCAGCCTGTGCCCCTCCCCCGGGCTGCCAGCCCCACTCCCTCCCCGGGGCTGTCTGCAGCCTGTGCCCCTCCCCCGGGCTGCCAGCCCCACTCCCTCCCCCGGGCTGCCTGCAGCCTGTGCCCCTCCCCCGGGCTGCCAGCCCCACTCCCTCCCCGGGGCTGTCTGCAGCCTGTGCCCCTCCCCAGGGCTGCCAGCCCCACTCCCACCTCCGAGCTGTCAGCCCCCACCCTCGGGCTGCCAGCCCCACTCCCACCTCCGGGCTGCCAGCCCCCTCCCCCTGGCTTTCTGCAGCTTGTGCCCCTTCGCTGGGCTGCCAGCCCCACGCCTGCCTCTGGGCTGCGGCCCCCCATCTCCGGCCAGCTCCTACTCCCGCAGAGGGGCAAAGGGTTAGAGGGTTGGATTTCGGGGGATCTCACCTGTTCCCACCCCATGGATCCCCTGGTGCACCATGCAGGAGTTGCTGCCCTGGTTTGCCCCACAGCCAGTGCAGGAGAGACTCAGGCTCAGGGGAACTGCCACGCAGGCATTAAAAGATCAACATCTGGCCCTCAATTAAGTGCATAAGTGTTAGTAAGTTTAGCTGACAAGGAACAGCAGCCCCCCTCTCTGCACTGCTGACATCAAGGAGGCCACACGGCCCTGAAGTTTATGCAGAATCAATTGCAGGAGTCAAGTGTACTATCTTATATGTTAAGGGGCCACTTCTGAAACGTTTTGGGAGATACTCAATGGGAGTGGAAGGCACTCATCCTATCGCTGAATCCAGTCCTTCATGTCCTAGTACATGAGCCTGACACACACCTGCCGCTCAGTTTACAATTTCTCTCGTCAGTTGGATGGGGCATTATTTTGTAAAGTCTCATTCAACTGGGTGAAAGCTTAGAGGTTGCATTATTAAATTGGGTGTGAGACCATGGTTACCAATACCTGAATACTAGAGATGGATGTAGAGGACATGCACAGTGTGATTGGAGGGGACAATCCTTTTTCCTAAACTGGAGTGAGGGATCCAATGCAGACCCCAGCCCTACAGCTTTTCAGTATTACTATGCAACATAAGACTGGACAAAGCAAGGTGAATACTAATCATATTTAATACCCAACAGAGGAGGTAGAGATGCAATAGCTTACCCTTTGGGAACTGTGTTGAGATAATATACTTAGACTTCTGTAAAGACATTTGACTTAGTACTGTGCAACGCTGACTAAAAAATTTAGCACTACACAAAATCAATGCAGCATATATTAAATGTATTAAAAACGGCTGACAGATCTCAAAAAGTAACTGTAAATGTGGAGTCATCATCCAACTGGGGTGCTTTTAGTGAGATCCCAGTGCTAGCCAACATCTTTATCGATGAATTGGAAGAAAATATAAAACCATTGTTGGCAAATGAGCAGATAACACAAAAGATGGTGGAGAGATTAATAAGGACAGGTCAGATATACAGAGTGATCTAGATCAGTGTTTCTCAACGACTGGTCCATGGACTGGCAATGGTCCCTGAGATATCCCTGATAGAGTTAAGAACAGTGGTCACCAACCAGTCGGTCGCGATCTCTGGTGGTGTAGTGGGGCTGCCGCTAAGGCAGGTTCCCTGCCTGCCCTGGCCCCACGCCACTCCCAGAAGTGGCCAGCATGCCGTGCGGGAGAGAGGGGGCAGAGGTCTCCGCATGCTTCTCCTGCTTGCAAGCACCACCCCCGCAGCTCCCGTTGACCGTGAACGGGGAACTGCAGCCAATGGGAGCTGTGGGGGCGGTGCTTGCAGGCAGGAGCAGCACTCGAGCCACGTACCCCCGCCCCGCAGGGGTGCATTGGCCCCTTCCGGGAGTGGCGTGGGGTCAGGGCAGGCAGGGAGCCTGCCTTAGCAGAAGCCCCGCTGCACCAATAACCAGGAGCTGTCGGAGGTAAGTGCTGCCCGGCAGGAGCCCCCCAGCCCTGAGCCCCCTCCTGGAGCCAGCACCCCATACCTCCTCCTGCATCCCAACACTCTGCCTCAGCCCAGAGCCCCCACCTGCACCCAAACTCCCTCCCAGAGCCAGCACTCCATACCCCCTCCTGTACCCCAACACTCTGCCCCAGTCCAGAGCCCCTGCCTACACCCAAACTCACTCCCAGAGCCAGCACCCCATACCCCCTCCTGTACCCCAACACTCTGCCCCAGTCCAGAGCCCCTGCCTACACCCAAACTCACTCCCAGAGCCAGCACCCCATACCCCCTCCTGCACCCCAATACTCTGCCCCAGCCTGGAGCCCGCTCCTGCACTAAAACTCCCTCCCAGAGCCCACACCCCCTCCTGCGCCCTGACACTCTGCCCCAGCCCGGAGCCCCCCACCTGCACCCAAACTCCCACCCAGAGCTTGCACCCCTCATCAGCTCCTGCACCCAAACCCCCTACCCCACACTCAGCCCCAAGCCCCCTCTCACCCTCCAAAACCCTCGGCCCCAGCCCTGAGCCCTCACCCTCACCCCCTCCTCAACCCCTGCCCCAGCCTGGTGCAAGTGAGTGAGGGTGGGGGAGAGCGCGCGACAGAGAGAGAGAGAGGATGGAGTGAGCAGGGACGGGGCAGGGTAGATCCTGGGTTGCACTTAAATTCTAAAAGTGATCTTGTGCAGAAAAAGATTAGAGACCACTGATTTAGGAAGACAGCAAGCTGATTCCTAATATCAAAAAGGTTGAGAAACACTGATCTAGATCACTTGGTAAGTTGTACTTCAACAATGTACTTTTTGATACAGTCAAATGCAAGGTCATACTTCTGGAAACAACGAACATATAGCACTCTTACAGGATGGGGACTGTATTTTACAAAGGGGCTTAGGAGTCCTGGTAGATAACCAATGCAACATGAACTTCCAGTGTGATGCAGTGGCTTCAAGAGCAAATACTTAATAGTGAGAGCCTAAAGAAGCTCAATCTATTAAATTGTTTAAAGCAGGGTTCGGCAACCTTTCAGAAGTGGTGTGCCGAGTCTTCATTTATTCACTCTGATTTAAGGTTTTGCGTGCCAGTAATACATTTTAACGTTTTTAGAAGGTCTCTTTCTATAAGTCTGTAATATATAATTAACTATTGTTGTATGTAAAGTAAATAAGGTTTTTAAAATGTTTAAGAAGCTTCATTTAAAATTAAATTAAAATGCCGAGCCCCCCCGGACCGGTGGCCAGGACCTGGGCAGTGTGAGTGCTACTGAAAATCAGCTCGCATGCTGCCTTCGGCACACGTGCCATAGGTTGCCTACCCCTGGTTTAAAGAAAGGATTCAGAGGTAACTTAAATCTCGCAGAAAAAGGGATAATGAGATCTCGTGGCTGGAGGCTGAAGCTAGATAGACGAGAAATAGGGCACAATTTCTTTAACAGTGAGGGTAATTAACCATTAGAACAACATGCAGGGATTTGGTGGAATCACCATCACTTGAAGCCTTTAAATCAAGAATGGATATCTGTCCAAAAGATATGCTCTAGTTTTACCAGTGGTTATGGGTATGATACAAGAATCACTTAGTGAAGTTTTATGGCCTGTGTTATGCAGGAGGTCACACCAGATCAGGGGTGGCCAACCTGTGGCTCCAGAGCCACATGTGGCTCTTCAGAAGTTAATATGCGGTTCCTTGTATAGGAACTGACTCCAGGGTTGGAGCTATTGGCGCCAACTTTCCAATATGCCAGGGGGATGCTCACTGCTCAACCCCTGGCTCTGCCACAGGCCCTGTCCCCACTCCACCTCTTCCCGCCCCCTCCCCTGAGCCTGCCATGCCCTCACACCTCCCTCCTCCCCCCCAGAGCCTCCTGCACGCCACAAAATGGCTGATCGGGAGGTGCAGGGAGGCACTGATTGGCAGGGCTGCCAAAGGGTGGGAGCTGCTGGAGGGCTGCTGATGTATTACTGTGGCTCTTTAGCAATGTACATTGGTAGATTCTGGCTCCTTCTCAGGCTCAGGTTGGCCACCTCTGCACCAGATGATCACAATGGTTCATTCTGACCTTAAAAGTGGGGGTGAAATCCTGGTTCAACTGAAGTAAATAGCAAAATGCCCATTGACTTCAATGGAGCCAGGATTTCACCCTATTTGTCTAAGCCAGGCTTGGTGCACTTGCAGCCATTGTGGATAATATATTGATGTTTGAAGTAAATCTACATGCCATGCTCCAGAGATCTAGGGGAAAGGGGTTAAGTGAAATCTGGACAAATGCATCATAAAACCAGCTGAAGTACAGTATATTGATTACTTTGTCTCACGAGTTTATCAAGACCAACAATGCAAAAAAGTGGCATCCATTTCTGAGGATGAGAATCATACTTACCTGGAAATATATTGGGGATGGCAAATCACCTTGCCAAGTTTCTATCACAATTTGTGGAAAACCTTGGCCCCACCAAGTGTTCTCCTAAAGAAAGATGATTAACCGGAACTATCTTCATCAAAATGAATCAATTAACCTACTAGTGTAAGCATATTGGCATACTATGATATAACTAGAAGGTTAACAGTTCAGGTGTTCAGTGAGGATTTAGGGATGTGCTACTACAAGAAAGGAAACCAATGGTATATATCCCAGGTGCTCACATCCACAGGCAAACACAGTTGTGAGCATTTCCATCAATATGTAGAGGAAAGAAAATTGACTGTGGAGCTACATTGATTTACATCTGCTGAGGATCTGGCCAAGATCTTATCCAGGGCAGACAGTGGGCACAGAATATCTATATCTGTATCTATCTATCTATCTATCTATCTATATATATATATATATATATCAATTTGTTCAATACACGGGAAGTTAAGTTTAATCCATTTGATTCTGAGTACAATTGATTCCAGACCACAAGGCAGTTTTCTTCACCAGGAAGACTTTATAATCTGTTTTATCACAACACAAGTTTTGTTGCCAGAATCCACAGAGAAATGAAAAGATATGGACAATACTTATGTCACCTATACTGATTTTGTTGTAAGACCATCTGAGAGTTAGGATGTGTGAACTCTTGTTATGAAGTTAGTGTTTTAATTGTTGTGTGTTCCTTTGCAGTTCATCCTTCGCAGTATTGTTGTAGCCATGTTGGTCCCAGGATATTAGAGACAAGGTAAGTAAGGTAATATCTTTAATTGGTCCAACTTCTGTTGGTGAAAGACACAAGCTTTTAAGCTACACAGAGCACTTCTTCAGGTCAGAAGTTTGTCTCTTTCACCAATAGAAATTCGACTAATAAAAGGTATTACCTCACCCATCTTGTCTCTCTGTTTATTCTTGACATTATTTCAGCAAATTGTGCAGTCAGTAGAAAAAGGTATGTAAGAAGTGTAACACTGTTTGAAATCAAATGGTATTAAAATATTTTCATTAGAGCAAATTGCCATGTTCAGTATATTGTAGGATTGCAATGAGTATTCAGCAAATCTGAATTTTTGTTAATGGTACATTAGTGATATGTTTAGAGGGGGTGTAATATTATCTAATAGTCACAAGATGGCAATAGAACAAATAGTTTTACAAGCTTGATTTTTTAAGGAGTTTTAGCTCTGCAATAGTTCCAGGAAGCTGTTGCATTTCACAATAAAGTTTGTTTTCTATCTGACTCTGCACCTAGAATCATTTAAGTGCAGGTCCACAGCCTATATTGATACACAAACATAAAACTGCAGTCTTCTCTTTTCCATTTGGCCATTTGATTATTTTATTTCTTTATGACTTTGGTTCTCACAATTTCATGATGAAAAGCTTCTTCTTGTCTCTGTTAGTAGGTCTTCTTTTCAGTAAAGACTACGTTAAACCCACAGAAATAGATGGGAAGAAGAAATGGAAAGGTGAAGGTACCACATCTAACCTGGAGAGCATTGTAATTGGAAGATGTTATGAATATATTAGAATTGTGAATCCAAGTGTTGGGTAAGTACTTTTCTCTTTCTGAATCAGTCTCCACACTTTAATGGTTTTACAAATCATGGACCTGATACGACAGTCTTAATCATAGGAATAGTCCTGTTGAAACCAACATATTTGTAGTTGTTGAGAAATCCAAAATTCATCTTTAAGAAATCTAGTAAAAATAAATATATTAAAGGCATCTGGGGTGGGGGGGGAAGAGCAATATTGTCAGGAATTCTTCAGGTTTTAGCTGATCTTTTCTTTTATACTTTAGGGACCCTAATGAAAAAAGCTGAAGGGATGGGATAGCTAATTTAACCCTCTTGTGCTTTATGTTGTAATGTATGTGAATTTTTGACAGCCAAAACCTGGCCATATTGACATGTTTCTCATAGTAACTTTAACTGTATTACATTAACCCTAAATTCTAGTTCCAATGAATGATACAATAGACTTGTGGACCCATATGAATAACAATGGTGAAAATGTTGAAACTGGTAAGATGAGACTTAAATAGGATTTTAGCTGAAATTGGTATGACCCAGGATTTCATTAGAACACGTTTTAACAAAGACTAAGATTCTGAGCTCATCCTGCAAAAAATTAGGTATTGACTGGAATGTTTAGATTAAAACAAGGCTTATGCACCTTTCTGACAAAAAACAAGTGTCTTGTTTTTATAAGACACTCATCTGTTCTGAATAATGTAACATTTTGTAGGAAAGGGGGCGGGGGGGGGGGACAAAAAGCTAGTTCCAAGGAGATTAGAGCAGAAGGCTTCTGGAAATGCCTGGCTGGAGTAACATCTAAGAATTTCTACCTTAATATCCAGCTGAGAATTCTTTAAGATACACAAATTCCAAGGTTGTAATTTGAAAGCCTCTGCCGCCTGCTGGAAAAAAGATAGGAGAACTCTTACTGGAATAATGCAATAAGAAACTTTTGCCTAAGTTGATCTTGTTATTTCTTTAATTGATAATGAATGCTGTTAACTGAATAAAATGAGAAATGCTCCATAATCTAAATTTTGGTTAGTGATGCAGTATAGTGTATCAACTATAGAACTACATTGTATTGTGATATGACCTTTTGATTTCATGCTATTCATAGGTATTAATAAAAGTAGAATTTAGCTTACTACATGGGTAGGGACTGCGCCCTCTGTCTTGGGCCTTAATGAATGCTAATACTGTATATTTGGGCTCTTTTTCTGTAGCAATAGTCAGCCTTCTAATAAAACTTTTCAGACGTTCAAGACTTTGTTTAATTTGAGTTTCAAATGACTGATTGCCCCTACTGAATCTTCAATCTTCTCTCCTCTTCCTTTTCATATCCACCAAATTATTTTTCAACATTTAGAGTTAACATAGTGCGAGTGAGACTAAGGCACTTTTGAAAATTTTACCCCATATGATTAAAACTAGTCTGGTAAACATTTTTGAACAATATTTTATGAAACTGCACATTGAAATGTTATATTTTATGAACTGCAACTTTAGATAGCGTAAGTCTGCCATCTTAGTGTCTTGGATCCCACACACACATAATATATACATATATGTATCCCAAAATGACATTAAAACAATGTTAAGGTTGCAAAGTCAAGCACTCAAAAGTTAGGAAATGCCAGAATTAAGGGTGCCCAGCATGGCACAATAACTCTGTGGCACAGTCAGTATGGAATCTAATTCTCCTGTATGGCATTCAGTTTCCTTAAATAGACCATCCTTTCTCTTCCTGTAATCCCCAGCAGTACACAATTTCCAATTTATGTATCACATGAGACAGGGGTCCTACAGGCAACAGCCTCATTTACTACAAAGCCCTGATTCATCCCCAGAGCATCATCCAGCCTGTGTACTAATAAGGCAGAGGCCTTGTGGAAAAAACAGTAGGTGTGAGTTAAAGATTTTATCATAATGCATATGCACAAAGGGGCTGAATTAAGGTTACACAGGCAACCTTTATTCTGACATTTCCTATTTTTTGAGCGCTTGACTTTGTAACCTTAACATTATTTTAATGTAGGGGTTTTTTAAATGTAATTTCCTACATTTAAAAAAAAAAACTGAAAAATCAGATATTCCATCCCATACTGACAGGGCCGTCCCTACCCATACGCAGCTGCGTAGGGCACCAGGAAATTTGGGGCACCAATTTTCCTGGTGCCCTACGCAGCTGCATGCTGCTCCAGCCCCTGCTCCGCCTCTTCCCCATGACCTCTGGCCCTGCTCCACCCCAGCCCCACCTCTTCCCACCCCTGCTCTGCCCCAGCCCTGCCCCCACTCCACCCCTTTCCCCAAACCCCCTGCTCCGCCCCATTTTTTTTTCATTCTCACATAACTCATAAATGGATGTATAGATTTTGCTCAAACATTTACACAAATTACCTTCAGATTAAGACCAAGCATGGAAAAATTTCAGCCAAAAAAGAAGAATTTTTCAGAATGTTATGAACATGTGAAAATAAGGGATTATAATGAAAGTCTCACTGTTACTCTAATGGAGGTTTCTAACAAACAAATGCTATATTCATGCATACACACACTTCTGTAATACATATACACATGGTTCTATAAATTCCATTGGCTGTCGGTGTAGATTACTTCTCATTCTTTAGCTGACAACTACAAAATAAATCCTGTATAACTTGTTGCTATCTGTATTAAGTTTGCCAGGAATCACGCTTATCTATGTGCCTTCCCCACCCCCACTCCATAGTTTCAACAAGTAGTTGCTAATTAAAATATCTTCAGTAGGGGAGCAGAATAATACTTTTGATTTTGTATTACATGCTGCTCAAACATGAGATGACAAGTAATAAAAATAAAAATATGCAGTAAATGAATTGTTCAGGCATTTACTTCTAAACTTAAATTCCCATTGAAGTCAGTGAAGATGTTAAGTGGTGACTTGATCACAGTCTACAAGTACCTATATAGGGAAATGATTTCTTATAGTAGACGGGTCTTTGATCTAGCAGGAAAAGGGATAATGAGATCCCTGAATCCTATGTTTCAGTTGTAATCTAGGGTCACTTAGAGACTTTGGTCGCTGTGGCCAAACTCTGCTACAAATGGTTCTTTTGGGGTTAGAACATTTTAAAGTAATAAATCCCATTTTCACTATTTCTACAGTACTGCATAGCAAGTCTCATTATGAATACTATGCCGTCCATGGTTTTTGCTGAATTATTATAAGAGTCTAGCTGAATAATCCTAGTGCAAATCCTCATGTCTTAGATACTAATTGATGGGCTAATGATTTCATTAATTTATCACAAACTTCCCCCCACCTTAATAATCTTAGTTTTATTTCCTTTGGGGATTGTGGGAGGTTGTGAACAAAGCACATATTGCTGGTCTGCTATGGGAAAATAATATTACTATTTGTTTTAATTATTATAGTGAGAAGAACTGTACAGAGATATGGGAAGCTTTCAAAAAGGCTTTTATTAATAAAGATCCTTGCAACATTTTACCATCGGACTATGAGTTATTTATTAACCTGTCACTGCATACAATTCCACCTAACAAGGTACTGATTATGAATGGTATGTTAATGATCATCTATCATCTCTCCCCTGACTTAGCAGTCCAAAATTGACCAGATTTGATATGGTGGGCCATGCAATGATTTTCTGCCCACTTTGTGGGTTGCAGACCAAAAGGTTGAGAACCAGTGTTCTAGTCCTTGACCCCACAGCAATGAAGTGTCAGAGCGATGTAATGTGGTTTAGAATTAGTTGCTACAATACTGAACTTGCAACCAAATAATTATGATTTTAAGCTGGTCAGCACATTACAGATAAGTATGTGTCCAGTTGAACAGCTGAAAGTTTATAAAAGCCCTCGAAGCACTTTAATTAAACCAACCTCAAAACCCATCTTATGCATGTTTACAAGTAAATATCTTCATTCAACTCTGTCAAGTGAGCTCTCTAATTTCAATGTCACCATTGCAAAGGGTATGTTTATACTAGAAACCCTACAGTGGCACAGCTGCGCCACTGTGGTGTAGACACTACAGGGACAGGAGAGGTTCTTCCATTGCTGTAGTAAATCCACCTCTCTGAGAAGCAGTAGCTAGGTCGACAGAAGAATTTTTCCACCATCTAGCGGTGTCTGCACCAGGGCTTAGGTTGACAATTACATTGCACAAGGCATGTAGTTCAGCCAACCTAACTTTGTAGTGTAGATCAGACCTTAGTTTTGTTTTACTTGTATTTAGGGCTTGTCTATATGGCAACTTGTGCACAGCCAGTTGGGGTGTAAATCTACACCATGCCAGCCTGCCACACACAAAGTGGCCATGTGGACCCTGCTGCCACATACTAAAAGTTCCATAGTGCTACTTTCAGTGCACGGCAGCAGGGTACACATGGTCACTTAGTGCACTGTAGTTTCACACCCTGGCTTGCTGCACACTAAGTCTCCATATAGACAAGTCCTTAGTGTCTATATGCCTAACTTTTCCTAAACCTGTCAGCTCAAGTCAGGCAAATTCTAGAGGCCTTGAGTCCTTCTATGGCTCAAGCTCTGTTCTCACAGTGGTGTAAATCCCCCCCAAAAATCCACTGTCAAGTTATGCCAGATTTACACCATTGTGAGGGCAAACTTTGTCCCTATAACTTTATTAGTTGAAGAAGTGTAGAATTGTTTTAAAAGTATTTAATTGATATTAGTTTGATTAGAACAAACCATCTGTGAGATTCTGAAGTATTGAGAAATAATTTCAAAACATGATTTAAAATGTTTTCCCAGCCACACAGCAGTGACGGTATCATGCACACACATTCAAAAGATGGTTTGTTTTTTCTCTCCTTAGTCTCTGTTCTGGGAAAATAACCATCTGCTGGTCACTAGCTATTCTGATAGAACTCGTCGCTACATGCCTCTGTGTGATACTTTAATTGGTTCCTTTGGAGATTTCCTGAACTGGTGTGGACAAGCAAACGATACTGGTCAGACAAGAAATGATAATAATAAAAAGTTTGTTATAAATTCATGGTGGGGCTAAAAAGATAGAGTGATTGCTTTGTACTGAAGATATGGGTCTGATTCTGCTCTCATACTTCAGGGGAGTTACTCCTGGTTATGTGGGTGAGTGTCCTGATTCTCCACTGGCTTGTACTATATAGACATTTACACTTCAGCTGCAGCTGAAGCATACACTGTGAAATTTGGAGGGAGGTGTTGCAATGGTGGATTTATGTCACCTTTTCATTTCCCGGATCCTGGGGCTTTCTGTGCACCAGACCAGTTTCATGACATGAGTTAGAGCAGTTTCCACAGACACAGGGGTCTGTGCTTTGAGACCATAGCATGTCATTGTTTGTACAAAATGTAAGGGCTAGTGAAAAGGAGGAGAGAAATGGTGCAGTACTGTTATGGATGGATATCCTATCAGATCTCCAACCATGCAGAACCTAGAACAAAAAACACATACAATATATATTTTAAAGCCACTTTAGATTTTCTTTTCCTACCTGTCATCATATCTTTAATAATGAGCACTGTGTTTCTTCCCACAGGATTTAATTATGATTCCTGCCCTAACACAGAAGAGTGTGAAAATAATGCAGTAGAATCTTTCTGGAAGATTGCATCAATCACTGTAAATCATACAATTTACATTCATTAAGCATGTCCATGAATAGTTCAGAAAGCTTTAGTAGGGCCAAAAGATTTTTTTCTGGAGTTTTTACCTCTAGCGTAGGCATACCCTTAAGGCCTTGTATTGACTAGAACTTAAAGGTGTGATGTAAGGAGGAAAAGCATAAGGTTGACTACCTTATGTGTTAAAAATGCCACCCACTCACCTCAGTGGTTGGCGGAAGATGACTGGGCAGGCAGTGAAAGAGGACAGCTCCAGCAGCAAGAGAGGGAAACACTCGATGAGGGACACTGGGTAGCTCCTCCCCCCCCTCCCCCACTTATAGTCTATATGGCACCTATTGGCCAGCTGGAGGGCGGGGTGCTGATTGGCCTGCATCCCCCAGATCAGAGATTTAACTTGGAGCACAGCCCATGTGAAGCCTCTTACACCTCTGTTCCAGGTGAGGCTGGGGAGTTTTTTCACCTTCTTCCCAGCACCTTCAATTCACAGTAGGTTAATTAAGAATGTGCTTAGTACCTAACTGAGGTACTTGCTTGAGTTGTTAATTTGTCACAATTTGTGGGCAGTTTTCAGTGCAGTTAAAAGGATAAAATGAACAGTTCCCAGAAGTAAAAGACCTGGATTTTGGTGATGGACCTTGGGCTCATGGGATAGGGTCAGACCTTGTGATCCTTGCAGGCTGGAGTTCCCACCCTTTTGCACCCTCTGTTTCCCTCATAGAGGTGTGGGAGTGGGTAGGACTTGGAGTGAGCTGAGTTCGGGACAGGTAGGCTAAGGAGAGCTGCCACCCTGAGTTATGGGTTACATGGTAAGAGCTGACTAAGGCTGATTAAGCAGATGATCTAAGTTGTAACCCTTGCACTGGAACCACTTACATGACTGGTATATGAGAGTATGGGTTATGCAGGTAGTGCCCCTTCCACGTGTTCAAGTTAACAAAAGGTGTAGCCGGTAGTTTAAAATCCATCCATGTCCTCATTTCACCACTGTGTCCGGATCAACTATGGATTGCCTAGGATTTTAATGTGTTAGTGAATGTGTTAAAATAGACGTTTTTCTAGAGAAAACAAGGCTTAAGAGATTTTAATGCTCATGAAAGGTACCAGATTGAGAGTCTTGAAGATGGAAATACAACAAGTATAACACAGAGTTGCAGTGCAAAACTTATCATACTGATCTGTCAGAGTGCCCCAACCTTGCCCTGGAGGGACCAGTTCTAGGGTTGAGAAGACAGATCACCTTTTATAGCCGTTAAGTTCTGGTCCTCTCTACTGCAACTGCCAGCTAGGGAACCAGTTTTGATGGTGGTTTTGCAACTTGGGCATTTTCATTTATGGCCCCCGCCACTGGCCATGACTATTTAGTTAAAGCACCAATCTGTATATAAAAATCTATAGGGGATGTTATGAAGAATAATCTTCTGTTATCTATTGCAGTATGCAAAGCAGAGCTCTGGGGTAATATACATTATGCTGAATGGTTCTGCAATAGGGGGCGCCTATCCAGTCAAAGGGTAAGAAAAATAAAATAATATTGTGTTAATATTTTAGGGTTTGATTGAGAAAAATCAAACATTCGGCTATTGTATCACACAACGCTGTGGAAGTGAATAATTTTCAGAAGTCTGTGGCCTCAAGGCCAATCTTTTTTTTTTTAACTAGACCTGGAGTAAAATTTTAGAAAGCACTTGGGTGCCTCTTGTGCAGAGTCCTGTATTCTAATTTGTCAAAGGCAACAGAAGTAAAACTCGGCTGTTACACAACATTGTTTATAAAAGCAAAAACACTGAATTAGTCCAAACAAAATGGTCTACTGATTCCACCCAAGGACTGTGTTGAGATTATGACAAGTAAACAAGAGAAGAATAGAATCAGAAATTAATGGATCAAAATTGCTGTGTCAGAAAATAGGCCTAACTGGAGGACAAAATAATGACATGGAAGGGCAATTCCACCCATCACCCCCTTTTACGGTCCTTAAAAGAGTACAGGTAGACTGAAAGGAGAGAGTTCAACCATCATGGCTGCCACCCCCATTGTCTCATGAGACCCCAGGAATCCACTATTACACTATTGGGCCTGCATCATCCTGATCAGAGAGCGCTGTCCTGACCTGACCAGGCCAGAGAGAGACCCAGATTACATACTTCAGCAACTTCATCGACTTCAGCTAAATCCTGAACACCACATGGAATGTGAAACTTGGTTTCCTGCTCTCCTCTCCTCCCTCAAGTGTCATTTTTCCTTCCTCGCCTTCTCTTTCCTATTTCTCTCTTTTTGCCTTCTGTTTAAAAAGAGTCTGAGTTAGCAGGCCAAGACAACTGCATCTTTTGCAACACTGTTCTGAAGCTGTGACCATCAAGGAAGCTAAAAGCAATGCCTTAAACAGCCCTACTCTGGTACAAGTTTGCCAGGTCTCCAAGTGGCTGATAAGATCGTATGCTGCGTTTGTGTTTCTCCAGCAGTGAGATGGCTAGCAATAGTCAGCATCAAAGACAGGAGCTGCATTTTCTATCTTTACAATTTTTTTCTCCCCTTTTGTGTTAAGGTTTTTAAAGATGACTGTTGCCATGAGACTAAGCAGGCTGAGATCTCTATCCTTGGAACCCCAAATCCTGTTTAGAACTCTAGATGTTGTAAAGTAACAGTCATGTTACCAGCTTTGACTCTGTGGGACCATTGATTCCCTGAAGATGGAATACCACACTTGTCAAGGTGTCAGTTCAGCAAAGCACATGCTTAACTTTAAGCACTTGTTTATTTTTCACTGAAGTGGAACTTGACAAAGCTTAATTAGGCCTAAATGAGAAAACAAAACACAGGGAGACTCCAAAAAAATAGGTCCCAAGTGGTTGCTTGTGTTGCTATACACAAGGCCTGATTCATTTGCTCTCCAATATTAGGTAATTCACAAATCACAAGGAAAAGGAATAGAGACTTTTGATAAAGAACAGAGAGACGTTTTAACAAATTCTAAGGTCCAAGTGACAGTCTAATTATATAGGTCAGGGCACAGGGAATACAGCTCCTATTTGAATGATGATTAGAGCAGGTGACTTCCCTTGTTGGCACAAAGTAAAATCTATTTCTTTTTTAAACAATATGCTGTGATTAATTTAACAGTGGTTAAAACAGCCATTCTTGTCCAACATAATACTCTCAGTTTAACCTTTGGAACAGATTATCAAGGAAAGTAGCAAATTCATCATTGCTTGGAGTCTTTAATCAATATTGAATGTCTTTCTGAAAGATATGCAGGAGTTCAACCACAGGTTATTGAGTGTGATAGTGTTCACTTATGTAGTATGTAAAAATAATTCTCTCCACTGCAGGAATTACTATGTGAAATTCTGTGATCTGTATTCTGCAGGACTTCAGATAAGATAAGATAATCATAGTGGTCCATTCTGGCCTAAAATTTCTTCTGTTCTAGGCCATATAGCTGGTACAGTACAGAAATCAAAATACTTCAGATAATTCCTGTAGAATCCTTGCTCTCTTCTGTCAAGACAAACTATATTTCAAAAGACAGCAGGCCAGATTTTCAAAAAAACCAATTGTAGAAGCAAATAATCACAGGTAACATTTTTTTGCAGAGTTACGCAGGCACAACAGATATCATTCAGCTGCCTTTATATCAAGCAATTAGACATCTAACTTAGATGATCTAAGTTACATCCTGCATGTAACTGCACCCATCATTATTTGCCCTGGCATAATTACATGCATGAACAAGAAAGCTGGGATGAGACTTCATTCAAAATCAGGCCCAAATCCTTAATTTATAAATTTTTGTTTTGTTTTATTTTTGTTTTTTAAGACCGATGCCTTAGAACACATTTTAATGCAATATGTTAAATGGTCCCTCCGTTAGATTTGGAGAACTCTAAACTCACACTTTGTGCTTTTATTATCCTATTTAAAGACATTTTTTCCCATTAGGCCATCATCAGTTTAATTGAAATTATTTTTGGATATGCCTTCGATAGTACAACTAGTAGTCACAAAGACTTAGACACAGGAACACAGAAGACCTTTTTTCTGATACAAAAGTTCTCAGAACTTATGACAGAAAAGTCACAAAACATAAATACAGATAACTTCCTCTTCTCTTTGCCAGTAAAAATGATCCCAACTTAATGACTCAATCTGCTCTGATAAATCACTCCCTAAAACAATGGACCTTAACCTTGCAGCAGTAAGGCTGATTGTATGTAAAAGGAAAAATCTGGTTTAATATTTTACTATTTACATACTCCCGGTCAGATGTAAGATCCGTTGGTGTAACTCCATTGACTTCAGTGGAATTATTCCAGCAGAGAATTTGGCCCTTCTATACCTGGACTTTTGAATATTACAGTATTTAACAAACAGCAAACCTGCCTATGGAGGATTCTTCCCAGGTCAGAATGGACAGATTTAAAAACAACAACCTCTCTTATGGTCTTACTTGTTCCCATGCTAGGTATTTTATACCCTTTTGACTTACTGCTGTGATTTTATATCTACTAATATATTTGTCTTGTAGTTGTTACTCTTCCTTCTATTTTAAAAAACAAATCCCATGCTGTGCCTGAAGAAAGACTGCTCTTGTAGGGTTTTTTGTTTGTTTGTTTTTTACTAAATACCTAGTGGTTTGTTATAAGTGCTGCATTTTAAACCCTTATTCCACTCACATCTTTATTAATAGAGTTTTATTCCTGCTCCATCCTGCTAAGACCAACAATCAATAAAACAACAAACTTAGGATCCATGCACCCATAAACTTTGGAAATACAAAATTCTGATTCCAATTTTGAGTATCTTGGTTCTGTCTCTGATAATGAGCCCAAAAGAAACCATAGGTACTGTGACAGTGTACCCCATAAGGCTTTATGGGGAGGGGGTGCTTATAAATGTATGTATGACATAACTGGAATATGTTTTGTGCTGCCTGTGCCAGGTAACATATCTCCGTAAAGGTTATGGTCTACTATATCTATTCATCCTATTTGTACATATATATATCATTTTCTACTTGAGGTTAAGAATATGGGCTGTATGCTTGCTTGGTTTCTAAGTAAGCTTTGGGAGGCATTTGGTCAGCTTCTTTAGGAAGGAATTCGCCAGGTTAAGTACCTGATCAGGAAACACTTGGGGAACAATGCATCTTGGAATGTTCCAATCCACATAAGAAGTCTTCCTGGAGACATGCAAGATACCATGTGGACAATGGCTCCAGCCTGTAAAGACTGAGTCATGCAGGGACATGTGACTTGTCCAGGTGACTCCAGGACTCCATCTTGGAGCTGGACTTTGCATAGGAGGGAGGAGGGGGGTCTCCTCCCACAAGAGAGAGTCTATTTAAACCTGGGGGAGACCCCTCCATCTTGTCTTCAGCTGGCTAAAGAAGGAGCCTCTCCACCCCCCCAGGATACTTGAAAGAAACTGAAACAAAAGACAGAGACTACAGGGGTTGTGAGAGATTGCTGGACCCAGGCTAAAGGGAGATTAGCCTGTAAAAGGGAGCATTCTGGAACTGGTGAGGAACTTATCTGTATTTAGTTTGATTAGGCATAGATTTGCGCATTTTATTTTATTTTGCTTGTGACTTACTTTGTTCTGTCTGTTACTACTTGGAACTACTTAAATCCTACTGTCTGTATTTAATAAAATCACTTTTTATTTAGTAACTTACTCAGAGTATGTATTAATACCTGGGGGAGCAAACAACTGTGCATATCTCTCTATCAGTGTTATAGAGGGCAAACAATTTATGAGTTTACTCTGCATAAGCTTTATGCAGGGTAAAACGGATTTATCTGGGTTTAGACCCCATTGGGAGTTGGGCATCTGAGTGCTAAAGACAAGCACACTTCTGTGAGCTGTTTTCAGGTAAACTTGCAGCTTTGGGACAAGTGATTCAGACCCTGGGTCTGTGCTGAAGTGGACTGGAGTGTCTAATTCAGCAAGACAAGGTGCTGGAGTCCTGAGCTGGCAGGGAAAACAGAAACAGGGGTAGTCTTGGCACATTGGGTGGCAGCTCCCAAGGGGGTTTCTGTGATCCAACCCGTCACAGGTACAAATGACCTGGACCCAGATCTCCCATTTAAATCAATGGGAAAAGAATCAGAGCCCTGGTTACTGAGAAGGAGAAAGATCTTTTCTGTTCTATGTTGTTTTAAATATTTGTTTTCTTTAACCAGTTTTTTTGCAGACTATGAAGTGCCTAACTTCCAAAAAGACAGAATTTCACGAATTGAAATCTGGGTCATGGATGACATTGGGGGACCTGACTTGTAAGTTATAGGTCTTAAAAAAAACCCTAATCTTGTTTTTTCTCTTTTGAATCTGTTTTTACAGTTTTCACTTTATTTTTCTCTATTATTATTAGATTTCAGTAACACTCAAAATGTGTTTGATGCATTCCAAACACAAAAGAAACCACAGTGCCTTCCTTGGAGGGTGTACAGTCTTTTTAAAATATAAAGTTGATGTGACCAGAATTAGGCACAATCAAAAATAATGTAAGGCCCTAAATCTGCTGAGTCAGTAGGTCTGTGTAAGAAGCTGTTATGGAGCAGGCCTTAAGTGAGGGCAAGGCAAGTACAGGTTAGACTAAATAAGAACCATCTAAATCCCAAATCAAACTCTGAGATTTGAAAAATGTCTTTTCACTGTCCCCAGTGCATTATTTTTCAGGTTTACAGCTCTCTGCAGTTCATGGTTCTGGAAATTAGTAGAAGTGGTGAAATGCCATAAGAAGGTCTCTTCTCATGGTACTTGTGACCAATCCAACAACAAAAACTACTAATAGTTTTGAGAGCCTGAACTTGGGAGATTTCCTGCCCGATTCTGCAATCCTGGGAGATTAAAATATTCATCAGCACTTTTAAGATGCTTATTTGGACCAAAACTCTTGATAAGCCATTACTATTTTATTCAGTTAATTGAAGTAAATTTTTACCCAGCCACAGGAGCTAAGGTGGTTGGGGAAGCACTCCATTTTGGAGTTTAAGTCAGAATGCTTATGTCCAACAGCAGGGGTTCTAAGTGATTGAGGAAGGACTCAAGTACAGCCTGTGGAGTCCAAAGGGGCTGAGGCCAAAGTTCCAGTTGTTGCAAAGTAAATATAAAACACTACCACTGATACAAGTGTATGGTGAATTCTGATTTGGTAGCATTTTACATCAACTTTGCACAGGTGTAAATGAGTGTACAACATACAGGGCCGGCTCTAGGCACCAGCAAAACAAGCTGGTGCTTGGGGCGGCACATTTTTAGGGGCGGCATGGCCGGCGCCAGAATGCCGCCCCTAAAAGTGTGCCCCGGCCGCCCTAGCTCACCTCCGCTGCTGCTGCCCCTCGCACCACCGTGCGTGAAACAGCTGATTCGCGGGCCGCTACTCGTCCTCCCTCCCAGGCTCTCAAGCCTGGGAGGGAGGGGGAGATCCCGAGCGGCCGCGGCGCGGGCGCCGCTTCTCCCCCTCCCTCCTAGGCTTGAGAGCCTGGGGGGAGGAGGCAGGGCTGGGGATTTGGGGAAGGGGCAGAGTTGAGGCGGGGCCGGGGTGGGGTAATTAAAAAACGGTGGGGGGCGGCCAAAATTGTTTTTGCTTTGGGCGGCAAAAATCCTAGAGCCGGCCCTGACAACATACAATGTAATGGAGAATGAGGCCCTCTAAATTTGTATTAGTCCAACAGGCAGCTGCCCTCTGGTGGTAGACTTGTTTTTCTAGGGCATTGCTGTTTGGTTACAAGGTACCAGAGTCTGGCCAGCTTGCTGAAATTCTCCTATAACCTACTACTAAGTTCCCTAAAAAAAAAAAAAATCTGCTCCAATTGTAGAACATTAAGGTTCTGCAATTAAAGCCCTAGCTGCCATAGCAATTGACACTATGGAAATTAGCAAAATAAACAGTTAACTAATAAAAGACTTTGTACAAATCTCTTTTTACAGGGATTCCTGTGGGAGAGGCAGTGTACAAATATTAGAAGAAAGACTCAAAACTATGGGTTATGACATCACCTGCATTGACAATTACAAGTAAGTGGAATTTCTTTAATAAATATGAGGTATTTGCTAGGGTTTTTCAGAAATTTTAACCTACTTCTACCCATGAATATTACCATACCGGGGACCCACTAATCTACTATGCTGTAGCTTTAGTAAGAAATTGACTTCTGGAAGTGATAATGCCACCTTCCTCACCCATCTGAGCACACCTCCATTGATATGGCAATCATACAGTTTGTAATTTTATTATTAAATGCAACAGTGTCCTCATTCGATATCAGATACAGAAGATGGCCTGGTCCCTTCCACTTAGAGCTATCAGTTCAAATAGGAAATTAAAATCTGAATAACAGTTATACATTAATATTCCCTTCTCATGTCTGCAGAATTACTTATGGTAGCTGTACTTACTGTGATACCCAGAGCTTCATTCTAAATTAAATACCATTAAGAAGGGAAGGTTTAGGCATCCAAATTGTGCATCTTTTCATTTTATAACATCATTCAATTTGTTTCACTTCCTCTTTTGTTTTGCTTAGTTTTCTTACTGAGTAATGCTAAATACAATAATTTCATTACAGATCTGTACTGCTGTTAAAGTGCCTGGATTATCTTAATCACTCTGATTGTTCTATTGTTTCGTAAGTAAACATGGTAAATAAAATCAATCCAATTCTATGCCATTAGAGCCAAACGAATAATTCACAGCTAATAATTTATTCAACAGATTTCACCTGTTCTACTGATTGCAATTTGTCCATGACAGCTGTATTGAAATATATTATTTTGAAATTATTCAGGAAATAATTCCTGCTCTATAAATTGTGCACAAGCACTTCATTGCAAGTATCTGATATTCATAATTAAAGCAGTGTTGATTAGTTTTGATTGAACACACAGACCACATGGTATATTGCTATTCACTGATTGCGTGAGCATAACTCTTAGAATCAAGTATCTCTTGCAAATACTCATAGTTAGAAATGCAAAATTTGCTTTCCATGAACATTCTCCAATAAAATTGAGATCATAAATCAAATATAAGACTGCAAATCTAAATAACAGCACCTGTCCAATTATGTACAATGTAACTTTCAATTCCCAATTTCAAGGAGGTACAGTATTCATATCCAAACATTCAGAGATCTTATATTTCACCAATACACTTTTATGAGAAACATATGGAAACTTAAACACAAGTAGACACACTCATCTTTGCTGTAAATCCAGCAGTACATCATGGATAAATTTAACCCAAGGGATGGGCAGAAGAATTCTGTGTGTTAACTGCAAAAATGTTTCCCAACACAGAAACACCTGAGGTTGAAAGGAAAAACACAAATATCTAGTGCTGAATTTGAGCTCAGGTGGTTAAGAAAGCCATATCTCCTAAGTGACCTATATTTTGTAGTAATAATCCATTGGCCTAGGACAAGTATATAATATACAGAAATTGGGTTTGTCCATCAAGCACAGAGTACATAGGGACTGTCTAGTGTTCAACATCACATGGCTCTCCCACTGGCAGGCAGCAGAGGAATGCTATTGCTGCTGGGTTGGGCACACTCTACCCTCTCCTGCACTGCATAGGTATTCCAAGAGCACTTTCACTCAGCACAGGGAAGAGAAGGATACACATGAGATTGCAGGGATAGTGCTTCCACATCCTTCCACAGGCCTTTGATATAAGATTCATCTTTAAAACTCCTGTATCTTACAGAAACTGGTAGTGGTGTTCTGCCCCAGCAGTGTTCTCTGTTGGATAGCTTTTCCCTATCTTGGCATGTGACAGTCGCAAGAGTGTTCCCTTTGGTTCCATCACCCAAAATTATGCCCTGGCAACAACCACTCAACATGTGAAAACAGCATTTGAGAGACAGCAAATGCTCACATCAATATAAGCAGATTGTGTTGAGGTAGCAGATCATGAAACCAACCTGTTCCAAGCTTACAGCGACATTTATTTATTGCTGTATACCATGTACAGGGTTGTAATAGCGTATGAGCTGATGTGATTTAAAAGAAATGGACTTCTTATTCTCTGAGTGATTGCCAAGGTTTTTGCTCCTAAGTGGAAAATAAATAGTGATTGCCAGTCTCTACCCAACTTGTGAAACCCACAGCCCCAAAAAGCCAGTAATTTTCTGAACAAACTGACAATATTAGCTAGCTGGAGAAATCTGAGCTTAACAGGGCTTTTCTTTTGGATGCTCTGAGTTCTTAATGGATGATTTAAGAATATAAGAATGGCTAGACTGGGTCAGACCAGTGGTCCATCTAGCCTAGTATCCTGTCTTTTGACAGTGGCCAATGCCAGGTGCTTCAGAGGGAATGAACAGAACAAGTTCAAGTGATCCATCCCATTGCCCATTCCCAGCTTCTGGCAAACAGATTCTAGGGACACTTCTGAGCATGGTTTTGCATCCCTGCCTATCCTGACTAATAGCCATTGATGGACTTATCCCCCATGAACTTATCTAGTTCTTTTTTGAACCCTGTTATAGTCTTGGCCTTCACAACATCTGGCAAGGGGTTCCACAGGTTGACTGTGCATTTTGTAAAAAAATTCTTCCTTTTGTTTGTTTTAAATCTGCTGCCTATTAATTTCATTTGGTGACCCCTAGTTCTTGTGTTAAGAGAAGGAGTAAATAACACTTGCTTATTTAATTTCTCCACAGCAGTCATGATTTTAAAGACCTCTATCATATCCCCTCTTAGCCATCTCTTTTCCAAGCTGAAAAGTCCCAGTCTTATTAATTTCTCCTCATATAGAAGCTGTTCCATATCCCTAATAATTTATGTTGCCCTTTTCTGTACCTTTTCCAATTCTAATATATCTTTTTTGAGATGGGGAGACCACATCTGCACGCAGTAGTCAAGATGTGGGCGTACCATGGATTTATATAGAGGCAATATGATATTTTCTGTCTTGTTATCTATCCCTTTCCTAATGATTCCCAACATTCTGTTCGCTTTTTTACTGCCGTTGCATATTGAGTGGATGTTTTTAGAGAACTATTCACAATGACTCCAAGATCTCTTTCTTGAGTGGTAACAGCTAATTTAGACCCCATCATTTATATGAATAGTTGGGATTATGTTTTCCAATGTGCATTACTTTGCATTTATCAATATTGAATTTCATCTGTCATTTCGTTGCCCAGTCACTCAGTTTTGTGAGATCCCTTTGTAACTCTTTCCAGTCTGCTTTGGACTTAACTATCTTGAGTAGTTTTGTATCATCTGCAGATTTTGCCATCTCACTGTTTACGCCTTTTTACAGATCATTTATGGATATTTTATATTTTGAACAGTATGGGTCCCAGTACAGACCCATGGGATACACCCCCTCTCTCCATTCTGAAAACTGACCATTTATACCTATCCTTTGTTTCCTATCGTTTAACCAGTTACTGATCCATGAGAGGACCTTCCCTCTTAACCCATGACTGCTTCCTTTGCTTAAGAGCCTTCGGTGAGGTGAGCTTTTGGTGAGGTGAGCCTTTGGTGAACCTTGTCAAAGGCTTTCTGAAAGTCTTAAGTACACTATATCCCCTGGATCACCCTTGTCCACATGCTTGTTGACCCCCACAAAGAATTCTAGTAGATTGGTGAGGCATGATTTCTCTTTACAAAAACCACGTTCACTCTTCCCCAACATATCAAGTTCATCTATGTGTCTAAAAACTCTGTTTTTTACTGCAATTTCAACCAATTTGCCTGGTACTGAAGTTAGGCTTACTGGCCTGTAATTGCCGGGATTGCCTCTGGAGACTTTTTTTAAAACTGACATCACATTAGCTATCCTCCAGTCATTTCTCTCTTCTCCACGGGTTTAGACCATATTACTCAAAGTCTTGTGTTGTGGGCACATTCCTTGACTGAGGAAATCTGGATAGGAAATCTTTTGGAAACCGTCAATGTCTTGTTCTTTTCACCTAAGGGCTGAGCATACCATCTCTTCAGTACTGCCCATCACTGCAAGCATGGGACCAGCCACCTGTTCCCTTCTATCTGTCTCAGTACTTATATGACCACAATCACCACAGTATCTGAGCATGTCTGTAATAACAGAGCACCTTTCTTGTGCTGGCCCTGATTCTGCATGTTGCTGAATGCCTCAACTCCCACTAACCTGCCTTGCAAGATTGGGTCTTACTTCCCCTCCTCCTTCTTTTATATTCAGCTGTGTGTGATCATACTGAAATCCTGACGCATGTTCAACTGCTGTTCACATGGAACCTTCTCCACTTTGGCCTTCAAAGTTCTCATTTGAATATTTGCTACTACCACTGAGTTCCCCACTTGTGGCAGCTCCACCACGGCCTGCGCCCTTGGCTTCAAGGCCCACCACAATGGCCTTCCTCCGCATCATTGCATAGCCCCCACAGCTCTCACCACTAGGAACAAGGGCATCCCATATGACACGCTGAGTAGTGATGGCTGCCCAGTCGCTGCTCCACTTGAGATACGAGTAGGCTAAAATGAGAAATCAAAGCAAAAAGATACTCCCATGTAGCAGTAACTTAAAAATCTGCAACAAATAACCTCCTCAGTGATCTTAGCTTCTTCTCTCCCCTGCAGAAGATCCACCAAGCGGATTGTGATTTGTTTGAATGCCTAAGCTATTTGAAACAACAAGAAGTCCGGTGGCACCTTAAAGACTAACAGATTTATTTGGGCATAAGCTTTCGTGAGTAAAAACACTTCACTTCTTCAGATGTTTTTTTACCCACAAAAGCTTATGCCCAAATAAATCTGTTAGTCTTCAAGGTGCCACCGGACTCCTTTTTGTTTTTGTGGATACAGACTAAAAATGGCTCCCCCTGATACTTAAGCTATTTGAATTTTTTCTGAGTACCTTTCCAGAATTTAACTCCATGAATAGATCCCAATTATTAAATATGCTGATAATTTAATTTATTGACAAATAGCTTTTACAGAAATTGTTGTTTCACTATTAAAGACACATTCCAGGCAAGAGCACAATTAACATGTTTACACTTAAAGAATAAACATTGAAACTAGATATTCAGGTCTTTATTACAAGCTCTACTGCAGCCTCTTTACAGTGGCTCAGTGCCATAAAGCAGCTGAAGAGCTGGCTTAAGTGGTGCCTAGGCAACAACCTCAGCACATAGGTCAGGTAAAGTGATTTAGGTGGCTTTATTCTGCACTTAAAACCCCTGTCACATAGGCATTCTGAGGGAAGTGGCCATTTCAGAGCAGGAATGGCAGTGACCAGAGGCTGCTGTGTGGCACCACTCTAACTTACACTGGGGGCCATGCTCAACCTCAGAATCCTGGAAGTCCAAAGGTGGATAAATGCCCTTTTACCCCCTCTCCACACTTCAGCTGTGCCTCTTGTGAGGACTCTCAGGCTGTAATCATTATCTGTGACACATTAGCATTGAAATTGACCAGTAGGTAGCGTACAAACATCAGCAGAAAGCACTCCAAATGCAGTCTGGTACTAAGGACATATAGTTAATGCAGGATTCTGCGCACAGATTTCCTGTTTATAAAACCATGACAGCTGAGCAGCATTGAGAGTCATTTCAAGAGTCATTGTACAAAGATTTCTGGAACTGAATTTTCAGTTTAATTTTTGGACTTCAGCCCTGGCTACAAAGCTCTGGTATTTAAAAGGATATGTACTTAGCATCCTGTTTTTCTTTTCTTTTCTTCAGGTCTGCACCTTCAACACAAAGAGGACTTGTATCTCCCGCCAGAGGCGGCAGCTGGAGCAGGCTCATTTACATGATTTTTGTAGCATTTGTTTTTGAGATCTGCTTTAACCCACTGAATTAATGTACATAATTCAATCCTTCTATTTGCCTCCATTGTCTGTAAATTTGGCATTATCCTGTCTCTGAATGTAATTCCTCCCTTAATTCCTGTGATTGCAAGTCTGCCTATTAGAACCTATGTAACATTGCCTTTGACTCCTGTGCTGCTGGAAGCCTCATCCATGCCTTCATCTCTCCTTATCTGGGTAACTCCCTCCTTGTCTGTGGCCTCACCCTATTCCAGTTCTCCAGAATCCCATGATGAATGGTACTGCCCCTTTATTCACCGGTTGTCAGGAACCAGGGCCACACCACCCCTATTCACAAATAGCTTCATTGTCTCCCCACCCATTTTTGGATCCATTTTAAAACTGCCTTCTTGTTTTTGAAAGGCTTCCTTCTGCCTTAGGACCTTGGGCTTCATTCTCCCCTGCCATGCACTTTATGTCATCTGCACCTCTGAGAAGTGAGTGCAGACTGGATGTAAAATGCTATCCCTTGTGTGAATGGGTGTTTTGGGTAGCATCTTAAACTCACTTTGTATTAGTGTAAATAACAAAACAAGGAGTAACACAATGGACAATTTGGCCCATTGTTTTCACATGCACTATATCCATCACTATCACAGTTCCTCAGCTGGTTGCTTCCTGCTGTTTGGATTACCAACAACCAGCTGACTTCCCAAGGCTTGTCACATCAGCAGAGCTTATCTTGAACACTTGGGAAGTGAGGCATCAAGTATCTATGATCAGGGAAATTCACTCAGGATCCTTTGAAATCTATTCAGGGTGAGGAGTAGAACTGGCTGGCAATTTTTTGAGAAAATATTTTTTCATTAGAAAATACTGATTAATCAAAACCGAAACTTTTTGCAAGAAAAGGTCAGTTTTGGCAAATTTCTCTACGTGAAAACATTTTGGAAAAAATTGAAGTTGTTGAAATGTTTTGTTTAGACATTTTTAAATGAAAAATTCCATTTTTCCCGTTCAAAACAACCTTGTTTTGAAATGCAAGATTATAGGGGGAAAACCTAAATTAAAAATGGTCAAAATTTAAATGCAATATTTCGATTGACCCAAACCTTTTTCTCTCTCTCTCAACTTCTGTTCATTAACATTTTCAAGATTTTGAGGTTTTTGTCCTGATTTGAGACAGGAAATTTTCTTGAAATCTCAATTTTTTTTTTTTGCAGGACTGGAAAACTGTTTTCAATCCAGCTGCAGTGAGGAGACACCAAGCACAGTCTTGACTGTCTGCTGAGCCAGCTCCATCTACAATCTGAAGGTCCAGGGTGTCTGTCTATCCCCAACCACTGAAACCTCCAGATCACACGGCACGCGGGCTGATTTTTTGTGGCACACTGCTGCCAGGCGGGTTCCCGGCCGCCAGCCCCGCTCAGCCCGCTGCCAGCCTGGAATACGGAACCCCAGACCAGCAGCGGGATGAGCCCGCTGACAGTCTGGGGTTCCGTCTGCCACCCGCGCTGCCGGTCTGGCAGGCGAAACCTTTTACTGGCACACGTAACCTTAAATTAATGAAGACTTGGCACACCACTTCTCAAAGGTTGCCGACCCCTGCTCCAGACTGTGGCTGTACCATGTGGGATATATCTAAGAAAATTAAAATACTTGCATTTTCCTGAGAGAATTTTACACACTTTTTTTTTTTGCATATTCTCTGCTAATTTCTATGTATGCTTGTTAGCAATGAAGCTGAGTGTGAGCTATTGGAATGTTCATGTTCTCATTTAGCTTAGCAAGAAGTTTCCTTCCTCCCACGCTGATATTATTTAACTCTCCTACTCTGTCACGTGGTGAGCATGGAAGATGCAATAGCAAGCAAAGTTATATTGTAATTTATTTTTCTGGTCTTGATTCTTGTAGTAATCAAGTCAATTCCATCTCAGGGGCCTTGGTGTTCACACACTTCAAATATTTATAGCCTTACCAGCCTGCATGTTTCAAATACCCTGCTTGGGCTCATGCATTAAGGTTTTGTGCACATAATTCAGACACTTGCAAAAGCGTAGACAGCAAAAGGTATGTATATGTTTGAAAATTTGGGCTGTCATGTGTACCTTAGCTAGCCCTTTGAAATGTTCCTTCTGCACCCAGCTCATTTTTGTTGCTTTTCTCTAAACTCTCTCTCCCTAACAATAGCCAGTAGAGTCACAGGGGTATTAACCTTCTGTAACCTTGACACATCTCAGATGACCAGAGCAAGGACATGAAGGTCAGTCTCTTACTAGCACACTTGCATGTTGTACCATATTACATTGGGAGCTGTGAGGAACAGACATTGTTGTCTCTTCCTCCTCTAATGACAATCACATATCCAAACTATCCTTTAGGTCAGAAATTGTCATGCCCCACTGCTTTGTGTGTTCTACCATGGAACTGATCACGAGATTAGCTAAACACCACCACTATCAGGCCCAGGACTCTTAAGCAACCTACATTACCTAAGCATTCTAACTAGCCACCTTTTGGCTTTAAGAATCTGAATAGGCAGCAGGTTTAAAACAAACAGAAGGAAATACTTCTTCACACAACACACAGTCAACCTATGGAACTCATTGTGAAGGCCAAAACTATAACAGGGTTAAAAACAGAATTAGATACGTTCATGGAGGACAGGTCCATCAGTAGCTATTAGCCAAGATGGTCAGGGATGCAACCCTATACTCTAAGTGTTCCTAGCCTCTGATTGCCAGAAGCTGGGAGTGGATGATGGATCACTTGATGATTGCCTGTTCTGTTCATTCCCACTGAAGCACCTGGCATTGGCCACTGTCAGAAGACAGGATACTGGGCTAGATGGACCATTGGTCTGACCCAGTATGGCCGTTCTTATTTTTCACTTGTACATTTTACCTAGAAGTGCAGCAAGTGCTGCCAGTCCCACATGACATCAGATGCATTGTAGGAAGTGCTGAGAAGTTCTATATGAATAATGTGTGTTCAAGTGTAAAAATGTAGATTTAGTTCAACTAATCTAAGGAATATTGAAAACTTACTGCATAGCATCAAGAAGACTCCAGTATACTGAGAATCACATTGCATCAGATTACTATTTCCAACAAGTTCCCCACATGTTTTCTCAAATAAGTAGTAGAGATAGATGTGATTTATTACAAGACTTCTTAGACAAGGGTAAAGCACTTGATACATTTGTTGAAAAAAGCTCCCCAGAAGCCTAATTCTGAGAGGTGCGGAGTACCCACTACCCCAATACCATGTGGGCCGTGCAAAATCTCTGGGAGTGGTGTGGATTCAGCATTTTTTAGGATTAGAATCCAGTAGCACAAATCACACAAAATCACCACCCATATAGCAAATTCACAAACAGTGGAAAACTGAACTCAAGAGGAAGACAATGCCAGCAGACCAGCAATGCAAGTAAAAGACATTTGGGTACTGCAGTTTCTCCAGGGAATCACCTAATTGTTGTTCTCTGTAATTTCAAATTAAACCATCACTTAAGTCACTAGCAATTATGGTACTCAAGCTTCATAAGAAACTCTTTACCAGGACCACATTTATATTTATATCTAGGAACCACAATGACCCATGGTCTGCTACCCTACTAGCAAAAGACAGTGTATGCAGATGTACAATAAAGACACTTGTGATAAAAAAAGAAAACATGAAAAGCGAGAATTTTAAGCTGTGACCAGAAGCAAGGCCTACTTTAAAAGCAACTCCCTTAGAGGAGCCAGTGTGTCTGGAAGCAATAAGCAGAGGGCTGGAGTAAGGCAGTCCTGAATTATAATCTTGACTTGGCCAGTGACGTGTTGCTGTGTGGCCTTGGGCAAGTCATCTCTTTCTGCCTCAAGTTTCCCAGTCTAAAAAGTGGGGATAATAATGCTTAAATACCTATCTCCCAAGAAGGTGGAGAGAATCCATTTGTTAATGTTACTGTGTTTTAAGTGTTTAGAGCACTATATAAATACTAACTATCATAGTTTCAGCTAACTGCACCTGTATCCTCTCCTCTGTGGTCCACTCCAGGACTTCCCAGTCAGGTCTCAGGTCTCCAGGCATCACCTGTTTCTGGGCAGGGACCCTTGCCCCACTCCCTTTTGACCGAGGGTTTTAAGGCTGAACAGCTCCCTGCTTTACACTGTGATATCCCCAGCAAGCAGTCTACCTAAAGATCAGCACCTGTGCTTTCCTCTCTCTCTTTCTGAGGGCTATCAAGCAGTTACAAGTTATCACACAACTCTTTCTAAGCAAGCACCTTTATTCTTAAAGGTAAAAGCATTACAGAGGAAACATATTAAAACAATAAACAGATTTAAATACACACTGAACATACCAGGGTCACCCATCAGTCTTATGGGGCCCTAGTAGGCCAAAGTCTTCCCAAGCTTCAGCAACCATTGGGGCTGCCCATGGACAGGATGTCCTTTCCGTTTGCTGGATCAGAAAGAAAGTCCTTAGTCAGTTTAAATGCAGCCTTTTTATATCAAAAGTCCTTACTTTGTCTGTTGGTCTCCAGAAAACCCAGTTTGAATTGGTATATGCATACCTTCCCAGCGGGAAGTACCTCTCTGGAGGTCTTTACTATCTGAGTGATTAAGAACATAATAATGGCTACTGTCTTTCGACAGTGGATACTGGGCTAGATGGACCATCGGTCTGACCCAGTATGGCCATTCTTATGTTCTTAATCACTCAGGTAGTAAACAATCCCAGAAAGTTGCCACTCCCGGGAGGTGTGCATATACTGGTTCAAACTGGGTTTTCCAGATTCACGTTAATCACTCCCACCACCACCACCACCACCACCGTTTTTAGTTCCTGGAGGAGCTGCAGTAACCCTCCCCATTCTGTTGGAGTTGCATAAAGTCCCTGGCCAACAGTGATATTTAAACCATTCATAAGCATACAATATGGTCCCCAAAGACACTGCATGGGATTTCAATATCAGTCAGACACACCACACGCATTCCCCAGAAACCAGATGGGAGGTGGAAGTGAGAGGACCAGGTCTCAAGTTCATACCCAAAGGTTTTGAGGTGCCACGAGTAAGAGGGGGCATGTAAGAGCTCCTCCTACAGATCTGCCCCATAAGTTCTAAAGAGAAAATATACGGGATGGTTGTCAAACAACTCTGTACAAGGACAGTTGGTCAACCTCCCTGCACTTTATATGCAGCTAAAGTTTATTTTTGTCACGTTGGCTTTGGAGTGATGTACAGACAGTGAAGTGACATGTGAGTGTGTCAACCTCCAATGCACTGAAACTTGCAGCTGAACTGAGCAAGAAGGGACAGGATGGACCCTGTTAGAATAAAAAATTTTTATTGAGGTGGCTTGCCAAAAATAATTCAGATTTGTTCTGCTTTAGTCATAGATGGTGTAAGCTGAGATAAAGGTGCTGCATCTTAGTTTAGGCAGATTTCAGGGTGGTTCTAGCAGTTTACAAGTTTTTCTGGTTTACAGGTGTTTCCTAATTCCAGTTTTTGTGCAGCCCCAGTTTATGAGAGAAACTCCCATTCCTAAACCTGGCCTTTCTTCTAAGAGCAGGACTAATTTGATCGGTCAGATTCTGTCCTCAATTACACTCATGCAATCCCCACTGAAATCAGTTGTAAAGGAAAGCCTATGTGGCTTTCCTTTACAAAGCTTCTCTTCTCACATCAGCTCTACACTGATGTAATACCATTCACTTCAATCCAGTTCCTCAACATTTACACCAGCATAGTGAAAGTTGGAATTTTACAGAAGGGAAAACAGACAGTAGGTTTTATTTAATAATATATACTGCATTTAAATACAGAAAAAGAACAGGAGTACTTGTGGCACCTTAGAGACTAACAAATGTATTTGAGCATAAGCTTTCGTGGGCTTCAGCCCACTTCATCAGATGCATGCAGTGGAAAATACAGTAGGAAGATATATATATATACACAGAGAACATGAAACAATGAGTGTTACCATACACACTATAAGGAGAGTGATCAGTTAAGGTGAGCTATTATCAGCAGGAGAGAAAAAGAACTGTTTGTAGTGGTAATGAAATGGCCCATTTCCAGCAATTGACAAGAAGATGTGAGGAACTGTAGGGGGGGGGGGGGGGAGGAAAGCATGGGGAAATAGTTTTACTTTGTGTAATGGCCCATCCACTCCCAGTCTTTATACAGATACTCCCCAACTTACGCAAGCGTTACGTTCCAGAACACCTTGCGTAAGTTGAATTTTGCATAAGTCGGGAACGTATACCCGATAATTATGCAAAAAAAAAAAAAAAAAAGCTTACGGAACTTTTTCCCGTAAGTCCGGATTTGCGTAAGTCAGGTTTGTGTAACCCGGGGAGTGTCTGTAACAGATTTTGAAGTACAGTAGTTATCCTGATCTCTGGAGACAGAGATTATTATTTGTACTATGCCCAAATCTGTCTCGGCATCTCACAGTACATATAGACCAGCGTGGTTCCAGCCACCAATTCTGTGGCACGGTGTGTTTTGCTGAGGTACAGCAAACAGGTAGCAGTAGTTAATGAAATACAGAGTGCCAACAGAGTGCTACATACTGTATATTATAGAGAGAGACAGCAACATGAACTGCAGCTGGTTGCCTAACTTCCAACCTGTCAACTGAAGACTGACAAAAAAACATCCAGAGAATCACTATTTTGGAGGCCTTCAATCCCAAAAAATCTAAACCCTTGGATGTGCTGCTGTTCGCTCAGTTCCTGGAATATTCCCATATTGAAGTAATGTGCCGCCTTTCTCCAAGAGTTTAGCTCACCTTTATTTTTCCTATCTTTTAGTGAAAAGTGGCAACAGCCAAGCATCCCTTTCACTCCAGCCAGCTGCCTTCCCTCTTTGAATCCTCAATGCATTCTGCTCTCTGACCTTTCTCACTGATGCTGATATTTCCAGAAAGAAAGATGAATTCTCTGGACTCCCATTGTGAGCCTGCTTTCAAGGCCCTCTCAGTATCACTCACCTGCATTGGGTTAAATAAGCAAATAGCTGCTAGGATGGTTTTTAAGAAGAGCAAAGACAAGTAGACTATATGATGTGTCAGATGGAAGAGAGGTTAAGCGTAAGTGTGACTCAGAGCAGCAGACTGTGCAAATATTTAAACATACACACAAAGGTTCATTTTATGCAGGTGAAGTCTAGGGAAATCTCCTTTGCTAGGTGCCATGGTGCGCATAAGCTGTATTATAACCCTTCACTCAGTTTTCCTGTGGGCACCCCTTCCAAGTGTCAGGCCTTGTACTTCTCTCAGGGCGGAATCCTGCAATTCACCCCCACTCTTAGACTGGGTCTCCAGCTTACAGAACCTCTGTTTACCAACTGTGTCGCCTTAGCAAGCCTAACTTAGTTTGGGACCTGCCAGATACTTTCATTTGGGGCCTGTGAACAGTATGAAGATGCAATGACTCAGAACAGCTTCTCTCAAACAAAGTATTTATTTATCCATAGACACATAAACAGAGAGGGAAAGGGTTAAAACAGAAAGGCCTACATGCATATTGTTTCACATAAAATTTAGCCTTTCATTCAAGACTTACATAGGCCCAACTTATGCCACGTACCCCAACATCTGAGATTGGAGGGTCATTGTCTCCCCAGAAGTCACTATCCCCTTCTGTTTCCCTCTTACATTTTATGGATGAGGATTTTAACCCCTCAAAGGGCCTTCATTTTATTTTTCCCCCATTTGGATTTCCCCCTTCTCTCTCCTCCAGGTTATCAGCCAGCCTGATGATAAGAGCTTGGTGGGGGGCATTAACAGGAACTGACAATTGTATTGTCAGTTAAGCACCAGTAATTGGGCTATCTACAACAACTGACTTTGCTTCCTGTGGACCTGTAAAACACACCCAAGACTGAGGCCTTGGCTACACTTGCAAGTTACAGCGCTGTAAAGCCTCCCCCAGCGCTGTAACTCACTCCCCGTCCACACTGGCAGGGCACTTACAGCGCTGTATCTCCCTGGGTACACCGCTGCAGGTACTCCACATCTCCGAGAGGAATAACAGCTGCAGCGGAGTGGCTACGACTCACGGGTGTGAGTGTAAACGCTTGCAGCCCCACGGGTGTGAGTGTAAACGCTTGCAGCGCTGTACTAATCACCTTGTCAAGTGGCCAGTCCTCTCCATTGTTGTGACTGGCTGCAGGAATGCGGAAGTGCTGGTTTCAAAGCTCGTACCACAGAGAAAAGCAAACTGTTTGCAGCTTGCTTTGAGTGAGTAAATGAATGAGCAGGGGGCCGGGAGTTCAGAACTTGCAAAATAGAGAGCTGACATGCTCCAAAAAGCACTCTCTCTCCCCCCACACTCCCTGTCACAATCCACCCCGCCCCCCCCCCCCCCCCCCCGTTTTGAAAAGCACGTTGCAGCCACATGAATGCTGGGATAGCTGCCCATAATGCACCGCTCCCAACACAGCTGCAAATGTTGCAAGTGTGGCCACACCACTGCGCTGGCAGCTTTCAGTGTGGACAGACTGCAGCGCTTTTCCCTACTCAGCTGTACGAAGACAGGTTTACCTCACAGTGCTGTACAGCTGCAAGTATAGCCAAGGCCTGAGTCAATTCTTTGCACCATATGGCAGACAGAATGATCATAGTCAAATAGAGATAGGTATCCATAGTATTTATTAAAAAAATACAGAGCTCCCATTTTCTTCATACCATGTTTTTGCTAACAGTTTCCACAGCCATTGGAGGATAGAGTTCTTCTGAAGATCTAACCTTAAAAATCTCTCTCTATCTGTTTCTCCATAACAAGCTATAACTTTATAGCCATGACACCTGGAGATGCCTCAGGGCAGAGAAATCAGATTCCCAAGCCTGTGTGCTTCAAGTTATACCCGCTGAAGCTTCTCCATGAGTCTGCTTAAAAATCCTATCATATTCACAGATACTCCAGGCCCAAACCCCACCCCTGTACCTGGGATTGAAGAGAAAGAATTTTCATACACCTATCAAACCATTTGAAATCTCAATGACTACTGCAAAAGGAACAATTACTCATGTGATCTGTAACTCCTGAGTAAACAGCGGTCTGAAGTCCAACACTTGGATCTTTCAAAACACAGCAAAAATAACTAAAGAAAATCCTTTTTGTATTGCCTTTGTCACTATATTCTGAAATATATATGAAATGTGGTCAAAATTCTCAGCTGCTGTAAGTTGGCATAGCTCCATTGAAGTCAAGTTACACTGGCTGAAGATCTGGCCCATAACATCTCAGGGTCATAGTGGATCACAAGCTAAATATGAGTCAACAGTGTAACACTGTTGCAAAAAAAGCAAACATCATTCTGTATTTGGGATGTGTTTGCAGGAGTGTTGTAAGCAAGACAGGAGAAGTAATTCTTCTACTCTACTCTGCACTGATTAGGCCTCAACTGGTGTATTGTGTCCAGTTCTGGGTGCCACATTTTAGGAAAGATGTGGACAAATTGGGGAAAGTTCAGAGAAGAGCAACAAAAATGATTAAAGGTCTAGAAAACATGACCTATGAGGGAAGATGGAAAAAAATGGGTTTGTTTAGTCTGGAGAAGAGACGACTGAGAGGGGAGATGATAACAGTTTTCAAATACATAAAAGGTTGTTACAAGGAGGAGAGAGAAAAATTGTTCTCCTTAACCTCTGAGGATAGGACAAGAAGCAATGGGCTTAAATTGCAGCAAGGGCAGTTTAGGTTCCTAACTGTCAGGGTAGTTAAGCACTGGAATAAAATGCCCAGGGCGGTTGTGGAATCTCCATTATTGGAGATTTTTAAGAGCAGGCTAGACATACACCTGTCAGGGATGGTCTAGATAATACTTAGTCCTTGCTATGAGTCCAGGGGACTGGACTAGATGACCTCTTGAGGTCCCCTCCAGTCTTACCTTCTATGTTTTGGCTTATATTTTCAAGAATAAATCAAGTATACAATCTATGTAACAATTTATGGTAAAAAATTAGAGCTGAGAAAAGACCTGTTAGGTCTTCTCTAGTCTATACTTTTTCTAGTGCAGGATTCTGTTTCAGTAGCACCCAGAAACACCACAGTGCTAGGTATCATACAGACTTGAAAGTAGACACTGGCATGGCTCTGAGAAGCTTACACTCTTCATTCTTTGCCTAATCTAGTCTTTAAAATGACTCCATGGATGGGACTGATCTGAAAAACACACACACACTTTCCAAGGGCTGTTGGCTAGTTTTACACTTATCATTCATGACTATTCCATCTGCTCTTAGGACTAAATCTTCCACCCTGCACTGAACCAGAGAAAATGCTCTTGACATGGGGAGGTATCAGGGAATGGCGTGGTCAGGTGACAGGGAGAAATGGAATCCTCCTCCCACCTGTTCCAAGACTCCTGCTTAGCCTCTATGTACTGACTAGCTCCCACCCCCAAGCCTCCCTCAAGTTTGTATGCAAGACTACTGACTAGACCCCACCCCCATCCCGAGAGCTATGCACAGTGGTACACAAGGTGTGCAGACCCCTGCCAGGGCTCCATTGTCTAGTATGTCTACACTACCCGCCGGATCGATTTATCGTGTCTAGTCTAGCCGCGATAAATCCATCCCTGAGCGCTGTCCCGTCAACTCCTATACTCCACCGCCGCGAGAGGTGCAGGCAGAGTTGACGGGGGAGCAGCAAGAGTAAGTCGATCTAAGTACGTCGACTTCAGCTATGTTATTCACGTAGCTGAAGTTGCGTAACTTAGATCGATCCCCCCACCACCTCAGTGTAGACCAGGCCTGAACACACATGCCAGTTGTGCTGCAGCCAGTATCTTGTGCAGGGGAGGAGATAGCATTTGTCCCTTATACAGGATTGGAAGGAACGTCTGAAAGGTACAGAGGGTTAGCAGTGACAGCAGTGAATTCAATTAGCAGTACATTATGCTGCCACTAAAATGGGACTGCTCTCTCAGCGAGGTGCTATCAGTGTCAGTAAGGGTGGCAGAATCAGGCCCTATATAAGTACAGAGGTGGGCAGAAACTAGGGTGACCAGACGTCCCGATTTTATCGGGATTGTCCCGATATTTGCTTCTTTGTCCCGCGTCCCGACCAATGTTTGGTCGGGACACTGGACAAAAAAGAAATTTTGCTCACGCCCCCCCCGGCTCCGCCCCCTCCTTCCCCCATTGGCTCCCTCCCCAAATCCCCGCCCTGGCCCCGCCTCTTCCCCAACCACGCAGCATTCCTCCTCCCTCCCAGGCTTGCAGCATGGCGGCGCAAGCCTGGAGGGAGGGGGTGGCGGCGGTGCCTGGATCCTGGAGCTGGTGAGTCAGCTCCGGCACCCGGGCACCGGGCGGGCAAAGGGGGGCTCAGCTGTGAACCCCCCCGCCGCGCCAGAGGGCTTCTGCCCGGGCTGCTGCACCTGGGGCCGGGAGCGCAGCCTGGAGGCTGCTCCAGCCCTGCAGCCCACGGGGCAGCGCGGTGGGTCCGGTCGGGGGCAGCGCGGAGCGAGCAGGGGCCAGGTGGGTGGCGCAGGGGCGTGGGCCGAATCCCTGCTGCTGCCAGGGAGCCCCGCGCCTCTCCCTCCCGCTTGCGGCTGTGGCTCCTTCCCGGCGGGACGCGCCCCCCAGCCTGCCCCGCGCACATGCGGCGCGCGTCCAGCTGCTCCTTCCCGGCGGGAGGGAGACGAGGCGCGGGGGACGCGCGCCGCATGTGGCCGGGGCAGCGGGAGGCGCGTCCCGCCGGGAAGGAGCCACAGCCGCGAGCGGGAGGGAGAGGCGCGGGGCTCCCTGGCAGCAGCGGGGATTCAGCCCCTGCCACCCACCCGGCTCCTGCCCGCTCCGCGCTGCCCCCGCCCGGACCCACTGTGCCCCACATATGCCCGTGGCGGGCCGGGGGGCGGGAGGCTCCGCGGGGAGGGCAGCGCGCGGGGCCGGGGCTAATGCCCCAGGCCCCTTTAAAACTCTTTTTTTTTTTGCTCTGCCCCCCCCTTTTTTTTTGCTCCGCCCCCGTCCCGATATTTTATACTACTAATCTGGTCACCCTAGCAGAAACTAGCAAAAAGGGTTCTTGTGGGTGTTTAGGACATATGAGCTGCAGAATAGGTCACATAGGGTGACCATATGTCCTGATTTTATAGGGACAGTCCTGATATTTGGGGCTTTTTCTTATATAGGTGCCTATTTACCCTTCCCCCCCCCCCCCACACACACACACCTGTCCTGATTTTTCACACTTTCTATCTGGTCACCCTAAGGTCACATGACTTCTGACAAAAATCAGAGTATTTGGAATGTATCTAGTTAGCAAATCTCATCTGATGCTCATTAGTGTCACGTTAACCTGACCAGTTTATGAAATCATTTCCCCTAAATGTATAATTTAAGGTCTGAAGCTACCCCAGTGCCCTTTCAGGAACGCAGCACAAGAAAAAGACAGGCCACTCCTTTAAGCCTATCAAGTGAGTGCACTGATTAAAGAGAAGTGTTGGGTTATCAATCCCATTGCACCATCTGCAATTCATTGTGAAACACAGAAATGTAAACACAGCAGTATTGTGCACAGGATTTGGTAAGATCTCCCTGATCAAGCAGGCTCAGAGAAAAAGGGATAAATACTACCAAGGAGAAGTATTTCAAAATATCACTGCAGACATTGCTGAGCAGTGCTATCATGGTTCTTAAGTAAAGTATGTGGACAGCAATATTCTTCCATAAAAAACAACGCTGAACAACCTACCAACAATGTAAGGAGTAGGAAGGCTCTAGATCAGCCAGGAAAGTTCAGCAGCTGATGATGAAAATGAAATTGTGTCTCTGGGGGTCAAGCACAAATCTTGATGAGAAGGAAAGACACTTTTCATTTAACTTTAGTTTCTCTGCTTTTGACCTCCCATTTGAGGTTGAAGTAAAGACATGGGGGGTGGAGGGGAAGATCTCAGTCCTGTTCATTTAGGACTCAAAGGGCACCGAATATTCCAGACTGTTCTGCTTCTGCTAAGTCCTAGGTGGAAGAGACCTAATAAAGCAGACAAGTTAACAGGCTGCCAAGTGCTTGCAGCAGATTTTCAAGTATGTCATAATTATGTTCAGCACAGCTAGGATGGCAGGGACGGTGGTTCTAAGCCACCTTTGCACTTCCTCGATCCTTAGGGCTAGGCCACAGTGGGCTGACTTACCGTGGTGTCTTCACTGCGGTGAGTCGACTGCTGCTGCTCCCATCAACTCCGCCTGTGCCTCTCACGGTGGTGGAGTACAGGAGTTGATGGGAGAGCACTCAGGGATCGATTTATCGTGTCTAGACTAGATACGATAAATCGACCCCCTGCTGTATCAATCGCTGCGGCCCATGGGCCGTTTGCGGCCTAATCAGCAGAGACCTGTGGCCCATGTGACATCCTCAGGGCCACAGAGGTAGTATTGGATGCGGCCCAAATATGCGGCCCACAATGGTAAATAGGTTGAGAACCACTGTGGGAGTCAGTTTGATCCCCAGCATGATTTAGAGCAGTGTCAGACCTATTCCAAACTACACCCAACTGTAGTGGCCCTGCACCAAGGGGCCATTCCTCAGTCAAAGATTGCTAGCATACATCACTGCATCAGTACATACCATTCCCCTCCCCTTCGGCCACAACCTGTATTCCAGGAGAATCACCGTAGAGCCAGTTCTGCCAGCTTTAAGGCTCCTTTGCCCTGCTAGAGGCACAAAGCAACCTGGTCAGTGACCAGAAATTTCCCCTTGTATAGAAAACATGCTGAACTGCATTATGTTCATCTTCCCCTTAGGAGAAAATCCTCCTACTTTCTTCAGAAATACTTATGTCTGGAGAAGCTTGAATCATTTTTGAATGTTTTGGAGATGGCTGGTGGGAGAGGTTCAGAAGCCTGGATATAAAAGACACACCAGAACACTTTGAGACAGGCCTTTTTGTGAAATAATGACACGTCTCCCAAAAAGCTCTGGCTCATCCAAAGGCTGTTCTGTGGAGTAGTCAATCAAACCAGAGAGGTCATTATGCTCCAAAGGTCCAAAAGAATGGAAATACTGGGTGCTGCTGCCTCCATGCAGGTGGTTGGCAGGCATGTGTCATGCATGCCAGTGTACAGTTTTTGGTTTCATAAGTGAAATGCTTATTATGGGAGGGATGGCAAAATTGTTCTTCTTCAGGGTTTTTATTATACACACTATTAGATATCTATATCTAGCTGCACATGGTGTGCTAGCAAACATTAATACTGGGTATGTATATTTTAACACGTTAACTAAGGCCTAGTCTACACTGTGGGGGGATCGATCTAAGTTACGCAACTTCAGCTACATGAATAATGTAGCTGAAGTCGACATACTTAGATTGACTTACCGTGGTGTCTTCACCGTGGTGAGTCAACTGCTGCTGCTCCCCCGTTGACTCCGCCTGCGCCTGTCATGGCGGTGGAGTACAGGAGGCGACGGGAGAGCACTCGGGGATCAATTTATCGCGTCTAGACTAGACGCGATAAATCGAACCCCTCCCCCCCCCACTGTATCGATCGCTGCCCGCCAATCCGGCGGATAATGTAGACATACCCTAACACATTTTAACTCAGAGGTTTTAAAGCCCTAGTGTAGACAAGGCAAATTGTATTCTACAACATGTTGCCTGGTCACGGAGATGTGCTCATGTATGGCGGGACTGATTTGGCCCATTGTCTCTAAGAGATAATGACCAGATTCTGGTCCTCCTTCTGCTCCCCAAGTTTAGCTTGCCTGGCTGACATCTTTGGACACTTACATAAGCTCAACTCTTCATTTCCAGAGGCTGAATATGAACTTCCATGTCAGGGTAGTTAGATTAATTAGAAAACTTGGAAAATGGTCTTCCCAGCCCAAGGAGGAAACTTGGAGTAATTTTCTCTTGCTTCAGACTTCATGGAAAGAAACGATATATTTGTCAGCAACCTACTGAAATTCAACTGTCAATATCTGAGAGGACTCTAGTCCAGAGGCAGGAGGATGACCAACGGCTTCATCCAAGATGTGTTGTTTCAACAAAACTGATTGAGCCATTGCAAGGTAAAGCAAGAGACCTCTCCAGTGATAGGATCCTATAACTGACTTTTCTAGGCAGGAACTCAGCAGAGTGTGTATATCTCTGAAGAAGGAATACCCAATCCTTAGTTAAGAAAGACCTGTCACTTTTCCATCTCATTTTCATCCTGGTATTTCTGCGAGTCAGGTTTCTCTTCAAATGGTGGCAATAAATTGTTGATTGAAAATAACTGAGGATAACTAACACGGCTACCCCTCTGATACTTGAGGATCCTGTGTTTCCCCAGGGCAGTCTTATGTAAAGCAATGGAGGAAGGGGAGAATGGACTGAGCAGGGCGGGGCCTCAGGGAGAGGTTGGGTAGATCCTGGGCTGATCTTAAATTCAAAAAGTGATCTCGTGCATAAAAAATGTGGAAACCACTGAGTTAGTGTTCACCGACAGCCCCCTGCCTTTGAGACTGTCCCTCAGTTTTGGGCATAGGTGGCGAGTTATATTCTTTTGTGGTGCCCGGGCTCCAGGAATATTCAGGGCTAGGGGTCCTGCTCCACCAATATTTGGAGGTGGGTCTCTCCCCCGGCCCTGCCTGGAGCGGGCCCTGGCGCCCGCCTGCCACCCCTCCCCCCGCATGTCTCCCCCCCGCCTCGCTGTGCCTCTCCTCTGCCTGCTTGTGCTGCCAGGGAGCGGTATCCTACACTACACCTGCTCCCGGCATCAACTGCTGTCTGCTGCCCCAGGGTCCTAGTGCCCCTCAACCGCTAATGGCAGGGCAGGCTGCCCTTCCGCCCTAGCCCTGAGCCTCTCCAATGCCCCAAACCCCTCAACCCCAGCCCTCATCCCCCCGCACCCTAATCCTCTGCCCCAGCTCTGAGCCCCCTCCTGCATCATGAACCCCTCATCCCCAGCCCCAGCCAGAGCCCTCATCCCCCCGCACCCTAATCCTCTGCCCCAGCCCTGAGCCCGTCCTGCATCATGAACCCCTCATACTCAGCCCCACAGCCCTCACCCCAACCCTCTGCCCTAGCCCTGAACCCCCTCCCACATCCCAAACCCCTCATCCTCAGCCCAACAGCCCTCACCCCTGCACCCCCTCCTATCCCCAAACTCCCTCCCAGAGCCTGCACCCCTCACCCTCTCCTATGCCCCCATTCCCAGCCCAGAGCCTGCACCCAAAGTCCATCCCAGAGCCTGCTCCCCAGACCCCTTCCCCCACCCAATCTCCATCCCAGAGCCTGCACTCTGCACTCCTCCTGCACCCTAATCCCCAGCCCAGGACCTGCACCCCAGACCTCCTCCCTCCACCCAAACTCCCTCCCAGAGCCTTAGGCAGGTGGGGGGCGGAGTTGGGGGGGCAGTGTTGGGGGGGGCAGGTTCTGGGCACCACCAAAATTTCTACAAACCTGCCACCCATAGTTCTGGGTAGCCTTCACTTCAAACCCCTTTCAAACACTTAAAGCTTAGGTCAGCATAGCTATGGAGCTCAGGAGAGTGGATTTTTCACACCCCTGAGCCCGAAAGCTTGCCAGACTAAGGCCTGGTCTAACCCTAAACTTTAGGTCAGCATAGCTATGTTCAGAAGGCTGCAATCACCAGATGTCACAAATATAATTTAAATTGTAAAATGGCAGCACAAACTCATTATTTGCACTTCCCACACTACAAGCCATAATATTTGCTCCTGAGATATTTACACAATTTTTTTCTCCATTCATCCTGGTTCCTTTTGAGAAGCCTGACCTTAGATAAGAAAGGTGTACATACTAATTCGTGCACTGCCAGAGTTTTAGACAGAGGAAGTGGTTATAGAATGTAGACAAGCAGAAAGCCTCCCTTTTTTCAGTAAAACGTTGACTATTTTGATTGCAGTGTGCTACCCTTTTCTATGCATTCTGCTACATTGTGGGGAAAGCATGAAAGGAGCAAAGACAAATAATGTTACCATTTTCCTTTTATGGTGGCAGTGACCTTTTCATTGTCCAGCATACATTCTTAGATGGGGGGTGTGGGTGGAGAAAAGAGAACCTAACCCAACTTCTTTGTTTAGCAGTATCACGTGAGAGAACAAATGGTTGAGAAAAATAATTTGGGTAAAGTCTATTAAATTAAATAGAGCAGTGTTTCTATTGCATAAATAAATGTCAGCCAGGCATGTTCTGAGGGCCTGGCCCTGATTTCAATATTGTTAATTTTATACATGTATAATTCCATTAGCTTCAGTGGAGCTACTCCTGGTTTACATTGATGTCCTGAGAGCAGAATCTACTCCTGAGTGTTTACATTGACAATGTTTTTGAACGTGTGATTATTTGGGGAAGAAAACACTTTCAAAGAAAAAAAGCTATTGTGTCACTTACAAGAGAGTGGTGTATTTTTACATTACACATAGTACTATTATTACTCTGGTTAGTCTGCCAGGAACACTAAGATGATCTTCTGAGGGTAAAACCCCTGAAAAATCAGGAATTTTTAAGGCATAGAAAAATGTTTATTAGATAGGGCTGCCAACCCTCACGGTTTTGCTGGGAGTCTCCTGGGATAAGGCCATATCTCCAGGTGGCTACTGCAGCCAAACTGGGAGATTTTAGGCCGCTAAAAGTCCGGCAGCACAGCGGGGCTAAGGCAGGCTCCCTGAGCCCCTTCCTGCACCCAAACTCCCTCCCAGAACCCACACCCGTTCCTGCACCCCAACCCCTGTCCCATCCCTGAGCCCCCTCCAGCACCCAAACTCCCTCCCAGAGCTTGCACCCCACACTCCCTCCTGTACCCCAACCCCCTGTCCCAGCCTGTGAAAGTGAGTGAGGGTGGGGGACAGCAAGCTACGGAGGGAGGGGGGATGGCGTGAGTGGGGCGGGGCCTCAGGGAAGGGGCGGGGCAAGGGTGTTTGGGTTTGTGTGATTAGACCGTTGGCAACCCTATTATTAGATGTAGTTTGTAGGGAGGAAAATACAGAACAATAGGGTTTGGAATTTTTTATTATAGATACTGTAGTACTATTAATGCAAGTCTTCTATCCCATTGTCTATTTTTCATTTCTGGTTGGCCCATTACCAGTGTATGAAAGGAAAGGTCACTGCATTCATAGGCCCAAGTGGTGTAATGCCTTGGTAATGTTGTGGAGATCACTCACACCAGTAAGGGGTTCTGCCACCATCTGCCCTATAATCTTGGGTACCTTACTGCTATGGCTCAAAGCCCTGACACCAATCGCCAGCCTATAAGCAGAAAGGTCTACCCTGGTTACCACCAGCCTAGTTACTCCTTAGAGGATGACTTCCACAACCCTTCCGGTCCTGAGCCTCCCCCAAATCCATCCACCCCACATTCTTAAATACCAGACACTTGGACTTTCCCCTTCTGGTTCCCACTTATCAGTTCACATTGGGACAAACACTGCACACAGTTTGCACGACAAGGACCCGCTTGGGGTAAAAATAAACAAAAGGTTTCTTTAATAGAAAGGTCACAGATTCAAAGATGAAACAGCTTGGGAAAACAAACACATACAGGTTACACAGAAAATAAACATAATGACACAACTGCAGGTTTTGCATTTGTACATTAGACCAAAATCCCTTTTCTAATATAAGTTGCCTATTGCCTTTGCTCAGTTTCCCAGCATATCCTAAGAGGAGTTACAGCAGTGATCACTAACCAATCAATTGCAATCAACTGGTTGATCTTGGAGCCTCTGCCAGTTGATCGCAATCTCCAGCTGCTAAAAGTCTGGCAGCCCAGTGAGGCTCAGGCAGGCTGCCTGCCTGCCCCGGCCCCACACCGCTCCCGGTAGTGGCTGGTTGTTGGCACGTCTCTGCAGCCCCTTTGGGGGAGGTGGCTTTGCACGCTGCCCCCGCCCCCAGCACCGTCCCAGCAGCTCCCATTGGCTGAGGGGCGTGGGCAGCACATGGAGACCCGCTGCACCCTGCCACCTCCAGGGGCCGCAGAGACTTGCCTACAGTCAGCTGCTTCTGGGAGCGGCATGGGGCCAGGGCAGGCAGGCTACCTGTGGTTAGTGCCTCTCGGCCAGAGCCTGCACCTCACACCCCCTCATACATCCCAACCCCCTGCCCCAGCCCGGAGCCCCCTCCTGCACCCAAACTCCCTCCCAAAGCTTGCACCCCTCACTCCCGCACCCCAACCCCCTGCCCCAGGGTCAGCCAATGCACACCCCACAGTTGAGAATGTTACACTGATTTGTGACAATCCCTGAAGGATTTTGGATCTATAAACCACAAATGACACTAATAAGTAAAACTCATGAAATGTCCAGTGGATTCTATGAGATTAGGTGCAGTGTGATCATATGACCCCTGCACCCAAACCCCCTCCCAGAGCTTGCACTCCTCACTCCTGAACCACTGCCCCAGGCTCAGCCTGGAGCCCTCTCCCCCACTCCGAACCCCTCGGCCCCAGTCCAGAGCCTGCACCCCCTCCTGAACCCCATCCCCCCACCCCAGCGAAAGTGAGTGAGGATGGGGGAGAATGGACTGAGCAGGGCAGGGCCTCAGGGAGAGGTTGGGTAGATCCTGGGTTGATCTTAAATTCAAAAAGTGATCTCGTGCATAAAAAAATGTGGAGACCACTGAGTTAGTGTTCACCGACAGCCCCCTGCCTTTGAGACTGTCCCTCAGTTCTGGGTAGCCTTCACTTCAAACCCCTTTCCTTTTAAAAAGGTTTGCAGGGGTGTGGGTTTTTTTTGTTTTTGTTTTGTTTTGTTTGTTTTCCTTTCTGTCTCTCCGACTGTGGTGATTCATGGTGGGGGAAATTCCTTCATTTCTTATCCTTATTCCTTCATCAACAGGACAGATTCATCCATCACATTAAATTGGGTGTATTTTAAAATTCTACATTTCCTTTCTTATTAAAGTTCACTTTTCACCAATTCATAGCTGGTAATTTCTGGTATGCTTATGGCTACAAGATTCCATCTGTTCATGATTAGAGGTAGAGGTCTTGGGAAGCAGCAAACAAAACATGTCTTAATCTATAAGAGGGTCACTAACTCTGAAAGTTTGGGGAACCCTGTACAGGCCAAACTCACCCTAAAATAACTCAGTAAAAGCTCAGTGGCAGTGACACTCAGGGTCCAGACACCCCAGGGGGAGAACAGGAGGTCTGAACCCCAAAGAATAAGCAACTGAATCAACTGGTGATATACAGTGTTCTTGTATATGAAGATATGTCAAGTAATGTCTTTTATGAAAGCTCGTAATGTTCTAAACCTGATGGTCTTTAAGAGATGTATAGAGATTGTGGTTATACATTTACGTATTTGTATAAATATAAAACTATGCTCATAATTCGTGCTGCTACATCTCACAACAGGAAGGTGGTCAGCCAGGCAGGGAGGGGCTGCCTCTCCTCCCAGAGGAGACTAACTGTAAGTACCTAGCATTGCACAACCCAGGAAAAGACAAGTGATAGACCATTAAACATAATGGGAGAACACCCAACAACTTGAAAACCCCTGTCATGGAAAACTAAGAAAGGTGGAGTTCCTACAGTGATGGAAAAAACCTCCTTCCATTACCATAGTCTGTGTACTGTCTACACTATGGGCTTACAGTGGCATAGCTACAGTGCCATGCTATGCTATGCTGCTGTAGTACTATAGCATAGACATGGCCTAAGACTTAAGCTACATCAGTTTTTGCCTCATCACTGAGGCGCATTCTAACCTACATTCTAACAATTCTGTCTCAAGACTGGGGCTTGGAGCAGTCTGCGTGATATTGCCTGTTAGAACATGCAAACTTGAAGAGGAGCGCAACACTGAAGTACAAAGAATTATCACAGAGTAATGTTGATGTGTACAGCTGGGAACCTTGTATTTTATCATGTTGCTGGAACGTACCCTATATTCAAACATGATGTCTTATTCTAATCTCACTTATTGCAATGTAAATCAGGAATAATTTATGAAAACATACTATTTTTTTTTGCAATGGAAGCTGAGATTTGTGTGTAATATGATTCCAGGAGCTGGAGATTTAAGCAAAACACCAGATATTGTGGAACTCATGATAAAATCACAAGTGTTGGCATCATAGTTATTTTAATAGGTTCATAACTCTGTCAAATCAAAGACTTTCCATTTTTACCACAACATTCCAAGGCATCTCTTCAGTGGGTACTATTTCTATATGAAGCTATAGCTTAATACTCCTCACTCTTTCAGCTGTAGTGCTGTCCGAGATTTTTTCGAATGGGGAACTCTATTTCTTCTTCGTCCCCCCTCCTCCCCTCATTACACCATCCTCCTACTCCAAAACTACTGATGAACTGATTTTGCACAAACTTTCCACAATAAGTCACCTGAAAGCATAGAAACCCCCCCCCCCCCGCCGCCAAAACCTGAAATGTGACAGTTATAGAAAGTTGAGGGTGACTCAAATACAGAAGGTTATAATGGAAACGTTCACAAAACCTTAACTACTATAGCAACCACTGTTTCATAAATAATTAACTAGATATAAATCAGACACAAAACTAGTTACTCTCCAAAGAACGATAAAGGCACAGTTTCAAGAACCTCAGCTGCAAAGGAAGCAAAGTTGATTTCTAGTCCTGGCATGTGATTTAACAAATACTGTTTTTGTCATTTGTTGCCAATAACAACAAGTGTCACTTATTTAGTATTCAAACCATGCTAAAAAAGCTAGGCCAGATTTGCAATTACCCAACCAGCTTCTATGTACAACCAAGCAAATAGGTAAAATGCTTAAGTATGTTTTCCAAGAATTAAAAACAAAACAAATTGCATGACAAAGGCATAAAGTGATGAAACACTGCAATGCCAGATTAGCGAACAAGGCCATCAAACCCAACTGCCTTGTTAATCTACAACCATTTATATGTTGTACTTCACAAGGAATCTTTTGTTTCAAGTAAATAGAGATAATAGCATAACCTTACTGTATGTGCTTTTATAAACACAACATAGCATTTTGCTTCAGCATTGCAATATTTGGCATCCTGTTAGTGGGAAGTAGAAATTTCTCTTTTAGATTTCATTTTTATTTAAATGAGCATTTTAAAGAAAAAACATGAAGAGGTTAATATTTAGGACTATCAAAATAAGAGTGGGTGGAAGAGTATTGGGTTTATTATTTGTTCAGTCAGCATTGTGCTTGTGTAACCCAAAGTAGAACACAGTGTGTCTTTGTCCCCTTCTAGCGGCTAATTCACATATGGGGATAAAAAATTATTATAGCTTTCAGCTAATGGAGTTACTCTTTTGGTTCAAGCAGCTCACGCCCTTAGCACTGAAGGTCCTAAATTCAAACTCTGCTGACAACCAAAGTCCTGGGCCCTGTCCCAAGGAGCTTTCAACTGAAGTTAGACACAGACAAAGCAGTTCAGATCCAAGTGATGGTGCCCACTCTAAGCAGGTCATGACAGTGAAACCAGAGAGATGAGAATCATGGGGGGAGGGATAGCTCAGTGGTTTGAGCATTGGCCTGCTAAACCCAGGGTTTGTGAGTTCAATCCTTGAGGGGGCCACTTAGGGATCCGGGGCAAAATCAATACTTGGTCCTGCTAGTGAAGGCAGGGGGCTGGACTCAATGACCTTTCAAGGTCCCTTCCAGTTCTAGGAGATGGCATATCTTTATTTATTTATTTATTTTATTTATCAAAGACAAATTCAATAATTGAAACTAAAATGATACTGTTGCACTGTAACCTCCACCAGCCCCAGTGGTGGCACCTGTCTCTCACTGGAACTGAGGATTCTGGCCTGGATTTTCAAAGATGAACAGGTATATAAACACAGAAATATCTTAAGCCCTGTACCAGGGCCAGTCCCCTCCTGAGCACCCCCTCATGGGCAGAGATCACTCTGCAGCACTCTTGCCCCTGTTTCCTTCTCTTCAGGGCCCCTTAAGAACTGCACAGTCCACAGTATTTCAAACAAAATTACCCCTTTTGGGTGGGGTCTAGTTTATTTAGTCTTGCACATAGTCCCCAGTGGCCCAATAGGCCAAACCTCCCCTCTTGACTAAGGGAACCCCACAGCCCTCCTTCTGGGACTTGGGCTATTCTTCTCCCTGGTCCCTTTCATTCACCCTTCACCAGTTCCACTCAGGTTGGCCACAAAGTCTGTCATGTACAAAACTCAGTGCCGTCTCTCCCTAGTACCACAAAACAAACACAAAGTATTTAACTCGTTTTTAAACTGGGCCGAGCCAGGCCTCGCTCTTCTTTCCTGCCTGTCGTCCCTCCTCTGTTTCAACAACCACTCTTAGGTTTTACTTGGCTGGAGCTCAGCCTTCCAATCTGGCTCCCAAACACCCCAGGTATTCCCTACAAAAACCCTTCTCACTCTCTGCAGCTTCCTTGTTGCTTTTTACAAGGAAGAATATGATCCAATCCAGGCGTATCTCTAGAAATCAGGGTTGACTAGCCACAGGCCCTCCAGTCTTTGTTACAGCCACAAATAAGAAGTCAGGAAAATTATCAGCACATTTGTCATAGCAATACCCGTTTATAAAATAAAATAAATGCATTGCAGTACTGCAATGTCCATGAGAAGTGCAGGAACCTTACCTGCATATAACAAAGAACAAGAGTGATACAAGACTGCATAAAAGCATTTCAAAGGCGCACACAACATCCACAAACCCTTCTGAAACCCCAGTAAGGCATACACACAGGCAGGTGTGCACACATGTACTCTGTGTTCAACTTCTGCCCACACACATACACCAGTGTCTGTGGATATACGTGTCTGATCAGATATTCAGAACTGATACCCATATAAAATGACCTTTGAAAAAGCCTATAAAAATATAGAGACAAGGTGGATGATATTAGACCAACTTCTGCTGGTGAAAGAGACAAGCTTTCAAACTGTTTTAAAGATGTGAGTGTCATGCACCTTCCCCGACCAGCCCACATTGGTGTCGGTGAAGCGTCCCTAGTGATCTACCAATGCTTGTGGCCTTTTCTGTTGATTACTCTGGCGCCAAAACAGGGATATGCGTGCCATCTATCACTACCAACGCTTGTGGCCTTTTCTGTTGATTACTCTGGCGCCAAAACAGGGATATGCGTGCCATCTATCACTCCACTACAGTTCAGGAACCGGGATGTTACAAATCCAAAGCTCAGCACACAGATCCAGGAATGTGGCCTTGCCAATCCAAAAGTTCTGCAGCTACTGCTCATCATCCCAAACCTGCATTACGATGTGATCCCACCAGTCAGTGCTTGTTTCTCAGGCCCAGAAGAGGTGCTCCCATCTGCAGCTGCTCCATGAATGCCACCACAACCTTGATTTGGTTCTCGCTATGTCCCACAGCGATCTCTTCTCCAAGGAATCATCATGTTCCCCACTGATCCAGTTCTTCTTGTGGCTGTGCAAATATTCCAGGATTGGGTGCTCTGTGCTTATAAGGTTCATGACACTAGTGCAGAGCTGTGCAGGCTCCATGCTTCTGTCAGAGATGGTGGACAGCGAGGAGGGCCACACAGGTTTGTGGGATTTTGAAAAAAAGGTGCAAAAATTATGGGATACAGATAACATGTGATGGAGACAGTTTCAAACTGGAAACCCCATGTTCCCAGTCACCCCACGCAACTCAGTTCAGCCCTGGATGTACACTGGATGATGGCAAGTTGCACAGCGGGATCTCTCTCTCTATGGGGCACTGCACTCTGCATTGACACCAGAACTCCTGATGAGTGCATGCACTGCAGACACAAGGAGCCACTATGCATGCGCACAAGTGATGTACTAACTGCAGTGTAGACATGGCCTATATAGATAAGAGAAACAAAGGGATGGGGGAAAGGGATATAGCAACCAAAAAAGTTAACTATGTGGTGGTTGGTAAATGCAATTTTTGTGCCATACATTTTCTCCATTGGTTTCTTTTTATTTTACTTTTACAGTTTGGGGTGAGGTTTTATTGGGAGGGGAGAAGCTAAATAGAGAGAAAGTAGGGACAAGAGGAAGGAAAAGAGGAAGGAAGAAATGGTGCATGGAAGGCTGGTGAAATGAGGCTGACATGGAGAGACCATGAGGGAAGGGGCAGGAGCGAGTTGAAGGGGACAGGGGAAGGAAAGCAGTTGGGCACTGATGATATACGCCAGTCCCTGCTGCAGCTGCTCCTCCTGGCCGAGTTTCTGGATGAGGCCTGGCCTCCCTGTGGTTTCTCTCTTTCTTGAGCTCACATGGTGGGGGGCATCTACCACATGGCCTTGGTCTCCCCAGAGTGGGGCTCTCCCCTGCAGAGTTCTGAGTCCGGGATGCTGGAGGGGAGGAGTAACTCTGGTTGGGTCTCAGCTCCCTGCTTTCTTATGGCTGTAGCTGCTACAGTTGCTTGTTTCTGTTCTGGGTGGCCCCTCCCAGCAGTTTTGTTATCAGGAAATAGATAATATGAAAATGCACCACTCTATTCTTGTGTTTGAGTTGTTTGGCCTTGCCCAATAATTTACCTTTTTTTGTGTGTTTTGTTTAGAAAAGGGGTGGGGAATACCTAGGTATTCACAAGTCATTCTAGTATCCATGAGCCTTACAAGAAAAAGAAAAAAAAAAAAACCCACACAATTAACCCCTCTTCATTTTTTTGTCCCACTCCCACTTCTGTGCTTCCTTCCACGCTTTTCCTGCCCATGAAATACTTCCCTTCTCCCTGCTTGCTGATTCTAATCCACTATCCTCTCCTTATCAGTTCCCTCCTAAAATTCCTTTCTGCCAGAGCACTCACTTCAAGAAGTGGTGAGTATGTATGAATTAAATCAAGAGCAGAATCATCACATTCTTAAACAAAGAATACCTTTGACTTTGTTGGTACCTTCATCACCCCCTGCTACAACCCCCTTTTGTTATCCTTACTCATGTGTCACATTTACGATTAGACTGTAAACTCTTGGCGGCAGGAGTCTTACCAATTGTTTTGAAAAGCACCTAGTACAATGCTAGCCACTGCAGAATTAACTATTCACTGGTGAACAGGAGCAACAAACAAGGGAGTTTTCTGAGGGACTTCTCCAGGTGAAGGAGGAGTCAGGAGAGACTACGTGATCTTTGGGGTGAGGATCTCTGTTTGTTGTAGCTGTGCAGTCCCAGGATACTAGAGAGACACGGTGGGTGAGTTAATATCTTTTATTGGGCCAACTTCTGTTGGTGAGAGAGACAAGGTTTCGAGCTACACGTTATTGAATGGTGTGTTTTACCCCACTCACCTTGTCTCTTTACTTCATTTGTTTGTTGTGTGCTGGCTTGCTTGCTGTGTTCCTGCTTGACTGAAGATTGTAGTGTGGTCTGTTTTGGGGGCTGTGTGCTGAGCCAAGTGGTTGGCTAGGCTGAGTTTATGCTATCCAGGCTCTAGCCTGCTATCCCTTGATCCATAACCCCTTTAGGGTCCTTTGACAAGGAGGCCAGACTAACTCTGGGAGAACATGTGTTTAAAAATCCAGCTCCTAAGTGACCAGCAGCAGCAAACAGGGGAGTTTAGAGAGGAAGTGTGAGAGGCATTCCTTCCAGGTCCAGTTCTCGAGCATAGGGAGCCCCATGACAGAGTGGGAGAGCACTCGACTGAGTGAGCTACCAAGGTTAGGAGAGTTTGGCTGCACTGAGGGTTCAGTAGCAGGGGGAGAAGGTGGCTGAGGGACTATAACCTAACTACTGGAAGGGCACCAGAAAAGTCCTTACAAAAGAAACAAAGGAGGGGGAGAGAGAGAAAAAGAAAGAAAAACCAGCCCCCTCACAAAAATATCCCAAAACAACAAAAACAAACCCTGCAAGAGTAAAAATAATGCAGGCAGAGTCTAGCAGCAGAGTGGGGCTATCCAGTTTGTTGCACTGAATGTAGCATGTATGATTACCTGATTAGTGGACAGGCGGAGAATGTGTGCATATGGTGCAAGCAGCTTGTGGCTCTCAGAGACACAATGCAGGCGCTTGAGGCCAGAGTGGCTGAACTGGAGGAACTAAGGAAGACAGAGGTACATGAAGGAGACTTTCAGGGACACAATAGAGTGGTCCCACCCCCAGTTTGACAGTCTCTGTGCTGTTAAGGAGAATGACAATCTTGCAGAAGGAGAACATCAAGCTGGAGCAGAGGGAAACAGTCCCATAGTTGGGACCCTTCTTCCAGATGATGTCATGGTATCCTCTTGCCCTGAAGATACCCCTTGTGGGAAGGGGGACTCCAGTTATTAGGAAGAGACAGATAATAGTAATGACAGGTTTCAGAGTAGCAGCCGTGTTAGTCTGTATCCGCAAAAAGAACAGGAGTACTTGTGGCACCTTAGAGACTAACAAATGCATCCGAAGAAGTGGGTTGTAGCCCACGAAAGCTTATGCTCTAATAAATTTGTTAGTCTCTATGGTGCCACAAGTACTCCTATAATAGTAATGGGGGATCGGATTATTAGAAAGATAGATAGTTGGGTTTGTAATGACCAGGAGAACCCACGTGGTAAATTGCCGGATGGGTGCAAAGGTGGCAGATCTCGTGAGACATCTAGACAGACGTATATGCACTGCTAGAGGAGCCAGGGATTGTGATACATGTAGGTACCAATGACATAGGAAAAGGTATGAGAGATTCCAAATTTAGGCTGCTAGGTAAGAAATGAAAGTCCAGGAGCTCCATGGTAGCATTTTCCGAAATGCTCCCAGTTCCACGTGCAGGACCAGAAAGACAGTCAGAATTGCAGGGTCTCAATGCATGGATGAGATGATGGTATAGGAAGGAGAGTTTTAGGTTTATTAGGAACTGGGGAACCTTTTGGGAAAGGAGGAGCCTATACAGGAAGGATGAACTCCACCTAAACCAACATGGAACTAGATTTCTGGCATGTAAAATTAAAAAGGTTGTGGAGGAGTTTTTAAACTAAGAGCTGGGGAAAAGCTGACAGGTGTGGAAGAGCACATGGTTCAGGTGAACACATCCCTTAGGGATGAATTCATTAAAGGGGAAACTCTACATCCTAGCAAAGAGAATAGGAAAGAAGTTGGTAAAGTACAGGTAGGAGTTAATGAGGAACAGTCAAACATTAAGAGTCCCATTTAAATATAACACATGAAGGCAAACAACTGAATATTGGCAAAATGTACAAATCATGCTAGAGGTCTAAAAACTAATATGGGTGAACCAGAGTGCCTACCATCAAATGAGGATACATTACAGAAACTTAGTGGAAAGAGGATAATCAATGGGACATGGTAATACCAGGTTACAAAATATATAGTAAGGGCAGAGTAGGTCATATTGGTGGGGGAGTGACACTATACATGAAAGAAAGCAGAGTCAAAGTAAAAATCTTAAATAAATCTAACTGTGCCATAGAATCTCTATGGATAGAAATTCCGTGCTTGAACAATAAGAGTGTAGCAGTAGGAATATACTAGTGACCACCTGACCAGGAAGTTGACAGTGATTGTGAGATGCTCAGGGAGATTAGAGAGGCTACAAAAGCAGAAAGTCCAATAATAATTGGGGATTTCAACTATCCTCATATTGACTGAGTACGTCACCTCAGGAATGGATGTAGAGATAAAATTTCTAGACACCATAAAGGACTGCTTCTTGGAGCAGATTGTCCTGGAACCCACAAGGGGAGAGGCAATTCTTGATTTAGTCTGAAATGGCATACATCATCACAAGAGGTGTATATAGCTGAACCACTTGGTAATAGTGACCATAATGTAATTAAATTTACCATCTTTGTAGGGGGAAGTGCCAAAGAAACCATCCCAATAGCATTTCACTTCAAAAAAGGGAACTACACAAAATGAAGAAGCTAGTTAAGTGGAAATTAAAAGGAACAGTCACAAGAGTAAAATGCCTGCACGCTGCATGGAGACTACTTAAAAAAGACCATAATAGAAGTTCAAACTAAATGTGTACCCTATCAAGCTATCCTCCAGTGGATCAAGAGCATGGGTATCAACCTCAGGCCAGACTGGTAGGAAACCGAGCACAAACCCCAAATTGGCTGTGAGTTCTACAATTCAATTTCACTAGCCAATTTTAAATATAAACTCCTCAGGCACTACATCTTTAACATGGAGTCACAAACAGTCCCCTGGGGTACTCCAATCTGTTTTGCCACCCAGGTAAGCTTGCCTTTGTGATAGATGGTCCCTTCCACCAAAGATCACAGCAATATTCAGGTTACTCCTATTCCCAAAGAACCAGTCACTTACCCCACGTCAATTGCATCTTAGATCTCACATCAAAGATAATGCTTGTAGCCAATCCTATAATAAACTATCTAAAGATTTATTATATAGGAAAAGGAAACAAGAGTGTTATTGACAAGGTTAACACAGGTGGACATATATACACACAAATGAGTTCCAATCTAAGTTTCAGAAAAGTAATAGAAGCTTCTATGACTTAAGCCTAATGTGGATAGCGTATGTCCCGCCGACATAGCTACTACCGTCGACATAGCTACTACCACTCAGGGGCTAAAGTAATTAAGCCAATGGGAGAGCTCTAGAGTGGCTACACAGAGAGCTTATAGCAGTGGAGCTGCACCGCTAAGTTCTCTCTTGTAGCCATAGCCTTATAATACAAACCATTAAATATTACCTTACTGCAGTGATTCTCAACCTGTGGTCCACAGACCCCTGAGGGTCCATGGACTATGTTTAAGGGGTCAATGAAAGACAGACTGAAAACTGATTGAACAGAATTCAACTATATACAGAGAATAGATTTCCAAAGCAGGCCGCACTGCCATTCAAAAATTTTTAGGGGTCCTCAATGAGTAAAGGTTGAGAACCACTGCCTTACAATATGGGATACAGATGTTATAAGTGAGATAAATGCATGCAACAACTTACAAGCATTTAATAAAATCTAAACACTAAGCCCATTTTTATAATTCTAATATCTATTTTAACAATACTAACACACAAGTGAACCAGACTGATTCCAGCTATGTGTTTGTCAATATTCAAGGGAGGCACAGGCACCTTGGTATAAGCCGGCCCTTGGTTTGCCAACATCACATACTCCAAATAAAACAGTAAGAGGACCAAAAAGTGCCACCATGGCTAAACAGCAAAGTAAAAGAGGCAAGTTAGAGACAAAAAGGCATCCTTTAAAAATTGGAAGTCAAATCCTAGTGAGGAAAATAGAAAGGAACATACAAGTCAAGTGTAAAAGTATAATTAGGCAGGTCAAGAAAGAATTTGAAGAACAATTTGCAAAAGACACAAAAACTAACAGTAATTTTTTTTTAAGTACATCAGAAGCAGGAAGCTTGCCAAACAATCAGTGGGGCCACTGGACAATTGAGGTGCTAAAGGAGCACTCAGTGAAGACAAGGCCATTGTGGAGAAGCTAAATGAATTATTTGCATCCGTCTTCACACCCTGAGCCATTCTTTTTAGGTGACAAATCTGAGGGCTAGTCTACACTGGCAATGTTAAAGCACTGCCACGGCAGCATTTTAATGTGCCTTGTGTAGTCACGGCAGAGCGCTGGAATAGAGCTCTCCCAGCGCTCGAAAAAAAAAAAAAAAACACCTCACCTCCACAAGAGGTGTAGCTACCAGCCCCGGGAGCGCGGCTCCCAGCACTGGTGCACTGTCTACACTGGTGCTTTACAGCGCAGAAACTTGCTGCGCTCAGGGGGGGTATTTTTTCATACCCCTGAGCGAGAAAGTTGCAGTGCTGTAAAGTGCCAGTATAGACAAGCCCTGCAGCACTGTCTCAGATTGAGGTGTCAGTAAAGGAGGTTTTGGAACAAACTGATAAATTAAACTGTAATAAGTCAACAGGACCAGATGGTCTTCACCCAAGAGTTCTGAAGGAACTCGTACATGAAATTGCAGGACTCTGTGGTCTGTAAACCATTGCTTAAATCAGCCCCTGTGCCAGATGACTGGAGGCTAGCTAACGTAACACTGATTTTTAAAAAAAAGACTCCAGAGGCAATCCTGGCAATTACACGCTGCCAGGAGCGGCGCCAGGGTTTTTGCTGCCCTAGGCGGCAGTGCTCCTCCTCTGAGCATTCGGCGGCGGGGGTCCTTCCGCTCCATGTCTTCAGGGCACTTCGGTGGCGGGTCCCGGAGTGAGTGAAGGACCCGCCGCCAAACTTCCACCGAAGACCCGGAGCGGAAGGACCCCCCGCCACCGAATTTCCACCGAGGGTGGCAAAATGCCGCCCCCCCAAATCCTGCTGCCCTAGGCGACCGCCTAGGGTTGCCTAGTGGAAGCGCCGGCCCTGCACGCTGCTAAATCTAACTTCATTACCATGCAATTTGATTGAAACTACTGTAAAGAACAGAATTATCAGACACACAAACAAACATGATACGTTGGGGAAGAGTCACCATGGCTTTGTAAAGGGATATCATGCCTCACCAATCTATTAGAATTCTTTGAGGGGTCAACAAGCATGTGGACAAGGGTGACCAGTCAATGTAATGTACTTGGACTCGCAGAAAGCAAAATGGCAGATGAAATTCAATGTTGATAGGGGAAAAGTAATGCACATTGGAAAAAATAATCCCAACTATACATACAAAATGATGGGGTCTAAATTAGCTATTACCACTCAAGAAAAAAGATCTTGGAGTCAACGTAGATAGTTCTCTGAAAACATCTGCTCAATGTTTAGTGGCAGTCAAAAAAACCAAACCAAACCAAAAAACCCTAACAGAATGTTAGGAACCATTAGGAGGAGGATAGCTATTAAAATAGAAACTATCATGATTCCACTATACAAGTCCATAATACACCTACACTTGGAATACCATGTGCCATTCTGGTTGCCCCATTTCAAAAAAAGATACTTTAGAATTCAAAAAAAAATACAGAAAAGGGCAACAAAAGTGTTCAAATATATGGAACATCTGAAAGAGATTAAAAAGGAGAGATTAAAAAGACTGTTCATTTTAGAAAAGAGATGACTTAGGGAGGATATGATAGAGGTCTGTACCCATGAATGGTGTGGAGAAAGGATAAATAGGACTTCCCTATTCACTTTCACATAACACAGTAACCAGGGGGTTACCCAATGAAATTGATGGGGGATGTTGTGAAGGCTCAAAGTATAACTGGATTCTAAAACCAATTAGATAAACTCAATGAGGATAGAACAGGAGTACTTGTGGCACCTTAGAGACTAACAAATCCACTTCTTCGGATGCCCACGAAAGCTTATGCTCTTATAAATTTGTTAGTCTCTAAGGTGCCACAAGTACTCCTGTTCTTTTTGCGGATACAGACTAACACGGCTGCTACTCTGAAACCTGTCAATGAGGATAGGTCCATCAACAGCTATTGGTCAGGGATTAAACCCCATGCTGTGGGTGTCCCTAAGCCTTTGACTGCCAGATGCTGGGACTGGACGGTGGGATGGATCACTCAAAATTGCCCTGTTCTTTCATTCCCTCTGAATCATCTGGCACTGAACACTGTCAGAAGACAGGATACTGGGCTAGATGGATCACTGGTCTGACCCAGACCAGAAAAAAAGAAAATTATTCAAAAAAACAAAACAAAAACCCTCACAAATGACTAGGAACCAGTAAAATTAATTCACAAGATATCATTATGGCCATGAATTTAGTAAAAAAATATAACAGATTAGACATGAATGTGGATAAATGAGAGTATTTATTAGATTAAATAAGATAAAAATAGGGGACATTTATCCTCATTCAGGACATAAGCCAGTTGCTAACTGAGAGGGGGTAGGAAAAACTTTCCTTATGGGCAAGTTGTCACTTAAGTGTCTAGGATGGGATTTCCTTCCTCTGAAGCATCTGATACTGGCCACTGTTGGGAGACAAGATAGCCAATTTTATCTGGTATCAGCCTTACCCACTATGGCAATTCCAGCATTCCTATGATTATACAGAGAACCTTGTTACATTTTCTAGTTGTAAGTTAGAAGACTACAAAGCACGTTGCTAAAAGCCAGGATTACATTGCCTTTCAGCAGGAGTGCCTACATAAGTCAATTTGCCTCCAAACCTACTAAGGATCTGATTTTCTGAGCATGCTGTATCTCTTGCTGACTTCAAGGGTACCTACAGGTGCTCAGTTCCTTTAAAGATTAGACCATAAGTAATGCTCCCCACAGACTCCATCAAACTAGTTGATCAAAACTCTTGAAGTAAGACGTCTGACATAACTGGGAAAACAGATGAGGCTGAAGATGGTTCCTTATTTACTGTTCCCAGTTCCATATTCAAAGGTCAAAATTTTTCTAAAATTTATCAACAGAAGATAAAATTTTTAGAAATTTCATCAAAATAAATGTGGCTGAATTCTATTATAATTTATATACATAATTAATTCACTATATATATTAATAGTTACTCAAATAAGGAACTAGGCTTTTGACTGGATGTGTGTGACAATATACTTCTTGGGTCACTCTCACAGATGAAGCTTCATTTCTGGGCAAAATTCTGCCAAATATTGTACCCTTCTTTCTATTTTGCATTTTTTTTTGTTAGTAAACATACAATGTACACCAGCCAAAAACAATATTCAACCAATTTGTTGCAAATCCAGCTGTAATACTTGAACTGTCTATATAATTTCTGTGACAAATTAAGAAGACTTATGTCAGCAGAATAAAGAATCGGTTCTGGGAGAGGCATGTCACAGGAACGTGTCACTTGGGATGGCTCAAGAAGTATTTTGTCACGTAAAGCCAGTCAAAGCCGATTTCTTTATTTGAATAAGAGTATGTCTACATGAGGGGATTAGCTCCGAGCCAGCGCTCGGAGACTGCCTACACTAGCGCTTTAAAGCGCTCAGACTTGCTGCGTTCAGGGGGGTGATTTTTCACCCCCCCTGAGCCAGCAAGTTAGAGCGCTATAAAATGTAAGTGTAGACAAGCCCTAAGTAGTTACTAGAAAGACAAGGTGAGTGAGGTAATATCTTTTATTGGACCAACTTCTGTTGGTGAGAGAGACAAGCTTTCTAGCTACACAGAACTCTTCTTCATGTCTGGGAAAGGAACTCTGAGTCACAGCAAACATGTAAGATTGAACAGATTGTTTAGCATAAGTAGTTAGCACATATAGTTCATTCCTGAGCGTAGTGCACTAAATGCCCCAATAACAAGTACCAAGTGGGTGAAACCAGACCCTCATTATGCTCTCAAATGAGCTCTCACAGGAAAATGGTAAGACAAATATACTCCATCACTTGAGGGGTGAACACTTTTCACAAAGTGATCACTCTATATCTGACCTTTCAGTCCTCATCCTCACAGGAAACCTGCACAGCACTTTCAAAAGATGAGCCCGGGAGCTTAAATTCATTACTCTGTTAAGACACCAAAAATCATGGACTGAACAGAGACACTGGATTTATGGCTTACCCACTAACCCCCTCCTTTTTGTCCTATGACTACAGAGGTGTTAATGGGCCACTGAACCTTGAATGGCCCCTTACAATATGTGCTAACTACTTATGCTAAACAATCTCCTCACCCTTGCATTTTGCTGTGACTCTGGGAGTTCCTTTCCCAGACATGTTTCAGAGTAGCAGCTGTGTTAGTCTGTATCCGCAAAAAGAACAGGAGAAGTGGGCTGTAGCCCACGAAAGCTTATGCTCAAATAAATTTGTTAGTCTCTAAGGTGCCACAAGTACTCCTGTTCTTTTTCCCAGACATGAAGAAGAGCTCCATGTAGCTGGAAAGCTTGTCTCTCTCACTAAGGGTATGTCTACACTGGAAACTTCAAAGCGCTGTCATGGGAACGCTCCCGTGGCAGCGCTTTGAAGTGCAAGTGTGGTTGTGCGAGAGCGCTGGGAGAGAGCTCTCCCAGTGCTCCTGGTAATCCACCTCCACAAGCCTGAGCCTGTCTATACTAGCACTTTAAAGCGCTCAGACTTGCTGCGCTCAGAGGGGTGATTTTTCACATCCCTGAGCCAGCAAGTTAGCGTGCAATAAAATGTAAGTAGACATACCCTAACAGAAGTTGATCCAATAAAAGATATTACCTCAGCCACCTTGTCTCTCTAATATCCCGGGACCGACATGGCTGCAACTAAACTGCATACATAAATAATTATGAGTTAATCAATAGTTAATTACTAAGATAAATGGCAATAAAATGCAATCACATTTTAGTGTAATTTAAAAAAAAAAATCTTGCATTGATGATTTTGAAAAATTTTTAGCCTTTGAATAAGAAACCAATTTCAATCTCAGAGAATAGTTTGCACCCTATCGGCTTTTATAGCATAGCCACAACACTTCACAATTAACAGGGTTCTGCTTAGAAGTGGTTTACAATCAATCCAAGATTATATGCAGAGAAAGGGGGGGGAAGAGAAAGAAAATGTGCTTTTCAGATATATTTTTCTCACTATGGAAAACATTTTGGCTTTGGTTAAAATTGTCTAAAAGCCACTGTTGATGTTGATGTTTATTAGTGTGTCTGCAGGATATAAAATAATCAATGGCAAAGTACGGGTGAATCAAGTGCTCATGCTTACATTCGCAAGAGTAAGGGGACACAAATTAAAATTGAGGAAACGATTTTCCAAAATTAAATACAGACAGCGTGGACCATTTTTACACAATTGTTACTTGCTTTGTCTGTAGACAAACTTCTATTCCCTGCAAGCTTTGGTAAGGACTTCAGGGTTTGGTATTCTACAATTAACTTGTGGAATTTACTGCCACAGGATATTAATGAGGCAAAATAGCTTTAAAAGATTCAGAGAGGATTAAACACTGAAGAGCAACAAAAGTATCTGCAGTCACTTTGTAGTAGCTAGAATAAAAGTTACAAGACTGGCAAATCCTCCCACTTCAAGGCACAAAATAATTTCCACTTCTTTTTTTGCCCAGTCTGCCCACAGTATTGCATGTATGGTGGGAAGCAGGGAGGTTGTAGAGAGGGGATGGGTGGGAGATGGCCTTCCTCTGAAACATCAAGGACAGGCTACTGTCAGAGGTGGGTCTTTCACACTAAGCGACCCATTGATTTATTTAGGCAAGGAAAATCCAGTGACACTATGCTATCTTTGCAACATCCTTTAATGTCACAGATGCTGCTAATAAGATTGCAAATGTGCATAAACCATCCCACTGGTTCGTGTACGTTTTGTGCTCCAGTCTGAATCAATACTGCTGTTCCTTTTTCTATGTGGTATTTCAGCCCAGCAAGCAGCAGGTCACTGTTAGCTTCCACGTCAGTCAGCGTGTGAAGGCAGAGAGGGAGGGGGGAGTGCCATTTGGCACATTAAAAAGCTACTTTTCTGTCGTGACCGGGAGAGCAGTTGCTGCTGCTGTTCACAAACTTAATCTACGATGCCCTTGCAAAACAGGTCCTCCAGGACACGGCAGCATACCGTCCTTTTAGTGGTCATCATGGTCCTGATAGTGACAATTGTTGCTGTGCTAGCTGCTGTGCTGCTGGCAAATGGAATGAAAGAGACTAGCATGGAGCTGCTACAGTGGAAAGGCAGAGGGACCACTAAAAATCTGCAAGAAGTCATCCTCGGGAGGTGTTATAATTACATCACAACAGTGAACCCTGAGCTGAGGTGAGTAATAATTACAGTCATACATAATATGGTTTAATGGCAAAGACAGGCAAAGAGCTAACTACTAACTCAACTGATGAATCCGATGAAGTGGATTCTAGCCCACGAAAGCTTATGCCCAAATAAATTTGTTAGTTTCTAAAGTGCCACAAGGACTCCTCGTTGTTTCAACTGAAACAATATCCCGTGTTATCAGCCGAACAAGGAAAACAGAGGAATTAGAACTTATTACAAGTATTTTGGAGCAAAACATATAAAGTCAGATTTAAAATTGGTTACATCCTGTTGAACATTTTTGGGAGTGGATTGAGGGTGCGCAAAACAGCACAGCAAATGAGAGTGTGAAACAACAGTAATTTGGGGGCAAATTCTGCCCGCACATATAAATGTGCGCCTCCTTCAAAAATCTCATAGAACCAAACATCTAAACTCTGGGCCAGAGTCTAGTAAGTTTTCATGTGTGGATGTGACAGCAGTGAAGTTTAACTGCAATCTGTGAAGAACTAATGTCGCATATAACATTTAACCCATATAACCAAATATGTGAGTGTATGTGAAAGAGAGCGCAGGAGTCTGGGAAGTCATTTTAAAGAAAGATCTCTATTCAGTTGCTTTTTTCCTTCTGGGAGTGAGAAGAACATTGAGAAATTCCTTTAAAATATGCAAAACAGATATTGTGGTAATGTGGGTCAGAGGACTTGCCTAAGTTCACTGTAAGCACATGGGGCTTTCAGGCTTGTGTAAAAAGATTGATTGCAACTGGTCATATGATTAGTGCTGGGGATACTCTGCAAAATCTTCCATACACATGTATTTACTGAACTCCATCAGTATGCTTGGTGCTGTACATTATACAGAGAATGAAACAATTCCTACCCTAAGGAGCTTAGGATTTGAATACTTAAAGCATGTTGGAGAGAGAGGGCATTTCAAGTGTAAAGGCTTGCACTGAAGGGGCCAGACAAAAGTGGAAGATATAGAAGTGGTATTTAGAGAAGCAGCTGGGAAGAGCTCTTGCAGCAGAAGGGGGAACAGGAAAGGAGGATATGAAAGCAGAGACTGTAGGCCAGGACAGAGCTGAGTCTTGAAGGGGAGGAGGTCTCAACTTCTCTTCCTCCTTGCAGACAGAGGTTGAAAATCCAGGGATTCCTTGTTGGAGAGGCAAGGAGTCTGGCAAGGGAAGCATCATCCTGCCTTTTCCCAGGCCCTGCAAAATACCACCCCCCTGCCCCGGAATTCAACATGGATTGGGCACTGTATTGTGGGAGGGAGCAGGGCTGAGGCAGGACAGCCGTTCTACACAGTACAATTCCACCCCTACACCTACAGAGTCAACATTTTCCTGCTGAAGTGCTGTCATGTTTAACTTATGTGCCTGCCCCCGCTCCATAATGGCACTGACATAATTTAAACAAAATATTAACTGGTTTCCTGCTAGATTGCAGCAATCAACAAATCTTGCCTTCTGCTGTCTAGTGCTGAGACTACTGTATACACAATCTAAAATCTGCAGTATTTGAAGGGAAACTGTCATGATAAAAAGCCTTGACCCTGATCTTGTGATAATTTAAGCATAAGCTTAATTTTAAGCATGTGAGTAGTATCACTGAAGTCAATGGAGCTATTCAGATGTGTAAAATTAAGCCAGTACACAAGTGTTTGCAGGATCAGGACATCCTAATAAAAAGAAAAGAAAAAAGTTTCCTTGTCAATATTACTAAAAATGCATTCAATTATTAAACTGAAATAACTTTTAAAGCTTAACAGTCTTTTCAATAGGTATATTATTTACTTACTTTTTAATAAGGGCACTGAAAGTGTACAGTCAGGGCATGTCTGCACTGGCAGAGTTACAGCACCACTCAGAGCACTGCTGTGTGTTAACACTGTGAGGCTGTGTCTACACTGGCAAGTTTCTGCGTAGTAAAGCAGCTTTCTGCGCTGTAACTCCCGAGGTGTACACACTGCCAAGTCACTTAGTGCACAGAAACTGCGCAGTTGCAGCGCTGTAAAAAAACCCACCCCAACGAGAGGCGTAGAGCTTTCTGCGCTGGGGCTACAGCACCGCAATGCCAGTGTAGACATCCTGGTTGATTGCAGCGCTGTGATTGGCCTCCGGGAGGTGTCCCACAATGCCTGTTCTCACCTCTCTGGTCATCGGTTTGAACTCTACTGCCCTGCCCTCAGGTGACCAACCATCATCCCCACCCCATAAATTCCTTTGGAATTTTGAAAGTCCCCTTCCTGTTTGCTCGGTGATGTGTGCAGTGGTCTCAGTGCATCTTCCCAGGTGGCCATGCCTGCTCCACGCACCAGGTGATCCTCTGCTTGGAGCAATGCCAAGCTGCTGGACCTCATCGGCATTTGGGGAGAGGAGGTTGTGCAGTCCCAGCTGCACTCCAGACATAGGAATTATGATACCTACGGACAGATTTCACGGTGCATGATAGAAAGGGGCCATGACCGGGACACACTGCAGTGCAGGGTGAAAGTGAAGGAGTTGTGGAATGCCTACCACAAGGCACAGGAGGCAAACTGCCGCTCCGGTGCTGTGCCCATGAGCTGCCGGTTCTACAAAGAACTGGACACAATACTCAGCGGCGACCCCACCTCCACTGCGAAGACCACTGTGGATACTTCAGTGGCTCGCGTGCCAGTCGAAAGTGGACTGAACCAGGAGGAGGAAATCTTGGACTAGGATGTTGAGGGTGACCCAGAGGCAGAGGATGACTCGGAGGTCAGAGATGCATGCAGCCAGGAGGAGGCTAGCCAGTCACAGCTGGCTAGCCTCAATGGTCAGATGTAGGTGAAGCGCAAACAGGAGAGGAGGCCCCTGGTAAGCGGATTTGATTTGGGGAATCGCTGAAGCAAGTTGTTGGGGGCAGGAGGGTTGAAGAAAGCAGGCTTGTCTCCCACCGCATGCCTAATCTGAGCAGTCGAACAGGCTGTTGATTGACTCCCTCACTTCATGGGAATCTCCCTCAGAGATCTCCAGGAAACTCTCGTGGAGATACTGGGCAATCTGCTGCCGCAGGTTCTTCAGCAGAGTTGCTTTGTTTCTTGCCCCATTAACGGTAACTTTCCTGCGCCACTGTGCCATCACGGGGAGATAGGGGTACCATTGCTGCACACAGGTGAGCCGCATAGGGGCCAGGGCCAGGGTGGAAGCTGCAGTCTTGGAGAAGATCCTCCCTTGATTCCCTGCTCATCCTCAGCAGCAAGATATCTTCCATAATGATCACATCCTGTGGAAAGTGTGGGTACAGGAATGATTATCAGGCCCGCCCTACAGTGCTGGCTCTCCCCAAGAGGCATGTGCCCAGTGTACAGCAGGATCCGGTCCAGGAAGAGTGATTTGCCCTGCCCCTGTGGCTACTCACCATTTTAGGGTCTTGTGGCTCATGTGTATGCCCACAGCATTAAGGGGTAGGCGGGGTCTCCCAGGATCACAATGGGCGTTTCGACTTCCCCTATGGTGATCTTCTGGTCTGGGAAGAAAGTCCCTGCTTGCAGCTTCCTGAACAGGCCAGTGTTCTGAAAGATGCGTGCGTTATGCACCTTTCCGGAACAGCCCGTGTTAATGTCTGCGAAATGCCCACGGTGATCCACAAGCACCTGGAGAACCATTGAGAAATATCCCTTGCGATTAATGTACTCAGTGGCTAGGTGGTCTGGTGCTAGAATTGGAAATATGCATGCCATCTATTGCTCCTCCGCAGTTAGGGAAGCCCATTTGTGCAAAGCCATCCACAATATCATGCACGTTGCCCAGAGTCACGGTCTTTTGGAGCAGGATGCGCACTTCCGCCAACATGAGTCCAACAGTTGACTTTCCCACTCCAAACTGGTTAGCGACCGATTGGTAGCAGTCTGGAGTAGCCAGCTTCCACAGTGCAACCACCATGCGCTTCTCCAACAGCAGGACAGTTCTCATTCTTGTGTTCTTGAGCTGCAGGGCTGAGTTAGCTCATCACACGGTTCCATGAATGTGGCTTTCCTCATCTGAAAGTTCTGCAGCCAAAGCTCATCATCCCAGACGTGCATGATGATGTGATCTCACCACTCAGTGTTTGTTTCCCAAGCCCAAAAGCAGCATTCCACTGTGAATGCCACAAGCAATCTCGTGTCGTAGCTACTACACATGGCGAGATCAATGTTGCACTCTTCTTGCCTTTGTAGTTTAAGGAATGAAACCTATAGGACTAACATATATATTATTCTCATAGTTTAAGTATTTGGTTTATTGTAATAGATTTATAGATTTATATTAAAGTAAGTTTGGCTGTAATGCAAGAGACCTACAGGCCATATCCTGTACGTTAAGCCAAGGCAAAGTTAGCATATCTATATTAAGACCTTTTACTCAGAAAGCAAAGTTGACCTATATCTTGTTACCTAAATAGATAAGTACCCACATCTATGTCTATGACCTTTTATCTAGACCGATAGACAATGGAGAATGGCATAGGGTTTTTTTCAATGTTGTACCCACAGACTTAACAAGTACACCACAAGAGACTGATGTGCGTACATACCTGTCATCAATACGCACATACATACTAGCCTATTGGGTAAGCGTACCCTAACATTTTGTGGGTGAGGAATGAAATTTGGGCCTAGAAGGAAGGATTTCCGGCACTTTGCCCTATAAAAGAGGTAACCCACCTCGATAGAGTACTCCATCTCCATTCTCACTTACTCCGCTCTATCATTCTCACGTACATTCTATTTCTACTCTATCTATTTACGATGACTACTAGTATACTTCTTAAACTTTAAGTTTCAAGGGAACTAGGCTAAGCTTGATTTCCCTAAGTTTTATTCCTAGTTTTGTTTATTAGGTTTTGATTTTAAGTTTAAGTTAGTCAAGTAAACCCTAATTTAGTTTTGATAGCTCTTAGCATTAGATTTCTTCTAAGCACTGCATCCCTCATGCAAGAATTGAGAAACCTGAACTGCAAGGCTGGTCCTGCGTCTCTTACCACCAGGTTATCAAGGAAGGGTGTGAGTATATTAACCAAAGTTTTGTTGCATATAATACTATATTAGCATATGTATCTTTTGAATAGCAGTAATGCAATTGTAACTTTGTAACTCTGGGTATTTTACCATTTACTTACTATTATTGATTTTAATGAAAAGTCTTTAAGGCTATATCTGTCTCAGTGTGACCTTCCTGTCATACCCCCCAAGGGTTCTTTGTAAATTCTGTGGAGCCTGATTCGGGACAAGAACTTTTATCTTCTGATCAAACAGATTGGCGAGCCTAAGACCCATACTAATTAATATTAATGATTATTAATATTAAATAAAAAAATTAATAAATTTAATTCCCATATTATCCAAATTAATATTATCAGTACACCCTAAATCAGGCTACAGGAATAACTCCACTGCCACTCGTGACATGTTGGTCAGAGAGAGCAGCATATTGGTCAACAGTTCGGGATCCATTCCTGCAGCCCGAAGAGGCAGGGCATGCAATACACAAATGGTTGAAAGATGGGGCCAAATGCGGATGAAAGCACTGGGATTGCTGGGATGCGAAGCAATGCATCATGGGGCACTGGTACAGGACCCACAATGCCCCGCGACCCCCTCCGCCTTCCCACAAGTCTTAGCGGCAAAAGAGAAAGAGGTGCTCTGTGGGATAGCTGCCCAGAGTGCACCGCTCTGAATACCACTGCAAGTGCCGCAAGTGTGAACACACTATAAACAAAAGTGAAACTTCAGCTGCCTGCGCAATAGCAAGTTTCTAGTCACTTACAGGTTCTCATGCACTAGACCAGGTGTGGGCAAACTTTTTGGCCCGAGGAAATTGTATGGCGGGCCATGAATACTCACAAAATTGGGGTTGGGGTGCGGGAGGGGGTGAGGGCTCTTTTTGGGGGTGTGGGCTCCGGGGTGGGGCCAGAAATGGGAAGTTCATGGTGCGGGAGGGGGCTCTGGGCTGGGGCAGGGGAATGAGGTGTGTGAATGTGGGGTGAGGGCTCTGGGGGTGAGGAGTTTGGGATATAGGAGGGTGCTCTGGACTGGGATCATGGGGTTTGGAGGGCGGGAGAGGGATCAGGGCTGGGGCAGGGACGTGGGGAGAGGCTCAGGGGTGCAGGCTCCAGGCGGTGCTTACCTCAAATGGCTTCCAGAAGCAGTGGCATGTCCCTTCTCCAGCTCCTACATGGAGGTGTGGCCAGGCAGCTCTGTGCGCTGCACCGTCTGCAGGCTGCAGCTCCCATTGGCTGCAGTTCCCAGTCAATGGGAGCTTCAGGGGTGGCGCTTGGAGTGGGGGCAGTGTGCAGAGCAGAGTCCCCTGACTGCCCCTACACATAGGAGGCAGAGCGGGGCCATGACATGGCTTCCGGGAGCCGCGTGGAGCAGCCCCTGACCCTGCTCCCCGGCTGGAGTGGGGCAAGTCCCAGACCCCGTTCTCCATCAGGAGCTCAAGGACCGGATTAAAATGGCTGGCTGGCCAAATCCGGCCCGCGGGCCATAGGTTGCCCACCCCTGCACTAGACCAAGGGTGTAACACTTGGCAAGGAATTGTTTGTTTAAATAAATTAACAAAACAAAACAATGAAAACATGTTAAGTCATGCCGACTGGTCCTAGGTTTTCAAAAAGATTATCTTTAAACAAAACCTAAAGCATTGTTTGAATTTGGACCTGATAATAGCTATTTAAGGAGGACAAACATATTTATTCTTAACATAGAAAAGTGCATTTTCTACTAAAACAAGAAAAAAAATGTAAACAATTAACATTTTAAAACAACGTGAACAGGAAATTTACATTTGAAATACACCTCTACCCCGATATAAAGCTGTCCTCGGGAGCCAAAAAAAAAAATCTTACTGCATTATAGGTGAAACCGCGTTATATCGAACTTGCTTTGATCCGCTGGAGTGCACAGCCCCGCCCCCCCCGGAGCGCTGCTTTACCGCGTTATATCCGAATTTGTGTTATATTGGGTCGCGTTATATCGGGGTGAAGGTGTACTGACATTATTGGAGGGAAGGGGGAAGGCGGGACTATATTAACTTGCCTACATCTGTAATGTTCATGCAGAGGATGGCTAAGAGTATTAGCTATATGTTCTTAGCTCTGATCTTGGATTCCTCTTTCCTGATCCTACTTGACATTAGTGTAATTTTTGATACAAGTGTACATTGATCACTATTCTGTTTGAGCACCCTGATCACAAAGCCAGTGCCTCATGGACACACTGTAGAATCATACCTCAACAAACATTGTTCTTTCATGTCTAATGCAGGTTTTACAGCTCTCTCTCTATTATGGAGCACCCAAAAGATCTCGAGGAGCTTCTCCAGCAATCTTATTAACACCTTCAGTCATGGACATAATTTTCTGCAATAACACCCAGCTCTACATATTTGTTTCCACCCACCCCAATCCTTTTGCTTTTCTTGACTTTCAGCTCCTGGCTAAGTCACAACTTCCTACTCTTGAATGATTTCAAGATTGAAGTCCTCACACTATATGAAAATACTTGTTCTCAGTCTCTAAATTTGCTACAAAGATCAGAAATTTTGGAGTCAAAACTTCTTCACCAACATCCCTTTGTCCTCCTACATCTGCTTTGTTTAAGAACAGCCATACTGGGTCAGACCAAAGGTCCATCTAGCCCAGTATCCTATTTTCTGACAGTGGCCAACACCTGGTGCCCCAGAGGGAATGACAGAACAGGTAATCATCAAGTGATCCATCCCATGATGCCCATCCCCAGTTTCTGGCAAACGGAGGCTAGGGACACCATCCTCCATGCGCCTATCCTCCATGAACTTATTTAGTTCTTTTTTGAACCCTGTTATAGTTTTGGCCTTCACAGCATCCTCTGGCAAGGGGGTCCACGGGTTGACTGTGCATTTTGTAAAAAAATACTTCCTTTTGTTTGTTTCAAACCTGCTGCCTACTATTTTCATTTGGTGACCCCTAGTTCTTGTGTTACGAGAAAGAGTAAATAACACTTCCTTATTTACTTTCTCCACACCAGTCATGATTTTACAGATCTCTATCATATCCCCACTTAGTCGTCTCTTTTCCAAGTTGAAAAGTCTCAGTCTTATTAATTTTTCCTCATACGGAAGCCGTTCCATACCCCTAATCATTTTTGTTGCCCTTTTCTGAACCTTTTCCAATTCCAATACATCTTTTTTGAGATGTGGCAATCACATCTACACGCAGTATTCAAGATGTGGGTGTACCACGGATTTATATAGAGGCAATAGGATATTTTGTCTTATTATCTATTCCTTTCTTAATGATTCACAACATTCTGTTCGCTTTTTTGACTGTCGCTGCACATTGAGTGTATGTTTTCAGAGAACTATCCACAATGACTCCAAGACCTCTTTCTTGAGTGGTAACAGCTAATTTAAACCCCATCATTTTATATGTATAGTTGGGATTATGTTTTCTAATGTGCACTACTTTGCATTTAACAACATTGAATTTCATCTGCCATTTTGTCACCCAGTTTTGTGAGATCCTTTTGTAGCTCTTCGCAGTCTGCTTTGGACTTAACTATCTTGAGTAGTTTTGTATCGTCTGGAAATTTTGCCACCTCACTGTTTACCCCTTTTTCCAGATCATTTATGAACTTCACAGACCCGGAGTATTGCCAGATTGTTTGCTGACGGTTTCTATGATTAATCATCTCTTCAGTCATTTCCTTGAGTATTGCATATCCCTCTTTTGTCTTTCAGCAAAGCAAAATCCCCAAAGTGCCACAATACCATCATCACTTACTCCTGAAATAAATCCAAATGCACACAATGTATAATGTTATATATCTATTAGTGTTAACTTGGCCACAGTGCCAGTCCTGTTTAACTTACAGTGTACATTCAGTTCAGGGCATGATCTCCTTCCTTTTTAACAATAATAATACACAACTTTTATCTAGTGCTTTTCATCCATAGATTTCAAGGTGCTTTACAGAGATCAGTATTATCATCCCTGTTTTACAGATGGAGAAACTGAGGCACAAGGCGGGACATGACTTGTCCACAGACACCCAGCAAAGCAGTGGCAGAGCCAGGAATTGAACCCAGGTTTCTTAAGTCCCAATCTAGTCCCTGTCCACCAGGCAACACTATCTCCCTTATTAAGATGGGCTTCCCTGTTCAAGTCAGTAGGAGTTTTGTCACTGAATTCAAAAGAAGCAGGACTGATCAGACATGCAGTAATGTATTAAGCTAAATATGAAAAACAAGATTAGCAAACACCACATATGCACAATGTGGCTGAGTTACTCGTTGTTACAACTTTAATTTCTATACTTCATGACTTTTCCCCTTCATCTATGCCACCTAATGTTGCCCTTTTTAAATTTTCCCCTCCCCAACAAGCCTAGAAAACTTCTGTCTTATAGAAGAACATTTCAGAAAAGTGCTGAACAATGAACAATTGCAAAACAGAGGTTACGACTCACAACACTTGGCAACCTTTTATCTAGAACAGTTGCTATGGACAAACATAGTAACACTTGTAGCACAAAATAAGTCTCTGTGAAGATAATTTCATTATACAACATTTTTTATGGGTCAATGGAGCAATTCCAATTTACACCAGCAAAGGATCCAGCTCTTTAAGTATCTGAGTACTGAGACTCTACTTAAGGTCTCTAGCGAGATCTCATTTGAGTGTGTTGATGCACTCTGGCCTTGAATCTCCTTCGCTCAAGGAATTCCTACTGTGTTGATATTAGAGACACAAGCAGGGGAGGGAGGCAATATTTTTTATTGCACCTGTGATGTTACACTCCATATGCTTTGCAAAAATACGTTTATAAGTGTGAATATGATGTAACTGAAATATGCTTTATGCAAAAGGTCTCTTGTAAGGGATTATTACAAAGCTTATGATCTACTGAGTGTGTTCATCCTATTTGCATATATTATTTCTATGTCTAGAGTTAGGAGAATAAGATATAAACTTGTATTACTGTTGTAACCATGTTAAGTGGAAGCTACTGAGGGTGCTTCAGAATCAATCACGTGTGAATGGCTCTGTTCACTTGCAAACCTTCTGGGGTATGTGGAAGAATGGAGACTAGGGGAGTCTCACAGGACATGTGACCATGTTTCACAATACTGGAATCCATCTTAAATCTGGTACTTTTCCATTTAGAAGGAGGAGTAGGGACCCAGAGAAACAAAGGATTTTTGCCTTGCGCCAAAGCTATAAAACGGGGTGGAACAGAACAAAAGGGGCAGGGGGCAGTCATGAGAAATCCCCAAGTTACCACCTGAGCTGGAACTAACAAGGACTATACCAGGGGAAAGGATTGGGCCCAGCCTAGGAAGGAATCTAGTCTGTGAAAAAAGCTTATTGGAATATCTCTGAGGGTGAGATTTACCTGTAATTAGCTTCTTAATGTATTAGGCTTAGACTTGCGTGTTTTGTTTTATTTTGCTTGGTAACTTACTTTGTTCTGTCTGTTATTACTTGAAACCACTTAAATCCTACTTTTTATAATAAACAAAAGTGATTTTATTAAGTAACAAACCCAGAGTAAGCAGGGCTGGTGCTACCATTAAGGCAAACTAGGCGGTTGCCTAGGGCGCCAAGATTTGGGGGTGCCAAAAAGTGGTGCCCCCAATTTTTTTTTTACAGCGTTCTTGGGCTGGGCTGCCGGTGGCGTGCTGACACGTGCGGCTCAGACTCCCTCTCCCAGCACAGTGGCTGCTCCATGCAATTATTGACATTGCCGGTGGGGGCGGCGTGCTCGGGGAAGGGGCGTAGCAGAGGTGAGCTGGGGTGGGGAGCCCTGTGGCAGCTCCCCCCCTCCTGCCCTGAGACCCCCCCCCCCCCCAGCAGCTCCCCACCCCCCGGCCCGGGGAGCCGTGCGGCAGCTCCCCACCCCAGCTTATCCTGTATAAGCTTTCTACAGAGTAAAATGAATTTATTTGGGGTTTGGATCCCTTTGGGAGCTGGGTGTCTGGGTGCTGGAAACAGAAGTACTTGCTGAGCTGTTTTCAGTTAAGTCTGCAGCTTTGGGGGCGTAGTTCAGACCCTGGGACCAGGGGCGGCTCCAGGCACAAGCGCTCCAAGCACGTGCCTGGGGCGGCAAGCCACGGGGGGACGGCCTGCCGGTCGCCATGAGGGCAGCAGTCAGGCCGCCTTCGGCGGCATGCCTGCAGGAGGTCCGCCGGTCCTGTGGCTTTGGCAGCAATTTGGCGGCAGGTACGCCAAAGGCGCGGGACCGGCGGACCTCCCGCAGGCATGCCGCTGAAGGCTGCCTGACTGCCTTGCTTGGGGCGGCAAAATACATAGAGCCGCCCCTGCCTGGGACTGTGTTGCAGCAGGCTAGCATGTCTGGCTCAACAAGATAGGGTTCTGGAGTCCCAAGTTGGCAAAGAAAACGGGCTCAGAGGTAGTTTCAGCACATCAGGTGACAGTCCCAAGGGGGTCTCTGTGACCGAACCGGTCACAGTACTGACTTTTTTGGTGAGAGAGACAAGCTTCCAAGCCACACAGAGTTCCTCTTCAGGTCCTGAAGAAGCTGGTCTCTCACCAACAAAAGTTGGTCCAAGAAAAGATATTACCTCACCCACCTTGTCTTTCTAATATCCTGGGACCAACACGGCTACAACTACGCTGCATACTATGCTGACAGACATATCTATCCATCTAGATTTTTGTCATGCACATCATTATAGTTATCTGAGCAGAGGTCATACCTAGCATTCATCCCTTTTTAAGAGGTATGCAAGTGCTATATTTTAATTCTTGTAAACTTAACTTGGAACAGAATAGAAACATTCTCTCTTTTCTGCTGTGCCACTAGCTTGGTTAATAAATACTTCTTCAAGGCTGTTGTCCTGCATTACCAATTGAATCTTAAATGTTTGTGATGTGAAAGTGGCTTTGATGGATATTCCACAGTTCAGAACTTCTCTGCTTTAAGGAGTAGAGGAAATACTATTTTTAATTTAGTTTTGCATAGGTTTGTTTATATTTCCTCTGATCACCAGCTTTACAGTGTTTCCATCCCAGTTCCAAGCAAATGGGAAATATAGTGACAAAGTATTTTGAATAATTTCAAAGACCAAACAAATCCATAAAAAACAAGTTTGTTTGCATGTAGGACCTTATCCAAATTCCACTGAAGTCAATTGGAGTCTTTAGGGGATGTCATTAAAAAATAAAATAAAAAGACAAATATATATATTATATCACATTTAAAAGAAGAGAATCATGGGCCAAATCTTACAATGCAGTCTGCAGGAGTTTGGAGCAATGACTGCAGGATCTGGCTCTGTTAATAAATATGTGAGCTAAGAAAATTTTACAATCCAAAAGTAAGAAAAATCTATGTTCCTTTCGGTTATTGCTGTAGAAGTATGCAATGCAATAATTTAAGTGTGACTATGATGATTGATGATAATTTGGATACACTGAAATTGGCTGCTGTCAGACAGGATTTGGAACAAGGTGGTTCATTGGTCTATACCAAGGATGGATGTTCTTATTCCTGTAGACAGTTGTTGGGACGCATGTTCTGTTTGATTGCCCACCTCTAATGATAAGGAATACAGTACAAACTATAAACCATGAGCATATTTGATGAATTTATCCCCCTTTCCTATTTGCAAATATGGGCCTGGATCCAGATCCCAAAAAAGTCAATGGAAAGACTCCCATTGACTTTACTGGAGTTTGGATAGGGCCAAATCTAGCCCTCACTTTTTGGCACCCATTCGTTAGCTGTGTAATGGGTATAATAATATCTACTCACTCACCTCAAGGTGGTATGGTGAAAGTTAATTAATAATTGGTAAAGTGCCTTGAGATTCTCTGATGACACATTATAGAAATTCAAAGTATGTTTTTTAGAGCTTCAGTTGCCCTACATATATTGCACAGCTCAAGGATTCAACCATATATTTGTATAAATCAGTCCCACAGCCCAAAATCAACCCAGGTACCAGAGAGATGATCACTCAGTGTGTGAGAATCTGCCACAAATGCATTGGAGGTCTCAGCTGCCATTTGTCTGAACAAATGCTGCCCAACATAACTTTCCACTGCAGCATTACGCAGACATTTACCACTGTTTCTCTCCCAGTCATTCTGCTGCACTTCATAGCAGTGGGGGATTTTTGTTTTGTTTTTTCCACTCCTCCCTTACTAGTTTAAGTTTGGCTGGTTTTTGTCTGCTAAGGAGAAACATGACTGTAGACTGAGGCCTTGTCTACACTACCAACTTTTGTCGACAAAAGTGATGTCGACACTCAAAAATCGGCATAATAAAAATCGGAATGTCGTGTTCACACTCACTCCCTCTGTTGGTAGAGCACGTCCGCAGTTGTGGCACTATCGTCGAGTGTGAGCAATGCACTGTGGGTACCTCTCCCACAGTCCAGCTCGATACCTTCTGTTGCTAGGTATTGTGGGAAGGCGGAGCGGATCATGACACATCTTGGGACTGGGCTCAATGTCCCGTGATGCATTGCTTTATGTCCTAGCATTCCATGGGCTTCCGGCTTTCTTTCGCAGCATTTTTCAATGGCCGCCTTTGCTGTGCACCTCGGCATCTTTGTGAGAAGGGATGGATCCTGCACTGCTCTCCTGTGCTCTTACAACTGTCATGAAAACATCACGGATGGCAGTGCATTTAATTGCAAAGTTCCTAACTGAAAAAGAGTCCCAGTTCCCTGACATGCTGCATGATATGGGTAGGAGCAACTTTAGATTGCTTTTGGCATTCACAGAACAGCTGCATAGGGTAGATGGTCACTTTTGGGCTTGGGAAACAAGCACTGAATGGTGGGATCATATCATCATGCAGGTGTGGGATGATGAGCAGTGGCTACAGAACTTTCAGATGTGGAAAGCTACCTTCCTGGAACTGTGTGCGAAGCTCGCCCCAACACTGCGGCACAAGGACACCAGAATGAGAGCTGCCCTATCGGTAGAGAAGCGTGTAGCAATCGCTGTGTGGAAGCTGGTGACTCCAGACTGCTACTGGTCAGTTGTGAATCAATTTGGAGTCAGGAAGTCGACCACTGGAGCTGCGTTAATGCAAGTGTGCAGGGCAATTAATCACATCCTGCTACGAAGGACCGTGACTCTGGGACATGTGCGTGAAATAGTGGAAGCTTTGCAGAAATAGGTTTCGCTAACTCTGGAGGGGCGATAGATGACACACATTCCAATTTTGGCACCAGACCACCTTGCGATGGAGTACATCAGTGGTGGGCAACCTGTGGCCCATCAGGATAATCCACTGGCGGGCTGCCAGACCATTTGTTTACATACATTTGCACAGCTGCCCGTTGCGCCCAGAAGCCGTGGTTTGCCATTCCCAACATTCTGTTTGCCTTTTTGACTGCCACTGCACATTGAGTGGATGTTTTCAGAGAACTATCCACAATGACTCCAAGATCTCTTTCTTGAGTGGCAACAGCTAATTTAGACTCCATCATTTTATATGTATAGTTGGGATTACGTCTTCCAGTGTGCATTACTTTGCATTTATCAACTTTGAATTTCATCTGCCATTTTGTTGCCCAGTCACCCAGTTTTGAGAGATCCTTTTGCAGCTCTTCTCAGTCTGCCTGGGACTTAACTATCTTGAGTTAGTTTTGTATCATCTGCAAATTTTGCCATCTCACTGTTTACCCCCTATTCCAGATCATTTATGAATATGTTGAATAGGACTGATCCCAGTACAGACCCCTGGGGGAAAACCAGTATTTACCTCTCTCCAATCTGAAAACTGACCATTTATTCCTACCCTTTGTTTCCTATCTTTTAACCACTTACCAATCCATGAGAGCACCTTCTCTCTTATCCATGACAATTTACTTTGCAAAAGAACCTTTGGTGAGGGATCTTGTCAAAGGCTTTCTGAAAATATAAGTACACTATATCTACTGGATCCCCCTTGTGCACATGCTTATTGACCCCCTCAAAGAATTCCAGTAGATTGGTGAGGCATGATTTCCCCTTACAAAAAACATGTTGACTCTTCCACAACAAATTATGTTCATCTATGTGTCTGACAATATTGTTCTTTACTATAGTTTCAACCAGTTTGCCTGGTACTGAAGTCAGGCTTACCGGCCTGTAATTGCTGGGAATACCTCTGGAGCCCTTTTTAAAAATTGGCATCACATTAGCTATCCTCCAGTCATCTGGAACAGAAGTGGATTTAAATGATAGGTTACAGACTACAGTTAGTAGTTCTGCAATTTCATATTTGAGTTCCTTCAGAACTCTTAGGTGAATACCATCTGGTCCTAGTGACTTATTACTGTTTAGTTTATCAATTTATTCCAAAACCTCCTCTAATGACACTTCAATCTGGGATAATTCCTCAGATTTGTCACCTAAAAAGAATGGATCAGGTTTGGGAATCTCCCTCACATCCTCAATCGTGAAGACCCATGCAAAGAATTCATTTAGTTTCTCCCCAATGGCCTTATCCTTGCGTGCTCCTTTAGCACCTCGATCGGCCAGTGGCCCCACTGGTTGTTTAACAGGCTTCCTGCTTCTGATGTACTTAAAAAATTTTTTTGCTATTATTTTGAGTCTTTGGCTAGCTGTTCTTCAGATTCTTACTTGGCCTTCCTAATTATGTTTTTATACTTCATTTGCCAGAGTTTATGCCCCTTTCCACTTTCTAAAGGATACCTTTTTGCCTCTCACTGCTCCTTTTAATTTGTTGTTTAGCCACAGTGGCACTTTTTTGGTTCTCTTACTATGTTTTTTAATTTGGGGTATACATTTAAGTTGAGCCTCTACTATGGTGTCTTAAAAAAGTTTCCATGTAGCTTGAAGGGATTTCACTTTTGGCACTGTACCTTTTAATTTCTGTTTAACTAACCTCCTCATATTTTGTGTAGTTCCCCTTTCTGAAATTAAATGCTATGGTGTTGGGCTGCTGTGGTGTTTTACCTGCCACAGGGATGTTAAATTTAATTATATCATGGTCACTCTTATCAAGCGTTCCAGTTATATTCACCTCTTGGATCAAATCCTGTGCTCCACTTAGGACTAAATCAAGAATTGCCTCTCCTCTTGTGGCTTCCAGGACTAGCTGCTCCAAGAAGCAGTCATTTAAAGGTGTCAAGAAAGGTATTAAGTTCTTTCTTTATTCCTCCTCACCCCCCCTTTCTACTAGTCACCTGCTAAGACTAAGGCCCTGTCTACACTGGCAAGTTTCTGTGCAGTAAAGCAGCTTTCTGCACTTAACTCCGGAAGTGTACACACTGCCAAGCCACTTAGTGCATAGAAACTGCGCATTTGTAGCACCTTTAAAAAACAAAAAACAAAACACACCCCAATGAGAGACAGAGCTTTCTGCGCCGGGGCTACAGCACTGCGGTGCCAGTGTAGACAGCGTGGTGATTACAGTGCTGCAATTGGCCTCTGGGAGGTGTTCCACAATGCCTGTTCTCACCTCTCTGGTCATCGGTTTGAACTCTACTGCCCTGCCCTCAGGTGACCAACCATCATCCCCATTCCGTAAATTCCTTTGGAAATTTGAAAGTCCCCTTCCTGTTTGCTCGGTGATGTGTGCAGCGGTCTCGCATCTTCCCAGGTGGACATGCCTGCTCCACGCACCAGGCAATCCCCCGCTTAGAACAGTGCCAAGTTGCTGGACCTCATCAGCATTTGGGGAGAGGAGGCTGTCCTGTCCCAGCTGCGCTCCAGCCATAGGAATTATGATGCCTACGGACAGATTTTACGATGCATGACAGAAAGGGTCCACGACTGGGACACATTGCAGTGCAGGGTCAAAGTGAAGGAGCTGTGGAATGCCTACCACAAGGCGTGGGAGGCAAACTGCCGCTCCGGGTGCTGCACCCACAAGCTGCCGGTTCTACAAAGAACTGGACGCGATACTCGGTGGTGACCCCACCTGCACTGCGAAGGCCCCTGTGGATACTTCAGTGGCTCGCGTGCCAGTCGAGAGTGGACCGAGCCAGGAGGAAATCTTGGATGAGGATGTGGAAGAGGAGGGGGACCCAGAAGCAGAGGATGACTCGGAGGCCAGAGATGCATGTAGCCAGGAGCTCTTTTCTACTATGGAGGAGCCTAGCCAGTCACAGCTGACGGAGATTGGCGAAGCGCAAACAGAAGAGGCCCCTGGTAAGTGGATCTAATTTTGGGAATCACTGAAGCGAGTTGTTGCAGGCAGGAGGGTTGCAGAAAGCATGCTTGTCTCCGTCCACATGCCTAGTCTGAGCAGCGGAACAGGCTGTTGATTGACTCCCTCACTTTACGAGAATCTCCCTCAGATCTCCAGGAAACTCTCGTGGAGATACTGAGCAATCTGCTGCCGCAGGTTCTTCGGCAGAGCTGCTTTGTTTCTTGCCCCATTAACGGTTACTTTCCCGCGCCACTCTGCCGTCACTGGGGGGAGGGGGGGGAGACTACCATTGCTGTACACAGGTGAGCTGCATAGGGGCCAGGGCAGAAGCTGCAGTCTTGGAGAAGACTCTCCCTCAATTCCCTGCTCATCCTCAGCAGCAAGGTATCTTCCATAAAGAAGACATCCTGTGGAAAGTGTGGGGACAGGAATGATTATCAGGCCCCCCCCTACAGTGCTGGCTCTCCCCAAGAGCTACATGCCCAGTGTACAGCAGGGTCCAGTCTGGGAAAAGTGATTTACCTGCCCCTGCGGTTACTCACCATTTTGGGGGTCTTGTGGCTCATGTGTGCTTGCCTGGGGTCAGCCAGTTAGTGACAGGTGCGTGAGTACTGGCTGTGTTTTAAAGCACTGCATCAGTGTTGCAAACAATACTGCTTCTGTAAAATGTTGCGTTTAAACTTCACAGAGATGACCTTGGGAGCCCAGCCTCCCCCTTTGTTATCAGCGGCTGAACTGCTGCGCAGAATTAAAAAGCGGCAGGACTTTCTGCGTGATGTTATGATGCACTCCGCTGCCGAGAAATAGGAATTGAAGGAGTGGTGGGACAGCAAGAAGAGGGACCGAAAGGAGAATGCGGCACGCCAGAATGAAGCCTCAGAGCGGCTCTTAAATGTTATGGAGCACCAGCAGACACAGCCCAGGTGATACTAGCTCTTCAAACTGAGCAGCGCTGTGCCCGCCCGCCCCTGCAGCTGCTGTTGCAAAACTCTTTCCCATGAGCCCCACAATCAACCTCCTGGCTCCAGTCTCTACCCTCGCCATTCCATTCCTCCCCCCTCACAGTCCAGCACTGTGGACTCCCACTACTCACTGCACTCAACACCCATCCCTCTGCAGTTTGGCCCTGCTGAAGTACAGCACCAGCTGCATCATACTCCAAAGGAAAACATTGGATATGATCCCTGGACATACCCAAATCTTTAGCCGTCCCAGGACCCCTCCTCCTGGGACCTTCCCTTCCCCCATCCCCCTCCCTACGGATGTATTTTTTTTGTTGGACTCTCTCCTCCGGTTGTTATCTTTTAATAAAAGAATTGTGTTGGTTTGAAAGCAATCTTTATTAATTGAAAGCAAAAAGAGCACTGCAAAGCAACATACAATTATGTTAAACCCCCTTATTGCATCATGTGCACCAATCACCTCCTAGCATTACAAGCAATCTTGAGCATAGAAACAAATATTAGTGGCTTTCAGCTTCAAATTGCTGCCTCAAGGCATCCTTGATCCTTAAGGCCTTGCGCTGTGCCCCTCTAATAGCCCTGGTCTCTGGCTGTTCAAACTCAGCCTCCAGGCGCTGAGCCTCTGCGGTCCAGGCCTGAGTGAAGCTTTCACACTTCCCTTCACAAATATTATGGAGCGTACAGCACGCGGCTAAAAGCATAGGAATATGGTCATCGGCCAGGTCCAACTTCCCATATAGGCAGTGCCAGCCTTTAAATGGCCAAAAGCATACTCAGTCATTTTTCCACTTGCTCAGCCTGTTGTTGAACTGCTACTTGTGATTGTCAAGTTGCCGCATGTATTGCTTCGTAAGCCATGGCATTAAGAGGTAGGTGGGGTCTCCCAGGATCACAATGGGCATTTCGACTTCCCCTACGGTCATCTTCTGGTCCAGGAAGAAAGTCCCAGCTTGCAGCTTCTTGAACAGGCCAGTGTTCCCAAAGATACATGCGTCATGCACCTTTCCGGAACAGCCTGCGTTAATGTCTGTGAAACACCCATGGTGATCCACAAGCACCTGGAAAATGATTGAGAAATACCCCTTGCAATTAATGTACTCGGTGCTAGGTGGTCTGGTGCCAGAATTGGAATATGCGTGCCATCTATCACCCCTCCGCAGTTAGGGAAGCCCATTTGTGCAAAGCCATCTACAATGTCATGCACGTTGCCCAGCGTCATGGTCTTTCGGAGCAGGATGTGATTAATGGCCCTGCACACTTCCATCAACACGAGTCCAATGGTCAACTTTCCCACTCCGAACCGGTTAGCGACCGATCGGTAGCAGTCTGGAGTAACCAGCTTCCACAGTGCAATCACCATGCGCTTCTCCAACAACAGGGCAGCTCTCATTCTCGTGTCCTTGCGCTGCAGGGCTGGGGCAAGCCCATCACACAGTCCCATGAATATGGCTTTCCTCATGCAAAAGTTCTGCAGCCACTGCTCGTCATCCCAGACGTGCAGGACGATGTGATCCCACCACTCAGTGCTTGTTTCCCGAGCCCAAAAGCGGTATTCCACTGTGGTCAGCACCTTCGTGAATGCCACAAGCAATCTCGTGTCAGCTACTATGCGTGGCAAGATCAATGTTGCACGCTTCTTGCCTTTGTAGTTTAAGGAATAACTCCACTGCCACTTGTGACATGTTAGTCAGAAAGAACAGCATACTGTTCAGCAGTTCGGGATCCATTCCTGCAGCCCGAAGAGGCAGAGCGCACAGTACAAAAATGTTTGAAAGATGGCACCAAGTGCGGACGGAAGCGCAGGGATTTCTGGGATGCAAAGCAATGCATCATGGGGCATTGGGACACGACCCAGGATTCCCCGCAACCCCCTCCGCCTTCCCACAAGTCTTAGCTGCAGAAGAGAAAGAGGTGCTCTGTGGGATAGCTGTGTGCACCGCTCCAAATACCGCTGCAAGTGTGAACACGCTATTGTGCAGGCAGCTGACAGTGTGAACACACAACAGCAGTTTCCCTTCAGCGCTCTCTGAGCAGCACTGTAACTGCCAGAGCTGTAAATTTGCTAGTGTAGATGTGCCCTAAGTGATATAAGCCTCCTTGTATATTCAGTGATGAAAAGTATTGGCTGGCCATTTGTACAGTGTCTAGCACAATGACATCCCCCTCCTGACTGAGGCTTTTAGGTGCTACATTCATACACGTATAGAATGAATAATCAATAAATAAACCATTGTGTGCACTTACCCATTTTTCTGATATAGTGTCAATGAAGATAAAACATATTAGAGAACTTTTCTTCTTTTGACTTCCATAGAACATTCAAAACACGCAATACAGCTTAATTGTCCCTTCTGTACTTGACCTCCTGCTGATCCCTCACTTCTTCCACAAGGTGGCAGTGTTCACCTTAAATTCAGCTCTAATGTCTGTAAACCTTTGAAACAGAGACTAGAAAAACTAAAATACACCTACTGTGGCTGGGTTTTGAGATTGCTCCAGAGTCATGAGGAGAGAGCAGGTCCTGAAGAGGGAAGGAGTGGTGAAAGAAAATAAAAAAATTAAAAATGTATAGAAAAAAAGCAGCAGTTACTGTGCAGACTAGAGAGTGCTCCAGTGTAAGATGCAAGACTAATGGTACTTAAAAATGCATTTTGTAGTTTCTGAGCACCTCCCACCCAGATACACCAACTCATCAAGCCAAAGTTTACAAACAACACAAATCTGGTATAAAAGTCCACTATTAACCCAAAAACACAGCAGTACAAGCATCTAAAGCAGGGCGAGACTCCAGCCAGGAAAACCAGAAGCAGCCAAAGCAGGGACTGCTGCACTGGGGAGCAGGGTTAAATTGGGGTCCAGCTGGGGCCACCTCTCCCCCAGCACCCTCCTGGATGATGTGTAGAACTGTGTAGGGGAACCCCTCACACACTCTAGGGGCACTGGGATAGAGGTGGTGCCTTGCCTCCCCTCCCTCTCCGCTGTGGTCTTGGGGGAAAGCTGCAGAGAGGAACCAGCCAGAGACTCCAGCAGAAAGCAGAGGTCTCTGGGCATTCAGAGAATTTTCTAGAGTTTTGACTGGACTTTCTCTGCCTTGTGCTGATTGGCTGTTTGCTCTGACCATCCCCTCTCCCACCTTACCTTCATCTCACCGTCAGTCAATACCTTCCCCTCTTCTCCTCTGCCCTGTCCCCCAGACTCCCTTCCTTTCAGCTGATCCTCTCCTAAATACCCCTCTTCACAAAACATTACTGTGGTACTAACAGATGTGTGCTGCCATCACATTGTTCCCTCTGCTTGTGGGTTACCTACATTCTTCCACCATGTGCCTGTCCTGTCTATTTAGATTGTAAGCCCTTCAGGGCATGAACCATCTACTATTCTGTTTGTATGGTTGGATAGCCCTTTGGGATTACCATAACAAACAATAATAATTAATAGAAGGTTGACAAACTGAGCCCCTGGACCAGATGGGTCCATTTGATGTAGAAATCTAGCTCATGATGGATTAAGACCTTTTAGGGCACAATCTCTCCTTAAAAAAATATGGTTCTAGCTCTTCTGGCTGTGCAAATAACTGACAGCAAACCAAAGTTCTTAGAGAGGTGTGAACTGCTCCCATTCATCAAAATCATGATTTATTCTGAAGCCTAATGATGGCTCTTTATGGGCCAGATTTCCAAACAACGGAGATGCACAACTGCATTTCTAATTTTAGCGACCAATGACAGTGGTTGAGAAGGCAAGTCGGATAAATGCATGCACAAAGGACCAAATAAACAAAGAGCATAAATAAGTACCCTAAAAGCATCAAGCATTATTCTTCCTCCTTCCCCCACAAGTGATATCCTCTACAATGGCCCTTCACCATCTTAAAAATCACATGAGGATCTGGCCCTGAAAATTTAGTAACTATAAAAGGTCCATATTCTACCTTTGACATTTTGGTAAACCACCCATTGATAGTGGGGATTGTTTATGGCTGCTATTTTGTAGCTCTCTCCCACGGACCATAATTAAAATAAAATTTGGCCTTTTGCTATCAGTGAGTATGACAAAGGAAAGAAGTTGTTAGCCTTGCTGGAAGTCTCTGCTGAGCATGGAGGAGAGCAGTCCAAAGTCACAGACCCCCCAATTAAGAAGGTCCTTATGCTGTGTTGAGTTGTTGCAGCCGCCCCATCAGAGGGGAGTGAATTCCTCATAATGAAACCAGACATGCTGGGCCCAGGAGCACTTTCACTGTTTGTCATGAATCTAAACTCTGTTCCATTGCTACAACATTTTCATAGTGTAATCAGCAAAACCGCAGTCAGCAGGAGCGGAGGATGCTCTCTGCCTCACAGGGGGCACTCGGCGCCTGACAGCATGATGCCCTAAAAATGCATTTTCCAAAGCGGAGTTTAAAACTGTATACTTTTCATGAAGTAAATGAAACCTTAAGAGGCCAAATTCATCCTTGGTGTAACTACTTTTAAAATCAATTTAATTACACTAGGGATGAATTTGGTACTATATGTTCAGTTTAAGAGGGGGAAAAAATTGCAAAGTGAAAAAAAATACCAAGAACTATATTAATCATGAGCCTCCAGAACACCACCTCCTAAAATTGCCCTTGCTTTTCTTCAAATGAACAGATACCCTTTCAAGGTTAGCCAGTTCAATCAGACTCCCATACAGATCTGCAATATACAATGTTCCAGAGGCTATTTTTCTAAAGTGCATATTAACATCTGGCCACTCACATAGCTCCTACTGGAAATGTTCTTGGCTCTAATTTAGCTATGGCAGATTAATAAAATCTTCCTTTAAAAAGGTGGATGACTAGAAATATCCAAATTCATGACCAAATATAAGCTAATGCTTTCCCCCCAATTGCACAGACATAAGGACAATCTGAAAATATATTTACAGTGCCTATTCCATTTAATTGGACAGTTACCAATTTCTAGCTAGATCTTGTTTGATGTTGTACTCTGTACAGTAAGTCAAAGAGCCCAATTCTACAACCTTTAAAAGAGAGACAGGCTTGCAGAATCAGGACCCAAGTTTTAAGTCTTTAGTAGATTTTACAGTTTTCTTTTTGTGCGTGTTATCACCATTTCATCTATATCATGTCTCAAGTTTCTAGTTCTATCTTCTCTAATTTTAGTCAATGAGCACTTCACACTAGATAGCAGTTACCTTCTGTGCCGTACAAAAGGAGGCTTCAGAAGTCCTCCAATGAACCAATGAAATAATTTTTTTGCTCAGCTTTATAGACTGAGTTATCCTAGAACATAAATGTTCTGGGTATATGGGGACAGTGGAAATGAAATATTTTATAGCTGGCTGGATCTATTTGCATATTGATGGTCCGGGTTTTTCCTTTTTTTAAACTATTGACATGACCTTGTTTCTAAAATACCCATTCTGGTGTCTCATTTTTATTTGCCATCCAATATAGTGGCTGCTTCATAGTAAAAGAAGTAGGAACGTTCCACTGATGTGGAAATCTAAATCCTACCTCTTCAATGATTTTAGATGTGTGTATATATCTTCCTACTGTATTTTCCACCGCATGCATCTGATGAAGTCGGCTTTAGCCCACAAAAGCTTATGCTCAAATACATTTGTTAGTCTCTAAGGTGCCACAAGTACTCGTCGTTCTTTTGACTCTACACTGATTTTTCCAATGGTATGGAGGCAGTGCTGTCTAATGACAAGAGAATAGAAATGAGGTACTGTGTGTTCTTGAGGAAATCAACACTGCGTCTCTCAAGGAATCAATTATGAAACACTTAGAGGAGAGGAAAGTGATCAGGAACAGTCAGCATGGATTCACCAAGGGCAAGTCATGCCTGACTAACCTAACTGCCTTCTATGATGAGATAACTGGCTCTGTGGATGAGGGGAAAGCAGTGGATGTGTTATTCCTTGACTTTAGCAAAGCTTTTGATACGGTCTCCCACAGTATTCTTGCCACCAAGTTAAAGAAGTATGGGCTGGATGAATGGACTGTAAGGTGGATAGAAAGCTGGCTAGATCGTCGGGCTCAACGGGTAGTGATCAATGGCTCCATGTCTAGTTGGCAGCCGGTTTCAAGCGGAGTGCCCCAAGGGTCAGTTCTGGGGCTGGTTTTGTTTAATATCTTTATTAATGATCTGGAGGATGGTGTGGACTGCACTCTCAGCAAGTTTGCAGATGACACTAAACTGGGAGGCGTGGTAGATACACTAGAGGGTAGGGATCGGATACAGAGGGACCTAGACAAATTAGAGGATTGGGCCAAAAAAAAAAAAAAAAAAAAAAAAAAAAAAAAAAAACCTGATGAGGTTCAACAAGGACAAGTGCAGAGTCCTGCACTTAGGACGGAAGAATCCCATGCACTGCTACAGACTAGGGACCAAATGGCTGGGTAGCAGTTCTGCAGAAAAGGACCTAGGGGTCACAGTGGACAAGAAGCTGGATATGAGTCAACAGTGTGCTCTTGTTGCCAAGAAGGTTAATGGCATTTTGGGCTGTATAAGTAGGGGCATTGCCAGCAGATCAAGGAACGTGATCGTTCCCCTTTATTCGACATTGGTGAGGCCTCATCTGGAATACTGTGTCCAGTTTTGGGCCCCACACTACAAGAAGGATGTGGAAAAATTGGAAAGAGTCCAGCGGAGGGCAACAAAAATGATTAGGGGGCTGGAGCACATGACTTATGAGGAGAGGCTGAGGGAACTGGGATTGTTTAGTCTCCAGAAGAGAAGAATGAGGGGGGATTTGATAGCTGCTTTCAACTACCTGAGGGGGGGTTCCAAAGAGGATGGAGCTCGGCTGTTCTCAGTGGTGGCAGATGACAGAACAAGGAGCAATGGGCTCAAGTTGCAGTGGGGGAGGTCTAGGCTGGATATTAGGAAAAACTTTTTCACTAGGAGGGTGGTGAAGCACTGGAATGCGTTACCTAGGGAGGTGGTGGAGTCTCCTTCTTTGGAGGTTTTTAAGGCCCGGCTTGACAAAGCCCTAGCTGGGATGATTTAGTTGGGAATTGGTCCTGCTTTGAGCAGGGGGTTGGACTAGATGACCTCCTGAGGTCCCTTCCAACCCTGATATTCTATGATTCTAAGGCAAACTGAGAGAATCAATCTAATACTCAGATGGGCACCATATAAAAGCCTAGATTGACTTGGGAAATGGTGATAATTCTTCCCTACATCACAGAGCTGTTGTATAGCTTAATTCAATAGTGTGTGTAAAGTGATTTGAAATCCTTGAATGAAAAGTGTAAAGTATTATCATGGCGTTACATTCCTTAGGTCACTTAGGACTATTTTTGACAATCACACCATGACCAAATACCAAACTGCATAGTTCCCATGATATCCGCTGGTAACAATGCCGTAGAGCTGTATGTGGTGCAAGTTCCTTAAAATAAATGTCACCTCTCCATTATTATTTTACACTGCCCAGAGGAGTACTAGGCACTTCACAGAAGGCGGGGGTTGGGGGGGGGGGAAAACAAACAAACACAAAACAGTCCTTCTTAAAAAAGAGCTTTTGCATGGGACACACTGAGTGGTGGTGAGAAATAATGGGGAAGGGAATGAGTCAGGGAAGGAAAAAGGTCACAGCATTACAATTATGCAGTTGCTCAGTTTGGACATGCTCATCTCAGGGTGACTCAATTCAGGTGTTTTTTAATTTTCATAAAAAGAACATAAAGCTACAGCATTGTGACTATTACTGACTAACTTATTATGAACAGGAAAGAGGTGAGTTTTCAAGAAGGAATTTAAATGTCAAGGGGCTCGTGCCTTGGCAGAGCAGAGAAAGGAGGATATTCCATCCACCAGGGACAACATGGAAAAAATATACTAGACGGACAACAATTATGAGTTGATGTTTGTACACAAGTGTTAGCTTAATTCGTTAGCTTAATTCAATACCTCAAATACAACAGAACAGCTGGTGCTGATTAGTCTCAAGAGCATCAGCAAGACTCACATAGTGAGATTTAGAAATGGGACTGAGTACCATTTCACTGGAGCTCAGCAAAAGTCTCAGAAATTTCATTCCAAGACTACATATTGAAAAATGACCTCAGCCTGGCACAGTGCAATGAATTACCATTTAGCAATAAAGGAGAAACTCTCAGCACTCACTTGTTGTCTTTCCCACACTGATGGCTTAGCTGATGGGTCAATGTCTTAAGCAACAAAGTTAGACACAGATTACTTGTTTGTGCACCCTCCCGCATGTATCAGTTTTACATCAGTGTGTTTCCATTCACTTCAGTGGAGTTACTCCTGACTTCAGTGCAAACAAGAAGGCCAGAATCAGTACTGCAGATAAAAGGATGCTCAAAAGTTGGAGATCAAGTAACTCATGTAACTCCACTGAAGTCAATAGGTATAAAACCAGTGTAAAATTGGTGTGTTATCAAAATCAGGCCCTAAATACTTATAAAGTTTCTTCCTTTTGTTTTGGATAAAATTACTGATGCTACCTATATAGGTCTCCTTTTGGGAAGGTTCACAGGCTGATTTTCAGATTACCAGCAGATCTACATATCTCATTGATCCCCAAACGGGGGGGAGGGGGGGGCGCACATGGCGGGGCCCAGGTCAGCTCCCACGGGGGATGGGGAGGGAGCGCCACCCAGCCCTGCTCCACCACCAGGCCCACTCAGGCCCCAGCTGCAGCTCCGGCCCCAGCTGCAGCTCCATTCATAGGTGCTGGAACTAGGGGTGCAGAGGGGGCTGCCACACCCCCTGGCTTGAGGCGGTTTCCCTTCTATACAGGGTTAACAGTTTGGTTCCATGGCTCTCAGCACCCCCACTATAAAAATTGTTGCAGCACCCCTGGCTCCACTCTGCCCCCGCTCGGCCCCAGCCCTGCTCCAGCCCAGCTCTGCTCTCATTCCCTCTCCACCCCCAGCCCAGCTCCACCTCTAACCACAGCTCCTCCCCATCTCCAGTTCATCCCCCAGCTCCATCTTCAGCCCACCCTCCTCTGCTGAGCCAGCTGTGCAGTAATGGGGAGGGGGAGGGAGCACAGACAGATTACATTACTGGTAAGGGGGGCATGACAAAAAGTTTGGGCACCACTGACATATATGAACCGGCAATATCATTCAACTTCTCTGTACCATGAAGTGTTAAATCTCTGGGCTAGATTCTGCCACTCTTGCTGCTCATGATGAGCAGTCACTGACTTGGCGACCGGTCCAACTGGCTGCAGTGGGACAACTCACAGCACTACTTAGCAGGAATGAGCAGGGTAGAATCTGGACCTCTTTTTGTGTGGAGTCAGATATTTGAAAGAACTCAGAACCAAATGTTCAAGTGTGCAGCACCTACAACTGGGGCCAGATTTTTTTTTTTTTTTTAAAACAAACAAACAAACAAACAAGCTCCACTCCCTTCTAGGCACCCAAACATGGAAGGTGCTCAGTGACTACGGTGATGGGCCGCAGCATAAAATCCCTAAAACAGGGAGAGGGGTCTGATTTTCAAAATTACTCAGCATCCAGCAAATACTGAACATGCCGAGGGTTTTTTTGTTGTTGTTGTTGAAAATCTGGCTATTTATTTTGGGGCCTAAATGAGAGAGAAGCACTTTGGAAAGTCTGGCCACATTGCCTAAACACAGCAGAGGGGTGGGGATCCTTTTGTAAGCCCCTCCCCCATTATTTATTTTCTCTCCTTGTAATAACACAGCAGCATCTCACAGAAATAGAACTATGATTTTGGAGGATTACCTGTTTTTTAAACAGTTGATCTCCCTTTAATATATTTTAATCTTTTGACAGAGACAAAGATTGCCAAAAAATATGGGAAAAAATGCAAAAGGCGTTTATTTACAAGAACCCATGTAATATTACAATAGAAGATTATCAGCCGTTACTGGATTTGGCGAGTCATCCTATCCCCTGTAACAAGGTAACAATATTTGTGTGTGATGAGCTGTCTGGGTAGGGACTGCTTGTCTGTACATGCCTAGTACAATGGAGATTCTTTGGTTTTGTGCTAGAGGCACTTTACAAACACAGAACAACAGGGTCCTGGTCCAATACTAGGGCTGCTAGGTACTAGGTAACACAAATAATAATAATGATAGCAATCATGAGTGACCCTCAAATACCTACAGGTACTCTGACTTCAGGCTTGAGATAACATTACTCCCAAAGCTACTTCTTTTAGAACAAGAGAATCCTGTTCATTATAGGCCAGTGATGAAGATCATTGTACAGAATATTCCTTCTAGGGACAACGTTTTGGGCCATGATGGGAAAAATCATTGTGGCCTTCATTGCTATTTAGAAGAGAACCTCTCTGTAAGAGCAGCCATGCAGTTAGAGGCACATGGCTTTTTATTGCTCATGTGTGGTTGAAATGCATGCAGAGTGACAGCAATTAGAGCTGGCTAAAAAGTTTCCTTCAAAATGTTTTTTCAATAGAAAATATTGTTTCCCACCCCCCCCAACCAAATTAATTTTTTTTTCTGAAAATAGAAATGTTCATCAAAAACCCCACTGGAATTTTTATATATTTTAAATAGTCAGTTTTTGGTCTTTTGACAAAACCCCCAAAATATAAATGAAAATAAACATTTTCATCATCAAAACTTTTTCTGGAAAAAACATTTCCTGACCAGCTCTTATATCAATGCCATTTCTTACTCACCATCCTTTCCCTCACAGTCATTATTTTGGAGCAAGACAAATGACCTTGTTCATCGTTATACAAAAACCAATCACAATTTCCTCACTCTGGAGGACACCTTGCTGGGCTATATGGCTGACGGAGTCTCATGGTGTGGAAACCCTTCTAGTCCAGGTAAGGATTCCTTTAAAAAAAAATATTATAACTCCAGGTTTTCTTTCACTCACAAATTTCTAATATAAGAAAATCTCTTTTGGAGAGGATACTTTCCATTCTTGGTTTCAGCCCAAAACAACTGTTGAACCTTTCTACCCTGCCTGAGTTATGGAAATGTGAAAAACACACTCATTTTCAGCTTAATTTTATCAACACTTTTTAGCTCCCAGTAGCACAAAAAGAGCTCAGCCTAGTGACATATTGCCCCCCCTTATTTACAGTAATCAGCAACCTACTGTGATTCCAGTGGGACCACTTTCAGACTAAGGCCCCAGTCCTGCAATATGCTCCATTCAGGCAGACTTCTGCACTTGCACAGAAGTCACTGGGACCACATGTAGATATAAGGGGGTTGCTTGTTCACGCTAAGGGCCTAAGAATGAGTAGGGATGTCAGAATCTGTCCCCAAATTTGAGGGAAATTTATAAAAAACAAAATAAAAAATTATGTGGGAAGAGTCACTTCTGAGCATCCCCCCCACACGCTTTTTGTCACATCAATCAGTGCACATTCTCCCTGCTCAGCCTGACCAGGAACAATGTTGCTGGAATAATTTGCATAAGGGGACTGTAAATGCCTCACAGTCTTCCAAACACCTTCAACTTAATCTCCCCCTTAGAACACTTTTCACCTAAGCCTGTTGCTGTGATGGGGCGCAATAGTTATTTTTGCCATTCTTATTCAGCACTGCAGGCAGTATTAAAGTGTCTGACAATTTCTTCTCTAATCTTAGTTATTCTGCATCATATATTTATTTTAGGAATTAACTATGAATCTTGTCCAAAATGGAGTGAATGCGAGAGCAACCCTAGTTCTGTGTACTGGAAAATGGCATCCAAGATGGTAAGGATTATATAGCAACTTCTCCAGGATCACAGTTAGAATCAATTTATCCTTTGGGGGTTGGGGATGTTGAAAGAGGGTAAAATCTTGGCCCTCCAAGCAAGTCAGTGGCAAAACTCCCATAGACTTAAGTGGGACAGGGTTTCACCCAGACTGTGGAAATCTGGGGCTAAAATGCTGAACATCCAAATTTGTCTGGTATGTCTGTTCCATTGGCTAGAAAACAAAGGCTTTGATCCTACAACCAAATCCATGCATGTGAATCCCTGAGTCCCTGCAAGATGCATTGACTTCAGTGGGACTCTGTGCAGACATAGATCCAATTGCAGGATTGGGGCCTTAACTATTAGCCACGGCTCCCTACTTTAATGGCCAGTAGTCTTTTTTTCTATATTTTTATCATGACCAATTACATCCTGGAACAATACTTTTAATCAAAATATTCGGGATTATAACAATGAAAGAAATACAGCAAAGGAAAAAGTGGCTAACAGTTAAACCTTGGAACACAGTCTGATCATCTCAGAGGTCTGATGTGAATTCCTCCCAAACTGTTAGGAGTCATGCCACAAATTACTCAAAATGCCATTTTCCTCTTGGCTTTCACCAAAGACATTGAATGGATCAAATTCAAACACTGATTAGATTATTAAGAACTGAAAGCTGTGCCATGTGTTTTTTGGAAATACAGGTTTCCCAAGACTTTCACTAAGGTCTCATGTTTCACACAACATTTAATGTCACAATAATTTGGGCATTCTTATTCTTACTTGAATGGGTCCCTCCGTCAGTGGTCATCTTGATATTTGTGTCGAACAGCACCAAGCACAATTAGTTCTTAACAAAAACATTAATTAACTATAATATATATAATTATAGACATCATTCCCTCATACAAATACACAAGATCACAATTGCTAAAACCAATGACTTTTTAAACCTCTGAATGCTAAAAGCATGCTGGAAACTGCTGTAGAGCATGGCTGAGAGAATGAGTGCCTCCTTGTGCCTTTTTAACATAATGAGAAGAACTCCTCTGTGAAGTCCTGATTCAGCAAGGTGTACAGGTAGGTGCCTAACTTGAAGCACGTGAGTAGCCCCATTGACTTCAATGAAACTCCACATGCTTAAAGTTATGCAGGTGCTTCAGTACCTTGCTGAATCGGGCCTTACAGAATGCTTATTTAACTCTATTCTGTTAGAGTTCTTTTGGCTAAATCAAAGGTAATTTAAGTTTATTATCAAATCTGAAGATTTAAGAGATGCTGAGTAAGGATATTGGAAACAGAAATGGTTACATGTAAAACAAAAAGTATAACATGCTTCTTAGAGACTATATTTAACCTTTAACAGGCTAAAATCCTTGTCTAAAGTAGTTTCTCACCGAAGGCAATCTCTCAGCATCACCAACCAACATGGCTGGGATCCACCTTTCACAAATGCAAAAGACACTGTCCTTCTTGCTCTCTCAGTGATGGATACCAAAGTCTCCTTATATTTCCCAAAACTCCTTGTTTTGTCCCCAGAATCAGGATGGCCCCTGTGGTTCCTTTCCTGGTGTGCTGGCTCCAAGTTGCCCTCACAGACTTGTGTTGACTCCATATGCAAAACAGGCTTCTATTGTGATGGCTTATAATGCTTAATCTACATAGGAACCTAAGCAGACAGGTGTTTAGCAAAACCTGTTTGTCAACCCTGCCTGGGACACAGACTCTAAAACTATATTTTCAGTACATATACACAACTGCTTACATATCAGTCATCCATCCCTCAAGAGTTATGTGGTTCAGTATGGCCTAAGGTTTGATTAGATACCTCATACGATCCTTTTTGGATAAACACTGTGAAAGCAGTGTGTTACATGTAGTCAGTTTGTCAGGCCTGATAGAAGTTGCTACTACAGAACAGCGAACCCTTTGCCATTTGGTATTCAGGGATTCTTAAGGTCACAATTAGTTCCCCAGCATAAATTAAGCAGCCTGAGGGCTGCTCTAATTTACACTGGCTGCCAGTAGACCCATGGGGCTGACATAGAAGCCAGGGCTCAGGGAAGTCACAGCAATGTCCTCTACACCAGCAGCCATGAAAACTGTGGCACAGGAGCGGTTATGCCAGCTTTGCACAATCACAGGCTCTCCCTACATGGAGTTATCCAGTTGCAGTTGGTCAATGTAGCTTTAGGGTAACTTTGTACTAGTGAGAGAAAATATGGCCCTTTATTTTCACTGCAATCTTCTGGTAAAATAGTGAGCCCAGATCCTGAGCTGGAAAACATTGGTGCAGCTCTACTGAAGGCAAAAGAGCTATGCTGATTTACTCTAGCTAAAGATCTGACCCTCTGTTTCATGTAAAGCTAAAGTACAATGTACGTTTGCTTGTTTAGTTTGCAGAAGAAGCATGTGGTGTGGTTCAGGTGATGCTCAATGGATCAATAGAAGCTGGAGCATTCAGAAGTAACAGGTATCTACTTAATCGGTCACTGCCTTTGGCTCTGTCTTACTACTCACTTAGAGACTCTGTACTGGTGCAGGTGTTGGCGACAGTAAATCCCAGTGCAAGACTGGGGCCTTAGAGGGCCAGATCTTCTTCAGCTTTGCTGAATCAGTGTTGCTCTGTTGACTTCTATGGAGCTATGCTAATGTACACTTGCTGACGATCTGGCCCATTAGATTATGCATCTTCTGATGCATTTGATTTGGATTTTTTCTGAAAATGGCCACAATCCACAGAACTTTGTGCAGTAAGCCCCAAATGGACTCCTCTGCTATATTACACTCACATGACCGACACATTAGAACTATCCTCAGAGTGGATTTCTTGGATTATGCTCCCCCAGAGATTGTACATACTTTCAGTGACTGACAGGAGGTGCTGCCTCTGCTAACTCTGAGGGATGAAGAAACTTGTGGTTAGCACAAGCAGAAAGATTTTTTTTTCCTTTAGTAGTGGCAGTCACTGGTAATCTAGACAAGAGAAAAATCATTAGGAATGAAAGAACCTCAGACTGTTTCATTCTGCAAACAGCTCCAAAGGCTCTCAATAAAGCTGAATGAAAATGGGGGGAAATTCCTTTACACAAATTAATTAAATAGTCCATGAAAATCTCATGGGAAAATTATACATTCTCTCCACTGGGAATAACGATAACGCATGAGTATGTAGTAGTGACTGGAGAACATACTTTGTTCATCTTGTTCTAAAGCGAAGATGTATGTTGCTTTTTCATGCTCCCATTCTTACAGCATTTTTGGAAGTGTTGAGATCTTAAACTTAGACCCAGACAAAGTTTCTACAGTGCAGATTTGGCTTATGCAGAACATCGGTGGACCTCCAAGGTAAAGTTTGCTAGTACAAAATAATGTGTGATGCTTTGTTTCTATAATTTAAAGTGCAGTTCAATTCTGAAACATGACTAAAAGTAGCACTGCCTTACCCATCAACTTTGCTCCTTGAATGCAATTAACTGCTTACTTTAGTGGAAATAATTAATAAAAAGTGGTAAAAATATTAATTATTATTATTATTACTGCCAGCTCTGTTGAGCCAATACAGCTCTGGAAGAGCAAAACTGTTTCCTTTCTGTTAACCTTGCAATTGGATACAGTCATCTCCGTAACCCTGTTGTCTTCAAATTCTGTACCTCTTTACGTCTGTGCAATCCTACAGAGGCCCTACAGATCCTACAGAGGCCCAACAGATTTGTTTAGTGCTCAGACATAAAGAACACAGCTTGGCTGAGTTTGCAAATCTGTGCAGTTGGAAAACATCTTTTTACATGAAAACTGAGCAAATATGCTCTGCAGGTCACCGAGAGGCAATCAATGCAGAGTAACCATGAAGCCATGTTTTGCCAAGTAATTTTTAATAACAGACCCACAATTTAAATGTTTATTTTTAACTATTCATACCAGACAGTGACCATAAGTCACCAGAGAATTTCTGTTCTATATAGGTTTTATAAAGAACTCATCACCATAGTATCTGAGCCGCTTCCAGTAGTGCATTAAGTGACATGACTAACATCTGTCACACATCTGCTCCCTCATAGTCTCCCCAGGGAGAGAAATACATACAACAGTGTGCTTTGTTTTTGGAATTGTCATTTTATATAATTACACACACACACACACACACACACACACACACTCCTGTATGTTTATGTTAGAGAAGGCAGTCAGAGAAATGCACTTTGCACTTAGAGTGGAAGGTGATGCAGTCTGTGAGGGTCCTCTGTAGGCAAGGGGGATCTTCTACATGGATCCATGGGTGTACACTTTGCACTGATGCACTGGCAAAGCATGCCGGCAATGTGTCTGAATCTGGCCCTCTGATCTCAGTTGCTCTGCTGTAAATACAGAGTAACTCCATTTATTTACTCTTGATTTGCACCAGCAGCACTGCTTATTACTTAAGTCCACTAGAGTGTCTGGCCATCAACTGGCAGATGTGACTGGGAATAAGCAGGAAGCATTCTAACAAATGAATTCATCTGGTCACAAAGGGCTCAGCCCCAAAGCAAGATAAACATTATTTTAAGAGAACCCAAAACATGCAGATTTCAAAAATCAAATCACGAGGGGCAAGAGACACACAGAACAGACAACAAATTCCATAGAGTGGCTCTAGTGATTCCATAAACCTAGGGTTGCCAACTGTGTGATCACACAAACCCAACACTGTTGCCCCACCCCTTCTCTGAGGTGTCACCCCATTCACTCCATCCCCCATCCCGCCGTAGCTCGCTCTCCCCCACCCTCACTCACTTTCACCAGGCTAGAACACAGGGTTGGGGTGTGGGCTCTGGGCTGGGGCCTAGGGGTTCGGAGTGTTGGAGGGGGCTCCACTCGGAGCCTGGGTCAGGAGCAGGGTGCAAGCTATGGGAGGGAGTTTAGGTGCAGGGGGGACTCAGGGCTGGGACAGGGGTTCGGGTACAGGAGGAGGTTTGGAGTGCAAGCTGTGGGAGGGGGTTTAGGGCTGGAGCAGGAGACTGGGGTGCAGAAAGGGGTTCAGGGTGCAGGCTCCTTACACACACCCTTTACCCCTCCCAGTGCTGCTGCCTCTTCCCCCACCCAGCCTTAAAGGTAAAGGTACCACTCAGTAGTAGAACAAAAAGAAGTCTCCTCAGGACTGCAGGCTGAAAACTTGTTGCTTTTGCTCAACAGCATCACGGCAGGGGGGACTTCCCCATTGACTAAACAGAAAGTAAAGGAGGGGGATGGAGCATGGGGATGGAGTCACCCAGTTAACAGCTTGATGACCACTTTGACAGAGACACACAACCTCCCTGAATGCCCCTCCCACCCCACGTCGTACTGCTCACTGTCCACACTTACCTGGTGCCACTAGCATGGCTCTTGCTCCCTTCTCCAGAGATATCCCAGAAGCAGAATGATCCTCATTTCCCTCCTCAGCAGAGACAGAGCAGCTCTTACCTCATACTCTGGAGCCTGCGCAGCCCCTCTGGAGCCACACTTTCCTCCTATGCTGAGGCCCCTCCATCAGACTCACAGCAGTTTCCCCTTCACTCTCCAATTAACACCTCTGGCATGTCAGCTCTGAATGTTGATTTGATTCACATCACATGTTGTGTCAGCTCACAGCTTCAGGAAACTCTTGTGAAGGAGGAGGATTGTATTCTGTTTGTCAGCTGGCCTGTGTTTTGTGGGGCAGTCCTGCATTTGCCCCCATGACCTGTTACCTCGCTGGGCCATTGGGATTGATAGTTTTTTATTATAGTTTGCATCTCCTCCCATGCAGGAGCTCTGTGCCACATGCATTTCTGTCCCGTCCCCGTCCCCACCCCCACTTTCTTCACTTCCGCATCACTGGAGCCTTAAATGAGCAGGAGAGCTGACCGTGCTGCTACAGACTGGGAATGTGTGAAGCATCCAGCACCACTTTCCTTCTCCCTTTCTCCTTCCTGGCTGCTCTAATCCCAGTTCTTACAGTGCTTTGCTGTGCTAATAGCTGTGTTAGTTGCTAATACGTTGGTCTAGACCAGGGGTGGGCAAACTTTTTGGCCCAAGGGCCACACTGGGGTTGCGCAACTGTATGGAGGGCCGGGTAGGGGAGGCTGTGCTTCCCCAAACAGCCTGGCCCCTGCCCCCTATCCGCCCCCTGACTGCCCCCCTCAGAACCCCCAACCCATCCAACCTCCCCTGCTCCTTGTCCCCTACTGCCCCCTCCCAGGACCCCTGCCCCCTATCCAACCCCCCTGCTCCCTGTCTCCTGACTACCCCGACCACTATCCACACCCCTGCCCCCTAATAGACCCCCCGGGATTCCCACCCCCTATCCAACCGTCCTCTGCTCCTTGTCCCCTGACCACCCCCTCCCAGGACCCCCCACCCCTAACTTCCCCCCAGGATCCCACCCCCTTATCCTACCACCCCTGCTCCCTGTCCTCTGACTGCCCTCCCAACCCCTATCCACATCCCCGCCCCCTGACAGGCCCCCCCCCGGGACTCCCACTCCCAACCCTCCCTGTTCTCCATCCCCTGACCACCCCCCAGAACCTCCACCCCATCCAACCACCCCCTCCTCCCTGACTGCTCCCCAGGACCCCCCGCTCCCTTACCCAACCCCCCCGCTCCCCGCCCCCTTACCAGCAGCAGGAGCTTGCAGCCGCGACACCCGGCCAGAGCCAGCTGCGCTCCCGTGGCTGCGGGGAGGAGGGACAGTGGGGGAGGGGCCAGGGACTAGGCTCCCCGGCCGGGAGCTCAGGGGCCGGGCAGGACAGTCCTGCGGGCCGAATGTGGCCCACGGGCCATAGTTTGCCCACGTCTGGACTAGACAACTCCCAAACGGTACATAGGACTCACAAAAGGAAACCAGGTTTCTCTGTTTTTTCCAGTTTTAACAAATGGGAAACACCCTGAGATCATGGACTTGATGCAGGGATTGCAAAATGAAATTCTGTGGCCTGTGCTATATAAGAGGCCAGGCTAGATGTTCAAAACAGTCCTCACTGGCCTTAAAAATCTATGAATTCTGAATTCCTTATGTACCAAATTTCATGAAACTGACATCTATGGTATGCCTGCAAAATATACACATACAGGTGCAAACTGCCTGCTAAACATATATTGACAGGTGTGCAGGCAAGTGCTGATTACATGGTTTGTGATGGGAAAAAATGTTCACTTGTAGCTGCACTTGTGTATTTTGTGGACCAACCCAGACATCTGTTTTGTTTTTGTTTCAGTTTGGCCTTGTGTTGTATGCACCAGTGGGCTCTGAACATCTCACACTGGAAATTAGCACCAGTCCTGGTATTGGATAGCATTTAACAATTAGCAATTGAATTTATTCAGACGGAGAAATTTACCTTGATGAGGAGAAGCAGCACAGGGCCCTCCACACGACTTAAACTCTTTGGGAGGGATGCACAGAGGGAGCTGCAAGTGGAATGGCCAACTACAGGAGCGGGGTCTGGAGTAGGGACCTACATCCATGAATATGTGGCCAGTCCCTCTTCTCCCCTGTACACGCACAGGACCTGATCATATTGTTTTCCATTGACTTCAGTGAGCCTTAGATCAGGCCCACTGAGGCTGTAGGGCACATGGTCTAGAATAGCAGCTGTGGATGGGCAAGTTCTGCAGCCCCCAGGCCCTGCCGAGGTGTAAAGGACTGAATTATTTCTCACAACCCAGTTAGCTCCCCATACAAAGACTTTTTGCAGGAGAGAGTGATGGTCACCCTAGAATTCTACTCAGTCAGGCTCTGATCCATGTGGTCAGACCCCAACACCCGGAGCTCCATTGAAGCCACTGGACTTCACAGAGGCACTGGGGCTCGGCTCCCCGGCATGGATTAGCTGGCAGGAGTGAGGTCTAAAACTGTGTCTTTGCCCTTTAGGTACATTTAACAATTTGTGTGGTCAGACAGCATGAGGCAGCATAGTGTAAAATCCACCGGTGTCTGCCAATCGTGAGCTTCACACACATGCAGAACACACGTAACATCCTGAGGTTTTTCTTTTCAGTGAGTCCTGCACGGGTCGCTCCATAACAAGGTTAAAAAGCATCTTAGAGGAACGAAACTTGCATGTCTCCTGTGAGGACAATTATAGGTAATTATTTGCTTTGGGTTTGAGTTGGAGTCTACTTGTATAAAATGAGGCTGTTTCCCTCCTAATCAGAATATTTTTTGAAGGAAATAGAGCATGTTTTATTATGCTAATGTATCGATGGCCATTGTGAAAATGACATCAGTGGCATAAGTTTGAGGTCATAATAGTACTCGTATTACACCTCTGCTCCAAAGACTGCCCTAGTTTCCTATCCACTTCCAGGCAAATTTCATCTTTCAAGTCCTCTGTGGTTCAATCCTCGCTACTAAAGTCAATCCCTCTCCTAACGCTCTGCCTTGGCAGTCGAGAACAAGAGATGTGCTCCCACTTGTCAGAATGCCTAGATTTGATCTGCTGGGGGCATTGCATTTTCAGTGGTTAGCCTCTGACTCTGGAATTTGCTTCCTTCATTGCTGGTTGACCTTCTGAGCCTGCTGTATAGCCCATCTATTTGGTGAGGGTTTGCCTGAGAAACAATAGTTGGAAGTTCTAAGTATTATTAATTATTATGATTGCCCTCTCTGTTCCCTTACTCAGGAGAAGGCTGCATGCTGGGGGCGGGGATCCATTGGCACCACTCAAAGCTGCAGCTGCTTGCAACCAACTACATGGAATTATGGAGGGGAGGTGGGAGAATTTCCAGGAGCCACCTGATCACTTCACTTCACAGACACAACAGCATGTTTGCAGTGTGTGCATATTAGGGTGGAAATGCATCAGGGGTCCTACAGTTTTTTCTACCTGTACTGATCCTCTCCTAAGACCCATGCCTATTATGAGCTTGAGGAAGAATTAAAAGCAATTCTTGCAAGAGTCAGACATGCATCAAGCTGGCTACTGGCAAGGAATGCCATTTATAGGCCATTGCTTCCAGTTGCCATGATAAAGAATATGGAAGTAATCTGGTATCCATTTTCAGGGCTCATGGTAATTGTGGGGGGAAGAGAGGCTAAGGCTCTTTAATATTGATCCAGAAAATGGAGGAAATAAGTTTTGGTAGTGACATTGCTGTCCTGGCAGTGAAGTTGTTAACTAGGAACAAGAATAAGTCTTATTTATTGAGAACAGCTTTCGTTAGAGCAGAACTTGTATGTTGATAAGAATATTTCCTGAGTAAACAATCATTTCAATAAACCATTGGGAGTTTTATAATTTAAATTTTAGTCATCTTTAACTGAGTGAAAAGTTGGCCTGCAAAGGAGGATGACTGGATAAAATGCACCATCTGGCAGTAATATTTTAACCTTCTGGAAGACAAAGCCATTTCTTCCTCTTTGTAATATGCATTAATGGGCCTGATTCATGAGCACCCTGCACCTTGTGGAGTCATTTATACTAGTGTGATGTAAAATGCTGCCAATGAGAGTCTTAGTATTTTGCATCCACTTTGTTCTCATGTAAATGTAACCCTGGCCAACACTGGGGATTGAATTCACGATGTCTGCAGCTAATGGAACAAGGATCTGTAGTTGGGGGCTGTAACAACTCATATCATTTGCAGAGAGGAGGACCTGTAGCACACTCACTGGTGGGTTTCAGAAGTGGCACCCCAAGGTGGAAGACAATAATGATTTAGCGCTTCTGTCAGAGCTCAATCAATCAATAATAACCTACTGCCCAAACCAACATTAGGTGAAATGTGGGCAAGAAGTAGTATTTTCAGTGTACAGTAAAACTCTTCAGGCCAGATCTTCAGCTGCTGGCAATCAGCATTGCTCCACTCAAGCCAATTTACATCAGCTGCACATTTGGTGTTTCATAACTTATAGCAAGTATAGTATGGATGCATGCTTCTTATTTTTGTCAGCCAGTCAACATGATGTTCTGTTAATAACTCAAAAAATTGGTTCAGTGAAGAAATTTCAAATCCACAAGTCTAAGTATGTTTGAAATGTATTCAGACGTGTTACTGAAAAAGCATCAATGATTTAAGACTGCAGTAAGAAGAAAACATCCCAGCTATGTCTATGCAGTAATTTCTATCACCTTAAGAAAGGAGATCTCATGGGCTCAGAACTATGTAACGTGTACTTTGACTTCCATGTGGCACTTGATAACTGCTTTTAATGATCAATAGAGTTATGACACCATACATCCAAAACAGCTACTAATGTTTGGATTTCTTTTTTGTCTTATCACAGGCCAGTTCAGCTGCTTCAGTGTGCAAGTGATCCTGACCATGCAGACTGCAGACTTTGCACCAACAGTGTACAGTGAAACACACAATACTCCACATTGCTTAAATCATTCCTTAACTGTGTATGATACTGAACAAGAATATGTGTATAGAGTACTATATAGTATAAATGTGTATACAAACACTGTATGTTACCAGAAAACCTTGCTGTGGCTGCAACACTCATAGATGAATGAAAGGAGATGATATTTTAGGTGCGGTTACTGTACACACACACACACACTTCCAACCTCTTCAGCCTGAGGGCCAAACATATTATTTCAGAAAGGTCAAAAGGACCACAATAAGTGGTTTGGGTCAGATTCTCAGCCCTGCTCCCCTCTCTTTACACAGCACAGGTGGTGCAAAGGGAACAGAAGCCACCTGTAAGTCCCCTGCTGGGGATTCCCTGGGGTAGGGAATACATCCGGAAGAGCCATAGCCATTTCTTCCCTTCCTTCCTGGCACACAGGGGAGTGTGGGAGGAGGGAAGGGGAAGTGGCTGGAACAGCTGTGCTTTGGCTATCCTCAGTGGGAATGTGTTTCTTAGAAGACTGTTGCCAAATGGTACAAGTTACAGCAGCCCACAAGCTACTCTGAACCGTACCAGGGCAGGAAGAGACCTAATCAGTTACAGTTGTCAGCTTCTCTTTTCCCCTCTCTCAGGTTGCCCTGTCTGGTTGTGTGGGGGAGGGCAGCCTTCCATTGCTAGGCACTCCCTTAGGTCTGGCACAGACAGTTGAGGTTCTCTCCTCTTCTCTCTGGAGCGCCCACAGCCTGGAAGGGAAGCCTGCACCAGAAAAGGCAGAACTACTCTCACCTCCCTACCCAGCATTGCAGTAGGTGGCCAACAGGGAAGCTGCTGAGCAGCTGCTGCTAAGAGATAGCAGCTCTCAGAGCACTTCCAGCTCACACCAGACCTACACCTGAGGCTGCAAGAGAGGAGGTGGGAGGCAGCTGGGGAAGAGGGAGCAACAGGGCCAATTCCAACTCTTCCATTTAAAAATCACTGGGCACAGCTCTGGGAACACATTTTCAGTTCAGAATCAAATATAACATTTTTTTCTTAGCAAACAGTCACCCTCACAGTCTACAAAGTGGCCTCCATGGACTTGGACACCACTGAGACAGAGACAGACAGGAAGATCCCAAAATAAGTAGTCTCTGCTTAGCTTCTGAAGTTGATGGTGACTTCTTTGTAGCATACAATTTCCAAGCACACATACCGCAATACCATAAACTGTAATAGTTTTCTTATATTTCTTTTTTGCTGTCATGATACTCAGATTCAGATGAAACTGAAGACTTAGGGCCAGAGTCTGGCCTTGACTCTCTTCATTTTGTGCTACTCTAATGACACAAAAGAAGAGAGCTGGGGCTTTCCTGAAATATGGAAATCCCCAGGTGGTATAATACTAGTATAGCCAGCAATTTGTCACTCATTTAGGCACAGGGAGTGTTCATGGTGCAGACTGGTAATTCCTAGCCAGGTCTGTGACTGGGAATGTTTACATTAAGCAGAATTTTAATTTTCTAATTGCACTCTGATATGTGGTTACTGCGATTAACTCAGACATATATCAATAACTTTAATTCTGTTATTTCTGACAAGAGGGTTGGAGAGTTTAATATTGGCTTTTGTACATATTTTGTCATAATACAAAATGTTGAATGTAAAATGGTAATGTACAATAAAATCGCTGATGGTTAATGTTCCTAATTCTATTACACACATTGGTTAATCATGGACTGGGATACTTAAAATGAGTCATCTATTAAGAGATTTCCATGTGGATTAGAATAGTCAGAAAAGTGGAATAATTTCAGAAGTGTTTCTCTATGAAAACATATTTGCATTATGAGAATAAGGAAGAGGAAGAAAATCAGCAGAGCCAAGAATTGCTTTTCTTTTTCAACAAATGATTTTTATTGTTTTCTCTCAGTCTTTAGTTTTGCCTACACACTGCTACATATTAAGAGTCTAGGGCATATTCTGTCCAAGAAATTCCTATGGGATTGTTGCATTTCTGTACCATGCCATCCTTCCCAATGGCTGCCCCCTTTAAGTGAAATCTAGCCCTCAGACTTACATCTCCACTGTACTATTCTACTGTAACATTTACATTATGTATAGCAACACATTCTTGGTTTTTGAAACATTTGTGTATCTAGAATACACTATTCCATTGGGGAAAACTTCCCAAAAAGTAGCAGTAATAGATTGTGAAAGATTTTTCAGACCATTATTTCATTGTTGAGTTTTTAACCCAATAAACCTGTAACACTTAGAAGTAGTTTCAATATATGGCACCCTTACTGAATGTCAGTGGAGAAGCCAGGGACTGACTGGGCCATGAAGAGTGAATTACCCTCTCAATCCTACAGATGGTTCTTCTAGAACAGAGGTTCTTAAACTGGGAGTCATGACCCCTCAGAGGGTCATGAGGTTATTATGTGGGGGTCATGAGCTGTCAGCCTCCACCCCCCAAACTTTGCTTTCAGTATTTATAATTGTGTTAAATATATAAAAAATGTGTTTTTAATTTACAGGGGGAGGTTGCACGAGAGGCTTGCTGTGTGAAAGTGGTCACCAATACAAATGTTTGAGAACCACTGTTCTATAACATGGTGGAGGCATAGTGATAGAAGAGTGTGGGGAAGCTTGCTCGTCTGTAGATAGATAGAGGATTCCATTCTTCAGGACTGTGTGTCTAGCATCTCGTCCCGGTGCTAAATGCTCTGGGGAAAAAACAAAACAAAAACACCTCATGACCTCTCAAAATATTAAACTATACTTATACCCACCTGAGCATTTAGCAGAGAGGCCACATCACAAATCCCCTCTCTCTACACCAAACAAATCTCCTGCTGTCAAATTCTGCAGTTGATCAGCCATTTGTGTTGCTCAGAATGAAGTGCATTGCAGTGAGCCAGCCTTGATGGCACATGGACAGTCGGATTATATAATTAGCACTTATTCACGATAGCTGAGGAGGATTTATGGTGGTTATCACTGATTATACAATAAAACCTGTCAAGCAAACCGGTGGTTTTGTTCTCATCAGGAAATACACATTTCAAGACAACAGTGAACAATTAACTTTGACAACTGTGCTTTAATAAATGACAGCTTTTGAGCGCAGGTGCCTGGCATACCATTGTGCTAACAGCAATATTTCTTTAAGAGGGATTATTTACAGATAGACTTGGCAGGAAAACAAAATAAAATTATGGAAGTATTAAACATTTGACTTGTCTGTTCCATCTATTAGTATAATTCATAAATTCCACTGCCCTTTTGAAATAAAGAAGCATATATTCATATAGTTCAAAACATGTACAAAGTATAGTCAGTATTTTAAATATGCCTTGAATACACTGAAACTAATCCTTCTTGTAATTTGTACAGATTATATTAAAGCTAACAAGGCTGGATTGTGGGACAAACTCTCAGCTCCATATGGGGAGTTGTGCAGACGTGCATTGCTCAAAAACCTTAGAAGGATCGTGCAGGAGGGAGGTATAATGCACCCTGAGCTCCCAGGAGCATATATAATCTATCAAGGCTACTTATATGGCCCCCCAGTACCATAGTAACTAAGCACCTCCCCATCTTTAATGCATTTATCCTCACAAAAGCCCTGAGCTAAACAGAAGTGCTATTATCCCCATTTTGCATCTAGGGAACTGAAGCACAGAGAGATTTGGTCTATTCACCTACTGTCTCATCTTATATTTAGGATGACACTCAGTGTTGCCAAGGGGATGGGGTGCAGACTGGGCAAGCTGGAACACAGAGTAGGAGTGTCAGGGCTTAGCTATTTTGAGTTGTGTGCAAGCAGAAACTAAAACAGTAAAATTAGTTAAAATGGGAAAAGTGTACATATATATATTTCACCTATAATGACTGACTGAATGTTACTCAGAAGAATTCATCACTCGGCCAAGACCAGGTATATAAACTTTCCACCCCAAAATATGAGATTTTCAGATAGTGATGAGCAACTGACAACGGGGGATTATAAATGGGATTCCTCACATAGCTTTACCTGCAGCAGGGACTGTGGTACAGAAGCAGAACCTTCTCCCAGATCAGTGGGGTCAGGATGCCCTCCATGCATGGCCCTAGAAGGTCCATTGGGCTTCCAAAAAAATCATCTCTCAAACCTACTCTCACAAAAAAGTTCAGCAGAGGGAGTAAGAAGATCAGACCAGCAAGCCCCATCCTTGTTGGAAACTGTGCCAGGGAGAGAATGAAAATATGCTGCACTCAGAAGCAATTTCTTTGACAATATGGTTTGAGATGCAGATGAAATGTACTGACAGACTGACCTTTCTTCTTACATTGTTTGAACATTCTTATAGAGGTCAGCAGCTCTGGGGCGAGGGGGGGAGATGGTGGGGGAGGAGGCATGGGTAGCTGGTGGGGCTTTGTAGAGCGGATGGAACAGAACTGTGTGGGTGATATGGGTTAGGGGAGAACTTGTGAATCAAGGGCTCCACAGCACTGTTGCCTTAGCTCCCCAGTGCACTAATGCAGCAGTTACATAGAAAGCCCATGATGTGCTGGCACCTTGGTGAAGAGATACTTAGTTCATCAGCCTGCTTCCTCTGTGTGCTGGTGAGCTGATGCAGCAAAACTGGAGCAGATGAATGTCTCTGCACTGAGGCATTGCTACCTAAAGGTCTCTCCACAAACTGTTGCTTCAGTGCCTTGGATGCCCTTCAGTCCTGGTTGCCTGCACAGCTGTGCATCTTCTGTCAAATCTCTGCCAATTCAGGTAAGCAGTTAAAGTAAGCAGACAGGAAATTCACGGCAAGCGATTAAATGCCTCGCCCAAGGCCCTGCTGCAAATCAGTGACAGAGCTGGCAATAGCATCCAGGCCTCCTGAAAACACCCCCTGTCGCACAGCTGTTCTCCAAGAGAAAGATGGTGGATTTATCAACAGAGGGTTCCAGCAGTGCAGGAGTAACTTTGCAGCCACTGTAATGTCCCTCATATTATAATGTGGGGCAAGTTACTCTACATTAGCACTTACAGCATTTAGGATAGAGCCCAGTCCTGTGTCCACTGAAAGTCATGCGTCCCTGGTAATAAATAACCGAAAGTGTCATTTTCTTCCAACACTGACCCAGGAACTTTATGAGAAGGAGGAAAGCAGTGTTATCCCTAATAGTACTCTGTTCTTTGTATGATTCACTTCTGCCTACCACCCTTCGCAACCCTCTCCTGCTGGCATCCGACTATGTAAATGTAGACACAGCCTCACACTGAACTTGATGGGCATTTGTCTTCAGTGGGATCAGCATCAGGACCGTCCACCTGTTTTCTGGCCAACTCGCACCTCCTGTGTAACATACTTCAACCACCGGATTTAGCTCTGAAGATGGGGCCAGATTTGTTTCTCAGGTACACCAGAGTACCTGTAATCCATTCTTCAGTGTGTATCATGTATCCCTCTCTGTGCCTGATCTACAGAGGATATCAGTCTGCTACAGCTCTCACATACGGAATTTAGTCCTTTAGCTCCAGCTCTAGAGACTCATATTTCAGCTCTGGAGGTCTTTGGTCCAATAGTTACACAACCCCATTGATTTCACTGGGGCTTCAAGGATGTAAGAGTGAGTAAAACTTGGCCTGAGGAGTTTGCCTCAGTTACTCTACCTGCCCACACCAAATTCCTGCTTCCCCTTGCCCCTCCACCCTCAAAGCCTGGAGTTCAAGGATGCCCAGTGGGAGTTCAGGTGGCGGGTGGAGCTAGGTTGGCTGTGGATACTGGAAAGCAGTTGAGGTTGAGCCGATGAATGGATCAGCAAAGTGTAGATGGGGAGCTGAATGATTTCATTGCTTATTCCCATGCTTTTTACCTCTTGGGCTGGTGGTAAATAGAGTATAACAACCTTACCTTAAAGAAGAAGTTAATGGCCTTTTTTGTGTGGTTCTGGTTGAATTTGATCCCCAGACGGACAGCATCACAAAATGTGTCAGGACTGCAAGGTAAGTGCTTTTTAATTCCTAATTACCGCATCTGGAAAATTGTACAGTCATAGCAGAAATTCATCATTTTGCATTCCTAAAATTGCCAATATGTTCACTGACGTTATGTTCAATTAGCTTAGGCAAAGTTATACTGGGTGTGTCTTAGCACTGTCATGCTTAATGCAGTGAGTCAGAAATGGGAGAAATGACTTATCTTTAATAACATTAACATTTTCACCAGCCGATGATTTGCACTGAAATTTCATGAAGGTGGTAGCATTAAGACAGAGGCCGCTCAGAACAGTCTGCCACCCTAGGCAAAACATTAGTGTGTTGCCCCTCCCTCCCCTCAGATCCCTAAGGAGGTTGGGGTGCAGTAGGGGGTGCAGGCTCTGGGCTGGGGGGTGGGGCCAAGGGATTCAGAGTGTGGGAGGGGGCTCCGGGCTGAGCCTGGGGCATGGGGTTAGGGTGCAGGAGGGGGTGCAGGCTCTGGGAGGGAGTTTGGGTTCAGGAGGGGGCTCAGGGCTGGGGCAAGGGGTTGGGGTGTGGGAGGAGGTGAGTGGTGCGAGGTCTGGGAGGGAGTTTGGGTGAGGAAGGGGGCTCAGGGCTGGGACTGGGGTTTGGGCTGTGGGAGGGGCTGCGGGATGCAGGCTCTGGCCAGGCGATGCTTACCTCAGGCAGCTCCCAGAAGTGACCAGCATGTCCCCGCGGCTTCTAGGCAGCCAGGTGGCTCTGCGCACTGCCCCTGCCTGCAGGCACCGCCCCCGTAGCTCCCATTGGCCACGCTTCTCAGCCAATGGGAGCTGCGGAGCAGGCGCTAAGGGCAGGGGCAGTGCGCGGAGCCTCCCTGATTGCCACTGTGCCTAGGGGCTGCAGGGACATGCCGGCCACTTCCGGGAGCTGCGCGGAGCCAGGGCAGGTAGGGAGTCTGCCTTAGCCTCGCTGTGCCACTGACCAGACTTTTGGCCTATTAAAATATCCTGGATTGCTTTCAATAGCAACCGGGAGATTGAGACCGATTCTGGGAGACTCCTGGCAGGGTTGGCAACCCTACTTCACCATGCCCCTTTTTCTCTGGTTACACCACCTGTGCTGGCATCCTGGGGTGAGAAGGGACAAAATAGGAGCCACCCTGGATTTTCCTATGCAGGAGAACTCCTTCAGTGGCCTCGTATGGTTCCTATAGTGCAGCAACATAGCTGAGGATCTGGCCCTTTATTTTCCAGCAGTGAAAAGCCTGAGTGCCCTGTTGTGGTTTGCAACATTGACAGCAAATGGATGAGTAAAATGCAGCGGTAGTACTGTACTTTTCCCATTAAATCTGTACCAGGATTTTCAGCCATCTTTTGATATATTTTTATATACCATTGTTAGAAACTAGGAATGGCAATATCCATAAGGATTTAGAGGTCCTAGATACAGCATTAGAAAGTGTTTATAAGTGCACAAACTTATAAACTGCAGAGCTTCATCATGCAGACCTTAATCAGGCAAAACTGCCCACAAAGTCTGTAGAGAGACAAGGTGTTATACCAATAAAATAAAAACCAGCAGGATCTTATTAAGAGGGATAAGGCAAAGATGCCACATTTATTGTAAATATAATGATAAAGCAAAAGATAAAAGTAAACAACGTTGTTTGACTACTTATTTCTATTACTACTTATTCCTTATACACACACACATATATATAGATAGATAGATAGATAGATTCATTCACACAATCATTCATTCAAGTTCTGTATAGGTGTTATTGTTACCAGCCTAGAAGTTGCTCATGCCAAGTTACTGGCCAGGTAGCTTGGTCATGAGGATGGAGCCGAGTCTTATGTCAGATGCACCTGATGCTCCTGGAGGTTGGCAGCAGAACCAGAGAGACTCAAAGTCCTCAGTCTTGAGAGTCCATTCTTATAGGATTTAATTCCTATGTTAGTCTATGGGAGCTGTTTCATCCTGCTGTTGCTGACTCAATCAGCAGATGGCACACATTCCTGTCCAAAGTGGCACATTCCTGGTGGCTCCACATAGTCCGAAGTTTGTGTTTCTCATCCTTCCAGGTGATGGGGTGGATCCCAGTTTACCCTCCGGGGGTTTTCTGGTCATCCACTTGACACATTCTTCGGCCGATGGATACTTTCTTTCTAGGCTAGCACCTCCCTAACCATCCATGTATATCAAGCATTCATCAGCATACATTCCATACCTTAACCATATTTTAATTTACTGTCTCCACCACTTTCAGAGTGTGTGCTAATTCATTTGAGACTCCTGGTCCTTTAATCACAGAGGGTGGGGGGGTCTGTCCTAGGAGCCGTTGAATGAAGTGAAAGTCACTTAACAGCTTATAGTGTTTGTTTACATTGTATCAATTACTTTAAGAACAAAGTCAGTTAACTTGTTTGTAAGTTTTACATAGTAGTAAAGTATCTTTCACAGGATAGATACAATCAATGGTTTCTACAGACAGTAGCTTACAAGTTTTAACAGAAGACCCAAGAGATTTTTGTACTCGGTGAAACTGTTGGATTTTAAAGTGTGGGGGACAAATTATGAGGGGGTCACTGTCACTTGGGGGAATCACTGTTAGTACCTTCTTTAATATCCCTACAAAGGTGGGTGAGGTAATATCTTTTATTGGACCAACTGCTGTTGGTGAGAAAGACAAGATTTTGCGCCACACAGAGCTCTTCTTTAAGTCTGGGAAAGGTACTCCGAGCATCACAGCTTGCCTCGCCCACCAACAGAAGTTGGTCCAATAAAAGATATTACCTCACCCAGCTTGTCTCTCTCACATCCTGGGAATGACAGACACAGCTACAACTACACTGCAATGAAGTCAGCAGGCTCAGCTGGTCAGGCTGGTTTGTGGTTTTTGTAACAATTCAGCGTTTTTCATGCATTCTTGGAGATATTTGTGAGACACTCAGCATGTTGATGGGTGTCTAGAAGTTAAATCCGAATTGAATGCCTTAATGAAATCTACTAGCATGAGAATAATTTTAATGACAGCCTTTCTTGGCAAGCACATACAACTCTTACATTATTACAGCCACTTTATTTCCCTGTAATGGGTGCAATGCCTCATCACACTTAGCAACAGAAATACCAGCGTCTGCTAGCAACTGGGGGAAAAAATGTATTTCTTGGGGTATTTCTGTCTATAAAATTAGCAGTAAAGCCTAAGGCCTGGTCTACACTATGACTTTAATTCGGATTTAGCAGCGTTAAATCGAATTAACCCTGCACCCGTCCACACAATGAAGCCATTTATTGCGAAATAAAGGGCTCTTAAAATCGATTTCTGTACTCCACCCCGACGAGCAGAGTAGCGCCAAAATCGATATTGTCATTTCGAATTAGGGTTAGTGTGGCTGCAATTCGATGGTATTGGCCTCCGGGAGCTATCCCACAGTGCACCATTGTGACCGCTCTGGGCAGCAATCTGAACTTGGATGCACTGGCCAGGTAGACAGGAAAAGCCCCGCGAACATTTGAATTTTATTTCCTGTTTGCCCAGCGTGGAGAGCACAGGTGACCACAGATAGCTCATCAGCACAGGTAACCATGCAGGCCGATAATCGAAAAAGAGCACCAGCATGGACTGTACGGGAGGTACTGGATCTGATCGCTATATGGGGAGAGGATTCAGTGCTAGCAGAACTTCATTCGAAAAGACGAAATGCCAAAACTTTTGAAACAATCTCCAAGGGCATGATGGAGAGAGGCCACAATAGGGACTCAGATCAGTGCCACGTGAAAGTCAAGGAGCTCAGACAAGCCTATCAAAAAACAAAGGAGGCAAACGGTCGCTCCGGGTGAGAGCCGCGGACATGCCGCTTCTACGGCGAGCTGCATGCAGTTCTAGGGGGGGCCGCCACCACTACCCCACCTCTGACCGTGGATTCCGAGGCGGAGGTAATCTCATCAGCTACACCTGAGGATTCTGTGGAGGAGGAGGAGGAGGAGGACGAGCTTGCGGAGAGCACACAGCACTCCGTTCTCCCCAACAGCCAGGATCTTTTTCTCAGCCTGACTGAAGTACCCTCCCAACCCTCCCAAGCCAGTATCCAAGACCATGACCCAATGGAAGGGACCTCAGGTGAGTTTACCTTTTAAAATATAAAACTTGTTTTAAAAGCGTTTTTTAATGATTACTTTGCCCTGAGGACTTGGGATGCATTCGCGACCAGTACAGCTACTGGAAAAGTCTGTCAACATGTCTGGGGATGGAGCGGAAATCCTCCAAGGACATCTCCATGAAGCTCTCCTGGAGGTACTCCAAAAGCCTTGCCACAAGGTTTCTGGGCAGTGCAGCCTTATTCCGTCCTCCATGGTAGGACACTTGACCACGCCATGCTAGTAGCAAGTAATCTGGTATCATTGCATGACAAAGCCTGGCAGCATATGGTCCCAGTGTTTGCTGGCATTCAAGCAACATCCGTTCTTTATCTCGCTGTGTAATCCTCAGCAGAGTGATATCGCTCATGGTAACCTGGTTGAAATACAGGAATTTAATTAAGGGGACAGAGGTGGCCATTCCTACTGGGCTGTTTGCCTGTGGCTGAAAAGAAATCCTTCCCTGCAGTTAGCCAAGCGCAGGGGGGAGGGGGAATTGGCCCTGAGCTTTTCGCGTTTGGCTAGCAGGGATCTTTGCTGATACCAGCCACGCAGTGGGAGGAGGGATAAAGCAATCATCCAGAGAATTGGATGGGAGGGGGTTAGTTTGTTTTCTGCTGCTGAAGGTTAACAGGAAAACCGCAGCACTCAACGGGCTTTGCTTGGTATGTGGGAAAGGAGGGCGCAGAAGCCGAAAGACAATGGCTTACCATGGTCGCATGCAAGCCAAATTCTGTTGCCCGGACCTGCGTCTGTGATCTCTAGCAGCAAAGCCACAGGCACTCAATATTAAGAGGCAAAATGCAACCTTGCACAGAAATCACATGTGCTATGTAACGTGAATAGTGTTGGTCACCGTGAAAGAGTATAAGCATTGTTCTGTAAAATGTATCTTTTAAAAAAATTCTCTCCTTTTTTCCCTCCCTCCAGCAGCTGCAAATTTTTCAAGCCTCCCTCCTCTGTCCCGAAGGCTATGTCAGATAAGGCGTCGGAAAAAGAAGACGCGAGACAAGATGTTCGCGGAAATCATGGAATCCACCCGCAGTGAAAGAGCTCATCTGAATGAGTGGAAGGACACGGTTTCAAAGTATAGGAAAGATGCCAGTGAACATGAGGACAGGAGGGACCAACGTGAGGACAGGAGGGACCAACGTGAGGAGAGGAGAGACGCTCCAGATGAGAGGTGGCGGCAGGAAGATCAGAGGAGGCAGGATGCAACGCTGGGGCTGCTGCGTGAGCAAACAGACATGCTCCGGCATCTGGTGGAGCTTCAGGAATGGCAGCAGGATAACAGAGTGCCGCTACAGCCCCTGTATAACCCCCCTCCCCCCTCCCCATGTTCCATAGCCTCCTCACCCAGACGTGTAAGAACGCGGGGGGGTGGAGGGGAGGCTCCGTACACCCTCCCATTCCACCCCAGTGGACAGCCCAAGCAAAAGGCTGTCATTTTTTTAACCTTTTTTTAGTGGCCTTTTCCTTCCCACCGATCCTCCTCCCAAACCCCACCCAGGTTCTCTCCCTCTTTTTATAATCAATTAATAAAGAATAAATGATTTTTAAACGATGGTGACTTTATTTCCTTTGAAAGCAAGCTGTGATCGAAGGGGGAGGGTGGGTTCCTTACAGAGAATGAGTCAATAAAGGGGGCGGGTTTTCATCAAGGAGAAACAAACAGAAATTTTACACTGTAGCCTGGCCAGTCATGAAACTGGTTTTCAAAAAAAGAACAGGAGTACTTGTGGCACCTTAGAGACTAACAAATTTATTAGAGCATAAGCTTTCGTGGGCTACAACCCACTTCTTCGGTTGTAGCCCACGAAAGCTTATGCTCTAATAAATTTGTTAGTCTCTAAGGTGCCACAAGTACTCCTGTTCTTTTTGCGGATACAGACTAACACGGCTGCTACTCTGAAACCTGTCATTATGCAAGGCACTGGTTTTCAAAGCTTCTCTGATGCGCAGCGCTTCCTGGTGTGCTCTTCTAATCGCCCTGGTGTCTGGCTGCACGTAATCAGCAGCCAGGCGATTTGCCTCAGCCTCCCACCCCGCCATAAAGGTCTCCCCCTTACTTTCACAGAGATTGTGGAGCACACAGCAAGCAGCAATAACAATGGGGATATTGGTTTGGCTGAGGTCTGAGCGAGTCAGTAACGATCACCAGCAACCTTTTAAACGTCTAAATGCACATTCTACCACCATTCTGCACTTGCTCAGCCTGTAGTTGAACAGCTCCTGACTCCTGTCCAGGCTGCCTGTGTATGGCTTCATGAGCCATGGCATTAAGGGGTAGGCTGGGTCCCCAAGAATAACTATTGGCATTTCAACATCCCCAATGGTTATTTTCTGGTCAGGGAAGTAAGTCCCTTGCTGCAGCCGTTTAAACAGAGTAGTGTTCCTGAAGACGCGAGCATCATGAACCCTTCCCGGCCAGCCCACGTTGATGTTGGTGAAACGTCCCTTGTGATCCACCAGTGCTTGCAGCACCATTGAAAAGTACCCCTTGCGGTTTATGTACTGGGTACCCTGGTGCTCCGGTGCCAAGATAGGGATATGGGTTCCATCTATCGCCCCACCACAGTTAGGGAATCCCATTGCAGCAAAGCCATCCACTATGACCTGCACATTTCCCAGAGTCACTACCTTTCGTAGCAGCAGCTCAGTGATTGCTTTGGCTACTTGCATCACAGCAGCCCCCACAGTAGATTTGCCCACTCCAAATTGTTTCCCGACTGACCGGTAGCTGTCTGGCGTTGCAAGCTTCCACAGGGCTATCGCCACTCGTTTCTCAACTGTGAGGGCGGCTCTCATCTTGGTATTCTGGCGCTTCAGGGCAGGGGACAGCAAGTCACAAAGTTCCATGAAAGTGCCCTTACGCATGCGAAAGTTTTGCAGCCACTGGGAATCGTCCCACACCTGCAACACTATGTGGTCCCACCAGTCTGTGCTTGTTTCCCGGGCCCAGAATCGGCGTTCCACGGATAGAACCTGCCCCATTAACAACATGATCTCCAAAGCACCAGGGCCCGCGGTTTGAGAGAATTCTGTGTCCATGTCCATGTCCTCATCACTCTTGTCGCTGCGCTGCCGTCGCCGCCTCCTCCTCGCCTCGTTTTTCTGATCCTGGTTCAGCATAAACTGCACGAGAATGCGCGAGGTGTTTACAATGTTCAAGACTGCTGTCTTGAGCTGAGCGGGCTCCATGCTTGCCGTGGTATGGAGTCTGCAGTGTTCACCCAGGAAAAAAGGCGTGAAATGGTTGTCTGCCGTTGCTTTCATGGAGGGAGGGGTGAGGCTGTACCCAGAACCACCTGCGACAATGTTTTTTGCCCCATCAGGCACTGGGATCTCAACCCAGAATTCCAATGGGCGGGGGAGACTGCGGGAACTATGGGATAGCTATGGGATAACTACCCACAGTGCAACGCTCCGGAAATCGACGCTAGCCCTGGTACATGGACGCACACCGCCGAATTAATGTGCTTAGTGTGGCCGCATACATTCGACTTTATACAATCTGTTTCCAAAATTCGAATTCTGTAAATTCGGATTAATCCCGTAGTGTAGACATACCCTAAGAAATATTTTATGTTTTGGACTAGTCCTTCCATTGGTCTCACACAGGTGTTACTCGGGATGAAACTGGGCCTTTTCATTCTATTATCTACAGGCACCAAGACAAACTCCACCAGACAAGCATACTATGCAATGGCATTAATCCAAACGGTGAGTGGCATGAATTAGATGAGAATTTGGGTCACTGTGTTCTGAAGAGGCTGTAAATCCATCAGTGCACTATATAAAGCAACAGAGGGTCCTGTGGCACCTTTAAGACTAACAGAAGTATTGGGAGCATAAGCTTTATCCTCACGCACAATTATTTCAAATTTGGTGACAATATATACCTCCAGACCAGTGGCATTGCTATGGGCACCCGCATGGCCCCACAATATGCCAACATTTTTATGGCTGACCTGGAACAACGCTTCCTCAGCTCTCGTCCACTCACGCCCCTTCTCTACCTACGCTACATTGATGACATCTTCATCATCTGGACCCATGGGCAGGAGACCCTGGAAGAATTCCACCATGATTTCAACAGCTTCCACCCCACCATCAACCTCAGCCTGGACCAATCTACACGGGAGGTCCACTTCCTAGACACCACAGTACAAATAAGCGATGGCCACGTTAACACCACCCTATACCGAAAACCCACCGACTGCTACGCCTACCTTCATGCCTCCAGCTTCCACCCCGGACACACCACACGATCCATCGTCTACAGCCAAGCGCTGAGGTACAACCGCATCTGCTCCAACCCCTCAGACAGAGACCAACACCTACAAGATCTTCACCAAGCATTCTCAAAACTACGATACCCACACAAGGAAATAAAGAAACAAATCAACAGAGCCAGACGTGTACCCAGAAGCCTCCTGCTACAAGACAGGCCCAAGAAAGAAACCAACAGAACTCCACTGGCCATCACCTACAGTCCTCAGCTTAAACCTCTCCAACGCATCATCAGTGATCTACAACCCATCCTGGACAATGATCCCTCACTTTCACAGACCTTGGGAGGCAGGTCAGTCCTCGCCCACAGACAACCCGCCAACCTTAAGCATATTCTCACCAGCAACCATGCACCGCACCATAACAACTCTAAATCAGGAACCAACCCATGCAACAAACCTCGATGCCAACTCTGCCCACATATCTACACCAGCAACACCATCACAGGACCTAACCAGATCAGCTACAACATCACCGGCTCATTCACCTGCACGTCCACCAATGTTATATATGCCATCATGTGCCAGCAATGCCCCTCTGCTATGTACATTGGCCAAACTGGACAGTCACTACGCAAGAGGATAAATGGACACAAGTCAGATATCAGGAATGGCAATATACAAAAACCTGTAGGAGAACACTTCAACCTCCCTGGCCACACAATAGCAGATGTAAAGGTAGCCATCTTACAGCAAAAAAACTTCAGGACTAGACTCCAAAGAGAAACTGCTGAGCTCCAGTTCATTTGCAAATTTGACACCATCAGATCAGGATTAAACAAAGACTGTGAATGTCTATCCAACTACAGAAGCAGTTTCTCCTCCCTTGGTGTTCACACCTCAACTGCTTGCAGAGCACCTCACCCTCCCTGATTGAACTAACCTCGTTATCTCCATACTGATTTATACCTGCCTCTGGAAATTTCCATTACTTGCATCTGAAGAAGTGAGGTTCTTACCCACGAAAGCTTATGCTCCCAATACTTCTGTTAGTCTTAAAGGTGCCACAGGACCCTCTGTTGCTTTTTACAGATTCAGACTAACACGGCTACCCCTCTGATACAGTGCACTATGTTTGCTGTGTATCCTTGTATAGCCCAAAGGAAATTCAGATGACAGCAGATACCTATTTGTACAGCACCTAGCACCACAGAGTTCTGGTCCATGACTAGGGTTCTTTGGCAGTACAGTAATACAAATAATAAATAACTATAATAAAACCATTGCTTTGTCATTTGAGATGAGCTAGGTTTGCAATTTTAGGCTTTGAATCTAAACTTCCCCCAAAGTCCTGGGTGTTTGGATGTTGAATTCCTAATCAGACCCATATCTACTAACAGTGGTTGCCACGAAAATGCAACACTTAGCAACAGGTACCACACAGTTGCCACCATTATTTCTTATAAGATTTTCAGTAGAGAATGAACTGTGGTATGTCTGATACTCAGACTATCTTAAAGCTGAACCCAGGCAAACCATGTCCTCTCTGCTGCAGCAGCAATCTGTGCACAACTTGAAAGAGTATGATAGTGGACATGCTCCCCCTACCTATCCGGGAGTTTCTCTTAAGTAAGGTGTGTTTTGGTACACCTCACTGGAAGGTGCCACTCTGTATGTTGGAGCCAAAGAAAGACAGTACAGTATAAAATACAGGGCCAAATGTTCAAAACTATGTAACAGCAATCATCTATGTATGCAAAAATAATTTCACACACAACTGTAGTAAATATACAGTAGAACCTCAGAGTTTTGAACACCAGAGTTACAAACTGACTGGTCAACCACACACCTCATTTGGAACCGAAAGTACACAGTCAGGCAGCAGCAGAGACAAAAAAAGCAAATACAGTACAGTACCGTGCTAAACATGAACTACTAAAAAAAGGGAAAGTTAAAAAAAGATGTGACAAGGTAAGGAAACTGTTTCTGTGCTTGTTTCATTTAAATTAAGATGGTTAAAATCAGCATTTTTCTTCTGAATAGTAAAGTTTAAGTCAATGTTCAGTTGTAAACTTTTGAAAGAACTACCATAACATTTTGTTCAGAGTTATGAACATTTCAGAGTTACGAACAACCTGCATTCCCAAGGTGTTTGTAACTCTAAGGTTCTACTGAATGCACATTTTTGAAAATATGGGCAACAGGGGATGCATCTGGCTTGCAATCAGGGCTTAAATTCTCACCAAATATTTCCCGGGACCCCAGGGCTCCAGCCCTCTGGGCACGCGAGTTTGAAAATATTTATCAGAGCTCTGCTCCGGACGGCTCTGGCTGAATTTAAGCCCTGCTTGTGATAAGTAATCTTGGAGAGGATATGTTAATAATATTTCCCCAGTGTGACGTAGTGATATGTTGCTTACTCTGATTTTTCGAAGGAGAGGTTTTACACATCGCCAGCTTGAGCACTGAAAACTCCTGCTTTGTGCATGAAAAAACGCACTTTTCAAAACCTGCCCATTATTTGTTGTTTATTGAGCACCATCAGTGTGCTTGGTGCTTTAAAACCATATAAGGAGATGATCTCTGCTCCAAAGAGCTCCTTGCATTCTCAGAGACAACAACAGAACTCAAACATTGGCACTACACTAGCAGATGGATCAAGCTCAAAGTCTCCTGGATTTTAGAAGGATACCCTTTATTTTTCATATGGCCTTCACAGATCCTAGAGACCAGGATTAGGTCCTCTGGAACTGGACTTGTTTGAAGAGACTCATTAAATATTATAGTCACTATGGGCCTGATCCAAAGCGCCATTGACGTCAGTGTAGGCTTTGAATCAGGCCCTATAAAAATATAAAAGCACCTTTTTCCAATCACAGCATTGGACATCACCCCAAGCATCTGAGCAACAATACATCAAACAAATGCTGCAGTCACAAGGTGTTTCTAACAATCAGGAGATTAAACTGTCATCTCCAGTGCTCCTGCAATTGGCAGATGAAATGTGAGGTGATTGTAACAAGCCAGTGAAAGCTTGCAATTGGACGAGATTGATTGCTGTTTGCTGTACCAAAATGATGTATTTAGACTGGTTTAGACCTGTCTAATGGAAGCAAACTTGATACAAACAATAAACTCTGCTTCTGTATGCAAATTTGGAAGGATATTGTGATACACAAGCACAGGGGTGGCCAAACTTACTTACCCTCTGAACCGCATATGACAATCTTCAAAAGTTCGAGAACCACGGCACACCTGATGGGGCTTGGGGCTTCACCCTGCTCCTGCTGAAGCCCCGAGCCCTGGCAGGTGCACCCCGCAGGGCTGAAGCCCTGAAACCCCCCTCCCTGCTGGGCAGAAGCCCCTATCCCACCACCCCACTGCAAGGCAGAGGTCCCGAGCTCCCCTCACCCATTCTGGTAGGTGGAGAATGGGGGTGGAAGTGGGGGCTGTGCAAGCCTCACTTTAACAATAAAAAAGCCGCATGTGGCTCATGAGCCACAGTTTGGCCACCTCTGTACTAGCAGCAACTGTAGGAGGGCTATTGCTCCACTGCAGGCTGCCAACCTGAACTCGGTGCTGGAGGGGAAGTTTTAATTGAAGGAGAACCCCCTCCACTCTACTGTCCAGGAACTGAGGCCATTGTTCCACCTTGGAAGGAAGCCCCCCATACCGTCCCCATCCTCTTTTCACAGGCCTTCCCTTATCACAGTCCAAATCCACTAAAGCTTGTTATGTGTCAGTCCATTAATTTGTACAACTGTCATTACCTTATAAACATGGCGTGGCCTGTTACATTCCATGGTCAGACAAGCCCTCTTGATCTGCCCCTCCTGCCCTCACTGGAAAGAAATCACTTCTTCTGGAGAAGTCTAAGGTGACAGAATTGCCAGCTTGACAGTGCCTCCAGGGCCTGGACTTTGGAGAGTGGGGAGGGGCATGAGCCAGGGACATATTTGGGCTCGAAGCCCTGTCTATCTGGGGTGAAGGTGGCCCTCACCTTGTAATTTTAGAACAGCCAGCTTATATATGTTGCAACCAGACCTCTCAACTGTAGTGTGGACACATTCTACATGTTCAGAAATCATGAGATTGGCTTACAAATCATGCCAGTTTTAAAAATGAACCGATTTGGACTTCTTTTCATTTGCCTTCTGTTCTTTGAGCCACAGGGTGCATTTGGTCACCTTTTCCAGCTTTTCTCTTTAAACATAAACGCTAGAATCTTATTTTATTTTACTGAATTTGGAAATTCTCCCCTAATCACAGCACTCCAGGAGTTGGGCCTTTTAGAGAAACACCAAAGATGACAAGACTTGAAAGAAAACTGCAAGTTCACAACATTGTGACTCTAGCTTACAATATTTAAGACCTCTAACCACATGGTTGGGGTTTTTTTCCTTCCTTTTTACACCTTTCTTTCTCTTATTGTCTTCTTTCATTCTTTCTAAATAGGGGGTGCTCCCTCAGCTTTGGGGGGGCTGTGGTAAATTGCCCTCATCTGGGCTTAAAAGTGTCAGTTACTCTTACAAAGCTAGCAACATGAGGCCTCTGATGACCACAGTTTAATCAATACTTTGCTTTTTAGATGTCATTATCTAAAAGACTCCGTCTGTAGCAGTGTGACCTCCTAACACTGTGCTAGAGAATTGTTTCAGTATCAGTTCAGAAGAGAGAGAGTTCCATCTGATATAAAATGGAGTTCAACATCCTAATGTCAACCTCCTGCTTCCCTGTCCATAAACTGGCATCATCATTATCATCTTGCTTCTGTGTCATTTGTACAGGGTTTAAGGAATGCAAAGTTTGTGAATTCAAAGCTTTCCTGGAGTGCACAGTACTGTACAGTGTGTTAACACTGCTATGCTTTCCATACACAAAGAGTGGGATTCTCCCTCCTACTACAGCCATTGTACACTGCTGCAGCTGTACAAAGTCCCTTAGCTGACCAGGAGACAACTCCCCCAATGCAAGCACTGGATAGGATACCCTCTCACAAACCTTAGGACAAGGGGCAGAAGGGGAATTCCTATAGCATCCACAGCTGAGGGTATTCTCAGCTCCTGCAGAATAGGCCAAAGGCAGTCCTAGGCTTGGCCAGGGGCACAGCATCCCCACAGCAACCCAGAATTGGACAGGCACAAGGGCAGCCTAAAGCCACCTTTGCCTTTCCTCTCCCCGGGCTGCCCCTCCTGGAGGCACAGCACAGATTCTCAACCAAAATGTGACTTTCCACAGGGGTGGTTTACTTCAAATCAAGGGGGATAGGGGGAACCAACAGAGAACAAAACAACCAGAATACCCCATGAAGAGAAAGTAGCCTATAAAAACCACCATCTTGATTCACTTCATGGTTTTACCTAACCCAGCAGAAAGGCAAGAAGTCTCTTCACATTTAAAAGTGCACCACACAGCAAAAAGAATTATAGCATCTCCTCTACCTTCACATACCTCAAATACCTTATTACCTGATCTTAGTTTTTATATATAATATCCTATTACCCTCTCTCTGTTTGAATATCATAGAAGTACAGAGTATGTCACCTTTAAAAGATAATATTTGATTGAAAGAATTTCTGGGTTTTAATTTAATATCTAGTTTAAAACATTCTGGCTCACTGGTGCAACCCTTTTTCAGCCTGACACAAGCAAACACATCATAGAGCTGTGGTACAAATAAACAGTTTTGAACATGTTTCAGCCTTTCACATAATCTTTTTGAGGTGTCTACTACCTGTAAGTCAGTTTGTGATTTCCATGGTGGACTGGGAACTTCAAGTTAATTAAATGTATCATGACTGCACCATGATAGACATGATCAAAGGCTGACCCAGTTAAAAACCAGCCACGTGGCAACAACCCTATGGACTGTCTTCGCATGTAAGCTACCCCATTTCTTCCCCAGCTCTTTATCACTGCTCTATCTTGAGAACTAGCTTTTTCAATGGCAATAAGTAAGTAAGCTTGGAAGGAAGCCAGAGCAAACTGTACCAGCGGTTAAAGAAGCCTAATAAATCCCTCACCTGGGACAGGAGCAGCCTTCAAAAAAAACCAGTGACAAATGCAGCCTTGTTAATTAAAGAAATTGAGCCCCAATTCTCCTTCCCTTTTCTGCTTGTAGTGGCTTTCTAAGCAGGGCAGAGCTAGGATGGGGGTGAGTGGAAGGGGGCTTTGTGCTATGGCCTCCTGTTGCTTCTTAATATAGAAGTCTCTAGAGCCCAAATCTGCAGTGTCATGGCATTGGAGGGAGCAAGCTGGGGATCTTGGCCATTCTGCAGCACCATCCCCATTCAAACCCATAAGGATTTGTCAGTGTACATAGCACTGACCTCAGAATTCTCTTATTCTACTTTCCCTTCAGGGGGCTTTAGGGTAGCAGATGGGGTTGAGGTATCCTCTGGCTCCTAAGGAATCTGTGCTGACATAGCATAGGAGAGCCATGCAGACACACTAGACCTCTGCACAGCATCCCTGGCTCCCTGCCATGGCCTTGCGATCAATAGGATTCCCTGGCCCATTTGTGGAGGTGAAGGGCAAAGGCCCACCTATGCTCCACAGGGGGAATAAAACTGCACCACTCTGATGCTATGATTGCAAGGAGACTCTGAGCTGAAGCTCATGACATTTCCTCTCCTTTTTAAGTAGGATTTTTTTCATGTAGGGTTTGAGCTAAGCCTCGTTTGCTAACCAAATTAATACCACCCTTGGAGATAGCCTGGAGGAAACAAACAAAACAGTGTATGGAAACGGACTGGAAAGTGTGCCAAGAACAGGAGAGGTGCAGCAGCCACTAACAAGTAAGAAGCTGCTCTGCCTAGGGCATCAGCAGCAGAAGGTAGAGGCGGAAAAGGGAGGAGAGTTTGTTATCTGAGCTCAGTCATGTCCACATGAACTGACAGCAATGGTGTAAAATGTGTAGTGCCTGAAGATTGATCCTCTGCGCTGATTGGCCAGGTACAGGTGAGGTGATATCAGGTGGTAGGTACTCGTTGGCTCCCTCGGGGCAAGGGGAAGGTTGGGTTAAGTTGGAAGCAGGAAGGGTGAGTCACTCACATTCTGGTCTCTCGAGGGCAATTAAGCAACATGTTGTGAGATTAGGTGTGTAACCGGTACTGCTGCCAAATAGACGAATGAGTAAAGCCGGGCATGCAAGGAATTAAAAGTTATTAAAGAAAATGTGTCCAGTAGTGAAAGTGAGTGAAAACCACATTGAAACAAGTAAACTAGAAAGGAACTAAAGCTAAAAGGGCCTGACATTTCAACGAGCCTTAGCTCAGGCCTCCAATGCTGCACCTCAGTAAATGCAGGCACCAATAAAACCACTGAGCGGTCTCCGTGCCTGGTGTACAGGGTGCACTGACAGATGTATATGAGCTAGCTTCTGAGCCCACAAAATTAATTGCAGGTGGAAAAATGTGCAGAAAGTTTTTTCATACAATTGGAGGCTGTTTTTGAAAATCAGTCCCAAAATTTCCCTTAAAATAAGGATAACTTTGTGTGTGTCAAGATGACTGGAAATTATTTTAAACAATGTAACACTATTGGATAGGATGCAGCACCGATTCCACTTTATATTTCACTACAAAGCTTTGAGGGTTCTTGGTTGTGGGTGTTTGTTTATTTTTTCATCTAATATACAATGGGCATAGTTAAGAAGTTCATTGATGTTCACAGGTTGCAGGCTACCAGTTCTGGGACTATTCCGCATTTTAAGGGAATCCCTCTGAAACCTTTACTGCCTCTGAAACTAGAATGAATTTTCCAAGTCTGCCAATTCTATACCTCTTTCTCAGCAAGAGATGCAAGTTATAAATCATGAGTTAAAAAAATAAAAACTCAGTAAACTATCTTTCATTGAAAAGGAAACCACAGTTCTTACAGAGATATTGCTAATCAGTATATTCTTTTTTTACAATAGTCCCTGCCCCGATGAGTTAATAATCTAATATGAGCCAGCGCTTGATCTGGGACTCAAGAGACCTGTGTTTAATTCCTAGTTCAGCCACAGACTTCCTGTGTGACCTTGGCCAAGCCATTTAATCTATCCTGTGTCTTATTTCCCCATTGTAAATGGGGGTAATACTTCCCTTCCTCACAGGGGGTGTTGTGAGGACAAAATCCACAAGTGCTTTGTGAGGTGCTCAGTTATGGAGAGAAGAACCATATTAATACTTACTAACTAGACGATGCAACAAGTCAGCGAAGAGAGATTATCTAACAGTAGGGAAAAATTGATAGAGGGAGCAAAAGCATTGTACGGATAGTCACTGTAGTCATGTGCACATCTTGGTGGGTCAATAAATCCTATGTAAGTGGGCCCATTGCATTTAGTTATGTAAGTAAACACTTCTCAGCATGAGTTGCAGTAGTGGGCCCTTAATAACTGCCTGAAAATAAATGAGGACTAAGAACCTAATCCTGCAAATCATTACTCATGCAAATAGCCCCATGGAACTCAGTGGGATTAACCTCTCCCTTTAGATGGTAAGCTTTTTAGGGCACACCTCATCTCATTTATCATAGAGTGCCAAATTATAGGTGGGGTGTTAGACAATTATTTAATGACAGTAGATGCTGAGGTTCAAAAAAAAAAAAAAAGCTTTATAAACCGTTAAAACACAAATTGTCAACATCACATGCCAAAATATACAAAATATATAACCTTAAATCAAATTCTAGTAAGTTTTCAAGCAGCATTTGTCTTACTTTGTCTATCTGTAAATTTTGATTAGTATCAATAGAATGTGTTTTCATCCTTGTGTGTGTGTGTGTACACAGTGAAATCGACATTTACCGACATTTACCGATAAAAATATAATGCTTCCAAGCTTAGCTACATGGAGGAGTCTCAGGCTGGAGCATGCACTGTGCTGTGCCACTCTGGCTTAGTCCTAGATTCACCTGGCAAGCAGCCATAAAAGGAGCAATACTGTGCACAGATAGGCAGAGATAGAATAGGCTTAAGGTAACAAGACATTCATTGACTGGTCATGTAGCTAGTTAAGGATGGACGTTTGCCAGCATTCCTAGAACAGCAGAACCCCTAGAGACAGCCCTGCCCACAGCTCAACATGCTCATCTATCTACGAGTTGAAACAATCATATAGGTTGCTGGCTGCATCTGGTACATCTTTTTATTGTGCAGCATTTCCCAGACCTGAAGAAGAGCTCTGGGTGAGCTTAACAGCTCATCTCTCCCAGTAACAGAAGTTGGGCTAATACAAGATATTACCTCGCCCATCTTGTGTCTACTGTATAGTTACTCATACAAGCTTGCCTCAGTGTATGATTGCCTGAGCCAAATGCTGCTGCTAATGCTTTCTTCGCTTCTGATTTTGTTTCTTGTCAAAACATTCTCCTAATAGCAGATAGTCTTTGCCAAAAAAGGATGGTTAGCAGCTAGAATTCAAATCCAGGAGTGAGGGTACAGCATGCACCTTAAGATCCCTACACATAAGATTGGGATAATTGGTAACTAATTATTAGTCTTCCACCCCTTTCTAAGGAGCCTGAAATACTGTCTTCCCAGTCTCCTCAGCAAGTTGCAGCAATTCCTCTATAGTGATGCTTTGCAGTGGGCATTAGGGGCACATGCAAATGTAGAATACCTATGGTTAAGCCTTCTCTTGTCAGATGGACTTTGTAAATAGTAAATAGTAAAATTGTGTCCATTAAGTAAAATAGTAGTAAGAAATTGCATATGTGTGCACATGCTGCCACATCAGCAGCATCATGCCTTTGCCAATCTGTTATATAAAGGATTTGTTTGCCTGTAGTGATATAAGAAGTGGCATAAAATATAATCAGGTGCAAAACCATGTACGCATGTGAGCTTTCAGAGTAAAGCCAACAAAAAACTGTGACTACTGAAGCAAATTCCTTTTCTGTTCTGCTCTGCCAAAAGCAACTCAACCCTGTGTGATATGGTGGATTCAAGTCTCAACCAGTGTGGTCGCCTTTAAAGAGCAAACTTTTGGAAACATCCTGCTTAGAAACAATTCAGCCTATAGCACCAGTGTCTTCTTACTGAGGATATTTGTATGAAAGAATGTGGTTTTTTTCAACTAAAAAAACAGTACATATCTAGTCTTTTTCAATGTAAATGGAAACTGATATTAGTTGATTGCTGAGACTGAAAGGTACGTGCAACTGGGCTCTATTGTTGCAGAAACAGAATGGGGGGATTTTAAGATTCCCCCCCCGGGGGGGGGGGGAGATACATAAGAACGGCCATACTGGATCTAACCCAGTATCCTGTCTTCCAACCATGGCCAATGCCAGGTGCCCCAGAGGGAATGAACAGTAATCATGAAGTGATTCATTCCTTGTCACCCAGTCCCAGCTTCTAGCAAACAGAGGATAGGGACACCATCCCTGCCCATCCTGGCTAATACATTAATGGAGGATAGGTCCATCAATGGCTATCTAGTTCTTTTTTGAACCCTGTTATAGTCTTGGCCTTCATAACATCCTCTGGCAAGGAGTTCCACAGGTTGACTGTGTGTTGTGTGAAAAAATACTTCTTTTTGTTTGTTTGAAACCTGCTGCCTACTAATTTCATTTGGTGACCCCTAGTTCTTGTGTTATGAGAAGGAGTAAATAACACTTTCTTATTTTCTTCCTCCACACCAGTCATGATTTTATAGACCTCTATCATATCCCCCCTTAGTCGTCTTTTTTTCAAGCTGAAAACTCCCAGTCTTATTAATCTCTCCTCATATGGCAGCCGTTCCATATCCCTAATCATTTTTGTTGATCTTTTCTGAACCTTTTCCCATTCCAATACATCTTTTTTGAGATGGGACGAATACTGCATGCAGATGTGATCAAGATGTTGTTTGGGGAGATTTTGGAAAACCAGTAAAGTGCCTAAACCACTATTGTGTATTGCTAACAGTAGTCAAGTTAACAGGCCATACTGAACCATTCTTGCTTATTGCTAACAAAAATAGCTAAGTCAGTAGGTCGTAAATTGGTCATGCAGCGGCCTCAGTGTAACCAGACAGGAGGGGTGGGGGTTTCGGGTGCCACAGACAGGACAGCTTGACCCTGCACCCTTCCTGCTAAGAGTGTTAAAATTGCTGATGCGTGTATTGTAAAAAAACCAAGAAGTCTGTTTATATGTGCCCCCGGGAATGTTTGTCAGGGCCCAAAGTCATGGACACTCTGAAAAAGAAATATCTCTGGTTAATTGGCAATCATAAGGAGTCTGACCTTTTAACCCTGCTTGCTTATCAAGTTTTCTTTAAGGGATATGTCATCGTATTACTAACGTATAATTAAGGGGAAAAAGTTTGAGGTAATTGGACTTCTCAGGAGGGGCTCTTCAGGGACGCTCCCTCTGGACGCATCTTTGGGTCCCCACCGGCAGACGGAAGCCTGGCCAGCTGAAGCCTGTCACAGTGCCACTCGAAAGCCACGCTCGGGTTCGGTAATTATCGAGGGTTGGGGGTGTTTCACTAACCTGCTGCGGACGTGTGTAAGTGCTTGAGACTAAGTAAAGTTTAGCTTTAAGTAAAAGCACTCTTGTGTTGTTCTGTTTGTGCCAGCCATCGATCGGTCGGACGGCCGTGTCGCCCTTGATTTATTTCCTAATACCGCCTCGCACAGAGTAAAAGTTACCAAGAGCTTTGGGTTAAAACAATTCCGGGTAACAATGTGGGCATACCATGGATTTAATACCGGTAGTTAAATAATCATCTAACTGATCCTCCCCAAAAATCTTTAGGTCAGCCCTGGGGAAAGCATTGTGATCATTATGGAGGGGAACTGGTTATGTTTTGGGGAGAGGCAGAAATAAATGGTTTGCAACCCACCCAAAAAGGCTCATGGCAATTCTGCTTGTTAAAATGTTCAGCTCTTTCCAAGTATACACATATTGCAGAGCTGAAATCAGCTACAACACCATTATTCCCTCCCCAAGCCCACAGGAAATGTATGATTTATACATTTAATTGCTTCCAATTTATTTTCCAACCGTTACCAATAATCACTTATTATTTAACATCAATTTCTAAAAGTTCTATTCTCTCACAATTTCACTACATTGACACAAAGTACAGATAAAATCTGTAAGACCCAGCTGAAGTGAAAGTTATGCAATTTTTAATGCACTGAATTTATTTTTTTGTAAAAATATAATAGTTATAAGTGAGGCATTTAATCTTCATTAAAGTTTGGACAGAACATATAATCAATGTGCAGTACATATGGTCTAGTTCTTCGAGCCAGAGACTGGGAGTCAACTTCTGGGGCCTATTTCTTGCTCCTCAATTAACCTACTGTGTGAGCTTGGACAAGTCACTTAATCTCTGTGCCTCAGTTTACCCATCAAAAATGCATATAATATTTACATGTGCTCTATCTCTGTGATTCTTGGATGAAAGTACAATGCAAAGCTTTGCAAAATTGTCCTGAAAATGTATCAGCCCAGGCACAAAATCTTGTTGCCCTTTACTTTGAGGATAATGAACAAACAATAACTTAATTGCCCATTTAAAAAAATACCCTGACTGTGAGTGGAAGTACAATTTTGCAAAGCTGCAAAAGTGTTATTATTAAAACTGCTATCTAGGCACCTCAGTGCCTTGCTACTATGAATTATATGTCCTCTACAAATATCTAAACTGCAAGAGAAATCTGTTTTAACACACACAGAAAAACAAAACAAAAAACAATCATTTTTAATCTATTTTGAAGTTTATTATCCTCAGCAATTTTGAAGTCAAAAGTACTGTACACCGTGAAAAAGTGCATAGCACTGAAATCATCACTTTGGCCAACACAGCTCAAAGAGAAAAAATTAGAAGACTTTGCTTTATATACATCTTTACAGAGTTTGTAACATCCATTGGTAACATTTGCATAGCAATCTATATACAAATAAGGTCTACAGCATCTTCAGCTACACCAAGTACAGAGCATTGCATGAAATACAAGTCAGAAATTACAGTTGTTCTCTTTTGCTCTTATATACACTATATAAAATCAGAGGCAAATCTAGAACGGTATGCAAGAAGTAGATCGGACCAAACTTTCAGTAACTAAGAATTTTACCAATACTCTAGAATTCTATTATCTTATCGGCATTTTTTATCCTGTATCATTGTGATAAAGAAGTTGCACCAAGATCTCCATGTTTCTGAACAGTATTCTTCAGCCACCTTTTGCTGATCAATGTAATCTATATCTTCAACGCAGTCATTGGAACTTTTCCCTGGCTGATTTTCAGATGTAATAGCAGGTGCTGAAGTCTGTGTGATCTCTTTTCTATGGTGAGCAATCTTGCCTTTTCTGGAGTCTTGTAGCGTTATCAAGCTTGAGCTGGTCAGGGTGAGATGGGCACTTTGTGGCCCCTTCTTACATACTTTAGATTTTAGAATACCTTTTGGGTCTTGACAGATATTCTTCTGTTTCTTTAGAGATCGGGAGATTTGTTTCCAGTATGGTTTCTGATTTGCTGCAAATTGAGGACAGGTGGAAGGACTTCCTGAAAAATCACACCGGAAGCTGCTTTCACCTTTCTTGCATTCTACTTTTAGGGTAACAGTGTCTACTTCAGTTACTGCCCAGGTGCACTCAGAATTATCTTTGGTTGTAAACTTGCCTTTAAGTGAAGCTTTACCTCCTTTGGATTCCTGTCCCTTCTCATTCTCTTGTTTAGTTCCAGTTTGTTTTTTTCTACCTTTTCCACCGTTTTGTCTTTCTTTTTTTCTTTCCTTCTGTGTTTCACCATCGACTACTAGTGTCTGAGAGACCAGAATCAACACACAAAGAAGTGCAAAACTTCTGATGTTCATGATCTCCGCTTTTCTTGTAACCTATTTTGAAAATAACAATTAATAAAAAATATCCACACACAATGTTGGAGTTCATCCAGTTGCTGCATTTTTAAAGTTTTTAGGAATAATAGCATATTGCTCACTGACAATGGTATTAAAATGACACGTTACTGGTAAAATCTACAAAATTGTCTGGAAATCATCTCAAAGTTAGTTCTTATTGTATTTGAGGAATAAAGCTATGCATGGGATGTACCCATTCACACCATTTAATTAATCCTTTCCTAATGGGCAGCACATAAAAAGCCTTAACCTCGTTCTTGGGAAATTGGAGTCTGATCCTGCAACTCTCACACAAAGGAGTAGTCCTATTTACTTCAATGTGACTACTAGAGTAAGGGCAACTCATATGAATCAGGGTGGCAGGATTGGGTTACTAGACAGTGGCTGTATCTTGAATCATTGGGTCTTTACTTTGGAATAAGAAATAGATCTAGTTTCACTTTTGAATATGTTTGCAATATATTGAGTCAATCTAAAACTACTCAAATCTAGAAAATATAAATTAATTTATTATGCATAACTTCAATTTTAAATGGAGATGTCCAGCAAATTCAAGGTGGGCCAAACACAATTTTAAAATTAAAGTCCATATCCTGCAAGCTGCTCTGTATAGCTGGATCCTGGCATCTGCACAGAGTCCCATTCATTTCAATGAGGTCCAGCTATATTAAGCAGCTTGCAAGGTCAGGACCTAATGATATGATGGAATTTACAATATGTGTAGGTAATTTATAATCTGGTCTTCAATGGATGCGATTCCTAGATGAACAGTTCATATACTTGCACCAGACCCCCGTCCAGTAGCTAAGTTTCCATGTGAGCAAGCTAGATATTCTTGGGAGGGCATTCCATCAAGGAAGGTATTTCAGCATTTACTTATCTGTAAATACTTAAATTTAATCCTGCAGATTTACTCATCTGAATGTGAAGACCCCAGAATATGAGAGAAGCGATCACTTTTGTACATCTCTTCTTTTCCTTGTCCCATGCCTAGATACTACAGAGATTGGCACGGTATGAAAACCTATGATAGCTAGATCTCCATAGAAAACATTGCACATTATTTACAGCTCTAATACTTCTTAACAGGCAAATCAAATGATGAAACCCCCAAAACCTTGTCTATAAATTATGTGACATTAACATTCTACTGCAAATTTAATACTGAAAATGTAAGATAAGTAGAACACATACCTTGCACAGTGCTTGGATTTATCCAACTGCAATTCAAGTGGAATATTGGCTCTTTCAAAAGTGTCATGCTTAGTTGTAAAGCAGTGTGCTATTTATAAAGGCAGAGACACACCTTTATCCCTCCAACAAGGTTATTACAACACAATTGAATGCTTCAGTGACTTATTCATTTACTCTTGACACACCTTCTTGAAAAGATGCCAGTGATTGCTTATAGCAGTACAAACGAAATCAGCTACAGTGGGGTGACAGAGGTGTGGTTGAATAAATTAGATGTTACACCAGCCAAGTCCTTACCTTTTCTCATATAGTAACAAGAGTTTTGTTAAGTCTTTAAATAACCTTTCCCTATCCACTAAGGGCTGGATCTTGCAAGGGGCTGAGTACCCTTAACTCTCACTGAGTTCAATGGGAGTTGGGTGCACAGCACCTTATAGGATCAAGACCATCATGGGCAGGTTGCTACACTGTTTGTGGTAGCTTTTATAATCTATCAACCAAAGGCTTAAAATATGCATTTAATAAAAGAAAATGTTTCAATGTAATGGGTAGATATTATCTTTTATATTTGAGATCTGAATCTGGGAATTTGGATCAGCCCATTAGGGAGAGCAAGGAGTCACAAAGTCCAAATCTAAAACTTTCCCCTAAATCTTGGGTCATTTGGTTATGGAGTTTCAGTATGGGCCACATCTCTAATTTATATTAATCTGCAAAAGAATATGAAAATAAAGTTGTGAGCATCTGACAAATGCACAAAAGCAAATAAGTTAAGAGTTAGGAATGGGACTCCATCAACGCTATCATAAAGAACAGACAAAGTGGATAGTGGGCACTCTAGCTGGAATGCTTCATGGAAGCTTTTTTTGAATGGGCAGAAAGGCATTTGACATATAGTGGTAGGCAGGTATTTACAAGGGTAAAAAGTAGCATGGGTGATGGGATGAACTGGGAATTGGTGTAAGGGACAGGAGGCATGTCTTCTGCTTCCCCTCCTCACCTTCAGGTGCAAATAGAATGGGAGAATAGGAGGAGATATAGATCAAGATATAGATGGGGCCAGTGTCTGAAGTGGTTTGAAGGTAAGGACATGTTTGTGTGAAAAAGGAAGGAAGCCAAGGCAGAGATACAGAAAAGGGAGAGACGTGGGAGTTCAATTTGCTTAATTTTTTGCAGCACATCAAAAAGAAACTGGGGAAGGGGACATGTTACAGCATCCCAGCTGTTAGCCCCTAACTGCCTGCCAATGCACCCACTGATATTTAGTTACCTTTGGTACATCTTTCTGGCCCCATTCAGCCTTCGGAGCTGCAAAGTGCACCTCCGAGGGTACGTCTACACTACCTGCCGGATCGGCGGGTAGCGATCGATCTCTTGGGGATCGATTTATCGCGTGTAGTGTAGACGCAATAAATCGATCCCTGATCGCTCTCCTGTTGACTGCTGAACTTCAGCTCGGCGAGAGGCGGAAGCAAAGTCGACGGGGGAGTGGCGGCCGTCGATCCCGTGCCGCAAGGACGCGAAGTAAGTGATTCTAAGTCGATCTAAGATACATCGACTTCAGCTACGCTATTCTCGTACCTGAAGTTCCGTATCTTAGATTAATTCCCCCCCCACCCCCACCCCGCCAGTGTAGACCAGGCCTGAGTTTGATGAAGCAATTGGGAAGCTAATCATACCACTTAACTGAAAATGAAGTAATCAGAAAGGTTTGTAGTTAGTGCTGAATTCCCAACAAGAGTTAATGAAATGAGGCGAAGTTAGGCAGTGCAGTGATCACAGAACCAGTTGAGATTGTGAAAGTAGCTGGCAGAGACTGGGAATCAGAAAAAACATAGGAAATGACAGATTAGAAGCAAGGAAAAGGTGTGGTTTGGGAATCTCACTTGACCTAGTTCTCACTAAAATAAATTATACACTGGAACTAAATAAAAACATGGCAGATCTGGCACCTGTAAAATCAGTCAGTCATTCTCTATAGTCCTTATACAAAGTCCATTGCTAGAGTTGACCTTTGGGGCCTGCAGCCACCATGGCCACATCCACACCTCCCCCTAATTCAATGATATACACATATCATCATGGTCTAGTCTAGTGGACTTAGCACAGGATTAAGAACAAGGAATTCTGCATTCTAATCCTGTCTCTGACACTAATTTCCTCTGTGGCCTTCATCAAGTAACTTAATCCCTCTGCCATATTTCCTTCAGCCATAAAATGAAGATAACACCACTTACCTCACAGAGGTGCTGTGATGATTAATTAGTGGGTGTTTGTAAAAAGTTATTTAAATGCTAAAATTCACCAGCTTGTAAACAAAGCCCCCAAACTGTTTGCTGATTTTGACAGTTTTCCCTGTCATGGAATAAGTTGTCATGGGATAAGAGGGAAGATCCTTTCATGGATTGAGAACTGGTTAAAAGACAGGGAACAAAGGGTAGGAATAAATGGTAAATTTTCAAAATGGAGAGGGGTAACTAGTGGTTGAACAGTTTGTTAATTGCAACCTATGGGTTGTCAGCAAACTATACACTTTGACTATTTCCTGATTACTTGTGGTGTCACCTACCTGACATGCCATTGTTCCTGTTCACAAGTGGATATGTTTTTAAAACAGGAGAATAGCAAATAGTGAATAATGGATGTTTTTGTTTGAGAATGCATGAATTCCTTTAACCACATGCAAATATTAATATTTATATGAAGAGCAGCTATTCCCCAATCATTTATGTTGAACCTGCCCTCCCTGCCATTCATGCAAATATTCACAAATAGCAAATTCAAAGGGACACAAATGTGAGTGAAGTGAACAGCCATTTGGAATTTAAACGAATGTCCACGAATACTGTTTTGCAGCATTTGAGCAGCTCTAATGATGGCACAATATGGTCTGTGTGAGAGTTAGTCACCACATAAGGTGTCTGTTTCAAGGATGTAAAAGGAAGCTTTTACTCTAACAGGACGCAAGGGGCAGCTTCAGGAATAGTCTCTCTACCACAAAGCTTTCCTTTTAGTTTAACAGGTTTGCATTAGGTTTACTTGAAGGCATGGGCACCTGGGGCGATATATTTTACAGCAATGCATGGAGGTTAAGCACCCAAATCTTGTTAAAAGAGAATGGAAATACACATATACAAGTATCTCCTACAAATCACTTTAAAATATACAATAAATCCTACTGTGTTTTTAAAATTTGTTGAGTGACCAGAAGGAGGAATGACATTCAGAACTGTACAATGCATCCTAGTGTGCCTTTAAAATTTATTGGACTGCCTGAAGGAATGACATTAAGCAGCTGTCTAATGTTAATGTCAAGATTTTTTTCCAAAGTAAATAGATTTAATTTATATTTGAGGCACACAGAAAACTGTCCTTAGAATACAGGCACTGTTATAATATGTGGAGCCACTATTAATGTCACAATTAAAACAGGCTAATCTGTTCATGTACTAGTAATTAAAGGGGTTTAATTACTCAGTCAAGAAGGGTGCAATACTCCACACCTATCTGCTGAAGACATTTACAGAAAGACTAAGGCTGTTTATACTTTACAAATGCCATTGGTATGTTTAAATCCAAGAGCAATATCCTTCCTATTATGGAAATGTATGGATTTCTGGAATCTCTCCCACCCTGCTCAGTAAACAAGTTTAAAACAAAGAACTCTTTTTTTCTTTTTATTAATTCAAAGAATTTAGTAACCGTGACAGACACTGGCTTGACAACCCTAAACACTGAAACCCTCTTATCTGGCCTAAGAACATAGTAAGGCTGCTAGCCTCTCCCCTTGAACCCAGGTCTCTTTCAGGCCCTTTCCTCAGGGCACAGTTTTATTCTTTAAACATAACACTTAGACAAACACCAAATCGAAGCAGTTCCTTGAGCATTATGAGCTACAGGTCCCTGCGGTGTTTCCCAGTGCTGAAAGGACACACCCTTTCCTTCAATCTCCCTGCTTCAGGGCCCACTACAGGAACTCATCTCCCTTTTGCAACTCTCTCAGAACTTTATAGGGATCGTCTGACCCCTTCACTTCTGGATCTGATAATTGAACAAGCTTGGTTAGCCCCAGACCCCTAAAGGGGCAGACCATCCTGTTACACATGGAGGCAGCAGCAGCACAAGCTTCTCTACATTTCCATATTGATAAGGAACACCGCCAAGATAATTCAGACTCCATGGCTGATTCTGCCCATTGTCCTATCTGCTGAAGCTGCTAACACAGGAGTTAATTAGTGTCAACTGTGGTGATGACTTTGTACATGACAAGTGTCCATTAGTAACTGCTTTAAAATCAAGGATACATTTCACATGGAGACCACAGAAAAATCTTCAGATAGCAACCATTTTCAGTCACTTTTGATCTGGGGCTGGATTCATATTGGTAACATAAGTCAAAAAAGACTCTAGAGCCCATTGCCAATTCCCTGAGCCACCAGTCCCTCTTAATTTCTCTTTAGTCATGTCCACACCTTTCACTAAATGACCATAAACTAACCAACCGCCTCATATTTTCCAGCAGAATGTCATACAAATGGAGAGGAAATAAAAAGCAGAAAATAAAACGAAGACTTAGGCTATGTCTACTCTAGAGAGCTTACAGCGGCACAGCTGTACCAATGCCGCTCCACCACTGGAAGAGCTCTCGTGTAGCCGCTCTGTGCCAAAGGGAGAGGGCTCTCCCCTCGGCATAATTAAACCAGCCCCAATGAGCGGTGATAGCTATGTCAGCTATCTCCTACTCACATAGCGCTGTGTATACTACCACTTATACCAGCGAAACTTATGTTGCTCAGAGATGTGTTTTTTTCATACCCGAGCAACATAAGTTTTGCCAACATAAGTGGTTGTGTAGACATGGACTTAGTAGTTAACATGTTTTCTAACATGATTTTATATGAAGTAAGCAAGAGCAGTTGTGTTTTTAAAAAGTTTTTGATGGTTGTGGTGAACCGTAAGAGACTTTAGGGTTATCAATAAATCACAACCAGCTAGGATTAACTCTGACCCAGCTAAAACATTTAAATATGACTGTCCTTGTCTTCACTAGCTACTAAGTCATGTCTAACATGCTAGTTACCATGTTTACTAACACTTGTATATCCCCAGTGTAAGCATACCCTAACAGCCTTGCCCATCCTTATTTGCATTTGATGATGCCACAAGATCACTGAATTTATGCTATAGTAGGATGCAGCTCCTATAGTTCAGAGCTTGTTGTTTCAAAATATGAAACAATGTGATATTTGTTCAGAATGGTATTCTCTAAAGTGCATCTGTTTTCCCTCCTCAGGAATTTAGCAGCACTGAGCAAGAAGAAAGGACACTGAAATAAAAGTCATGTGCTACAGATAGATGTAACACAGAATTTCGTATAGATTTGTTATTATTTTCCCATATGTAATTGGTTCTAATTTTAAAATCTCCATTTTTGTATATTATCTTCAGTTTGGACTCTGGTGGCAATTGTGACCTGATAATACATTATTTGTTTCACATATGACTAAATATTCTCCAATTACAATAATTTTAATGTCTTATAGGTTTTATTTCAGTGACCATGCTGCTTAATTTGTTAGGATAAGTTTACCATTGTTATGGCGCGCTTGAACTGTTTTGGCAGCCAGGGGAGATTAACTGTTGACTAGTTGCTATCTGAATTATTTAGTCTATTGAGATTTTTATGGTTTGGTGCAACATGGGTGACAGCCTGTCTGACCAAAAGAGCCTTATGGCATAACTTCTCTATATGACTACAGGCTGCATTTTGAACAAAGTCGAACACTTTCACAAAGTGTACTAAAAGAAAGAATTATAAAATGGACTAGAATAATAAATAAATAATAAAGGCTAGACAGCTGGAGAGTGCTGTGTCTGTCCCCAATGCCTGCTAACTTGACTATGTGACTCCTGTAGTTGTCCAAAGAGGGTCGTCCTCCAGGCACCTGAGGCTTGATGGTTGTTGATCCATATTAGGATTCCCTCAGCTATTTGAGCCCTAACTGTTCTCCCCACTGTTGATGAAAGGTGTACACCTAGATTCACCAGTCCCAGATCCAGATACTAGATGTTTAGCCCAGATGAGTACCTATGGGAAAGGCAGGGGTGTCCTCCAGGGTCAGCTCTAGGAATGGGATTTCCCCTTCCCCAATGGCTCTCTGTTGGATAAACGTTATAGCGTCCCAGAGAATGCATCCTGATAGGCACCACAGGTTGCACATAAAACTATTCTGCATGGACAATCTACTAATATCAACAGTTTCCACCTTCCCAGTACCTCACCATCATCATTCACCAACCCCTAACAAAAGACTCATGGCATTAGTTTCGTAGGCAGTGCCGACAGGCCTGAGAAGCTGGAAGCCAGTAGCCAATAATCTTCACGTAAGCGTCCTAGGTGTGATGATCGCATGACTCTCACTGGCTGAGAGAAGAGGACCAGGGCAGGCCCCATTCCGGAAGGCCCCACCTGGCTCAATCCAAGGAGGCCCCTAAAAATTTTGGGGTAAAAAAGGCTCACATCTCTCTGACTCCTGGATGGTTTTCCATGATCAGCGGGCTCTCCATTTCTAAGTGGGAGAAACAATCACAAAAACGGACAGAAACTGACAATCGGATGTTGGAACGTTTACATACTACTCGACTCAAAGGAAAATTGAGCCCGCAGAACTGAATTAGTAGCGAAAGAGCTACACAGCTATCAAATAGATATTGCTGCCTATCCAAGACTAGGCTACATGACAGTGGCGCACTAGAGAAAAAGAATACACTTTCTACTGGTCAGGTTATAAGGTAGATCAAAACACCAGCCTACACAGGATAGGTCTCACAATAGAAAACTCCATCACTAATAAAATTCCGCAGCAACCTGTGTTAATAGCTTAGCGCCTAATAATATTGCGGATACGACTGTCCCACAACAATTTTCTGACAATAATAAGTGCCTATGCCCCAAGGCAACTTGCTCCCGAAGAAATGAAGAGACTGTTCTATAGCCAGTTGAGTGACACTCTAAGAAACATACCCAACAATGACAAAATCTTATTACTGGGTGACTTCACTGTTCACATTGGAGATGGTTATACCACCTGGAACAGAGTCATGGGGAAATTCAGACATGGGTCTTTAAATACAAATTGAGAACTACTCCTAACACTCCGCACAGAGTTTGATCTTGCTGTTACAAACACCTCGGTCAAAACGATGGCACCTTCTACACTATGTCATCACTCGTAAAGTCCTGAGGGATGTTTACATTACCAGAGCTATCATAGAATCATAGGACTGGAGGGACCTTGAGAGGTCATCTAGTCCAGTACCCTGCACTCACAGCAGGACTAAGTATTATCTAGACTATGCAAGGTACAGAATGCTTTATGGATCACCAGCTTATCCATACTAAACTGAATATCAGGATTCATAGTTCTAGATTGAAAACTGTCTGAAAACCAAACCGACATGTTGATGTTTTGAAACTTTGCATGGAAGAGGGGAGGCAGTAGTAGGGAATGTAGACACGAACTTGTTCTGGCACAGCTCCTGAACCTTACACGTGGAAACTGATTTCCAGTTGTAGTTTTCCTTGAATATGAGTGACAGGCATTATTATTAATTATTATAATGAAGGACTTGTGCTGAATTCTGTCCTCAGATTGGTACGTGCAACCACTATTGACTGCAAGAACAGTTGCATAACATGTCCCTTATTCTCAATAGAATCTGGCCCATTGATATCAATGAGTTGTGGATCCCTGGTACCTCTCAAGACCAGGTACCGGGTGCAGTAGCAACTTCATAGAGCTTACTGTGGAAACAGCATTAAATTTAATTATGTGCTTTTTTATAATTAGAGCAGGGGACTGGGACACAATGGGCTGTACTGCTACCTACGACCCCGATCCTGCAAACACTTGTGCAAATACTTAACTTAAACATTGATTTCATTGGGAGCACTCCTGTGAGGAAAGTTAAGCACACATGTAAGTGTTTACGTACGGCAGCTCACCCTCCTTGTACCTCAGGTTCCCCTCCATAATTAGTACAGATAACGTTTCCTCACCTTTGCATTGTGAGGCTCAAGCTGATGTTTGGAAAGTAAGTTGGGATGCTCTGTTGAAAGCACTATAAGTTCAAAGTATTATAAATATCGAAGTTTTTAGCTATATTATGGGCAAATGGCTTGCATCATTTTAAATGATGAAAAATAGGTTTTTGAAAGACCCTGCAGTAAATAAATGAAAGGGAAATGAGAACATTTTTCTTTGAACTTTTCAAAAATGTCCATACTGAGATATTCCAGAATTTGTTAAAATGAAGAAAAAAGAAAAATTACAAAAAATATTGCTCAGTAATGTTCATGTTTTCCTAGTTTTAAAGCAACTTGTTCTGACCCATTAATAAAACTTAAACAACTCCCCCTTCTAGAGTTTGTAACAGAGATGCTTTGGGTTTTCAGTTTCAGCTCACTAGAGTTATGGAAGTCAAAGCTGCTCTTTTGTTATAATGTTTCTTTCAAATTGATTAACAATTTTTTTCTACGATCATTTTTAACTCTACAGCTCCTTCATGTGGAGACCATTAACAATCAAGAAATGAACAGTCACTCGCATAGTCCTAAATGTTAAACTTACCCTTTTTTTATTTAAGAACATAAGAACATCCATACTGGGTCAGACCAATGTCCATCTAGCTTGGTATCCTGTCTTCTAACAGTGGCCAATGCCAGGTGCTTCAGAGGGAATGAACAGAACATGTAATCATCAAGTGATCCATTCCCTGTCGCCCATGCCCAGCTTCTGCCCATCCTGTCTAATAGCCATTGATGGACCTATCCTCCATGAATGTATCTAGCTCCTTTTTGAACCCTATTATAGTCTTAGCTATCACAAAATCCTCTGGCAAAGAGTTTCACAGGTTGACTGTGTGATGAAATACTTCCTTTTATTGGTTTTAAACCTGTTGCCTATTAATTTCATTTGGTGACCCCTGGTTCTTGTGTTATGAGGATTAAATAATTCTTCCTTACTTACTTTCTCCACAACAGTCATGATTTTATAGACCTCTATCATATCCCCCCTTAGTCGTCTCTTTTCCAAACTGAAAAGTCCCAGTCTTATTAATCTCTCCTCATATGGAAGCTGTTCAATACCCCTGATCATTTTTGTTGCCCTTTTCTGTACCTTTTCCAATTCCAATATATCTCTTTTGAGAACTGTGACAGTGATATGAGATCAGTGGGAGTGTTTCATTTTGCTACAGGTGTAATATTTTTAATTTGCAAGCCCTTTTCCAACATGTACTACTCTGCATTTGTCAACATTGAATGTTCATGTTCTGTCACGTTGCCCCACTACCTAGATGGGTTAGGTCCTCCCAGGCTTCTCCTGTCTTGAATTATCTAAATAATTTTGTATCGTCTGCAAACTTTGCCATCTCACAGCTCACTCACTTTTGCTGAGTATTAATACATTTACTAAACAAAACCGCTTCTAGTGCAGAAACTTGCCCAAGCTGTCCATCACTGCAGTATCTGGGTGTGCAAAACATGAGCTAGTGATGCAATGAGTTCCTATAAAGGGAATGAATGACACTTTCCTTCCCTCCCTCATTCAGAAACATACATAAAGGCAAGTTATTCCCTGGCACAGCCATTTAGGAAGAGGGTACAAGGCTCCCATCGCCACACCTCTGCATGGCTCCATAGGATCCTAGACCTGGTGTGGGGTGGGGAGAGCAGGGGTTGCACGCCCAGTATCTTTCACAAAAAGCAAGAGATCATGGGGTGGGAGGTGGGAGAGGGCTAGTTGGAACCCTTCTCCTACATAGTTGTGCAGAGATTATGAGGGGGATTTTATTCTTCATCTGGTAAAGGGATGACTCAGCACATCCCCTCTACACACTGCCCCCCCCTTACCCCCTCCAGCAGAAAAGGGAGCTCCAGAGGAACTGTGCCTCAGAGGCAATTCCTTCCCAGTGCTCTTCCTGAGGCAGCAGGACTATACACCATCCTCTCATCAGGGGTGAGCCTAAAGGCACGATCCCCTTTAAGAGAGAATAGATCCATTTGCTGGATGATTCAACAACTCCTCCTCCATTAGGGGGAACCTGAGCCATGAAAGGTGTCCTGAATGTGGTAGGCCTCCAGCTCAGCTGGGTATCTGGGGGGGGAGTGACTTCCAGCCACAGGCCATCCTCAAAGAAAGCCTTAGCCTAGTCCCCTCACATTCCATCCTGTGAACCAAGAGCCAAACCATCCCCAGTGTCTTAGCTGTCAAGATGGGAGTAGAGAGAGAGAGTTGATGTCTGGGGTAATGGCGTGCTAGAACATTAGGGCTATAAATAACTTGAATTTGATCTGCATGTTGATGGTGGTTGAGGGCATGCAGCCCATATGAAAGGAACTAGAGAGACAACAAAACTGAAACCTCTCTGACTCCCCAGGTGGAGATTTCTGGAGACTAGCAACTACCAATCACAACCCTCTGGGATCCCTCCAAAAGGAAGATAATTGGTTTAAAGAGACACAGTTCAGCCCCTACCAATTCCTGCAGGTGAGTTAGAAATACTCCATGGTCAGCATTCTGAATGGCTGCCCAAATATCTAATGATAATAGCATGAATATCTGACCTCTCTCCATAGCCGTGAGCACAATCAATTCCAGGTCTGAAGCTAGATAGGAAAGGATACAGATGAAGGTAGGTGCTGCTGGGGTTGTTGGCCTGCCATTAACGCCTCAAGAAATTTTCAGATATTATATAAGGATAGGCATGATTGTGGACAAAGTTATGGTTTCTTGAGCCTGGGCTGGGCCAGCCCATGTTCAAATGCTAAACTTGTCCTCTCTCAGCAAGGCATTAACGATCTTCAGATGCAATGGTCCCAGGCACTCCTCACTGGTTTTTGATCAACCAGCAGGGCAAGAATGCATTTCACATGCGATGGAACTGACTTTTCCCTATTACTTCCACAGTGTCTACCTGTGTGCTAGACCTCAGCACAGCCAGGGACAGTGACGGAATTAACTCTTCCTGCTCTGATCCTACTTCCATTTGTCCTTAAGTTTTTCAAACATATTTATCCAAGTACGTTTTTTCTAAACGTATTTAATACGTATTAAATTTGTAACTTCAAGGGGAGGGGAGTTCCCAGTTCTTGGCAGATCCCAATTCTTGGCTGTTCTGGTGCTTTTTCATTTTGCTAAAAGCCTAGAGTCGGAGGAGCTGGCCTCTGGAGGACTCCCCACAGGAGGAGTGCAGCGCTTACTGGCTCTGCGCTCCCCTGCTGCTGTGGCCAGAACATCTTGCAGTCCAGCAATACCCTGATGATTGCTCTAATTTACTCCAGGGACCAGACTAATGCCCAGGCAGTCCCAGGATTGGAGGAGTAAAAAGGGTTCAAAGATGAGCAAAATTACTCAGTGGCCTCTCAAAATATTTTTTAAAAACACTCATTTATTATAAAGGTGCTAGATACAAACAAGAATTACTGTGAAGGGCAAGAGAGATTTAATCCTTTGATCCCTGCTCCTGGCTTCACATGTACAGTTTAGATATAGGTGCATACTGTACAGTCACAGACAGCATTGTTTCTTGGCTTTCCTTACAACTCTTCTGTCAGCCCATCAATACTTACTCTGTTTCTCTAACCATCCCAGAAATACTAACTCCTCAATGTTTGTACAATGGTTGAAAATGTAAAAAGTACATCTTAAATTTTATTATTACTTATATCCAGTCCTTATCAGCTTGTTTTTATACTTCAACATATCTAAAGTAATGAAGGATACTATAGGAAAAAGGATCAAAGGGTAAATGGTTTAATTAAATATAAACACCACTAACCCAAGAAAACACTGTTGCATTCAGATACATGAATTACAGTAATCTATATGCTAGCACACAGAAGAGTTTGTATTCATTGGGCATACTGTATATATCTGGCTCTGCTTTGCACCATGACAGATTTACTGTAGGAAGAAAGCATTAATGAGATGGAGAAAGAGAGGAGAACTGCAAACAGATGAACACATGCTTATACTTAAATAAAATTATAGGCAGCAGGACCTGGGGGGAAAAATGGTGCTTGCGGTGCAGAATTCCTCTCTCATTTCTAATGTGCACAATCCATTGGTTATACTATTGGCACAGTTCTGAACTTATTTTATTTTTTTAAGATTTCCCCTCTATGGAAGAATAGCACAGACACAATCAGAAGTTAAGTACTGTAGCCCTTCATCTGTTCATTCTAAAACAGAAGTGGAAGGATGTTTTGTGGCTAAGGACTAAGAGTGAGGAGACTGTCTGATCCAGTCCGACAATTCCTAAGTTCAAAGTAGTCCAGTATCCCGTCTCTGATGGTAGCCAGTACCAGATGGCTCAGAAGAAGATGCAAGAACCCCACAGTATGCAGATGTGAGGTAACCTGCCCCTCACATAGGTCTAATCCTGGTCTCCATATCAGATCCTATTCCTAGCTCTGCCAGAGAGACCATGGGTAAAATCCTAGTATCACAGAAGTCATTGGCAAAACTCCCATTGATTTTAACAGTGCCAGGGTTACATCCCCATGTAGCTTTGATTGTCACTTGTTTCAAAACATGGCCTCCATTGGAGAGCCTGCAAACAGATGCTCATTCATTTTTTTCCAGCACAATCATCTTCACATAGAGGTGATGTGTTCTGCTTGAGTGAATTATGTTTGTCCACATTTGTTTGCATATGCAAGTTCTGTCACCTGTGTGTATTAGTGAGAGAATCTTTCAGATGACAGTGCTCCAAAATGTTTATGCAAATATTTGCATGTACTTAAATAAAAGCCTAGTTGAGGTCCATTTAAAAATGTGGCTCTTAAATTTCTTTGTTCCTTGGTTTCCTAATCTTTACAATGTGGATAATATTCACCTATCTCATAGGGGTATTAAAAAGCAAAATTAATTACTGATTATAAAATGCTTTGAAATATACAAATACTATAGAAGTATAAGGTATTGTTATTAAAGGCAATTTCCACAACTGAGCAATACCATCATCACCACAATACCATCATTGTCCTATTAAAATTATTCTCTTACCCTCTTTTGGAACTACAACTAAAAGTAATGTGCTCATAACAAAGCTATTTTCATAAAGCAAAATAATATTAAATTGTGTTTCTCTAGCAACAATGTACTTTTGCATTATAACTGAATTTGCTGAATAACTTTTGCATTATACTAAAATAAACAACAAAGAATGAACAAATACAAAATCAGTTACCTGATTGCCTTATTGGGGCCAACTTCTTCCCCTACCTGATATATTTAGAGTGTGCCACTCTTCCTGCAAATACTGGAGGCAGCGCAATCTTGCCCACGGGTTTCAGTGCTTATTCTTATTTGAAGATTAAACATAAACTTGTAACTAATTCATCAGTCAAACATATTTAACTATATACACACCTCGGAAAAGGCCATCAGATATACATGAATAATTTATTATGTGGGTGTGGGTGTTGCGGGGCGAGGGGGGGGGGGGGGAAGAGTAGAGGTCAATCCCAAAAAGAAATGATCAGGAAACAATTTTCCATTCTAGATCCTGACCTCTTCCCCAATTGGAAACATTTGCAATGTGGTGAGCAGTAAAGAAAAACTAGCAGTGAGGGAGAGCAATAGGACAAAAAAAAAAAAATAAGTAAAATGTTCTCCATTCCCTAAAATCAGTGCTGCTAATCTATTATGGACTTTTGCATAGAACAACTTGCTGCCAAAGGATGCTGCTGCACCGAGGATTGGAGGTGCAGCCTATAGTGCTTTATAAAAGGTGTTTAGGATGCCCAAGTGACAGCTTTGCAGATTTATGTGGTAGTAGCTGTTGACCCTTCTGCTCAGGAGGCTGCCAGAAAATGCAGTGACTGCGGTGACCGTTTGTCAGCAGCTGTTTATGCTATGGTGATAACAGCAGCATAAGCAACTCCAGACAAACATATTTCATAGGTTTCATAGGTTTCAAGGCCAGAAGGGACCATTGTGATCTAGTCTGACCTCCTGTACAACACAGGCCTTAGAACTTCCCCAAAATATTTTCCAGAGCAGATCTTTTATAAAAACATCCAATCTTGATTTAAAAATGGTCAGTGATGGAGAATCCACCACGACCCTTAGTAAATTGTTCCAATGGCTAATTACCCTCACTGTCAAAAATGTCAACCTGAATTTGTCCAGCTGTAGCTTCCAGCCATTGGATCACATTATACCCTTCTCTGCTAGATTCAAGAGCCTATTATTAAATGTTTGGTCCCCATGTAGATACTTATAGGCCAACAAGAGGCTAGGAGGGCATCTAGGAGGAATGCTGAAGCAGATTCTGCCAGCTGAGAAGATGACTCCGGGATAGCTCTGCCAGGTCTGACAACCACAGCCATCTTACTCATTTTAGGGTGTCAAGAATGACTGTCTTCCTCCTTTTCGATCTTCTGAATCACTCTTCATAGTAACAGAAGAGGAAGGAAAGTTTGAAGAGGTTGATTTGGCCATCTGTGAGCCAGAACATCCATTCCCAGTGATTTCTGGTCCGCTTCTCTGGTACCTAAGAAGTTGTGTTTCACATGTTTGAACAGATCTGCTTGGGAGTAGTCCAGCTCACTGACTACTGGAAACTTCCTGCTTCAGAGACACCCAGCGTGGTCTGTCAGTCTGCTGTGTGCTCAGTGTTGCTTTTATGTGGGTTGCCCTGTGGAGACTGAGTGATATTCCGACTAACAGAAGATCTATCTCACTTCAGCATTTACACATCAGCTTTCTGTGTCTCTGGAGGTATTTCACAGTTTTGTGTTGTATCAAGATGTGCTTTTTCCACACATGAGCCTGGAAGTCTTAGCATGACCAATCCTCTCTATAGGAAACGAGCGTTCTGAAGCCTCTCTAACCTTGACCTCATTCCCTATGTACTGTGGTATATCAAATGAGCTCCTCATCCATGGGCAGGAATTTGGGGTATGGACTGTGAAGAGAGGATTCTACTATTAGATATGGGCTTTCCATTTCCACCCAATGAGAGACTGTGTCACTCCAAAGGATATCTTCACTGTGCTTTGTATCTCATGTTGGAAATGGCTCCAGGCTCATAAGAGCAATCCCTAATGCACCTGCACATGCTGTTTTGTCCATGGAACACTCTTCTATGCATTATACTAGGAGACCCATTTGCGGCAGGTAAAATGGATGTATGAAACTGTGGGGATCAGCGTCTGGATATTGTTAAACCTTTTCTGTTACAGGAAGACTCTGGCCTTCCTGGTGTCTCTTGACTCATAGGTGGAAAGTTATCTGAAAGGGGAAGATGGATCTCTTCTTTAATCTTATCAGAAACCCATGTGCCACCAGAAGCATGGAGAGGACCCAACATTATTACATGCATAGTGCAAGAAGAATAGGGGGAAAATCTCAATTTACATGTTAATTTTTACTTGCAGCAGCAGTCACGAGTTGACAGCCTTCAAAATCGTAATGGACTAGCTTAGTTTGTGAGGTAGCCAGTCCTAAAAAGGATTCTTTGTTCTCTTTCTTGACTATAATCTTTGTAGGTCTAAAGGAATTGGAAACTTATTACAGCTTGACTACATACTGCAAGTAGTTTGTTAGGCAAACTGTTTTATAACATATTTCACCAACAGGCTCCGGGCTTCATAGTTCAAGCATCAGCCCGATTTCCTAGCTGCCTTATACATACAGTAGGGTAACTGTTCTGAAAAATCCATAACTGGCCTCATGCCTAACACTTACCCAATAAACTTTGTATATGCAAGCCGTTAAGAGTTTAAGAATAGATTGTCAGCACAACAATTTCTTTCCACTAGCTGACAATGGAGCTGTTTGATGATACCTATTGTCTCCTCTGTGCTTTGTCCCTAGTAGTGTGTAATTCAGCACACAACATGCAAGTGCCACTGTGAAAATGTATTTGTGATCTGAAAAGAAATAGCTGAGGCATTTTTGTTATTTATTAGAGAACGACAGATATGGCTAAAAAGTCTCTTGGGCTATATCCTATTTAACCCAAAGAAACAAAGGAAAGTGGGGAAAAAGCAACTGCATGACAGAGGCACGTCTAAACTACAAAGTTTTGTCACCGTAGCTATGCTGTGAAAAAACCTCACATTCCTTAGCCAACATAGCTATGCCAGCAACACCTCCAGGGTAGATGCAGCTCTCCTGACAAAAGAGTGCTTCTGTCAGCATGGCTGATATTGTTCAGGGAGACAGTGTTACTATACTGGCGGAAAAACTCCTTATGTCATCATAAACATTGCATCTATACTTGGGGGCTATACTAGAATAGCTGTATTGACACAGCCTGTGTAGTGCAGACTAGACCAATTGGAAAGAAAACAGAAAGCAGCAGCAACTGGAGACAGAAAGGAACATTTTCCCCAACCTCCCTTTCTCACACTTAGTTTCAGGATATGTTTTGTGGATGGAAAAATGCCTTACTGGAAACGATAATATCAGTTGAAAAATTAGACATACAAAACACAAGCTTGTAACCTGATCAGCAGAAAAAGGCTGTGACCAAGAAGAACAAAATTAAACATGTCTCTCAAAAATCACCAAAGTGCACTATTGCATAGGCAAGCTAATTTGATGGCTGCTTAATAGAAAAACAGCTTGAAGCAATAACGTGTTATCTAGGCATACACTTGAGCTGCATTTTAATATGAGGGGCCTAAGCACTGGCAGGCCCTAGCTTGAGAGTATGAATTGCCTCAGTGTTTGAATGCCCCATTTAAGAGAGCCAAGACTTAATTTCCAGTGGTGCTCAGCACCTGAAAGCCCTGCTGACTTCACTAGGATGTACAGATGCTCAGTACCTCTTAAAATCAGGCCCCGGTTGTGTCAAATTAGGCACCAAAATTGGAGGCATTCAAAATTAGGAGACTTTTGTAAACATAGATATTAGCACCCAAGATCACATGAATGAGTCCATAGAACCGCACAGTATGGAACCACTGAGATAAGTGAAATTGAAGAAAATCTCTCCCCTACTCTATTCAGGATAAAACAGCTGATCCAACAAGTTCTTTGTGAATACACACAGATTGACAGAGGAATTCAATATTTAATAAGTGGAATCTTTAAACGCTCTCATATTTTCTCCACTTCATTCTCAATTACGTGTGTAATACACATATCCTTTCTGGGTATTTTATTGTGCTTTTTAAAAATAGTTGGCATTTATTGAGTGCTTTACCGTTTCAAAATACTGCAAGTCTTCATGGCACTCACTCATGTAAGACTGTTACCAACCTCATTTTACAGATAAGGAGACACCCAAAGGTCACATAGCTTGCCTGACAACTCTGAGTCAGTGGGGAAACTATGTCTGGAACTCAGGTCTTCCTGGTTCCCAGCACTCTTCAGTTGTCTGCCAAGAAAATAAAGAGACTGCATCTCCACTTGTGTGGATTTCCCTGTCTAGTGTGGGGACCAACAGGTTAACTTAAAACAAACAAAGGAGGGTTCATTCATTCACAGAGTACTTGCAAACTGCACTGAACTTATAGCAAACAGTTTTGAAATGCTCCTTTCATGAATGAATGGCACTTTTATACCAAAATGGTAGCTAGTTTCATAACTGTGCATTTGCAGTTTTAAACACAAGCAATTAAATGGAAATTTATAATTGATACAATTATAATGTTATTAGAGAATGGAACATGGCCAATTAACAGCCAATTTTATAATGTTTGAAAGCAAGATTATAATAATTACCTGACTGCTGTGTACAGGTACCATTGCCTAATGTAATCTAACTGATTGAAGGTGCCTACCACCTGGTATCAAAGTGCCCTCTGTTTTTCAGAATAAGGTGTTCAAATGTGTGTCACAGGCCCTACACTGTTTTACATCATACAGATCATGTGGTAGGGGCCTGTCTTGTCCTCCCTCCTGTTCAATGTATACAGGGGGAGAGAAGGCTTAATAGCATTACGGTTTCTTTGGTGAGTTGATGACACCCAGCTCTCTTCCTAACCTCTCAGGGTAATGGAATGTTCTCATGGAGATTGGAATGTGGATGTGGCTAAGAGTCCATCCAGAAGAGGTGGAGATTGCTTACAGACAGAGAGGGCAAGAAAGAAAACAGCCCCCCACCCAAAAGGAAATTTCATCTGCACCCCATTACAAGGTTCGTAGCCTGAGAGTCATCAACCCCCAGCTCCTTCTGGATAAGAGGATAGCTACAATTCCCAAAAGTACTTATTCATTTGCACTTGGCAAGAACAAGTTGCATCCTCTTCTTGCTGTGGCAAACCATGCTAGAGCTCTACATGCCTCCTTCACTACAAAGCTAGACGACTGCACTGTGACCTATATGTGGCTACATCTTCAGACCAACTGGAAACTGTAGGCCATGTGGCATTTGGCAGACTGCTTATTAATCAGTGTTTTCACACATGCATAATACACTTATGAGCTGCACTGGCTGCATGTTGATTTCTAGATGCAGTTCGCTTTGACCTATAAAGCTCTATATAGTTTGGGCTTCTAGCTCCTTGTAGGACAGCCCCACCTCTCTAGATCAGATCCAAAAGCCATTGAAATTACTTGGAACTTCCATGGGCTTTGGATCAGGCCTTCTGAGCATACCACCATAGCAGCTGCTATCAATAGAAGTACTCAAACTAACAGGCCCACTTGCTTAATTGGGAGCATGCTAGCAGCAGGGTTTTCCTCTGTGAAGGGCTCCTGGCCACGGAGCTCACTTTCCCTCCTACTTCAACAGAAGCTAGATTTGTTGACCCTTCAAGGCACTCTTCACTCATCTGTTTTTACTTAGACTTCTTCTATGTGGAGTTGAGGGAGGAGACAAAGGGATGAAGCTGTTGTGGCACAGGCCAATTTTTAGTAGATAGATCCTATCATCTTAATTTGTTTAATTCATTGATAGAAGTTGGTGCTTTTACATAGCTGTATGAAGTCTAGAAAGCTCCATAGGAACAACAAAAATTCTATTCCAGAGCAGGGGACTCTCCTGTAGCTCAGGTGGTAGCAGCTGGACCAGAACTCTATTCCACTGCTTCTTTGAAGCTTCAAGTGGCCATCATGTCCAGCATAACTGTGAAGTTTTAGGAAGCCAGAGGTTTCATACGGTGTCAAAAATAATGATAATTCCAACTAAGATTGTGCAGTCCTCTTTGATTTGAAAGTTCAGTTTTTATTTGGACTCCTCTAACATTCAGTGATGGGTTCTTCCCCCATTTTGGCTGGCTGGGATCTGAAAGGCAGACTATATGGAGTCCCCTCTGATTTCCACTTGCAGTTTCTTACTGGGACCAGCACTTCCTTTTCCTCTTTCCCTCAACTCTCACACTGGCATCATGATGGCATCTAAGCTCCTCTCAAGATGTGCTTGCTCAGCCAACCCTCTCAGAGTAGTTGCCAATGCTCTTTTGTAACCTGGACAGCCATCCATTTTCATTGTCCTGCACACTAACACTTCAGCTCTGCAGTTGGTCAATGTCATATTTACGCAGGAAGAAAGCTTCCTGAGAATGTGCCTGCAGCCATTAAGTCTGCAAGCTAAAGTAAAATTTTACACTGTACAAAGGGAAGGATGCCTGCCTTGCTAAAGAAAACACATTAACGTTGACTTTGCAGGTAGCAGGAACTTGGGGAGACGGGGGCAGAATTCAAGTTGCAAAGCTATAATATTAATATATATACACACATACACATTTTTGAAGACCACTTGTGGAAAGTGTTGGCATTCCCAGACTGCCATTCATTTCAGAGCAACTGTTCCCTGATGTCCCGCTATTTAGAATTGACAACTTTCAATTCATTCAGGTTCGTCTGCTCCTTTTCCTGGGCCTCATTTCTCGACCCTTCCACCCATCCTGTACCCCCACATTTGCATATATTCACATACAGAATCACTCGTGTCAAACACCTTGCTTGTTGGAAAATTCACACACATTCCTGGAATAGTTCTGCTATGTCTAAATATTACTTGAGAAGAAATGGAAGTTATTCTAGAGAGTATATATTGTTTTCGAGTACAAGCAGCCATGTGCAGTCTCCAAAAAAAGTTTTAAAGTATGATAAACACACTGCAGCCTAATTCTCTTTAAAAGATCATGCTTTGTTTCTTACCAGAGTTTACTTATATATTTATAAGTCTATTCCCCTAAAAGATTGCTCTGTATGGTGGCTCAAACACCGAGTGATAGGCAATAAAACAGTTAGAGAATTGGATATAAAACTGCATTCACCTCTCCCCATGTTTGGAGGTACTTATCAGAATGCCCCTCACAGGAAGCAGAAAGCTAGGAAAGATAACTGAAATTATTGGTGATAGTTACAACGTTAACTTTATAACGGAGATCAAATGTAAGCTTCCTTGAGCACCTGTTTTATCAGAGTTCAGACCTGGCACATGCATTTACATCAAACTATTTGGCAAATATTTTCCTCCTTCTGTGTACTTGCTACTGTACTAATCCTGTACTATTAAGGATTCTCTCTCAATTTTGTCACTTGTTTTTCTCTCTCCAAAACTCTCCCCTGAAACATTAGTTAGCATTTCAGTATAAGACACATTTGTGGAAGTGCTCGAGTAAAGTTGCACAAGAGGCTAAATATTTGCAGAATCCGGGTATGAAACAAACCTTATCCACTTTTCCAGTTGTCTCTCTCAGACTCACGTAGGGGACCAGGGCAAAGTGGGGTACTTGTTAAAAACTATTTCAGACAACTAATAATAGAGTAATGTGTTTTGTAAATTCTAATAGCCTAAAATGAAGACAAGTTAATCCTTTCAGCATTTGGCTGGGTTTTTGACATTGATGTTTGCGTGGAAGTAATGTGTAATTTTGCAAGTGCACAGACCTGTACGTTTGCGAGAAGCTGAATATTCCATTATCCCTTTCCAAATCCTTCCTGCAAGTACAGCATTTGGAGTCAAGAACAAGTGAAGATTATTCATTACATGTTCATAATAGCAATGAATTAAAAAAAAAAAAAGCATCATTCTGTGTGCTGCCTCTGTTTTATATTCTATTTTGGACTATATTTATACTTTAATTTTTCCATTCAGTTTTTGCAACTGATGTTTCTCAGCATCATAGCATGGGCAAGCACTTGCCACCTCATTCTGAGATCTGTGGTTTCCTCCTCCCTGGATATCTAACCCAGTCCTCAGACACTGGCATTGATATTATGTACATCACTGTTTAGACACAGATTGCAGCAAAACACACAAGGATATTTTCAAAAATCATTCTTTTATTGGTTGCATAAACTGGAGCATTATTTACAGCTTTCATCTCTCTATAAATGCTCATTAAAATAAAGTTGCACAAATAGTAAAATGTAGCAAAGTACAGCACTTTAAAACCAAGTTAACCTGGCATCTCAGATTAAATGCAGTCATGTTCCTATATTATTATATCTATACCTAGAAGAATCAAAGAATTTATCTAGGAGAATTTATCTTAATAATTTCAGTACAATCATTCCAATTTCATGCATCTTTGGTGATTGCCTTGAAAACTTGTTAAAATGGTTTAATTTTAGAAGTGCAAACGAAAAAAAGTAACTACAAGATTTATAGCTATGGTACCATTTTGAAACTTAGTCTAAAAGAGTATTAAACAGAAACTCCAGTAGGGAACTCTTCAGCTGTAAGAAATTTGCTCTGCAAAATAAAAAAAGAAAATAAAAATTAGTCATTTAGCAATTTGCCTTATTAAGCACAGTTGGGATCTTCAGCAGTCTAAGCACACCTAAAATTAACTAACTTTCTGTCTCCGGCTGTACACATTTCCATTCCTGTGGAAAGTTTGTCAGGTTTTGTAGCCAGCTGTTGGTAGTCTCCAAGGTAAAATGTAAGTGGTACAACTCCGATTACTTCTGTGACGGCTTTGTCTTTACGCCCAAACTATAGCAGCAAAGATTTAGCATGTAATCTCCTCTCATTTCCATGAGAAATATTCAAAGAATTGTCTGTTTTGGTTTATGTATGTAAATTAAGTAACTTTTCTAAACTCCATAAAATAGTTTAAAAGTTAATATTAACGAGTAGTTTTGGTTAACAACCTTGTGTTCTCAGAATTTGAATGTCTCTTTCTCTAAATTGTGCTTTTAGATGCATGCAATACATTTAAACTAATCAGATGACATAATTTTTTAATCAAAGCAGCATGCATTTTGGGGGAAAAATAAATCCAGTTTATACAAGTGGAACTGATGAGCTTCTGGGTTAAGAATTGTATCACACACAGAAGTATACGGGAAAGTAATTCGGAAAATAGTACTATTTATTATTAACTAAGACAGCAGGCACTCTGTTTTAATTCTTACTAAAGGCCCATTCTTGAGGGGTACTAGGGTCCCCTGACTCCTATTGACTTCAAATGGGAGATTATGCTGTTCAACACCTCATGGGATTAGGCCCTAAATCACTTAACAGTCAACGAGTTTAAATCTTCAAGGTGAACAAATTCTTCCTATCTGATAGTTTCTGAATTAATTACACAATATACTACCCCTATCTATATCCTTTAAAGAGCTCTGAGCTTAATTAAAAAAAAAAAAAAAAACGACTTGAAGAAATTCTGTTATGGCTGTATATTATTGAAGAGGGAGCTTTACCTGAAGCAATTCTTAACCTTTAAAGATGCTGATGATGTAGGAGCAGAAAGTGTGCAGTGATTCCCAGCAGTGTTCTCGTGCCAACTTCATTACTTCAGTATCATTTTCAGATCCTTGTCCGCGCTGTGTTGGTTTTACAAGAGGTAGTGTAGATGGTTTAGGTCTCCCTGCTTTTTTGGCAGAGCTTTTCCCTGCCTGGGTTTCTTTAACTTGCTTTAGAGAAGCTGAGGGTTTCTGGATTGATTTCCCCTGATTGGCTGTATCTGCTTGCTGGCTAGGATTCTGGTTTGGCTTCATGCTGGAAGCTACTTGCTTCATGTGAGCATCTGTGGGAGCCTTTTGGCACATGCTGGGCTTCAGCACTAGGGTGGACTGGCAAGCGTTTGGGAGTTTTCTAAGTTCAAGGGCAATCTGGTTCCAATAAACCTTTGGGTTGTTATTGAAAGGACGACAAATTGATGGTTTGCCAGTATATTCACACCAGTAAGACTTTCCTTGGTTTTTGCATTCAATTCTGAGTTTCATTTCCCCATTACCACTCATGTTCATTGTGCAAGCGTCTTTGACTTTAGTCTGAAAATGGATTTCTTCACCATTGCTCCTTTTCTTTTGTGTCTGTTTCTGTCCCAATCCTCCCATGCAACAGACCATCATTAGAAGAAGGATGACAGTCTTCATGGTGAAACACAGACTAAGATCCTGAAGCAACTCAGTCCAAAAAAGCAAAAGAAACAAGCAAATGTCTGCTCACAATTTAAAGGTTTCGTGCACAAAGAAGTCTCTCTCTCTCTCGAGGTGGCCTGTATTTTTTTTTTTTTTTTAAATAAACCACCCTAGTGTAAGCATATGCCTATAATTTATAGCTCAAGGGAATGTCAAATAACCTGTGAACTCCCAAGAAGGTAACAAGACGCATCTTGCAGCTAAATAGAGCACGATAGTTGTATAACTTAAAAGCACATTCCTACCCAAAATGCACACATCACCTTTGATTTTAACAGATATTTTCCACTCTCCCGCTATTTTATAGCTGTCTTTATGCCAGATATTGTATGACCACATGGAAGTAGTCACCCAAATCAAACCTATGAGGTTTTGTCTAGAAGATTAAAAATTATTCAATTAATAAAATGGATTTGTGGTACCCTTATGTTTTTTGTGGCTGTGCATTGGCATGCATGTGGCTTTTATATTTTATTGTGCCAATACTGGAAACATGGAATACTGTGGAAAATCAACAGCACATTCCTTAACTAAGGAAAGAGTTTAGGACACACTGGGTATGTCTACACAGCAAAGAAAAACCCATGACTGGCCCGTGCCAGCCGACTTGGGCTCACAGGTCTTGGGCTGCTTCATTGCTGTGTCGATTCAGGCCGGAGGCTGAGTTTTGGGATCCTCCCACCATGCAGGATCCCAGAGCCCGGGCTTCAGCCTGAGCCCAGAAGTTTACACAGCAATGAAACAGCCCTGCAGCCCAAGTCAGCTGGCATGGGCCAGCAGTGGGTTTTTCTTTGCTGTGTAGACATACCCAGTGTGGCCAGGGGGTTTATGAGCTTCCCCACACAGGTTCATCAATGTAATCCAATACCTCTCATTCTTTTTCTGAATTTCTCATCTTGCTTGGAGCCAATATTGTCAATGAAGTCCAACAGTACATCAGTTTTTGTAAGGAGGACAAAACCCATTTTCCAATGTGATCTTAGCCCATATCTTAACCCAGTGTGCCTCCTACACTTCTCAAACACACTTAAAATGAAATAAAATAGTTATTTATGAATCAAATAGAGATTACTTAACCAAGTTTTTGTTTATTTAAATGGATTGGGAAATTTCTCAAATTAAAAATAAACTTTTTAAATTCTACAATTCTGAACACATATATCACACACACACACACACACACACATATACATATGCTACATATTGTCACATCGAAACATTTCCATTTCTGACCAAAGAGTGAAAAACTTACAATGTTATTCCACATAAAACTGGTATTGCTGTTCAGTTTTGTTTTATGTTTTCAAAGGTTTTTGGAATTATCGTTATTTTAAGCCAAATGAACCTTTCTGGAAACATAGTTAATATTGGTATATAATCAGTTTGCTCTTCAGTTCAAGATACCCAATTCTTCCATCTTTCCTATCCCCTGTGCTTTATTTTTGTAGTGTAGACCTTTACAGTCCTTTAAGTGGATTTACGATGTCATATAATCCAGCAGCACAACTGCCATGTCTAAATTCAAGGCAATACACTAAACTACAGTGATGTAAAACAACCTTCTAAAAGTGTTCAAATTCCTGTGTAGAAAGTTTAATTTAAAAATTAGTTAGCAAAAATATAATCACTGCCTGTTTAGAGAACCACTGACATTTATTAGGAACTTGGTTTGGAGATGAAGTATTCTAAAAATTACCAACTTTATGACATCTCTCATGGTCTAATTAGAGCATCACTCAAACTCCAGGGAGCTCCATACCCTGCCACATACACAAAAGTTGTAATTTTAAATGAGTCTGTCTGCAAATACCCTTTTAGATCTAATACTTAATACATGATGATTTTTAAGTAACTCAAAAAGAGGGAGAAAAACCTTCAACTGAATTAATTTTTCAGAGACAGGAGATACTGCATATCCTGTACATTTAAAGTTCAGTCCAAAGTGGTCGTCCAAGAGCACCAAAAGTCAACACTGAACATGCTGATAAATTCCTCTGTGAAGTACATTATACAATATCAAAAATTTAGCTAAAACACTTTTAAGCTTTAAGAAAATGTATATACAAAAGACTCTGTATACAAAATGTATTCTTTATGCAAATGTGTATATACTGTATTTAACACATTCCCAACAAAACGGTAAGGTAAGAACTTGAGTAATCATGGTAGGGCAGTTAACTTTAAGCAAAATCTGTGTAAGCCACATTAATATACGTACTGTGATGTGAAATAGAAACCCCAGTGTAAAAAAAGTAAAAAACAGAAACCACTATAGTTCAAGTCTTAAACAGTAGTGAACAAGAGGAAGTGCTCTGTATTTTGTACAATAGTTAATGACATAACATTAAACACTGTTTTCTTGATTCAAGACTGATTTACTGTACAAGCCACATAGAACAAGTGGCATGGGATTTGGATGGTGAATTCAGATCCCAGTGTGGTTGGAAGAATTTCATGTTTCCTGTAGAAGAATCTTGAGCCTCATTTCTATAGGCTGAAAATAGATCACAAGAAAAAGAATCAGTAAAAAATTGATTAAGGTAGCAATACAATTTAGATAGAACACTATAAATACATGGTCTTCATGTGAAAGTCATGGGTGTGTCAACAGATAAACTTCTTTACCTTACCAACAATCATGCTATTATAAGTGTACAAGCCTTTGTTCTTTTACATTTTAAGAAGCAGATTTTAAAATGGGAGGATGTGCTGAAATAAATGTTAAAAGCTCATTACTTACCCCTGATATTTCCAGTATTGGCTACCACTGTTCCACAGAGCTAAAGAGAACACAGAAATATATTTTTCTGTTGCTAACAAAAGAACTGAATAAACTGACTTCATAACTACAGTGCATGGCACTGTCAGCTGTCAATAGTGTGACCAGTTATCCCTGGGTCTGAAACCTATTAGTGCTATATAAATAAGTCCTGAGTCTTCTTGCCAGTTATTGAAGTTTTTAATTAGAGAAAATGGGTTTAATTTATTAATTAATTTATTTTCAAGACTTGATTTGGGGTGGAAGGAAATGCTCAGATAATCAAACACCATAGACCTGAGTTAGAAAAGGTCTTAACCCAACCTCCCATTTTGCTCTCACAAATAACTATAGATGCATTTGATTTTTATTTATATCTCTAACTACCTGATCGGGGGAAAATAATCAGGTAGATTTCTAAATGCAACTGCAACCTGCAATTACTTGCATCCATAACATTGCAGGTGCAAAAGGGGAGGCTTCCTATTCCTGTCACTTTAAAAGGATATGGTTTCACTGCTAACAGTCTCACTCAAAAGATGCTACAAATACTTACAGCCAACTAAAAAGATCTGTAGGAACTGAGAAAAAGTAGGGTAGCAGAAAACATGAAAATGGTGCAGTTAAGAACAGAAAACAAGAATCTACTAGAGTGGTATCCCTGGATTGTGGTAGCCCTGATCCAGTTTTTCCAAACTCTGTCTCAGGTATGAAATCATCAAAAAGAAGCGGCAGTTTAGAGTAAATTCTAATGTTAGTTATGGTGGGGAGGGGACAGGGAGAAGGGCAATCCAGAGAAAGTTCACTGACAGTAGGACAACTGAAATCAGAATCTAGTCCTTAATATGTTTGTGTCCATGTGGAAAGCTAGTGTGCTTTCATTTAACAGAGTATTTTTTATGTTAATGATTTTTGGCTTATTTCCAAATATCTTGTATATTCAGTCATTGAACAAGGATTTCCTTATAAAAATTTTTTTGAAATACCACACAAATAATGTGCCATACAGCTCAAGAACGTTGAAAATCAATATTAAAGTCCAAAGATCAGAAAGTGACTCTAAAGTCTGGACGATTATTGGTTCCCTCTTACGGAAAATATCAAAAAAGTCTTTAATGTGGAAGTTCTCTGATGTGCCAGTGGAGTTGACTCTGGAGTCAAATACCTTATAGATTAATTTAAGGAGTCCCAAAAGCCCACAGTGTGATATAGGCTATGCCAAAATAATGAACATTATAACACCACTAATACTAGGGTGACCAGATGTCCCGTTTTTATCGGGACAGTCCTGTTTTTTGGGACTTTTTCTTATATAGGCGCCTATTAGCCCTCACCCTGTCCTGATTTTTCACAGTTGCTATCTGGTCACCTTAACTAATACCACTGTTATGAAATACTTCCTCCTAAAGGAAGCATAGGGAAGATACTTGGTTAATAAAATAATCAATGCAAAATAGACTTTTACTCAACTGATACGGCCCTGAGGGCTGTCAAAAATTTCGACTTCAAGCCCCATCAACATAGAACACCCCATCCATGACCCAGAGAGCAATAAAAATTAATTCTCTATCAAACATTCAATCTAAATGTGTTCTATATAAAAAAAAAAAAGTTATGTGGCTCACTATTCCTTATCTTTGTCAATTATTTATATAGCTTCTCATTCAAGGAACTCAGAAGTATGTTACAAAGCCTACTGAAATCTCACTAGTCCTGTGAGGTGGATCGCATCATCCCAGGTTTATGGAATGGGAATCCAAGGCACTGAGGTTAAGTGACTTGCCAGTGTCTCATAGCAAGTGAGCCGCAGAGACAGGAGAAGACCCCGCAACTCCCATCTCCCAGACTTGTGACTTAACTATTTGGCCATATAGGATTAGACTAATTTCAGAGGTGCAGTAACATCCATCTTCCCCTCTACCCCTTCCATCCCCCTGGCCCACTTGCAGCCTGCACATAGCAAACTTTGCCTTTCTTCAGATGTTTAAAGAGCTGCGCCAAAGGCACAGGTTGGAGCAATTAAACATTACGTTAATTTGAGAGGTTACTGTAGCTACTCATTGCTTTTGTAAAATATGAGATTTTTTAGTTTCTTATCTTTCAAATCTCTAGTCCTGCTTGTTCTATGTAGCCTACTTCTATGCATTCGCATGAAAAAAATTCTAAAAACCAAACTAGAATTTAAAAAGGAATCATCTATTAATGCCCAAGGTTACAGTCAAAGTGGTATTTATTAGGTATCAATTTATAATTGGTCCTACAGACCTTTTTATAAGCATGAAGAAAAAAAAAAAAACCCGGAAAAAGTGAACATGCACCCCACAGCCTTTTAATTTCTATACAGAGTACTTTAATAACTTTACCATTTTAGGGCCACCATATCAGAGAAGTAATATGGAATTATGTGGCTTTTAAACTTACAAAATTCCATAGTTAGATGATTGGATACTATTACAATATCTATGGCTATGTAGGCATATTCCAAAAAATTAAACATACAGCACTTGTTATAGTGAGCAACCATGCAAAAAGCAAATAGAAAATTAAACTATTGTCGGAGAATAACTCTCTGCTTCCACACTATTCACTTTAAAACATGCAGAAAATTGGATAGCTAATTAGCATAGTACGCTAAACAAGGAAACGTGAAGGCATGCAGTTTCAGACTTGGTTTACCTTGTCATAACAGGATTGTGTATACCATATAAATGCTCTTTATGATAACCATTATTACCATTTTCCATACTGTAACAAAATAAATACACCAAAAAAGACTATGTTAACTATAAGATGCAATATGTACAAAATGGCTACAAAGACATGTAAATGGATGATGGTATTGTATGTAAAAATAAGTTGGGTCTGTTCAGTAGACAATATTCTTTAATTTTCAACCATACTGATACTGTATAATATCAAATACTTCTATGAAGTCTTATTTTAGCATGCTCCAATTTTCAATTATTTAATGGAGATATGTGTTCAGTTGTACCCTAACATTATAAAATGTAATTAAACCAAAATACATTTGTAATTCTTTTAAAAACTTTTTAAATATAAACCCTCACTCCTTAGTAAAATAATTTTAACAAATATCAGTAAAAGTATCTTACTTTTTCATGGGTATAGTTTCAACACTAAAAAAATATAAAAAAAGGAGAAGCAATCAACTTAAAACATACTAGTAAGTGAACATTTGTCTTAGCAGTACATGTCTTGCTGCTGCTCTATTCATTTGTGAATGTACAATGTAAATTGACCAGTGTGAAATAAAATGATCTGAAAAAACAAAGAGCACAGGTTTACTGAACAACAGCTAAAATAAATAGGAAAAAATAGTCAAAATGAAAATAAGTAAAAACAGTTATCATAAAGTAAAATGCCAAGTCCCTGAGACAGAGGAACTGCAAGTGAAAAGGAAAGACTGGTTAGGGATAATCAGGATATTGAGCAAAAGAAGGAAAGAATTAACACAAGGAAACTACAAAGCAGGTACAAGTTATCTTAATGCTATAATTGAGCAAAGATGATCTACCCGAAATTGGGAATATTTTTAAATAAAGGTGTAAGAAGTTCTAAAGCCCTGAACCTGCAAAGAGCTTCTCATAGGCAGACCCTTCTACACCTGTACAGAGCCCCACTGAATCAATGTACGATATGGAAGTCCACCTATGTGGCACATATTGACAGATCAGGGCCCATACCTGTACTCTTTCAGAAGATACTGTGGTACTCATTTTGCCAATAGTGAAGGTTTAAACAATGCACCATATATTTCATGTAAAATACTGTGTTATGCAGGAAAGTATTCGTGTCCACTTTCTTTTTAGCCTATTTAAGATTATATACTTACTCATCATACACATCCTCTGTATCCATTCTACGATAGTATTTGGATAGTTTTACAGCACAAATTATTGCAGGAATTAAAAATATTGAACAGCCTCCCAAACCAAACCAGAAGGTATTCTAGAAGACGACAAAAATCAAGAAAATGACATTCAATAAAATACTGTATCAGCGTTTTAAACCACTGCTAGTTTCTTCTCATATTATTTCTTAGAACTGACCCCCCTTAGAGTCTTGAGTTGTAAATTGACTTTTATTTAGTAGCTAAAGTTGCTGCCCTCATTACTACTTGATTGTCAATTATGTTGTTTCTGAAAGCATACAGCTGAAGTCACTGGCATGGTCCAGGACACTGCAGGACCCTGTAATGAGAGGTAGCCATGAATTATTAGTTGTTGGGCCATCAGCAGAACATTACTACTCAACCAACCAACTCCAAGTTGGAAGATACTGTGTCCCTAGAGATGAACCATGTTTTTTTCCTGCCTTGATATTTAACAGTAGTAGCCTTATTCACGTTCCCTGTGGCAAGCTGAATTTTCAGCACCTGAGAAGTAGTTTCTGACTTGACAGCTGCAGTTCACGACTGTGAGAGTAATTTCATTAGTGCACAGATTAGCAGGCTCCAGCTGTTAAAATGGTATTTTAAACCTGATTCCTATGGGCTGGAGGCAGTTTTGACTTGCATGTGGGCCCAGCTGGGATCTTTCATCATGTAAGATTTTGACCCATCCACAGCTAACTGAAATGGTGAGTGGTATTTTTCCTATTCAGTTTCTGCAGGATGGAAGGAAGAGAGGTTCTGCAGTTCCTTTGTGGTGCTAGGTGATTTTGACTTGGCTCTGGCAGGACAGCAGGTTTCAGGATTTAGTGTTAGCAGGATTAGGGCACTTCAGACTCGATTTCAGAAAATTAGAGGTGGTACTTGTATACGAGTTCTGATTATTGCTTGGTTCGGACTGATTGAGGAAAAGAAAGAATTGGTGGGAGAAGTTTTAGGTGGTTTACAGATGTGTGGTTTCTTTTAATACACACAGCCAACTTTTCATCCTTTGAGAGATGAGAAAATGCCAAATAGCACCTCATAGTACTACCAGCCATAATGAAGCTCTCCTCTGTACATGAATGAATCAAGATTTGTTTTCTGCACGCCACCTGAAAAAAGTTCTTTTTCCTCATTCACATTTTCTAGATTCCAGCAAAGATGTTTGTGGAAATTTTTTCCTCAGTACTTTCATTATTCTTATATTCTCAGAGCAGAGATGGGTCAAAGCTGGAATGTCAGATCTGCTCCCCTTTGAATTTCACGGGAGTTCAACTCCCCAAAACAGAACCTCCTCCAAAACCGTTCCGATTCAAGTTCAGATCCAGAATGAGAATTGGTCTCTTTTCATATTCAAGATGGCAAAATCTCACAAGAACAGTGGATTTTGCAGGATTTCTGCGATTATGGGACAAAATCTCATGGGAATGTATTGAAACTCTAGCCTTGGAGTGGTTTCAGACCTGAGCTCCATACTTTTAACTAAATCTAATCCAGATCAGAACACTTCCTCCTTGGCCAATCTCAGATTTAGACAAGCTCCCTCATCAGAACATTTTAGTCAAAGGATGAAATGCAGAGAGTTATGTTCACAGTTTGGTGGAAGTACAAGCAAGAATTTCTCATTTAAGGCCCTAGTTTTGAAAAATGGGAATTATTTCTTACCACAGAATCAATTACATAGCTGCATAAAAATATATCTACTGCAGTGTCTATCACGTTGGCAATAGGCTTGCATGCGGCTACCTCCATGGTAATCTACAACAGATTAAAAATACTGTTCAAGTCATTCATTAAAAAAAACAACCAAACCCTGCAATACCCGGTACAAGCTTTATGTGTCATTTACCAAGGGCGTGTTCCCCCCCTCCCTAAGCAAATTCCTGCAATATATTCTATCCTCAGAGCGCAAATCACACCTGAAGAATTAACTTATTTTGCTCAATAGAATTATGCATTTATTTTTCCTTTCTTTAAGAAAAGGGTGAGCAAAAATATAAAACAAAGTCAGGCTCAGTGCAAGAAAAGTACAAATGGTATCTCGGCCACTTGCACCCTAGAGAAACATCACTGTAATTAGAACTGCATTTTGCACACTGCTATGCACTGAAACAACTCATTGCGTCCATTCTACTTTAAATATAATGAAACTCCATTTATAGTAAACACACTATAACAGTTTACACTTTCCCCCCGTTCTGAACACACATGATAAAAAACACTTTAAACAGAATAAGTCTTTCATTTTTAGATTCTTTACACGCTGTGTCGTATTTTATGGTAATTCCCTCAATGTAGTAAATGCACTTACCGACTCCTTGACCCACTCAACATATTGCTCGAAGTAGCCTATTATCATATCCATGTACTTTTTGGTTTCCTAAAAAAATAAAAATAAACAAACAACCAATCCCTCACATAAAACCTCTACTGCACCATAAATTCATTAAACTAATTTAAACAGAAGAAAGTTTACCTGGATGATAACCAGTGATGCATCGTTGCTTATGAGAAACTGAGCAGCATCAACAGCACTAAGCACATTTCTTACTTTTACCTGAAAAACAGACCGTACATAAGATAGCTAAGACCTTTCCAAAGTTGCTATGATGACACTGCTGGTATTGTATTTTTAGTCCTTTCTATAGATAAACAAATATCACTGTCCCGAGACTCAATATACAGAAAGGATGATGTACTCACAGCCTTACGCTGTAGGTGAATTTAAGAAAAGCTTCTAAGCTTCTGTTCCTTCCCCACAACAACCTCACGTTCTCACCAGCCCCTCTTACAAGTTCTGAATGGATTTCCTGCAGCTGGTTTGCTGCCATGCATGGGTGTAGAAGTGGCAAGAAGAACTGAAGCAGGTAAGGTGACATAACTGCACTAGCGCTACTGGGGCTGGACTGTTGCTACAGGAGCCAAGAGAGGCTGGTGGTAACAGGGAAAGCTGCTGCCAGAAGGACTCTCCACCCTGTTGCTGATTCTCATGAGACTAGCAGAGCATAAAGGCAGCTGCTCTCTTGGCTGTGCAAGCACTAGCTGCTATGGAGAAGGAAAGCAGGTGGGCTGCCTTAGGGAAGCCCTGTCAAGCTCAAGCTTCCTGCAGTTTGGCCGAGATTGCAAGAGCGAGTAAGGGGACAAGGTGGACACACTGTGCCAGAGGAAGAGACATCCAGCATTAACAAGACAGTGGAGCTCATTTCATTAAGCATACGTGTGGGCTAATTTTATTTTATTTTTTACATACGGACAGGTAAGGCAATCCTACCTCAATGACTAAGAGTAAAAGCAAGCTGCTGAGTAACAGGAAAACCACAGCATGTAAAATTGTACTGAAATTATTTTACTAAGTGAGAATTAAAACTTTCCAATGGCCTGTTTAAAAAATAGCCACAAAGCGTCTTTTGATTTGTGGCTGCTTCCTGGGCACCGTAACTACCTAGATTAACAATAAAATCAATGAAACTTTGCACATCAAGTGCTTTACAAGGGGAAATGAGAGAGATGAGGAAACCAAGGCACCTAGAGCTCTGTAGAATAGCGCCCAGAGCTTCAGACTCCTTGGTTCAGACTCAGACCTGCAAAGGGACTTGGACATTACAACACTGAGCATCACAATGCCTAACTATTTAGGTGCCTAGAAAAAATAGAATTCACAGGAACAACACTGATACACAAAGCCTGAGTTAGACCCCTTGGCTCCCTACACAACGCATGGGGAGCCATAGGTGCGTTAGACTGTGATCCACAAAGCCAGTGCTCTAGGCAGGGTATTAACTAAGCTAGCCCAGGGGAGGTGCCAGCCAGATGGTGAGTGGTAAGCCTGGTGCCTATCTCTGCTGGCAATCCATGAACCGGGGGAAGACAGGTGTTTTGGCTGCCTAAGTTGCATGTGGAGCCCAAAACAAAACAACTCCTTTACTGCTCCAGTTAATATTTAATTATTCAGTTGTTTAATGAGAGACTGAGGGAGCACCACCATCACAATAGCCTAGTGGCTAGGGCACTCACCTGAGAAGGTGGTGAAGGGGGAACTTGAAGCGGGGGGGGGGTGTCTCCTATATCCCAGGTGAGTTCCCTAACCACTGGTTTAAATGTTCTGAGGGAGGTCTCCTCCTCCTCCACACGGTTTTGTGTGAACTCACCAGAAGGGTCTCAGAGGCGATCTACCAGACGGGCCTCACACATGACACAGGCAGCCTAATGCCTGTTTTTCTGGGCTTGTGAACTGCTCTGAGGCTTAAGTGAGAGACAGCTGTCCGGACACCTACAGTGAGGCTGCACTGCACATGCCCAGAGGTAAAAAATTTGGGAGCCACGTGAGTTTAGGTACCTACAGGATTGGGTGTCAGGCAAGCAGGAGTTTTATGGATCACAGTGGTGCCTAAAAATGTGACTTAGTTGCTCAAGTACCTTCGTGGATTCCATCCCTGGTCCCCAGCTCTAAGTATTACACTCTCTTCCTGACCCCGAAAAGTTAGCAAAATAAAAATGTTGCAAATGTTATGTCCTGTATGCTTGTGGTAGGGTAGATTTAAAGTAAAAAAATAAAATATGTTCTTATTGCCAGAAAGACTAACCTACCATAAATTCAGATGATGTCCTCTGCAGTAATCTAATGCTCTGATTTAAAGTGCTCTGGTTAAAAAAAAAAAGAAGAAAAAAAAAAAAAGATTTTATACAAGAAAGAATCCTCTTGCTTTAATACAATGTAGGTCTATAAGAACAAGTCACCTAGATAAATCAGAACCAATAATATATTTCAAACACATTAATATTAACAGATGCAAACTAGTTGCATTAGCTAAGAACTGATTACCTACTAATGAAACCAGTAGCCAGTGTGTGTAAGAGACTCTCAGAAGGAAACAATATTTTTCTTAAAGCACAGAGCAGCCACACTTTGTGTGCTAGAAGACTTCAAATATAACTAAAGTTTGCAGCAATAAGGCTGGATATCATTTATTTGGGGGGTAAAGGAGAATAGTTAAAATTAAAGCTCATTGTGCACAGTATATTATTTTACAGTTCTGGAAAGGAAAATCACTTACCCTAGCTTTTACATATTTCTTGACAGTCAGTTTTGGAAAAAGAAAAAAAGATGAGAATAATTAGGAGTTAATTAGAAGAGAAACAGTGAAGGATGAGCAGAATGAAACAGAGGACCTAATACTTCTCTATAAGAGGAACACAGGGACAAATATAGTTCTGTATGGAAATGTATGTATGAACTGCTACATTAAGGCCCAGTCCTGTGAGGTACTGAAAGCCCCTTGGAAGATGTTGACCTCCTAGATTCCCAGTGATTTCAGACAGTTCCTCAGCACTTTCCAGGAGATGTTCATCACCTAACGGACCTGGGCCCTGAGACACTAAAATAGTATAAGCTGAAAAATTTAAGCAGAATATACAGAGAAAAACTGATATCTGGCGGAGTTGTGCTTTGAGCTTGCTTTTTTATTTTTATTAAAGAAAAGGGTGCCTGGCGAAACCTGTTAGAAGAAACATTTCCATATCCTTTGAAAGGTCAAGGAAGAAGATTTTTCTTTGGCTGTAAACATTACCCTGTGGGATTTCCAACAGTACCAAACCCAGAAAGTAAAACTAAACCATTAAACAAATGTGAAAATTATAACTATCTTCTTTGCCCAACATGAATGTAGTGCAAAAAAGGGAAAATAAATGATGCGAAGTTAGAACTTGTGGAAGTTTTTTTCTCCCTGTCTTACTGTATATTTCTATAAAATTGTTTTCCACTTTTACATGTACAAAGGGTCAAAGAAAAAAGTTTGGTTTTCACAATATTATATAATACTAACAACAACGGTAATGAAATTGGTTAGTTAAAAATTTATCTGACTACCGTTTTAATTACATAAAATATATATAAAACCTGTATTTAGATACAAAAATGAAGATGTGCATATTTTGGAAATATACAATACATAAAACTAAACCTAATATGGAATTTGCACAAAAGAAAAAAGTCCTTAGCTGCACTCTAATTTGCGGATTTTCTAATCGGTAGTTTTGTAATATATATCTATATTTTTAATGTAACGTGTTCATAGTACAACACTTAAATAATTTTACCATAGCTTGCTCCAGTGGAACAACTTGTTGGTTATGAATCATTCGAATACTGTTTGCATGTCCTTTTAATGCATTTTCCAGTGCTCCTTTGGGCTGCAAATATAAACATAATAATTCAGTTTGCTGATCTGCAGTTTTTTTTTTTTTTAAAGTGATATTTTTCCAAAGCATCAAGAATATTTCAAGCAAAACAAGGAAATGTGTAGCAATCAATAACATGTACATTCTGGTCATATTTTGCAAAGCAAACTGAAATAAGCAATACGATATGACATTAGATATGCTACAGCACAGGGAAATCATCATAAAAATAGTAGAAATCTCAGTAAGTGAAACAAATGTGCAATTCTAATATAGTCAGAGAAATGTTAAAATACCTGTACAAATTCAATAGTATGAATTTTCACATAGTGCACTGAGTTAGCCATTTTTTTCTCAACATCGAAAGCATAGGATAACCTTACTCTTTTTTGCTCTAATGTCTGAGAGGCTCATTAAGAATGATTGATCTTATTAAGGGAATGCTCCAGTTATTTATCCACTGTCTCTCAAAGTGCAATGGCGCCCTCCACTGGGATTATAATTTTCCTTTATAGATTAAACCAAAACATCTACATGTAGGATTGGTACAGATTTAGGGACATCTAGTCTTTTGAACTATTTACAATGTTGAATATAGCCAATTGATTTAAGGTATTTCCATTCAGAAATATTATAATCTTTGAGTGATTCTGGCTTGGGGAAGGAACATGTGCGCCTATGCTTTTTCCTGTTTAGTGGTTCTCTCTTAGCTAAAAAGTCAGGAAAATTAGAGCCTTTGCAGTCAATTTCTAGACACTGAAAAAAGGTCTGTCTACACTGCGATGGAAGACCCACAGCACAGTTGCAGCTGGCCCAGGTCAGCTTGCTGGGGCTGCGGTGTTATAAAATTGCAGTGTAGACATTTGGGCTCAGGCTGGAACCCAGACTTGGATGATCCGAGAGGGATGGCGTAGGATTGCGGTTCACTTAACAGATGGGTCTAACAACTATTAAGGCAAAACACTCAGCAAGTAGCGATCAATTACTTACTTCACCCTCCTTTTGTTACACAAACTTATTTATAACTTGTTATCTTTCCTTATACATCATGTATTAGCTTCTTATTTCCATGTTAACTCTCCTCCCCTGTCAGTACAGGTTTAGTTTTAGTTCAAACCAGTCTTTTCTAGCTTTTTAGTTACTTTATCTTTTCTTTTCAAATACATGATTACTCTGCAATTTCTTACACACACACACACACACACACGCGCACACACAGTTCTTCTTACACCTATGCTGTTAAACGTTATCAGAACAGACTTAATATCCACAGCAGGCTTCTGTCAAGCCTAAACATGCCCCTCTGCTCCCAATGTTCCCCACCGTGAAGCTTTAGAATCCTTTCTAAGGCTTAATTGAAGCCTACATTTAATATACATTTCGTCTCATTCCCAACTGCCTAACCAAGATCATTAACCTTCCAAATCAATGCAATTAGCACAACTACTAGTATGGCCTGCACACTTACAAAGCACATTAATATCATGCATACCCGCAGATGTTCCCCCAATAATATATACTAACTCCCACCATGGGGCATTTCCAAGTGCATCTATATCACTTCGAATATTTAGACTCTCCTATCTTAAGGTCAACAAATGTTCTGGATGTTTACTCATTAAGGTCTGCACATTTAAATGTGGTATGACTCAGCTTAACTCTATCAGTCTAGGGCAGCACCAATTAGGGGGGCATTAGCTGATACCTTAGTGGATCTCATTCTGGGGAGCTGGAAAAATTACCTTGCCCCTATTCAGGTAACTTTTCTTGGAACCAAGCAGAACATTGGCCACTCATAGTATCATGTGGGTCACAGAACCCGGGTTCTAGCCCAAACCAGAACATCTCCATTGCAATTTGATAGCCCCACAGCCTGAACCCTGAGATGCCTTGGTGCCACGGGTTTTTTAATCAGAGTAAATATACCAATACTGTGTCAACTAGTTCATCCAGTAAGTCACCCTTTCTGTCCCACCCAAATCTCAATCCTTTGACTAAAATGAGGAAGACGACAACAAGATCTCGCTTTCCTCTCCCATGCTGGATGAACAGGCCTGAGAATATTTTTTTAACTTTAGCCTGTTTTTCTCACTGCAGAGAGCAGAACAAGTGATTTTTTTAAAAAAAATAGTTTATTTGCCAGCGGGACAAGTGGGGAAAGAGACGGGCCTGATCTTTCCATGCAGGCTGGTAGAACTGGAGTCCCTGCCAGTGAGCAGCAGCCACTTCTTGTACAGCGAGGTGATTCACATACACCTAAAGCTTTGTCCACACCACTGACAAGAACCATTGCTGAAAATGGGTGTCAGCAATGTGTGCAGCAGAACCAGTGCCAAACATGAGCAATGAGTAAGCATAGATAAGAAAACTATATTGTGCACCAGGTCAGCTGCACCCATTGCTGACACCCATTGGCAGCAGATCTCTTTTATAATATAGACACGGCCCCAGAATCTGTGCTATCTAGGGACTTAGGAAGGAAAAGCAACCGTCAAACGATTCCTGAAGGGGCTGGAGAACTCAAGGTACTCAGACAGCAGGAATAACAGAAGCCAGAGCCATCAATAGTCCTAGAGCTCAACTGTCCTGGGGGAGACACTCCAGGATCCTGGATGGGACAGCTAACTGTGGACACACTGACACGGTGAATCTGGAGGCCTGTAAAAAAACAACCCAACCATTCGGGGGAAGTGCTATAGGGAGGCAAAAACAGAAGACTCTGCAGATGCCAAATTGTTGTGGTGGCAGAGCAGATGGTGAAGGAGTGGGAGTTAGGACCTGCCACATACACCACATCCTCATCGTTCCGTGAAATGTTCAGCCTCACATGGCACTAAGGGCTAATAAGCAGTCAGAAAACATTCTGCATCCTCAAGGGTGGCGGATTAATATGCAGACCTGCTGTTGGCAAGAGAGAGTTTAGCAAATGTAGTTTAGCTGAGCTCCTGAACTATAGTTGCCCAGATAAGTTAAGTCCCCATTTATAAAATCTCCCACAAACAAAACTATGTTGCCTTCCTCCAAATTTCACCCTTCACCCAAACATCCAGAGTTATCCGAAACAGCGCAGGATCATAGACATTACATCCTTAGACGCTAGTGTCGATTTCAAAGCAGTCTAGCTTCCTTGCACTGATTCTAACATGTTATGCTGTCCCATCAATGATCTCATCCATTACACTAATCAGCATCACCAAAATACACACAGAGGAAAAACTTTCACAATGACAAGTAATGCGTTTAACTACTGTATACTTTACATCACATTATCTGACTTGATCTTTTCTCTGCTTTTTATTAGGCACCCACAAAAAAAAAATAAAAAATAAAGATAGCGTCACAGAACATCTTCTATTTTATGGATGGATGTGGAATCTACCATTCAAGAACCCCGATCATGAGCAATTCCAGATAAAAGAGTGTTGCAAGGCTCTGACTGAGGGACTTGGGAGCATGTTGGAGGTGTCCCACTTTAGCTCACAGAAAATTGCCTCTGTAGTCATTCTGTTGGAATGCAATTCTTTGGCTGTTAAATAAATAATGAATGCATTGTCATAGCTTTAATGAAGATAAATACAGGAGCCTTGTGCTTATGGAAGCTGTACAAACAGAAGAGATTACATGTATTTTAGTTGCTTCTATGTAACATCTTCTGGGGGAAGCCATTCATCTCCTAAATTTTGCATAAAAAGAGTTCAGTTAAGGCAACATTGTTTTAAAGAGGAAGTGAATAAAGGAACAATGAGAGCTAGAGTCACTGAAAAGTCAACGGAAATCTCAGAGTACAATGAAGAATCACATTACTGTCATGTAATCAGAGTTGTAAATTCAAACCTAGTGTGAAGCCATTCCCATCAACCCTTGAACTTTGTCCACTTTCTTGTTCTAACTTGATCTTGCCATCACCAAAATACAAAACAAATCCTAACAGTTACTAGGGCTGGATGAAGTCAGTATTGACCTGTGTTTAAGGCACTTGAAGTCATGCGATAACAGAAGAATCTCTGCTTTCATTAAAAAGGTCTCTTGCTCTCATGATTACAAAGAAAAGCTGAAAACAGTGTAACCAAACCACTGATATCTGCCGGAGTGTGCAGACAGCCTGAATCAACAGCTACGAAAGGTTTGACCTGCACTATACATCTTAATGGGGTGTTAACTCCAAAACCCCAATGCTGGGGGTCCCTGTCTAAACAGAGAATGTGTGATAAGAAGAGAAGAGTGCAGCAGGCCTGGCCCATGCACTCAACAAGCTCCCAACAAGCTGGAATAAGTATTTGGGGCACTATGTTGCTATTCCTGCCTGTCTTGGGGACGAAGGAGCTCCTGTTACCACCCCGGGATGCGGAAAGGGGTCCCATGCCACTGATCCTTTGCAAGGAGGAGAACCCCCTGTCACTGTACAGGGGCATACATATGGTAGGGCCATGGTATGTAGGGCACCTGATTGCCTTGCTTTGGCCCTGACTGTAATGCTTGCTGGCTATTTTATTTTCATATTTTAAAAAAAAAAGAAACTATGTATGAAAATATAAAACCAAATGTGCAATATTAGCCTACAAAGCTGTGCCAGTTCTTCCCCAGATTAATTTGCTTGTATGCTGTATCCACACCTCCTACCCACTTTCAACTGTAAGCCCTTCAGGGCAGGTACCATCTCTTTTGCGTGTTTGTACAGTGCCTAGCACAAAGAAGCCTCAGTCTCAGCTAGGGCCTTTAGGAGCTAACATTTATATAACTATTTACTAAAAACATCCACTACATAATAACTGGACAAAGCATTCAAACGGCCTTTCCCCACCATGATTTGGGTCAGTTTTCTCGTTAAGCTGTGATCATAAAATATAAACAGTGCTTATCTGAAATACTGTAATGGAGTTTGCAGGACTTGCCAATTTCTTTTTTAAAAAGCAGCAATAAATATTACTATAAATGAAAACCAAGACAACAGAGGCAGAAATGATGTGTGGGGGGTAATACAGAAAAGGGGTAAAATGAAACACTATGTGAGAGTTACATATATATCTTCACATACCACATGGCAGGGTATGTGAATGTGTGAGAGAGAGGAGCAATGACTTTGTTCACATATGAAATCCAGACGGGTGGATATTTACTGTGACAAAATGCTGATTAAAACTACGAACTACGAATGTCAGAAAGCAGAACAACCTTTAGCAGTGAACAGCCATCAGTTCTATATTCTGTGCAAATAAAACTCACCAACTGGTCTGCTCTTGCTTCCAAGTCATTAGCAAATGATAAAAGATCCACTTTGGTAACACTTTTATTGATCTAAACAAGATACAAGCAACATTTTTATTGTCATTACTACTGCATTTACATTTACTTTAAAATTATGGCACTGCTATTACATAAACATAGTCCTTTCCCTAAATACTAAGTTATTTATGGACCTAATCCTAAAAAGCTTTCTTGTTCAAGTGTTTTTATCCAACTTATTGTGTCCCTTAAAAGCCCACCCACACACGGAACCAGCCTTTAATCTGTTTTGCCTGTTAAGCAAACATATGCTGCTATATTTTCTTCCAGATGTGCATGACCTCCCAGATTTGAGGTTACCATTATCTTACCTCTGTCAAATATGCTGCAAAGTTTATTCCATCTATTCCTGAAGAACTGAAATCCAGAAGGTTCCGCTTTCCGATTTCATCCAGCAAAACGATATTGCTAAGATTTACATTAATATGTTCAATTTTCAGTGATACATCTTCTGTATACTGAGGAAAAAAAGACAAGAAGCAGTTCTCACTGAGTCCATACTCTTCCTGTGATAAGGCACTTCCCACTTGAAAGCACTTGCTCCTGTTGATTTATCACTCATGTCACTTAACCCACATAAAAATTCAGTGATCAAATTCTGCTCCCAGCTACACCAGTGGAAGTCAAATTAATCTGGACATATAGTAGGTCTGATTCTTCCTTTCCCTGCAGCATCCCCATACTCTCATCTTGCAATGTCCTAACCTGTCTCTACATCCTTTCGGCTCCTCTACAGATTACTCTATTTCCATGACCTATTTCAATGTGCTTCCCTCAGGAGGGTCCAATTTCCATCCAGAACAGATACTGGGATAAAATGCAGGAAATGTGTTTCTTCAGATAAAGCGGTCTTAAAATGGCCAGGCTATGCCATAGACTGTATGATAGATCTAGAGAATACAGGGCTCTAGCATTTTATCATCAACCCTGACAGAAATTCTGTACCATAATTGGATAAGGGATCACCAATTGACCATAAAAGATCCTCTAACAATTTATCAAGATAACAGAAAGGCCCCAGCCTACTACGTAATGAAAGACAAGTACTATATTGATTTGTGTCGTCCAACAGACCGAGCATTGGACTGGGATGCAGGAGATCAGAATTCTATTCCAAGTTTGTCACTGGATTGCTGAGAGACCTTGGGCAAGTCATTTCATGTCTTTGTGCCTTCATTTCCCCTCCATCCTCTGTCTTGTCTATTGTTTGTATACTCTTTGGGGCAGGGACGGTCTCTTACTATGTGTAGGCTCAATGCCTATCATAATGGGACACTGATCTTAGTTGGGGCCTCTAGAAGCTACTGCAATACAAATTAGTACAGCTGATGACTAGTAATGATATCCAATTAACCTTGGCCAATTCTAGAAACCAAGTTGGGAGAAATCATTTTTTTCCTCTCTCAAATAATACAAGTTTTATCATGGGTTGTGGGGTGCATATAGGACAGCAATTCATCTCTTTGGCCAACTTTAATTCTGGTTCCTGCCAAACTGAACATGTCAGTATAGAGGCTTGCCATATGAAGAGAGAGACTGTATGTTGTCTTCAACTAATAAGAATTCTCAGCATCTCCTGGAGAATGCTAGACTTTGAGGTCTTTATGTACGTAAAATAAAAAATCGTGTCAGAGTTTAAGGCCAGAAGGGACTACCAGATCATCTAATCTGACCTCTGGTATATCACAAGCCATGAACACCTCCAGCAATGTTATGACTTATAAATAAGGCTATGATTTAGTCATGGAGGTCACGGAATCCGTGACTTCCAAAGACCTCTGACATCAGCCCTGGCAGCTGGGAGCTGCAGGGTCCCACAGCCTCCCGCAGTGTCAGGGAGCTATAAGCTTCCTGCGGCAGCTGGTGGCAGGGGGATCCCCTGCAGCTCCCTGCGGACACCACCACTGGTCGCGGGGGGGATTTCCATGGCTCCCGGTGCTGTGGTGGGCACAGGGACCCCAGCAGCTCCCCACCACCGTGGGGGGGAGGGGGAGCCCTGGAACTCCCAGACAACCAGCATCTGCCCAGACCCTTCCTGTTTTATCATGGGTAGTTTTAGTAAAATTCAGGGACCGGTCACTAGCGTCTGTGAATTTTTCTTTATTTCCTGTGACCTGTCCATGACTTTTACTAAAAATATCTGTGACAAAATCTTAGCTTTATAAATAAGTAAGTAATCCCATGCATAGAGCTCTCCATGCCCATGAAGGCCCTGAATGGAAGAATTCTACAAAGTTATTTACTAAAAATAAGACACTTTCTCCCATCTTAACCAGGTTTGACTGTTAGAGAATATAGGAATGGATAACCCCACTCCCTACCCCCCAAAACCACCAGTACTGTACTGTGTTCAATAACACCTGAAAAAGTTAGCTGACAACTGCAATGTCCCTCCACACACTCCAAAATTAGGATCACAATCACAAACTTCCTTTACTTACCATACTAATGTTTAGAAACTCATTGATATTGAAGAGATTTTCTAGGTGAAGTGTGGTATAAATTCCTTTGTTTTCTTTGCAGTCACTATGAAAATAAATGATGTATATATCAATTTGAAAACCAACCTTGGTGCTATTTTTTTTAAATGATTAACAATGCCAGCACATTTTAGGTTAGTCAATTTTTATAGAGTTCTAGCCATATCTTTTGGATGTCAGGCTATAGGAAGGACAGTATTTAACAATTTGCTTAGTTTTAAAGATTCTTTGATGCTGTAAAATACACAAAACAGCTTTTCACAAGGACAGCTGCTTTTGTTCGATTGTATTATACTAAGACTACCTATAATAACTGGTTTATATGTGGGTCACTCACTTTTGCTAGTGATTCCCCAGGAAATTAGGGGGTCACCTTATACAGTATATAGGCAATTTTTGGTGCTGGAAATCTAGAATATGGAAATTGCTGGTTTTTGAAGACAAAAAGGAATGCATGGTAACAGCTGTAAATCCTGGCCAAGATTTTTTTTTTTTATTATTAATACCTGTAAACTTTTTCAAAGGTCAAATTAATATCTGGATTTTTAAGCACGATGGCAGAAAGGTAGTTTCTCCAATGTCGATTCAGTAAGTAGGGAGTATCCAAAACCTAGAACAAAGTGCACTGAAGTTATTTATCGTAATTCTACATTTCTAAATTCCTGCCTGCATTTGTTTATGCGAGCCTTCAACGCACACATACACCTCCCCCTCAGAGATCATCATCTGCTGATGGAAAAAGAAGCGGATATACAAGACCCAAGGATCTTTCAGGAGCAGAAAGTGAAAAGTGTAGCTCCACATGTTATCATGGGCTGCTGAGCTGCAGGGATTACCTCCAGGGTAGGCACACAGTATTTGCATTGCCATTCTCGGTTGAATCTGCAACTGAGAATGGCAGAGGATGAGCCTCTCCATCAGAGTGGACACTAATAGCCCCATATTATCATGACTGAAGTGAGTCATCAAAAATGCCAAATCAGCACAAAAAATTACAAACATCCTAAAGACTTGTGGGTTTGGGGTGGGGTTTTTTGGGGGGGGTTGGTTGGTTGGTTGTTTAATATTTTGAATATGAACAACTTCACCTTAAACAAAGTCCTGTCTTCAAAGGGTTCACAGACCAGCTTTTCTACATTTCCACCTGTAACGAAGGTGATGACCACTATGATCATCAGCACCCAGGAGAAAAGGAAACTGAATCCTACTCCACTGAAAAAGGTAAAAAAAAATCTAGTGAGAGTTTAAGAACACTGAAGTGCATGCAGTAGAGAAGCCAAAATTCAGTAACTGTAGCAATTAACAAGAAGAGGCAAAGACTGTTCCCAGTAGTGCTGCATCAGAGGTCCCCAAATTATGGGACATGCAGAGGAATGTTCAGGGGGGTGCAGTGCAGCAGCTTGGGCTAGCCCCCCTGGGGGATGGGAAGGGCTCCCCTCCCCCCCCCCCAACATCTCCCCCACTGCTCCTCCCCTCCAGGCCTGGCTCCGCTCCCAGACCCACCTCCACCCCCCTTACACCTGTCCGCATCCCCCACCCAGAAGCTGCGGCTCCGCTCCTGGCCCTGAAAGGAGGGGGGCTCAACTCTCAAAAGTTTGGGGACCACTGAATTGTCTATATGGACATTTAGTTTGTGGCAAGCTGGGGTATAAATCTATATCACACTAGCCTGCTGTGCACGACCTGGCTGCGTGGACTCTGCTGCGTGCACACTTAGTTTACCCCACTTTGAAATGGGAGTAGAACAAAGCACACTAGGGATCAGAGTCTGGGACACAAACAGGCTGGCTCATTTCTTAGGTTGGAAGTGGAGCATATTGCCTCTGTCAAGAGTGAGCGCATTGCCTTTTACATTTTTTTTTTTAAATGAAGCCTCTAGTCTTCAAGAGTGGTTGTGCAAGTTCCAGCCCTCCTCAGCAAGAAGGATGGATTAAACCCAGTGCTAGGATCCCTAAGGATCATGATCACCCACAGAAAAAAAGCCCTCAGCGATCAGACAGAAATAGGCCATATTCCCCTATTCTTCTGATGCAGCAGATCTAATCTCTCTCTCTTTGGGAGCCCACTCCACGTTTAAAAATGTGTTCCATACATATTATTTTTAGAGGAAAACTACAGATTCCCTTTATAGTCTAAATAATTTGACATATGTCCCAATTTTGCAATTCCCAAATTGGCTTAAATGGATGTTTGTTAGTTACAATGCTCTCACTATAAGAGATTAACATGGTTTATCTTCTCACATGATCCTCTAGTAAAGACATTACTGTATATTAATGCCAACCTAACATCTTTTAAAGCATCCCAAGGCTAGAACTTGCTTCCAGAGGCACTTACTTTCCAAACATTTAACCTGTATTTTCATCTTAAAAATCTATTTTTCCTCCCTCAGTTGGCCAGCGTATATATTTACCCAGGTAATAAAGCCACTGCTCTTCAAAATATACTTTCCACAATACAGTATATAACTGCAAGAGATGTTTGTGTAATATTTAACTTATATTTGTTAAAAATAAAAACTCACGCCATAAGGAAATTGCCGCCAGTGTTTGAGATACAGCCTCTGGTTGTTGGAGAAGCATGTTTATCATAACCACAAGTACCACATAATAGTCCAAGATAGTAAAAGACCAGGATCAGAATCACCATGCAGCAGAGAATTAGACAACCCAACCATCTAATGAATCAATATAGACAGTTACAGGATTAATATGTATGGCACACCACAGTCCAAAAATCAATCATGAATATTAAAGAAGAAATATCAAAGAGATTAGAGGGTAAAAATATTATGCAGGGTGACCAATAATTCAGAAGAGACCCATCTCAAATGGGTTATAAATGGAGCTGTGCAAATATCAACTAAAAATCTGTGAGTGTGGATTTGTTATAGAATTTCCAATTGCTCTTGTAAAGTTTACTTGTCTGAAAATACACACATACTACTTCATATCTGAATGTTGAAAGCGACAAGGAGTCCTGTGGCACCTTATAGACTAACAGAGGCAGGTATAAATATGCAGACAAGAATCAGTCTAGAGATATTTATACCTGCCTCTGGAAATTTCCACTACATGCATCTGATGAAGTGGGTATTCACCCACGAAAGCTGATGCTCCAATACGTCTGTTAGTCTTAAAGGTGCCACAGGACTCTGTCGCTTTTTACAGATCCAGACTAATACGGCTACCCCTCTGATACTATCTGAATGTTGTAGAACAATTCTGTTTTCAGATTGTTGGGGTTAAAACCTATGGTAAAGGTTTTGCTTTGCATTGCAAAGTGCAAAATTGTGCATTGCTGCAATTACAAAAGCACACAGATAAATGGCATATAATCAGGGTACTGCAAGATTAACCCTAATTCTTACCAAAGTATTCTTTCCTTTTTACTCATGACAACAGAGTAATTCTGCTCAATCTACCTACATACGTAGAATTTATCCAACACTACTCCACTCTAACACCTTCCATGCCTCTCTCCATCCTTCCTTTCATTTACTCTGATTATTTCTCTCCTTCTCCCTTCAGCTAATTCCCTCCCATCTCCCCTTCTTTCTCACTCTTGCCCTACAAGACATTGGATGCAATAAAATAAAATATGCCAAAACAAAAATAAAAATTTCACAGCTAACCAAAAAGAAAACTGTGGAACTAACATGATATTTGCAAACCATCAAGCTGCTTGTATGTTACATCCCTTATGCCCACCCTTTGTCTGGTCTAAATAGACTAAGTTCTTCAGGGCAGAAACTGTCTCTTATTTTATGTTTGTAGAGTGTCCAGCAAAATCCTGGCAGGGCCTCTACCACCAGACAAACAATAAATTACAACAACTTCACAATAGCATCAAGGCTCCATTGTAGCTCAGCGATCACACTTTTATTGTCCTGACAAAAACAAATAATTATTTCAAAATATTCCTAGACAGTGTTCCCCTCCTACCTCATTACTTAAGTAATATGTACCTACCTGTAGAAATCATACTGTTCCACTACTGGGAAATAATCCTGAACATATGCCTCACTCTGAGTAAGATATATTGTTAAATCAGCTAGAACCTTCTGAACAGGAAGCATTTTAGTGAAGCTAGTGATATTTGAACCAATGAAGTCCAACAAATTTTTGATATCTGAAAAAGCAAGCATTGTGGGAGTACATTGTTACAAGTCCATAAAAGAAAAATTATATTCTACATACACCAGGTTAAAATGCTCATTCATTTCAGCCATATTGTATATGGAGAAAGGCAAGCCATGAAGACAAGCATGAAACAGGACAGGCAAGCCACAAGGAATATTAGCTTTCAACATAAGATAATGGCATTTTAACACACACATACTGTAGTTTTAACATTCAACTTAACAATGAAAGATGTTGAAGTCAAGTCAGAGTTTTCTTGATTCTCTTGATTCATTTTAAAATGATTGTGTCTTTTTTAAATCCAGCTAACTTAAATCTTGCAATTTTTTTGTAATATACCAAATAGCAATACTGAGCAAGGCAATTAGGTACTACATTTATGAATGATTAATAGGAGAAGTTTTAAGATTGTTTAAACTAGGGCTGTCGATTAATCACAGTTAACTCATGTGATTAACTCAAAAAAATTAATCGTGATTAAAAAAATTAATTGCGATCAATCGCAGTTCTAATCGCATTGTTAAATAAAACACCAACTGAAATTTATTAAATATTTTGGATGTTTGTCTGCATTTTCAAATATATTGATTTCAATGACAACATAAAATATAAAGTGTACACTGCTCACTTTATATTATTATTACAAATATTTGAGCTGTAAAAATGAAACAAAAGAAACAGTATTTTTCAATTCACTTCAATTCAAGTACAGTAGTGCTATCTCTATCATGAAAGTGCAACCCACAAATGTAGATTTTTTTTTTTTGTTATAAAACTGCACCCGAAAACAAAACAATGCAAAACTTTAGAGCCTACACATCCACTCAGTCATACTTCTTGTTCAGCCAATCTTTGTCTACATTTACGGGAGATAATGCTGCCCACTTCTTGTTCACAATATCACCAGAAAGTGAGAACAGGCGTTCGCATGGGAGTGTTGTAGCTAGCGTCGCAAGATATTTACATTCCGGATGCACTAGAGTGTCATATGTCCCTTCATGCTTCAACCACCATTCCAGAGGAGATGCGTTCACGGGATGGATCACTTGATGATTACCTGTTCTGTTCATTCCCTCTGGGGCACCTGGCATTTGCCCAGTATGGCCGTTCTTATGTTATGTTCATGCTGATGACTGGTTCTGCTCGATAACAATCCAAAGCAGTGCAGACTGACGCATGTTCATTGTCATCATCATCATCATGAGTCAGATGCCACCAACAGAAGGTTGATTTTCTTTTCTGGTAGTTTGGGTTCTGTAGATTCCATATCAGAGTGTTGCGCTTTTAAGACTTCAGAAAGCATGCGCCACACCTCATCCCTCTCAGATTTTGGAAGGCACTTCAGATTCTTAAACCCTGGATTGAGTGCTGTAGCTATCTTTAGAAATCTCACACTGGTACCTTCTTTGTGTTTTGTCAAATCTGCAGCGAAAGTGTTCTTAAAATGAACAACTGAGTCATCATCTGAGACTACTATAACATGAAATATATGGCAAAATGCAGGTAAAATAGAGCCGGAGACATACAGTTCTCCCCCAAGGAGTTCAGTCACAAACTTAATTAACGCATTTTTTTTAAATGATCGTCATCAGTATGGAAGCATGTCCTTTGGAATAGTGGCTGAAGCATGAAGAGGCATACGAACGTTTAGCATGTCTGGCACGTAAATACCTTGCAATGCTGGCTACAGAAGTCCCACGCGAACACCTGTTCTCATTTTCTGGTGACATTGTGAACAAGAAGTGGGCAGCATTATCTCCCATAAATGTAAACAAACTTGTTTGTCCTAGCGATTGGCTGAACAAGAAGTAGGACTGAGTGGATGTGTAGGCTCTAAAGTTTTGCATTGTTTTGTTTTTGAGTGCAGTTTTGTAACAAAAAAAAAAAATCTACATTTGTAAGTTGCACTTTCACGATAAAGAAATTACACTACAGTACTTGTATGAAGTGAATTGAAAAATACTGTTTCTTTTGTTTATCATTTTTACAGCTCAAATATTTGTAATCATCATATAAAGCGAGCAGTGTACACTTTGTATTCTATGTTGTCATTGAAATCAATATACCATATATACTCGTTCATAAACCGAATTTTTTTAGTGAAAAAAGGGAAGCACCAGAGAAGGGGGTCAGCTTATGAATGGGTATAGAGTGGGAGAAGTGGGACACAGCCCCTGCCCCCAACAGAGGCAGAACAGCCAGCAGAGCCAGAAGAGAAGAGGCGGGGCCAGAGTCTCTCCGCTTCTGGCCACGCTGCTCTCCCCCCAGCCTCCGAAGCAGCTGCAGCTCCAGGGCTGGCAGGCTGCAGCCACGCCACCCGGCCGCAGCCCGCCGGAACGTGCTGCGGCCGCACCGCCCGGTCTGCCAGAGCAGCTCCAGCCAGACCAGAGACATCCTCCCCTGGCCCTCTCCAGATAAGGTAGGAAGGGATGGGATGGGGAGAGCGTGGGGGTCCTGGGCTAGGGGTGGGGTCATGTGGGGGGTGGTCACAGGGGTTACTCCCTTGACCCCCAGCTTCTCCCCCCCAAAAATTTCCCCACCAGTCGCTGTCCCAGCCCGTCAGGGTAAGCAGCTGGTGCGCCGGGACACTTTGTTTACTTAGGTTTACCTCTGTGCCTGTGGACGCGAGGTAAACAAACCATCTCGGCCCGCCAGCGGCTTATCCTAACGGCCCAGGAGCCAAAGTTTGCCAACCCCTGAATTACAGGGTCGGCTTATGAACGGGTCATACACATTTTCCATTTTTACTTATCCATCTGGGGGGGGAGAAGTCAGCTTATAAACGAACTGGCTTATGATCGAGTATATGCAGAAAAACATCCAAAAATATTTAATACATTTCAATTTGTATTCTATTGTTTAACAATATGATTAAAATGGTGATTAATTTTTTTTAAATCGCTTGACAGCCCTAGTTTAAACACTACTTCCTATGGCATACAACACACCCTGTTAAACAAATTAAAGATCCTATATTAACTTCTCAACACAGAAAGAGTTAAAAGTTATTATTTGTCTTTACAAAATCCATATTTTAAATAAAAAGTCTTTCCAATTAGTTAGCAGCATTCTTCAAAAAGATGTGCTAATGAAGTAATATTTTGGTCATCTCAATTTATGAGGGAACATGCTAATCTGTTGGCATAATTTAAAAGTTATATTTAGCTGCACAGAGATCCTAAAATATTTCATACTTCCATTGTACTATAAATATATAAAGAAATGCATTTTTCTTCATTCCTTTTTCCTTCAAAATTCTGATGCACCCTATTCCATCAGGATACATCCTGTCAGATGTCAACTTGCCATATGAATTTGGTAATGGCCAGCACTGTCCCCCCACTCCAGGAGAATCAGGCCTCTTTTGCGCTTTGAAACAAATAGATTCAGGTACCAGGTTTCCTAAACCCAAACCCTCCTTCTCTTTAAGAACTAAACTGTTCATGAAATTAACTCTATTACAATTTTTTCCTCTATTTTTAACTTGATTTCTATCCTGCACTCAGTTATTAGTAAGAAACATCAAGCTGCTAAAATAATGAAAGCCTGCCTGGTTTTATGCAAATTAGCAGCTACTGGAAAGGAGTATTTTTGCATTTAGATCTCCTTAATGAAGAAAATGTAACATCATCATCTTAGAAAACTTTGACTCATTTTAGACAAGGTCACACAGTATGCTATGTTTACATACATACTGTGTATTGTTTTGCCAAACTTACAAGGAACAGCTGTTTATATTGGCAGAACAGGTCCACAATGCAAGAACAAAAATTAAAACACATTAGTATACACATTCATATATTAAATGTACTACATGTTACCCTTTAATGATAACTAAGCTGTTAGCCAATTTAACTGTTTTAACTGTTTGATTTTTTGGGTACTTAAAAGGTTAAAGAACAAGTTAAAATATTATGTAAGGCATGTGTTTTACCCACTAGATTTTATACCACTACATAGATCAGTTCCTTTTTTTATTAGGAGCTAAGCTTAAATAAATAATAAATACTGTATGCGTGCTTTTTCCAACCAAAGCACTGTCAACATTATAGCACAATAAGGATATAGTAACCCAAATGCCATTTAGACTTCAAGATTTCACTTGCAAGGCAGTAGTAGTCCAAGAAACAATGCATAAAACACCATATGTTGTATTCTTAGATTTAATTTTGAGACAATAATACTGCCAAAGGTGGTCTTCTCAGTCTACAAAAATGTGAACAAGTTTTAGATTTCATCTTTGATAGCATTTTCTGAAACATCACCAATAAAGAGGATACAAAAATATAACCATGGTAAAGGAGTGATACTAAACTTTAATGTTATGCTCTAGAAAACAATTTATCAATCAAAATAAAAAGCAAATTCTATTATCAGTTTCACCTGATAAGATGTTCCTGGTTTGGTTCAGCACTAAATCTGGAGTATCATTAAAGGCTGCATAGCCCTAAAATAAATGGAGAGAGTTAAAAGAATATCTCAATGCTGAATTGCTCACATTTGTTTTTCTGTTGTAAAAGGGCTAACATTATACACATCACGTCTTATCTGGTATGTCAAACAAATTTTATGTCACCCATTAAAAGTACAAAATACTACAGAAAGCTTAATGAGAGAGTCTAATCCAGGTATTTTGCTCTCACAATTAGTCCCTGAAGAAGCAAAACACAAACACTTTTTTAAACATACATCAGTCACATTTGCATGATTATGCCGCTAAGGTGCTTTTTGTCCGACGCAGACCTAATGCTTACAAAGCTAAGGACGCACGCACGTATTCTCAGTAAACAATGCTGAAATGCTGAACACCTACACAGTCTACTCCTCTCAGAGTAGTAGCCCATCCCAAAACAAAAATGTCATGTTGAGACTGGTAAGCAGAAACACCAATCAGGAAAGATGAACAACACTGTCACCGGGGCCAGAATTTCAATCCTTTTCCTCAGGCCTTTGTTTTATGGAGACAAAGGATTACAAACAACAAAAACCCCAAGATGCTCAAAACAGTGGGTGCCAATTGCCAGAGAACTTTCCAGCATCTTAACCAGATGGGAAAGGAAAGGGCACACTTCACTCTACCTAGCCACCATCTACTACCTTTGTATCTCCCCCTCACTCTGATCACCCATGTGACAGGCAGGGGTCTAGATGAACCCCTCATGCCCTGGGGCTTGTGGACTACTTTTCTATCTTTTAACAGGGCTCCTACTAAAAGTACCTAAGCTTTAAAATTTGAAAAGGTATAATATATGCCAGTAGACCAGTGGTCGGCAATCTGCAGCCCGTCAGGGTAATCTGTTGGCGGGCCGCGAGACAGTTTGTTTAAATTGACTGTCCGCAGGCACGGCTGCTTGTAGCTCCTAGTGGCCACGGTTCACCATTCCCGGCCAACGGGAGCTGCAGGAAGTGGCGGTCAGCATGTCCCTGCGGCCTGCGCCGCTTTCCGCAGCTCCCATTGGCTGGGAATGGCGAACCGCAGCCACTGGGAGCTGTGGGCGGCCGTGCCTGCAGATAGTCAATGTAAACAAACTGTCTTGTGGCCCGCCAATAGATTACCCTAATGGACCGCAAGTTGCCCACCACTGCAGTAGACCCAGATTCTGTCTTTTTGCTTTTGAAGAATATCCTTTAGTAGAAAACTAATGTTAATTATGGATGCACAGTGCTCTGAAGATGTAAAGCCTTATGCAAGTATTATTACATATTAAATCTTAAGATGTGAACCAACGCCGGGACAGTCAGGAGAGAAACCCGCTAAGAAGCAGTAAGGGGGAGAAAGACTTCTACTTGGGAAAGCCAAGAACAAATGTCATATGTAATCATCCCATCCTATTATTTAATGTACCAAGAAACGTACCTTTTGAACCAAACTGGAAAGGTCTATTTTAAGGACGTCATTGACTTTGGCAACCTGTGTGCTCACACCTGGCAACTAGGATGGAAAAAAGCATTCTTGAGTTAAATCAAAATACCATATACACTACTTGACCATATATTTCAAAGGGGATAGTAAAAACAAATTGGGAGAATGTGTATAGCACAATATTGCTAGTGCTCTCCTTAAACCTTTGTCGGATGAAAGCAAAATTTATACTCAGCAATTATAGTTAGCAGTGTTGGCCAGAGCAGCACTTTAACATCGCTGATTGACGTATATCTCTCTATCTTACTTTCTAGCGCACTCAAGATAAAAGCAGTGATTGAAATTGCATAGATGAAGAGATGCAGAATAGATCATTTTGCTACACAAATTATTCCACAAATTGAGCCTAAATCAGAGGAATATTACTGAGGTAATACAATGAAACTACACTGTGAAATGTTGAAAAAATATTCTTACCCCACTGAAGTTAGCATTGATATTCAGTTGATTTAATGAATTTCTGATAATGTTGCAAGTTGAAGCAGCTTGAGCAGCAGAGCATGCAGAGTCACTGAGTGTGTTGCTCAGGTGTATTTTAACATTGGTCAGGTTAGAATGCAGCCTTTCAGTACCTTCCTGCAAAACCTCCACAGAGACGCTTACATTTTCCAATGCCTCCTTTGTTTCTCTGATTGCTGTGATGATACAAAGATTTTAAAACAAGTTTGATTTAGAAGTCAGTCTAGTTACTCAGCAAGATGCATACATTTAACTACAAAAACCAACTCTATTGCAGCAGAAAATATACTGCAAACAGACGCATGGCACATTTTGCTAGCACAGGCCAAACAATCAGTCAATCTATTTTTACCAGGATTCCACCCACCCCCAAAATTTACCCCCTTTTATTCTTTGTTCGGTTCACTAGTTTGGGTGGATTGCAACACAGAAGTACGAGACCACTGTTTCATTATCATATACCAGCACAAGTGGGTCAAGTCATTAGCAACAAATCCAGGGCCTTGTTTTGCAAGCTCAATACGATATTTTCTGTATTTCTATCACTACCATACACTTGGGGCACATCACTGAACTGTGAGTTTCAAGTGAAACAGAACATGTTGCACCAGCCATCACTAATGCTGGTTCAACATTTTCTGCCTTTAGATCTCAGCCCAGTCATACAAAAACAATGAAGTGCTCAACAGAAGGGTAATAGACAAACAGATACAGCTAAAAATGCACAAGGAAGTGCACAAAAAAAATGAACCACACTTCACACAACACACAAGCTTTTGTCAAGTCTTTTACCTTTTATAGCCCTTTCCACTTTGACTTCAAGCCAAATAGAAAAATAAAGCAAAGAAAGGAGAATGATAATGGGTGATGAGAAAGGGGTCTGGTGATGTGTGCAAACAGTTTCATGTGCATGGGTAGAGCAAAAAAAGTGACTAAATTCAGTGATAATTTTCACTTTTGTATGTACAACTGCACCAGTTACAAATTCCTGAATTAGCAATCTTGCATAAAACAAGAACTGTTGAAATCATCTTTATAATGGACAAATCACAGAATCAAGTGTTACTAAGCCCCAAAGCATGTACGGTCAAGAAATTTTAGTTGCTGGTACCTTCACAATAAACTAGACAAATATTTTAACTTGATGGTGCTAGCCCACACATAAAAAGCAGCAACACACCTTTGAGGACAGAAGGTATAAAACAGTAGGACCTGCCTGAGAAGCAGATAAACTACTCATTAATTACAGTTCACAAAAAGTTTGAATGTTTCCTAATCAGCCTTTCCATATAAGAAGAAAAAGTCTGGCAACAGACATACAATTTCAAATGATGGGAAATTCACTACAAAGACCCAGCTGAATAGGCTCAAAACCTTTCGTACAATGCAATCAATCCACTGGCTAACTCTGCTGTGTAAACTCACTACCACTGCAACTTCCATAAACCATTGGTACTACTGGAAGAAGTAAAGCTGGGACGTTTACCTAGCCAAAACCTAGCATTCAAAGACGCTTATAAATACCCAGAAGGTCCAGTATCCATCCATCTGAAAGTGCACAGATGTCAAATACCTTTTTAAACAGAAAGATACAAGGACGCATATTCTGAGGAAAAGAAAAATAAGCTCCTGCCACTGGAATAATGCTCTTTCCTCTGTAACGGGACCATGCTTTTCCCTAGTCCTAAGGCATGCACAACACTGTTAATTCACTTGACAAGTGTCACTGCCCAGAAAAAAACTCCATGTATAGACAGATTACAAAATTACATAAACTTTGGAATAGGAAGAGGGTGTCTCTCTTAACAAGGCAATGGAAGGTTAAAAATAAAAGCGGAGATGTGCATTTACCTCCTGCCATTGTTAGAGCTGCATCGAGTGCAGGACGCACTTCTTTCGCGAACCGCTCCTGAACTCTGCTGCCAAGCAATGGCCCAACATCTGTAGTAAGAGAAAATAAAAACCACTGCAAGCCAGTTCAATGCAATCCTGTATCACTACTTATCAGAACAAGTATCTTGCACCAATTTTTACTAACTCCTAAAAAAGTTGCACTCGGGACTAAAATCAAAGTTCAGCGTAAGACTACTTCACTGCCCACACCTTCTTTGGCAACACTTACCTCTAAGACTTATGGGATTAAGCAATAAATCAAAAAGGGAGTGAGGTCTATTTATTAGTGCCTGCCTTGGGAAAGTGAAGACACTCTAGCAATGAAACAACAAACCAGAAATGCATACTCCAGTATTGCTTTTTGTTATCGAAGCGCTGCTCCTTAACTTTACTTTTTTACGAAAAGTCCATCGTTTTGCAGTGAATTTTGGGCAACAATCCTTTACTATGAACTATTTTTCATAGTGCACAAGAAATAGGGAAATTGATTCTTTCGATCCCTTTCTCCCTCCTTTTCCCCAAAAGCCCCAGCTGTGTTCTTAAAAGACAGTCCCAAAGATGCTTTAAATTTTCCATCAATCTTAGATTTTTGTACTTCTGCCCATCATTGTAGTATCTGACTATCTTCCACATAGAACAGTTTGGCAATAGTAACGTCCCTAGTGAACTTCATGGAGCCTCTGGCTTTTCTCCATTTTCAAGTCACAGAAAGCTCTTAGGGTAGGTTTTTTGGGGTGTGGGAGTGGGGATAGGGATGGGGGTTTGGGAGGTGTCAGGGGGCTACGGCATGGGAGCATCCAAGGTGGTCAACATTGTCAATTCTGGTTATGGTGGAAAGGTTTTATTAAATAGGAAGGTTTTTCAGTGTTTCCTAAAAGCGATCAAACTTTGGATTTGTCTAAATTCCTCCCTAACTTCATTCCACAGCTGCCACCCTTATCTTAAAATGCTTTGTCAGCAGCTCCCATACACTTTGTTCGGGCTTTTCACTATTGTCCTAGAGGAGTACAACTCTCTTGGTGGTTTGCAGATGGAGATCTGGTCTCGTATGAGCTGGAACATGTCCCACTGATGGCTTTGAAAATAAAGACCCAGGTCTTAAACTGGCAGTGGAGGCAGATAAATACTCAGTTTAGTCTGCAACTTCAAGAGCATGGAAAGCCATAAACGAGTGCTGAACACGCAGATGGCAATTTTAAATTATCCTCCAAATGCCCAATAGTCTTGTGCATGACCACCCTTTCTTTGAGACCAGCTGTGCATTCTGTGGCTTTGTCGAAACTAGGATTTTAAACGTGTGATGTTAAACAATGTGATAACATGTTTTAAAAGCCTAGCATAGACAAGACATGCTGCCTTTAACATGTGCTGTAGTATGTTAAAGTACACACGGTCTCATCTACACAGACTTTTAAAACTTGCTTGCTAAAGGGTGCTAACTAAGGTGCTAACACCACACCTTTTAGTCTAGTCTAGAGAAGATCCATATGTAGCTGGGCTTCTTTTAACTTTAGACACTGAAGTAAAAGCCTTGAAAAAAAAAATCCACAATTTGGCCTTTTTTTTTTTTTTAAATTAAAAGCTTCAGAAATGTCACCAAGTGCCATAACTGTTCTGCAGAGGAAAACGCAGCAACTGCTTTAAGTTTCATCATCTGTGCTTTTCAAGTGCTAGTTATAAAATAATTGCTCTCAATAATTCTCTCTTGCTCCAGCCAAATATCTGAAAGAGTTTTACAATCATCAGTAAACTTATATCTCAACATGTCTATGTGTCTATTATAATGCCAAGAACACTGAAACACAGCACTGGACTTGACTAAGCTCAAACACAATCTGAATTGCAGCCAGGAGCCATGTCACTTGGCACCCAGTCCTTTAAAAATTAAGAAATGCTTCCTCTGAAACCACCAGTGATTACTGAACTCAAAAAGGCAAAAATTATTAGTCTTTGACTGAAAGTGAAAGTCATTTAATGAAGAATGGAGTTTATTTTTTAGAAAAATTTATATCGTGCCACGCATGACATTTTTCATGAAGAATTATATTTTTGTTTTATTGATTTGCTTGGGATTCTGGTTATAACAACTTGACTTTCGTATTGTGTTAGAAGTCATTCATGAGCTCTTCAGTGAACTCTTCACTGAATACACACATAACATAACACAGACATAGCTAATAAAAACTTTGATTGCTTACTATTAAGGTCGGAGAGTGCTTTGTTCTTGGTAGTGTTATATTGGCTCACCAAGTAGTCAATTTGCTAAAAGTTTAAAAAAAATATTTTTAGTAAAGAAACAGTAACCACCCCACACATACATATTTATCTGCAAAACCCCAAAACTGTTGAACTCTACCATTAATACTTTCAACAATGTACAGTACAATTCTCTTCAATGGTGAGATGCTTAATTGGGAAGTCTCCTAGAGAGCAGTTTTAAACCCCAATGATAATTAATAGCAGCAATTGCTGCTTCATGAGGATTCCTTCAAGCGATCCAGTATGACGAGGGTCTTGTGTATTTCTGTTTCATGCTTGTTCTATCCCTCTGGTCATCTAACAATATTTAGTCCCTCCTTCACTGCGATATATGCAGAAAGTGCCTGAACTGCTTCACCACTTTTTATTCCTTTGTTTTCCCTTAACATGCTAGGCAGCTTGCAGGCACTTCCATTGCTGGCCACAGGAAGGGAGGTGGCTGTCCTTTTCCAATTGCAGACTGTGCCCTTTACCAATTCCATGGTTCTGTCCAGTGACAGTTTGGGCTCTGCACTATCCCAGAGAGCAGCATTATGATGATGACAAGGTCTTTTGTTAATCAGTTTTTGTTTGGTTTGTATTTTTATTTGGCTTGCATCTTCAAGTATTCAGTGTGGTAAATCCAACGTGTCACAAAAGCAGCAGTGATTAAATGGATGAAATCAACATATGCAGCATAAGAAACATTTTGTGCCTGACTTAGATTATGTTTTTGCCTCTCTTATCAACATACCATAGTTTTCTAGGCTCTGGAGTCTGCAGAAGAAACTAATTTAATCAGTTCTTAGCAGGACTGCTATGAATTCCCAAACAACATCACAAAACAAAGTGGGATTTAGAATGACTAGTATAGATATCCTAGGGGACTGGTGTATGAGTTGATGTCCTTAATAGACAGACTGTCAATTGCACTGAAGCATGCTGTTGATAATGCAAAACTTATATAGTCTGCAAATCTTCTATGACAACAGCCCTGAGCACTTGACATCTTCATCAAATCCTCTATATATTCTGCACCTAATGCTGATTGGACGTGTTAAGTTAGTACTTCAGAAGTCTGTCTGCAATCTACAATCTATCAGATGGATTCTATACCACTGTCAACAAAACCTAAGAGCCTTCCTATTAGTCTCAAGAATTTCTGGGATTTGATTAGAGGCACATGAGTACATGATGTAAAGATGCCTTGCACAACAAAGCAACATATTAAGAAGAGTCGCATATGATAGAATAGACTAGACTATAGATAACATTTAGTTAATTATAGAGAGAAAGAACTAATAAACCTAGGTAAGAACTGGAAAACAATACATAACTGAGGCTTTGAGGAGTTTCTGCAGTTTCCATGAGCATTCTGTCAATAATACCCTGTACTTATTTTAACTTGGTGCAGAAGTACTTTTAAGAGTCATTAGCTTTTTAGATATTTCGTATATACACAACACGATAGCTGAAGGAAACAGGGCAGATTTTATATTCTGACATTTCCTACTGTAAGCACCCAGCTGCGGCTGATGCAAAGGAGTGGGGAGGGTTGGAAGAATTCTTAGTATAACTGGGTCACAACCACCAATGTCAGGTTCACTTCAACGCCCTGAGCCAGCTCAAAATGATTGTAGATTTATGAAAAGCACTTCATACTGAAAACCAAATGTTCATTATGTGACCTCGTGTTTCCTTCCCCACATCTACCCCAAAGGGCTCTGCCATGACGTTGTATCTACATACATATGTGCTGGAGGCAAAAGAGAATAATATGCCCAGATGTGGAGAGAATTAAGGAAGTGGTGGATGGAGATTTCCCTTCAAACAACAATATACTCCAGCCCAGGCTGCAATGTTGCAGGAGACATCCTGAATTCCCAGACTCCCACATCATCATTACAAAGCCCTCAATCAAAAGAAAAGCAGTTCATACTCTATCATAGAGTGGGATTATGACGACCAATGCAGAGGGTGGTCATACGACAGTATTGTCTGAACTGGCTCTGTCAAAATTTTAGCTACCAGTAAGAAGTGGGATATTTGTTTGCTTTCCGCGTGGTTTTTAAATAGTGTGGTTTTTCAACTTGTAACGAATTAAACATCCAACAACACAGAAGGGAAAAGCTATCATATAAAGTTCTCTAATAGGAATTAATCTTTCATTGGAGAAAGTCACAGAGAAGTATTTGGAGGACTCTTTGCAACGTAAAAGGAAGTGTGACGCCATTAAGGACACTGTAATTCACATTTGGTATGCCTCAATATATGCATTAAAAAGCATAAAAGGTGTTCAACAAAAACAGAAAAGGCTACCGTTCACTCCAGAGGATATTGGCATAAAGAAAATGGATGTATGGCACTGTTGCCCATGCATACTTTTATAAGAATTGCCAAAAACAGGAGGTTATTTCCCTTAAAAAAAATTACCTCTTTGGCAATGCACAGTGCAGCAACAGAAAAAAGGCAAAGGAGTGTCACATTACTGCCGAGCCCCTTATTTGTTCGAAGAATGCTGGTCCACAAGAATAACTGGCGGATATTTATTAACGTATGAGAAGTCCTTTATCTTTTATTGTATTGTGTGTTATATTTTATGTGATTGGCAACCAGCGCAATAGATGGGCACCCATAAAGAAAACATGGTTTGTTGCATGCATCACTAATACCAAATAGAAAGAAACACTATTTTCTAGAATACTTATCTTACATATACAACCACATATATAAAGAAAGCATCTCTTTACCCCTGGAGTGTTATTGAGGAAAATTCTCAGGTCTTTAAAATTACTGTGCACCAGGTTCTTTGCTCCCCGGACTTGACTTGTTAAGTGCTGGTTGGCAGCATAAGCACAAAGGACACCAATACTATAAACAGAAAGATAAGAGATATTACTTTACTACTGCAAATACCCATTCTGCCAATTAAGAACAAAAAACATAGCAAAGCAATCAACATTTATCTGGGTAATGGAGTCCCTGCAGACAAATTAATGTCTCCTTTTACTATAAATTTCATTTTTAACCACTAGGTGGCACTGAGGAATTAGCTAGAAGATTTGATATATCACTAATTTTCTACATGTTTAATAAAGAAATCACGTTAACTCAAAAGCCTTCAAAAGGAACACACAATAGCAAGACATATTTGCAGTACTGCAGTTGTCAAAAATTTACAAAATGTATACAAGATATACTAATACTATGCATATTTGGTTATTTAAAAAAAAAAACCACCATGATTTATGAAGGCTAACATTCCTTTTCACGAGTAATCATTAGTTTGACACATCTACAAGAAAACAGTTGGTAAAATAACTTATTAAAAGGAATTATACATGAAACATGTTTTTAAGTTAGAATTACTTCCACTGCTAATTTTTTCACTATGGTCCCAATCTTCCAAAACTTTACATGTACTTAACAGCACATAGTCTAATTAACTTCAATGGCTTAAAATTAAAGGATGCCCACAGAGTTGGAAGAACTCCGGCCATAGGGAGAAATATATAAAACATAAATTAATAACATGAAAGATGGGAGGCAGATGGGAGTTTCAATCAGTGCGTTTGATGATTATTTTCCCAGTTTGGCCATTATGATTGCACCATTCTATCTTCAACAGAATAGATCTGTATATACAGTAAAATACGGTAACTAAAAGCCCATGACAAGCTTGAGAGAGTTATCTTCGACTATAAAATATTTTATTCTTTGTTCACTCTCTTTCCACATGGAACTACTTTTATCAGTTGCCAAAGTGAGACACACTTAAAAAAATCCCTGTAATTACTTAAACCCTATTCTGCTCCTTTTAAGTATAGATCTCTGCTATTGTAGACTAAGAGCCGCACTCTGAAGCTCAGGTGGGAATGCAACAGTGGAGTCAAGAGAGACCGTCTCTATGGTAGGCAGAGAAGAAACCCACTTTGCAGGTTAAAAATTAAAACCTTAAATTTCAGACGGATATTACCTGGTAGCAGATCAGACCATGGGTGTAACATGCCCCTCTATGGGAAATGTTGCTTAAGGCAGGCAGTTGCCTTCACTAACTGCAATTTCTGGATGGTCTTAAGGTGTAACCTCATGCAGTTTGCGTTGCAGTAAACCAGTTTGAGGCTAGCAATATCAAAGGGATGTAAAGAACACCATGTAATGGGATCATGCTAGAAGATCACTAACACAAATGATACTGGCTCTACAACTGGGGTCAAAGAGACCTGAGCACTTCATACTACTATTAAATCATTTATTTTAAAGTAGTGCTTAGAAGCCAGCCACGTTGAGGGCCCTATTGTGGTAGGTACATGGTAAATAACCGTTCTGACTCTAGAATTCATAATCTAGGGAACACATGATATAACAGGTAGAGGAGACAAGCATATCTGGTGGGGTAGAAGGGTAACAAACAATAAGACATGCACAATTCTTAGCAAATCAGGAGCACAACTTGCCATCTGATTAGCCATTCTCATGTTGCAATTTTCTGTATTTGTTACATTTGAGTTCAGTTTTGAGGAGAGACAGTATTGGACAGCAGTTTTTTTATATTAAAAAAAACTTTTCCCCATATAGAAGGGGTGGCAAGGGACAAAGTAGGAAAGTTGCTTGTCAGAGGCATGAAGAATCAGATAATCAAGGCAGGCATTGTTGGCAGAGCGAAGAGAGGAGCCAACCTTGCAATAAAGGTAATAGAGCAGGGATATAGTGGGAAGGGCTCTGAAAGAAAGAAAAAGAAGCAATGCACAAGAATCTTAGCCGCATGGGCAGAGAGAAGAGGTCAGATTTTGGAGATGTTGTTTATTACTGTACCACAAGATGTAAATAGATACTCTAGATGCTGCTAGATTTGTTCTATTAGAATTGCATCACTAACCTTCACCTCGCAGAAAGAAGGATTTGGGACAGGATGACAACTGGAGAGTTCAACATCAAGAGATAATTTCTTAATCAAAGGTTTAACAATTGCTTCCTTAAAAGATGCTAGTGTCCAGCCTTCTCATGGGGAGCCACTGATGGTAACTGAGGGCTGTCTACACGGAAAATTAAAGGTGTAATTGTAGCGTGGGTAGGCATAACCATGCTAGCTTTGACCTAGCAAATGCTGGCGACAAAAGTAATGAAGATATGGCAGCATGGGTTAGCAACAGTGGCACCAGCATCATCTCACTTGTCTTTACTAACTGAAAGGTCATGGGTTCAATTTCATTTGCAGCCCACCGCTCCCTGAAAATCTTTCCTAGTCACATTTGTCAACGCTCAAGCAGAGACGTGTGTCTCCACCAAACCATTTAAAAAAAACCCAAACAGATCTGATAAATATATTAAGCATCTTTAAAAGGTGACATTCAAAATAAGGCAGCTGCATTTCTGGCAAACGTATACATTGTTTCTTTCACATCTACAAGGAGAACAATGATTCTGAATATCATTTTCCCAGTGAAAGAAAACCGATTAGCTGCTTTCTTTTGACCAACTGAAAAAGAAAAATGTCTCATAACTGTCATTCAAATGTAAAGTACAGTATTAGTGTGTAACTCACATGACTGAGTTTACAATGACATCTTTGTTCTTTGAAGGGGTTGTTTTTATATCCTTAGTGTATCCTTCTCACAAAGCAAAGAGGTCAGCAATTGCAACCCAACAAAAAAAAAAGGTACTTTGTAAATTCGAATGTGGTCTTTTTCTCTTTAGCTTTCTGAGAGGAGGGTGGGGGGAGAGACGGGAATCTTTAAACAGACTATGCAGTCAAACATTCACCTGTTCTAAACAGATACACGACATGAAAGGGAAAAACTCTACTTACTACCTAATGAGCTTTGACAAATCACCAAATAAAGGAAGAGAGAAAAGGAGAAGACATGACACAAGACTTGCCTTTCCCATAACAGACTGGAGTGGTGTATATCTGTTTAACTAGTGTCCCCGAAAGTCAGATATTTCGGTTTCAGTTTGTGAGATTTCATAAATGGATGCAAACACCATCAATCCAGTTGGGGACTGTTTTACTTGCAAAAGGTTCAAGTCACAGAAAATTAATATTAAACAGATTTAAAGAAAAAGTACTAAAGAAAAAGTTCTCCTCCCCAATAATACAAAAATAAAATGTTGGACCAGAGTTTTCTTTATGAACCCATTTGTCAATTCTTCTGATTCATGTTGAATCCCAGATTCTGAACTATCTGCATTACCAATTACATGAAGGCAGATGTTCTTCCTTGATACTTGAATAAGGCACTTGTCCACATAACAGATATAACCTATGTACTTTAGGATCTACATTTCTGAATAGGCACTTAATAACCCCAAAAATTAAAAAAAAAATATGACAACACAGAAGGATCAAAAACTCATCATGTGGTTTTCCCACCAAAAAAGGGAAGACATTTTCTGTAAACAGGATTAATTTTAGTATTATAATAAGCATTTAAACACACCCACCCAGCTAACCTTTCTGATACATTGCAAAGAGATTAAGGAAGTGACATTTCTTCTACCACGCACACATGTGAGTGAGTGTCCCAGCTTGCTGATGACTTTGGAATAAATAAAATATAAAATCTTTGTCCCAAAGAGAGCAGTAAACATTTGAGTAGGAGCACATCACTTTTGGAGTGATACATACCGTAAGTTGTAGCCATCTCAATTCAATCTATATAAAATATGCTCAAATTCAAAGGTATATCTGTGCTCATTAACAATAGCTCCTGCTCTATAACCACAATATTCACATATCCAAACTCCCAGCTGCCAGAAATGTAACCAGAGACACAAGGAGGGTGAAGTAAAATATTTTATTGGACCAACTTCTGTTGGTGAGAGAGAAGCTTTAGAGCCACACAGAGCTCTTCTTCAGGTCTGGGAAAGGTACTTCCAGCATGACAACAAAATCCAAGGTGGAACAGATTGTTTAGCACAAATTAGTTAGCATAAACTGCAAGGGACCATTCATGGTAGAGTGGCCTGTTAACAGTGGGTTACAGATTGTTGGACTAAGCTATAAAATCCCATATCTCTGTTCAGTCCATGAGTTTTAGTTTCTAGTAGAGTAATGCATTTAAGCTCCCAGGCTCGTCTTTTGAAAGTGTTGTGCATGTTTCCTTTGAGAATGAGAACTAATAGGTCAGACAGAGTTATCGCTTTATGAAAAGTGGTCACCGAAAGGTGACAGGGTGTTTGTGTCTCATCATTTTCCTGTGACAGTTCATTCGAGAGCATAGTGATTGCCTGGGTTCACCCACATTGTTGTTCGTGGGGCATTTAGTGCACTGGACGAAATATACCACGTTGTGATAGGCATGTATAGGATCCATGGATTTTGAGAGGTGTTTTGTGTGACCACCACCTCTCAACAGAAATGTAGCTGGACATACTTCTGGCTTTAGAACATTTTCTCCCCTGGTTTTTAGTCAAATACAAAATATTTCATTTGTTTGAGAAAATACAATATGTCTACAAGAAGAGACTAGTCTGAAGCTTATTAAGCTGAATAAAGGCATATTTATGGACAAAAAACTGCAGAGCCACTTGCATCTCATGGAGGAAAGTACTTGTAAAGTGTAGTCTGCTGTTAGAAAAATGATCTGTAGAACTTTTTTTAAAACTTTGCACTTTTTTGTTTTCCATGAATCTTTCCACTCAACTCTGATTAGTTTACTAATACAAGGTTTTAATACTCTCACCATTGTTGCATATCAATGGAAGGGCAGAGATAGTTTTCACTCATGGGGAACACTGCCAGTCAATTTCTGATTTTAGAATCTTTATCGGCAGTGATTATGTATGAATATTCCAGATTCATACAAACCAGCATGAGCTTACATGCTGCCATTTAGAAAATTCTTATTTTGACTTAAGAAAATTTGAAGGACAAACACAATCACTTCTGACCACCACTTGACTATTATCAAAATGTGTTAAAAAGTGTTGCATCCTAACACCTCTTCTCAATGGGATGGCATCGGAGCACAAGACAGATAATCTTTTGTTCGTGAATTAGCAACTTTAAATGGCTATTTGGATAATTTGATTTAAAAACAAAAACAAGAAGTGATCTCCCTGGAAAAAGTCTCATATGCCAAATTCCAACATAACGATGTTTCACATCTTAAACCCCTCAAAAAGTGGGTTCATTCATTAACATGACATTAACCATATTAGCACTACTGTAATGCCTTTGTAAAATATCTTTTCTGAGTAAAAGTGAATATATTATTTTCAGCCTAATAAAATCATTTCAGCTTCTACAGATGATAAACTAGACTTAATATTCCTTGTTGTACAGTAATGCAATATTAGTATTGTGCAAAATGAGCATTGTGCAATTTATTATACTTGCCTGATAATTAAAGAAGCAACAAAAAGAAATGTTGCAAAGCAGCCTCTCCGACAGTCAGCATTTTTCTTCTGTCTTTGGTGCATTTCCCCACCACAGTTGTCACAGCAACGACACATACAGAAGCACAGTCCCACAAGAGGCAGTAACAGAACAAATAGCAATCCCAAAGCAGCAGGCACTATAAAGCCGATTTCATAGTAGATTGCCTGCAATGCAGACAAAAGTAACTGTAACAGCAGATATTATATAGTTGTTGAGATTCATATACAGCCACTGCTTAAAAATGAAATTAAAGCTACAAGATCCACTAGTTACTGTAGTCTTTGTAATCAATGTTTTCTAAGTCATCAATACATATCTAACAACTTTTCGATCTCAAACAGATAAAAACATTGTAAATGTTGACAACTAACCTATCAAGAAGTAGTTTAAGCAGCATATTTAACAAGTAAACATGCTCATGATATTGATGCAACTTGCATTATAACGGATTAAAAATGGGTACATTTGATTAGCAGGCCCACAGTTTGATCTGTCTCTCATAGCTGTTCCAAAAAACTATTTGAGAATATCAGCAACCCTAAATATACCAACATACTGTACTGTGGTGGGAAATTATTTGTTTTTGTTCTTAAAAAACAGATTTATGTTATGAGTAGAAGGCCTGATTATGAAAACTGAAGAGAAATATTAAATGATGAAGGACTGTACCCTCTTCAAAACAAAATGTAAAAATAGCTGAAAGACAAAAAACATCAAGGGATGGATTTTAAGCTCTGTAGGGCGGAGACTCTTGATCTCTGTGTCATGTACATTGCTATGCTCAGTTGGCAACAAACTAACAGCAATTAAAGGAGAGATTTTTCAAAGGCACAAAAGGCAGCTGGGAACTCAACTCCCTTTTAATCAGTGAGATGGATACTTAACTGTCCTTGGTGCCTTTGCAAACCTCCTGATAAGGCTATGTCTACAAAGCAAAGAAAAATCTGCAACTGGCCCACACCAGCCGACTTGGGCTGCAGGACTGTACCATTGTTGTGTAGACTACCGGTCTCAGGCTGGAGCCCAACTCTGGGACCCTCCCAGGGAGGCCAGACACAGGTTTTTCTATGTTGTGTAGACATACCCTAAACAGTGGTTCTCAACCTTTTGGGTCTCAGGATCCATTTGTAAATGTTTATGGCCTGTCACAACCCAGTAAATAGTTTGGGGGCAAAGGCCCTGGGGTGGTTTTGGACGGGTACTGCCTCCTGGGGTCTTGGGCCCTGCCCGGCACTCACCTCAGTGGCAGCTCCTGTGCTGTGGGGCTAGCCGGGCTTGGCTCTCCATTTTGGGCGTTGCAACCTCCAGGGTTGCAGCGCCGCTCAGTTTTGGCCTCATTCCCCTGACTGGACCAAATTTGTGTAAGTGGAGTTGTGACGTGGCTCATGGAGTTGCAATGCCACTCACTCAGATTTGGCCTACCCGGACTCCCATTAGCATGACGGCTGGGCCAAACCTGAGTGGCGCTGGGACTCCAGAGTTTGCAGTGCCTGGAGCAGGAAGGCGAGCCCAGCCAGCCCTGTGACACAGGAGCCACAGGAACTGCCACATGACCTTTGAAACATTCTGGTAACCCGAAATTGGGTCCTGACCCATGGGCTGAGAAGCCCTGTCCTAAAAGGCTATTAAAGTCACTTGGAAAAGTCTGTGTTAACTTTAAGGGTACTATAATTATTAAAAACTTACTACTTTGGCTCATCCTCTATCTCTTGTATACAATCTGTAAGCAGCAGTATCTTGGCAGTAACAAGATGGAATTCATGTTGTATTTTCACCAAATACCAGTTACAAGTCATAATTTCTCACTAGCTATCCATCATCATACTTCAGTTCTAGTCATACTGAATCTGCCTCCAATCCCACCAGTCCTTGGGGGGGGGAAATTGCTCCACATGCAGTGTCAATAGTAACCCATTATCATTAACATGGTTGCAATCTCTGACCTAATTGCCAATCCTAGAATAAATAGGAGACTAGTGATGGTTTAGAACTGCTACTCTTGCTTTCTGAATAAGAACAACTAATGTTCTGGAAGATAATTTTGGTTGGATTTTACAAGTCAAATCTTGTTAAAGCCAAAATTTGTTAAAAAGAAAATCAGAAAAGATTACAAAGTAACTAAAAATGAATAGAAATATGTTTTAGTAGGTTACCTGAATAATCTGGAACATAACCAAATCAAAAGTGGCTTAGATAAAAAACATCAACACCTTCATTTAGAATGACATGAAAAATAGTAATGCATGTTTTGACAGGAGTAGTGAATATAATCCCTGCTAGTTTTGAAAAAAAAAACCAAGACACAGAGCACATCTACCAGATACAATGGAAGGCATTATTACCTGAAGAGTCAGGACAACATTTTCTGGCTGTGGAAGTCAAAGCAGATGGAGAATGTGTATAATGCACAGGCAGCATGCACAAAAACAAATCATGTGAGTAATGAATAATTAACCGTAATTGAAACAATTAAATACCCCAAATAAAAAAATAAAAGCCACTAAAAAAATTGCATAGAAGCAGTAAATAATTAAGCCAAATTAATTATTTAAAGAAAATATATTATGTAGTAGAGGATTTCTGATTGCCTTGGTAAATTAAAAGGATTCAGGGTTTCTTTATCCACCATAAATAGCTCTCAGTCTTAAAATGAAAACAGACCAGTTATTTTTGTATGGACCATCATCAGTTATATTTCCCAAGATATTTCAGGAAGAGGAGGGTCAGATATTGTATTAGTGTGCAGTTTCTCAAAGAATTCCAGCTGTCAGAGCTGTTCCCCTATATTTTTGCTTTTTGAAGTTACAAATTGTTTTGGCATTGGGAGAAGCAGTTCCAATAGCAGTTTCCGTGCCTTGGCACATTATACAGGAAGTTCATCTGCACTTTAAAAGTCTGTAGGAAACTTAAAACCTACAAAAGTGGAAGGGGGGGGGAGGGAGAGAGACTGAAGGGAGACATCTAATTTAACAGGTTCATAAGCGTTTCTGCTACCCCATTTGCCTTTTGAGAAAACTGGGGGGGAAATTCAGTCACAGGAGTTTAAGAAGTTACGCTCTTCCCTCTTGTTTTCAGAGCTTATGCACAGATTAAACAAAGAATTTCTTAATATTAATTGTTTTTCTGCATCTTCATATGGCAATTCATACCCAACAGGGGTTTCCTCTTTTCCTCGTAAGTTAGAAAATAATAGCAACTCATCAGTTGTGAGTTGCTATATTGAAAGTACAAAAGTCATTGAAAAGAAAACATTTCCAAACCACCCAAAGACTTGAAAAATTCCTGACACTATACTTAAAATTTTTGCATCAGAAATGCCAATTCATCAGAACAGAAACTTTATAGAGCTGTCCAGATGTGATGAGAGGTTTCTCAGGTTGAGAGAGACACCCACCCCAGAATAAGCAACAGATGAGTGTTTAGGATGCACACCGGAGATGTGGGAGACCCAAGTTCAAGTCCCTACTAGGGTTGTCAATTAATTGCAGTTAACGCACGTGATTAACTCAAAAACAGTAATCACGATTAAAAAAATTATCGCGATTAATTGCTGTTTTAATCGCACTGTTAAACAATAGAATACCAAATTGAAATGTATTAAATATTTTTGGATTTTTTCTACATTTTCAAATATATTTCAATTGCAATGCAGAATACAAAGTGCTCACTTTATATTATTTTGATCATTTTTACAGTGCAAATATTTGTAATCAATATTTTCAATTCACCTCATACAAGTACTGTAGTGCAATCTATTGCGAAAGTGCAACTTACAAATGTAGATTTTTTTTGTTACATAACTGCACTCAAAAACAAAATGCAACACTTTAGAGACTACAAGTCCACTCAGTCCTACTTCTTGTTCAGCCACATCATTAAGACAAGCACTTTTGTAGCTGGCAATGCAAGGTATACGTGCCAGATATGCTAAACATTCATATGCCCCTTCATTCTTCGGCCACCATTCCAGAGGACATGCTTCCATGCTGATGATGCTTGTTAAAAAAAAAAATAATGAATTAAATTTGTGACTGAATTCCTGGGGGCAGAATTTACCCAGCACATGTTCTTTGTTTTAAGAACACTTTCACTGCAGATTTGACAAAACGCAAAGAAGGTACCAATGTGAGATTTCTAACTTGACCCAACATTTAAGAATCTGAAGTGCCTTCCAAAATCTGAGAGGGACAGGGTGTGGAGTACGCTTTCAGAAGTCTTAAAAAGGCCTGCACAACATGCAGCCCGGGGGCCACATGCGGCCCGCGGGGGCTCACTGTGCGGCCAGTGGGTGGGGGTGAGTAGGCAAGTGTCGGGTGAGGGAGAGGGGCTGAGTAGGCGAGCGGGCGGGCAGTGGCGGGGAATGAGTAGGCGAGCCGGGCGGGTGGAGGGCTGAGGAGGCGGTGGCAGGGGGGGCAGGTGAGCCGGGGCGGGGGGGCTGAGGAGGCGAGCGAGCAGACAGTGGCGGGGGGGTGAGTAGGCGAGCCGAGGGAGGGGGGCTGAGGAGGTGAGTGGTGAGTCGGTGGCTGACCTGTTCTACTGATCTGCTCTGGCTCCCATCCCCTCTCCCAGGGCCGGCTCCAGGCACCAGCAAAACAAGCAGGTGCTTGGGGCGGCACATTTCTAGGGGCGGCATTCTGGTGCCAGCCATCATAGGTGCCAACTCTGGGGCATGGGGAAAAAGTGCCCTCGCTGCCCCAGCTCGCCTCTGCCTGCTCCCCTGAGCGCGTCACCGCTGCCGTGCTTCTCCCCCCCTCCCTCCCAGGCTTGCTGCGCGCGAAACAGCTGTTTCACGCAGCAAGGCTGGGAGGGAGGAGAAGGAGGTGAGCTGGAGCGGGGAGTGGTTCCTCTACCCCCCCGTTACTTCCTGCGCCCCCCCACCCTACCTCACCTCTGCTCTGCCTGCTCCCCTGAACGCGCCGCTGCTCCACTTCTCCCCGCTCCCTCCCAGGCTTGCCATGTGCGAAACCACTATTTCGCGCAGCAAGGCTGGGAGGGAGGAGAAGCCGAGCGGCGGGCGCTCAGGGGAGGCGGTGGTGGCGGAGCGGAGGTGAGCTGGAGCGGGGAGTGGTTCCTCTACCCCCCCATTACTTCCTGCGCCCCCCCCACCCTAGCTCACCTCTGCTCTGCCTGCTCTCCTGAACGCGCCGCTGCTCCGCTTCTCCGCCCTCCCTCGCCTGAGAGGGAAGGGGGAGAAGCGGCGCGGCCGCACGCCCGGGGGAGCAGGCGGAGTGGAGGTGAGCTAGGGCAGGAGGTCACGGGGGGCCCACAGGAAGTAATGGGGGGGGAGAAATGCGGCACGCCGGGGGAGGAGGCAGTGCTGGGGATTTGGGGAAGGGGTGGAGCTGGGGGCAGAGGGGCATGAAAAAGAAAGGGAAGGCAGCCAAAAATTTTTTTGCTTGGGGCGGCAAAAATCCTAGAGCTGGCCCTGCCCTCTCCAAGGGTTGCAGCTGTCTGGAGGTGCCTGCCTTCCATGCCTTCCTCATTCACACCTCATTCATTCAACAGGGCAATTGATTACAAAGAGGGGGGAAGATCTTATTCTACTTCTAGCAAAAAGACATTTTTCTTTTACCTTAATTATACTACCTTAGGGGCCCGCTATAACATATTACCGAGGTTCAATACTGCTGTTTCGGTGTGGCGGTGCTGGGGAAGGAGGGTTTTTTCCCCGCAGGGCAGGTGGCGCGGGGGGGGGGGGGGGGGCGTGGCGTGTTTTGGCGGCGCTGGGGGGGTTGTTTCCATGGGGCAGGCGGCGCTGGGGGAGGTGTTGTGTTTCAGGGGGGCTGGGTGATGCTGGGGGGGGGGGGTTTGTCGGCGTTCGGAGGGTTTTGGCCCTCAGCTGTTTTCTTTGGAGTAATATGGCACTCGCCGCTTTACGAGTTGTGCAGGCCTGAAAAGAGCAACACTCTGATGCAGAAACTACAGAACCCAAAGCACCAAAAAAGAAAATCAACCTTCTGCTGGTGGCATGTGACTCAGACGATGAAAATGAACATGCAGTCTGTACTGCTTTAGACTGTTATCAAGCAGAACCCATCATCAGCATGGACTCATGTCCTCCGGACTTGTGGTTGAAGCATGAAGGGACATATGAATCTTTAGTGCATCTGGCACATAAATATCTTGTGAAGCCGGTTATAATAGTACCATGCGAATGCCTGTTCTTGTTTACAATGTCACCTGAAAGTAAGCGGGCAGCATTATCTCCTGCAAATGTAAACAAACGTATTTGTCTTAGGTGATTGGCTGAAGAAGTAGGACTGAGTGGACTTGTAGACTCTAAAGTTTTACATTGTTTTGTTTTTGAGTGCAGTTATTTTTTATACATAATTCTACATTTTTAAGTTCAACTTTCATGATAAAGAGATTGCATTACAGTACTTGTATTAGGTTAATTGAAAAATACTATTTCTTTTATTTTTTTTACAGTGCGAATATTGGTAATAAAAAAAATAAGTGAGCACTGTACACTTTGTTTTCTATTTTGTAATTGAAATAAATATATTTGAAAATGTAGAAAACATCAAAAATATTTAAATGGTATTCTATTATTGTTTAACAGAGCAGACAGTCCTAGCCCCTACCCTGTCATTCTCCCACATCCCACTCGAATGCCCTGACCACCAAGTTATATTGGCCATTCAGAGGAGGGTCTCTCTCTGGTTTTCATGAAAAAACTGCAAAGGTTTCCATTTCTTCCCATTGTGGAACAGGAAAATTTTCAAAATCTCAAAAAGTTTTGTGGGATGGGAAACCTGTTTCTGTTCCAGCTCCAGTTAAGATGCCCATCTACCCAAACTGTGAGATATGGATATTTATTATATGTACCTCCATAAATTCCATGAAACTCTTATTGGAAATGTCATCAAATTTAGCTACAATTTATCTAAGGTGGTAATGGCACTGGATATATTTTTCATAAAAACAAATTTTATTCTTCATTGTACATGGGTACCAAAAAGTGATTTAGAAAATAAAAAGTAAGTTCATCTGTCTCACAAAAAAAAAAAAAAAAAAATCCTAAAATCATGGCAGCATGATCAATCGGGTATCTGTGGGGACATAACCACGGTTCCAGTCAATTTTTGGTTTATCCTGGCAGAAGGTGATTTATATTCTAACATACCTGAGATCGTAGTTGTCCTAGCACCCTCTGTGGCTAAGACAATAGTTTAGTTTAAAAGTGAGTTTATTAGGAGGGCTTACTACACAGGATTACAGCTGACAGTGGTTTCAAGTTTCCTGTGAATTCTATCCCAGTTTCTGAAGTAGCAGGGAATGACCTACGGATGTCACCGACGATCTAAAGACCTTGTTCAAAGGGTCAGTCAGTCCATTAAATTCAACCCCTAGGCTTCCTTATATGTATGCAAGGTGTTTTGTTTGGCCCTGCAGCCTCTAATGCATCATCACCACAAACCCCTCCAAAAGAACTTGTGAGATCGGGAGGAACTTGGTACAGCCTTAGGACAAGTTCCAAGCATCTGGATACCAGGGTATGTCTACACTACAGGATTAATCCGAATTTATATAATTCGAATTTAGGAAACCGATTTTATAAATTCGAATGTATTCGGCCACACTAGGCACCATTAATTCGGTGGTGTGCGTCCAAGCTACCGTAGTAGCATCGATTTCCAGAGCGTTGCATTGTGGGTAGCCAATAACATCTAATTGCCAATAACATCGAATTGCGGCCACACTAACCTTAATTCGGATTAACAATACCGATTTTGACGCTACTCCTCTTGTCGAGGAGGAGTACAGAAATCGAATTAAAGGGCTCTTTAATTCGAATTAAATGGCTTTGTTGTGTGGACAGGTCAAGCATTAATTCGAATTAAAGCAGCTAAATCCGAATTAAAGTCGTAGTGTAGACCAGGCCCCAGGCAAAGAATATCAGGCTAGAAAGGCTTCCCAGAAAGGCCTCAAGTCAGTGGGCATGAGTCTAGGGACCAGATTTGTCTTCCTGAGCGCACACAATACTATCCACAGCATGCTCCAGTAACCTATAACCTAGCAGATGGTACAAAGTATCATGTCACCAATCTGGGCCCAGTTAAGTTCCTTACTGCAGGAATTCAACCCACCACAGTGCTTGAGTATGGCTCAAGGAAAAGAACTAGTAGCACATCCAAATTGGGTTGTATTCCCTGTTGCTGGATATCTTGAAAATGTACACTATTCTAGGGTAACCATGCCATAGGGAGAAGGTAGGGAAAACATGTTTCTGTAATCACTTTAAACTAAAAAATATTTTATCATCAGTAGAATGTGGAAACTCAGCTGTCTGGAGGTAGTAAATGAAACCAGCCTTTTTCTTAACACAAAGCCAGAGCTTAGTTTCTGTGTGACAGATACAATCACATTTTTATAGTTGGATTGCTAGTGAAAACTGCTGCTAAGACTGCCTGAGTAATTCTATTTTAAAGCCTATTTTCAGTCAGTTTTTGGACCTCCCATGACATCAAAAAAATAACACACATAGAAAAAGACAAATAATATATATTTTACAATAAATATTTACATGCAATCATTGTGTATGCTAAAAATAAGCATTATTATAGGGTGAAAATGATTCTGGTATCTGAAGACCAGCAGGAATTCCTTGTTCATAACTAGTAAAAATCTGCCCTTTTTTGTTTCTAAACATTTTGGCTTCAAATATTAGTTTTGCACAAAAGATTCGATACATTTCATGAACACTTTCTTACAAAAATTTTCTTAGTATTTTTCAAAAAAGATTTTTACATGGTATTTTATTTGAAACCATGAAAATAGTTATTGTCAGATGTCAATAATATATCCAATTGTTAGTTTAAATTATTCTTCTCTATTTATGGAAGAGAGTCTTAATGTTTCAACTAAATTATGAATACATGCACTTCCATTACTATGTGTAGACAAATTACCTTTTGATAATCACCCTGCACATTTCCAAACTTCTGCTGTGTTAGCTTTTTGATGAGATCTGAAAATAAGCAAGAACATTCCAGAGTTTTAGATAACATAAATTAGAAAATGTTAGTAAATTATATTGCAGGTTAGGTGGGATGAAACTGAGAATGGAAATCAAAGATGACAGACAAATATACCTAAGTTTCTATAACTATTGTAGAATACTACATTTTTAAACCCACCTGTACATTTTATGGGAATGTTGAATGATAACGAGGTTAATGAGGTCATACTGAGAAGCAGTCAAGTTATTTTTGTTGAGGTGATCTTATGTGCTGCAGACACCAGTGAAATGATAAATCGGATACTAGGTTACATACTACCTAGGCATATCGATTTGGGTGATTTTAATGCGCCTTGTTTGTGCCAGGTCAACCATATTTTTGTTGGAAAACCACCTACTCAGCAATTAAGTTTTTTATCATAACAATCCTCTAAAGTATATATACATACACCCCCCCCCCCCCCATGGAATTGTATAACTGGTGCTCAAATATTCCAATGTGGATATTCAATGTAGCTTTTTGGGTGAGCGGGGGGAGGTAAGGGTGTGGCATGGGCAGGGAATCACTGTACTTGCAAACTTGCTGGAGGGAAGAAGGCACTCAGATCTCCAATACTGCCCCCAATTTTCCACATCTCAGGCAAACAATGTCCCACCTGGAGCTAACAGACTCCGGAGTCAAAGGCCAAATGGGATTCTCAGACACACCTACTTAGTATTACTTACTTACTATCTGTATTACCAGTGTCCATGTTGTGCTAGATCAGGGGTCGGCAACGTTCGGCACGCGGCTCGCCAGGGTAAGCACCCTGGCGGGCCGGGCCAGTTTTATTTACCTGCTGACGCGGCAGGTTCGGCCGATCGCGGCCCCCACTGGCCGCGGTTCGCCATCCCGGGCCAATGGGGGCGGCGAGAAGCCACGGCCAGCACATCGCTCGCCCGCGCCGCTTCTCGCCGCCCCCATTGGCCCGGGACGGCGAACCGCGGCCAGTGGGGGCCGCGATCGGCTGAACCTGCCGCGTCAGCAGGTAAATAAAACTGACCCGGCCCGCCAGGGTGCTTACCCTGGCGAGCCGCGTGCTGAACATTGCCGACCCCTGTGCTAGACTAATAACTCAGCCCAGTGTGTTAATTTTTAATTGGATTTGAAACATACCCAACATACAGCGACAGCCAAAAAAATGGAAGAGAAGTTCACCACAATATTTTGTAATGGAATGCAAGGTGACAGTTTAATTTTAAATTAATATTCTGTAAAATATGAGTTCACTTGTAAGCTCTTAAGGACAGGGACCCTTCTGTGTTACATGTTCATACAGGTCCTACCATGCTGACGCTTCTAGGCACTATTGCAATCCAAACAAAATTTTAGAGTTACATCAACAAATGTTACAGAGGGTCCTGTGGCACCTTTAAGACTAACAGAAGTATTGGGAGCATAAGCTTTCGTGGGTAAGAACCTCACTTCTTCTGAGGTTCTTACCCATGAAAGCTTATGCTCCCAATACTTCTGTTAGTCTTAAAGGTGCCACAGGACCCTCTGTTGCTTTTTACAGATTCAGACTAACACGGCTACCCCTCTGATAATCAACAAATGTTGATTTTTTTCCAATTAAAAACAAAGATAAGATAGCCCAGGATATTAACTATGTCTGGGATATAAAACCTTTCAACCCTACACTATCAGTTTAAATCCAGACCAGATGGCAGTGGCTGATTGTAGTTAATTGATGGCCATTTAATAGCCCATGTGAAGTACAGGAGGGGGAGTCAATCCAATTCCTAGTGAACATGTGGCAGTGTATTGATTTTGGCACATTTGGAAGGCTAAGGTCTCTTGGAAACTCATTCTCACCCTCATCGTTTGTCCCTCCAGGTCAGAGATGTGGTATCACTGGCAGACAGATGAAAGAAAGAAAGCTTATGTTGTATTATCTATTGAATTGTATTATCTATGCCTCTATTCTGTAGCGCAAGGAAGATTAAGAGTTCGGAGGATTGAAGTCCCCAGAACTCTTAATCCAGCACTTTTCAAAAACAAAAAATTCACTACAAATTTTTAGAGGTCATATGATGTGCTCAATGGAGTTAGCAGGAGTATTTGTGGCTCCCAATTCCCCTCCAGTTTTTACAGCAAAAATCCTGGGGGGCGGGAAGGGGGAGGACAAAAACCCAAACATTCACTGACTCCCCAAAACAAGAATACGTACCTGCCTGATTTATGGGGAAAAATAAAATGAATGTTACTCAGAAAACTGCTTTAAAGAAAAGAAAGTGGGTGAGGTAATATCTTCTATTAGACCAAATTCTGTTGGTGAAAGAGAGAAGGTTTTGAGCTAGGAACAGCTCTTCAACAACTGAAGAAGAGCTGTTGGTGAAAGAGACAAGGTTTTGAGCTGTTCCTAGCTCAAAACCTTGTCTCTTTCACCAACAGAAGTTGGTCCAACAGAAGATATTACCTCACCCACCTCATCTCGCTAATATCCTGGGACCAACACAGCTACAACAACATTGCAAACATCAAAGGAAAGAAGCAAACATGCAATGAGCAAGGCAGCAGTGGCTGTTTCTAGCACACCAAGGTAGATGTACCAAGTGAGGAAACTGCACCTACCAAGATTGGGGGGGGGAGGGGGAGAAGGGGAATTACTGCTAACTCATCTGTCATAGAAACTACAGAGTAAAGTGGAAATGCAGGATAGCAAAGCTATTACAATAGCAAAAGCCATATAAGAACATGGAGAGACTGGTAGCAATAGATAACCAAGGAGTTTGTACTGCAAAGCATCATCATTTGGGGAAAGACTAAAAAATGCTTGAAAAATAGAGCCGAATGCCTCAGGAACAGAGGTACATATAAAGGCTTCCTGGAAGGCAGAGAATCCTAATCAAGGCAAATATTTTTAAACATGGCTATTATACACTTTAAATGTTAGCAGACCTCTGATTGAAAGGACACAGAGAATTGCAGGGGCGATAAGCAATACACCAAAAGCTATAGTTGTGAGTTTACAAACATATTGGTACCAACCAGGGGTCCTTACTGCATCAAAATCAGTAACTGAGGCCAAGGACTCTGGGAAGAAAATTTATATTTCCCAAGATTTTTCAGCTGCAATACAGAAACACAAAAGCAGAATAGAACCCATTGATGCAACAACTCCACACCAGACAAATTCAATAAACGGACTTAGCCAAACACAACGCAGATTTTCTACAAAAACCCTACACACCTTTCCCACATCAACAGAAACACTGAATTTCATCAAAAAACGTCCGTATCTAAAATAAACAGGACCCACCTGGTGCATAGAAGTGTAATGTAAATTCCTGATTTCTTTGTAGACAAATGTCTTTTCTAATAACCAGCAATGGTTTAAAAATTGGTATCGCTCTACTGAACTAAATGAAGCTGTGCCAATTTACACTGAGTAGCTGGTCCTTTATTTGTCATGCCCAGCCTTGGACCATCCACTTATACAAGGTACAATCAAGATCTCACGCAAGATTAGAAAAGCTCTCTGAATACAATACAAAAGCTTCTTGAGAATAACCAATAAGGGGAAATCAGCTTTTCACAAGGACTAACTGATTTTATATTCGGAACATGGGGAAGTATGGGCCTAGAAAGGATATTGGACTCTGCAAGAATAGGCACAAATAGCAGGTTTCCCATACTTGCAACTAAAAAAGTTTCACGCAAGCAATGGCTGTGCTACCTGCAGCTGAGAAACCGCATTTTAAAAAAATATACGTTGAAATTAAAAGGCCGCTGGTACTGCATCCTACTGAACAGTGAACCCCCTCCCCCCATTAAGGCTAATGCTGTTACATTAGCAGCTAATAAAATACTAGTGGAACCTAACTTAAGGGAATTTCATAGTAGAGCTGGTCAAAAATTTCCCAATGGAACAGTCTTCCATTAGAAAATGCTGAATCAACTCTCAAAATTTTGATAAAAAAAAATAAAAAATAATTGAAGCCCTTTTTTGATATTTATATTACACAACATTACCCAATATAAAAGTGAAAACAATTAAACAGAAACACTTCGATAAGGTCATTTTGATATTTCTGAAACAAAATGTTTCCGAATTTTAGTTTTGTGGGAAATTTTAAATTTTTGTTCCAATTGGGGATGATAGGAGATTTCAAAACACCGGAATTTCCTGTGGAATGGAAATTAAGTTTCACAACCAGTGTAACTTTGTAGGCACCTTTGCCCTTTGGAATTAAGAATTAAACAGAAATCGGCCAAATGCCATATGTTTAAAGAAACAAATAAGAAAACAGAGAAGAGTCAACTAACTTATTTCTTATTTTAATGAATTTGAAAAGGCTCTGAATCACAGAAGTTTTACTCAGTTAGACACTATTACCTCACTATTAGAGCTGTCAGTCAAGACTGATGGAACTAATTAGGAAATACTATGAAAAACTGATGGCGAGAGTAGTTTTTCAAACTGTGTGAATTACTGCATACACTTCGAAGCAGGCCCAACAGAAACAAACTATCTTTAACATCATGATTATCAAGATTAATATGTATTATTTAGCAAGTAGTCATATATGTCCCTTCAATTAATTAGACAAAGTAGGCATTAAATACTGTATGAAGTTCAGATTTCACTCCAATAATGTGATTGCTATTCACCAAATAATGTGAACACTACTTTACTACTACTTCTTTTCTCTATTATTAGAAAGCCCGTCATCTCTGCATTCACTCTTAGTAGGGTTTCCAGATGTGCCACAGACTACTAATTCTCTCTGACCAGGTGTCAGTCATTTATGCAAACAGTTATATTCTCTATGATTTAACTTAATATTTTAGAAGTTCTTTGGTATCAACTGTAGTAATATCAGTCATAATGAACTCATTTGATATTAAATGTGGAAGTCATTAAACATTAAATGTGCATTCAGGAGCAATAGCATCACTGTTGTAAGTTTTTGACAAAACAAGTCGTATTCCTACTAGGTGACAAATCTTCTTTCTACAGTTTACACTACTCTGTAGAAATCTATAAAATCGAAGGGTTCGCCAACTTGAACGAACATATTTAACGAGTCCAATTCTTATTTCCAAAATAAAACTAACAGGAAGGCATTGTGAAAAAGCACGATGACCTCTATTTACAAATTAACTGGATTAGTTTTTAAGTCTGTGACTGAGCAGATGTATGCATTGTTTCATATGACCAGTAATCCAAGGCTTTAACTTAGAACACATTTTATCACTGAGGTTAAAGAGCTTTACTTTATAAGGCTCACTTACAATACTAATTACGTTAATACTTTACTCAGTCTCTTTCCTGCTTTCCACGCACATGCAAGATGCCATCTGCTCTAACAGACTGAAGTACTGACTTATTATACCACCATCTTACTGATACTAGCACCTTCTTGCAGAGGTGCATATAAACACTCCTTTCCACGTGGTGAGAGTGTTATGTAGATGTTTCTAGGTATGTCTGTTCAATGTTGTAATACTCAGGACCATAAAGTTTGTTTCTTGGCACTATTCAACGGAAAGTGATGGTAAAAGACAATAGAGACTTAATAAGCTGTCTGGATATTAACAACCAATACAACAAACTGGAACACAATTCCCACTGCCAGGAAAGTTTTACAGGACTAGATGACAGAAAAACAAACAAACAAAAGTTGGGACAATACAATTGATAGGGGGTCTATTTAAATTACAGAGAAATCACTTTTTTCACAGCTTGGTCACGGCATAAATAATTTCATGGATGTGAAATTTGCTATTTATGCTGTGACCAACAAAAAATGTGTGATTTCTCCACAGTGTTTCTGAAACTAGGGGCCCATGGCCCAAAAGGGGGTCGCAAGCCTCTTAGGGGGTCATGGTATTGCCACGCTAACTTCTCTACAGCTGCTGGCGGCACTGCCTGAACCTGCCCAGATGCCCAGCTCAAAAGGCAGTGCTGCCACCAGCAGCAGCAGCACAGAAGTAAGGGTGGCAATACTACAGCACAGACGTAAGGGTGTGGCCAGCAGCTACCACTCTACCCTCTGCTTTCAGGGCTGGGCGGCCAGATACCAGATTTCAATACGTGACAATTTTCACAGCAGCAAATTTGGTAGATCCCTAACAATTGGGGATATTATTCTTGTTCTTAGTGCCTCTAAAAAGAGCATTTTTAAAAAAATGAATTACTTTGGGCCAAATTCAGTTCTAGTGTCACTCCAGTAAAGTCAATGAAGTTACGCCAGAAATACATTTGCCCCATTATGCGTAATACAGAATATTAGTCCCTGATTCTGAAAAATAATTAAGCATATGCCTAATTTTAAGTGAGTAGCACCTATGACTTCAATGGGGCTATTTAAAATGTACCTTGCTGACGCTGGGACTCTAAGACAATGATGGAAAACTACATTGTGATAAAGTTGCTCACCACTTTAATAGTGTCAAAATACTCTCACTCTTAACACATGTCCTGGTATTTCATTGTAATAACTCAAGTCAACAGGATTACTCATATGCTTAAAGTTAAGCATGTGCTTAAGTGCTTTTCTGGATTGGTGTCCATGCGAGTACATCTAGTGTCAAAATAAGTAATTTCACAACACTTAGAAAATTTACCTATTAGCCTGAAATGAATGTATTACTGCTACTTCAAACTCATTGTTTCTTTTAAAATATGACTTGTGAAGGTCTGCCCCAGGTTTTAATGCAAACTTTCAAGATTAGTCAATGCACAGCAAGTTTCATGCTTATTGGAGATATCAAAACAATAGTTTGTGATTTCACAGAAAAGATGAGTGGAAGTTCAATTTGTCATCAATTAAAGTCTCTGTTTTGACTTCATGGGACTGATCCAAAGCCAACTGAAGTCAGTCGGAATCCTTCCACTGACTTCAATAGGAGTTGGATCTGATCCTTAGTGAAGAGGTCCCCTCAGTCTGGAATCTAGGCTACCACTCCTTGTTGCCACATCATTGCCAGATGGCTTTCAGCACCCAGCACAGCTCTTTATTCCAGCAGCCCCCTAAATCAGCTCTAGTTTTCTACTACCTCAGTCAGACAAGAGCTCCTAGTGGCAGGGGCAATGGCAGAAGGACCCAGCACACAAGCTGTTGCAGAGTGGGACAGGCCCCTCTGCGTAGGTCATTTCTGCCCCGCTTACGCCATGGAATTTTTACCCTCCTCAAGCAAGGAGAAAGTCCACAAGACTCAGCCCTCTCCCAGGGCAGACACCAGGCAGGCAGTCCATTTGATATAGGAAGCATCTGAGCTAAGGCAGGGATCCAGATGGGGACCAAGTGTTCCCTCTTTCCTCCCTGCTTATGTTCCTTGTAGCCTTCTAGCCTGTGTGTGAAGTGTCTACATTGCAGTAGGGGGTGAGTGGCCTAGCCTATTCCTCCCCATGCTCCAAGCTCCAGTGGTTAGGGACTCCGGAGCAGGTAAGAGAGCTTACTCCGCTTCTCACAGGGTCTCCTTTAGGCAAGTTACACCCATTTTCCCCAAGGATGAGGGAATTAGGGGTCTTTCCTCATTGTAGCCCTGTCCCTTTATATTTGGCAAGGTCTCTCTCCATGCAGTTGCTAGCTCCATCTTCAAGGTTAACTAGTTTCCGTAGTGATCAGGTCATTCAGTTACCATTCTTTTGCCCCCCCCGTCAAAGAAACTCCTTACTTAAGTGTAATCTGGGCATTACATTCTTCCTGCATAAAACCTGGAAGTTTTGTAAATCAGACTTACTATCTGTACTGTTCAAAGGTACAAAAAGGAGGGAAAGGACTTGCATGAAAGAATTACTTAATAGTAAAGATACATGCCTTGTGTGTCAAAGCACATACCCTTTGTGAGCTGGCCACATCTTGGACAGAAAAGGTAGAAACCTGGCAATCATAGGACATTACAGAACTGATGTCTGCAGACATAACTTTTGGGTGCATGTTCTCAGATCCAAGACCACACCTCCTACTTCTCTCTCAGGAAGAATGTCCAGGGTTATCAGAGGGTATGACACAACCTGTGCTGTGTCTAATTTGTTGGGCTTCTTACAGGAAATGAAGATATTCGTCCTGCCTAGTAAATTGCCATTCTCTGGAGGAGCCCACCAGCACAGAAGTCACTTGACTACTCTGCATACAGCTGGTTTATCTAGTAATGTATTTCAGAGTTCTCAGTTTTGAATTAGTGACTGAGCATAAGGAAGCTTTGACTGGAGCAAAATGAGTCAGGACTGCTGGAAGGGTAGCTATAATGGTAATCAAAAAATTAGCAGTTAGCCAGTTGTCACTTGCAAATAGTCTTTAAAATAATTCAGATAATTGTAAATAACTTCCCATATTCACATATCTAAAATACTGTTAAATAAATTCATGCCACTTATGCCACAACAATTAGAATGTTTCATAGAAACCCCACAAAAAACATGCTGCCCTAGGGGATCCTGGAAACCGCCACAAACATCACCAAGTGGATCCAATGCTCAGCGGACTTAATATTTGTATTAAGGATGGGAACTCACATTGCCAGATTCTAAACCCACTCAAACATTGTTAGCTCATCACAGAATGGAGCAGCTAAAATTTCAAGCGTTTCTCCCTCTCTACTCACTCAAATCCCAAAATGCAGATCTGTCTTTTACAGTAGATGCAACACATAAAATGAACCACGGGGTAAGTGTAAAGTAAGTGCTTACAAAAAATAGCAAGCTTTCAGAATGTATATTGCTATCTTTGTAGTTGAATAGTTAAGCCACTGAACTATCTATCAAACTTCCAAAAAAAAAAAAAAAAAAAAAAAAAAAAAAGAGTTGTATAAGAATATCAGGAGCACAGTTGGGATGGCGGGAAAATGGGATTGGGATGCAGTGTGGAATAGGAGATGGGGAGAACAGCAAGTGTGAGCGTGACAGGAAACTGTGTGAATGCTATTAAGAGGGAGAACTTTAGAGAGCATGTGTACTATAGGCTTTTGCTTTCAAAAGGCAATGCAATTCATAGGAATGTTGAGGTGTGATACAGCAAGAGTAGCTGGGTGAATGGGAAGCAGTAATGGGGACGTACAAATTTAATAGATCCCTCTTCTCACAAGCAAATCTCATTGAACTCCTGAAGAGACAAAATATAATTTATTAGCCAATAGACACACTCCTGTTCAATAAACGTTTAACTCGTACATGCACAAGAGCTCCTTATTTTCCAAAAACAGACGGAAGCGTGGTAATTTTATAAACAGAAGAGCCTCAAAGTCTGTTATTAGCAGAACTAAGCAATTTAAACCTCCGTTCTCCCACAAAAGTTCCTCAGTCTTTACAGCTGCCAAGCCCTGGGCATGCTCCCCTAACACTCTCACATCATCTATCTACACAGTAATCCATACAGACAAAAATTTTAAAAAGCATAGTCAGAAAGCAAATCATTCAAAAAACAAAAGCCATTATGTTGATTGTCAAGAAAATGGGACACACAGAATAAAAGGTTTTTCCTTTGAAAATAACCTTTTCAGGGATGTGGTGATTGTTCTTCACTACACAGAAAATTCTTACTTGTTGCAAATTTGCAACAAAACCCCAAAAAAGTGGTCTTCAGAAAAATCTTTGCTTAAAAATCTGCATACATAATTCAAACAATGTCAAGTAGGATGCACTTGATAGAGTATTCTATACAGAAATTACATTCAATCATTTTTAATAAGACATTTTAAAGCTTAAACTAAACCATATTGTTTACAGCACTATAATTATCCATCACCATATATTTTTTGTCTGTCGTGGCTATATGAAGCTCTCTCTTCTAGGCCACCATCTGGTAAAGCTTTACAACAGATTAAGGGCAAGGGTTCAGCTCAGGGTGCTGTACAGGATTGCCTGTTTTAACCCCCTGCAGACGCTGAACAACTTGCTGGTACTTTATGGTTCGCATGTCCAAGGTGTACTGGAGTGACACCTTAAAACATTTAAAGAGATTATTTTAACACACATGTATAACAAGGTTGTTTTACCTTAAGTGTCAGATTTCCAGCTCCCTCCCTCTCCTCTCAAAAAAATGTTCCAGTATATTGTAAGTAAACTGAGAATAGGACAGAATTCTGCTTTCATACTCTAACTTGTGCCTATGGCAACATGAATGCAGACAATTGGAAGTGACACAGGAGAGCCCTATTGGTACTGGTTTTTAATTACTTCAACAACTGGCTTTTTGGCAACCACAGTATGGTCTCAGAATTCCTCCTCTGTATTTGCCATTTCTCTGCAAGGGACAGTATACTCCATATGAACCTGAACCACTAAATATGCCATGGTTGCAGAAGTACCATAAGTCACAGACTGACTGAGCTCAAATGTTTAACATTTTTAAATAAGATCTGAATTATGCTGTGCCTTCTTCTCCCCCCTTCCCTCACACCCGTCCCACTCAAAACACAATAGGGGCAAAGTTTCCTTGTTTCCTTATGAAACCAGAGTACTGTACATGGTTCCAATTGAAAAGTCAAGGAGTTGTGTTTTAGTACAAGATGTTTAATGAGGTACATAACATACAGTCTGCAGCAGATATTCTGAGGCAAACTCTCAAAATCAGGTGGTTTACAAGACGCGCAGCAGATACTTTTGACAGAAAAAAACAAAACAAAACTCCAATATAAATAAAGTTTCCAGAATTTCTGTTATGGGGTTGGCAAGGAAAGATTAATACATGTAGAATCCAATTAATCAGAGTTTGATTAAGTCTCCTGGAGTTCTATGTTGGAGAATGTTGGCTTTCTTGCTAGCCCACCAGCTTTGATGAGGCCACACAAACATTGCTCCTTAAAGTCGTTTGTTCTGTAAAAGAAACTAATAGTTATTTTTGACCCTCTGGGTTTTATCCCTTTAAAACCTGCCACCATGCTCATTCCAAGATGGAGAAAGATGCTGTGGAATCCAAAACTCTATTTACCCAAAGAGTTGAGTTTTGCCAACACGTATTTGTTGTTGAAACATGCATGACTGCCTACTTATATTCAGCAGACTTCTTGAATGGTGAAGAGAAATCAATGCTAATACATAGTAGTCTGACTAGTGTCTATTCCAAACACATGAAACAACGTATTTTAGCTAATAAGAACAGGAAGCAATTTACAAAAAGCTACATCTTAAAAATATACCTGAAAATAATTTTTGGCACTTAGGTTCCAGATTTTGGAAGAATATTTTAAATATTTGAGTTCTCAAGAGCAGATGAAGTGCAGAATATTTCTGATATTTTTCTCTATTAAGAATAGTTAACTGCTGCTTTCCAAATCTATAGTTTCAGCTAAAAGGCAGAGAAAAGCATAGTGCTTATTCTTGCCTATCAAAGAGAAAGCACAAATTTTAGAAAGTTATTTCCACACTTATCAAAATCCTCATTTCATTAAATATGTTATGAATATTGCAGCATTTTCTGACTTGGATCTGAATAGCTAAAAGGACTGTGACGTAGGTGACAATCTTTAAAAACTGGAAAGGAAATCCTACTGAGGAAAATAGAAAGGAGCATAAACTCTGACAAGTCAAGTATCATTAGGCAGGCCAAAAAAGATTTTGAAGAGCAACTAGCAGAAGACACAAAAACTATTAGCAAAATTTTGTTTAAGTACATTAGAAGCAGGAAGCCAGCCAAACAATTGGGGGGGTGGAGGCATCAATAGAGGAAGTTTTGGAACAAATTGATACATTTAACAGTAATAAATCACCAGGAACAGATGGTGCCTAAGAGTTCTGAAGGAACCCGAATATGAAATTGCAGAACTACTACTGTGGTATGTAACCAGTTGCTTAAAATCAGCATCTGTCCCAAATGACTGGAAGATAGCTAATGTAAGAATGATTTATTTTTTTTTTTTTAAAGGGCTCCAGAAGTGACCCTGGTAAGCCTAATTCCAGTAAGAAGCCAACTGGTAGAAACTATAGTAAAGAACAGAATCAGACATATAAACACGATTTGTAGGGGAACGAGTCAAGATAGCTTTTGTAAAAGGAAATCATGCCTCACCAAATCGACTAGAATTCTTTGAAGGGTCAACAAACGTGAACAAGGGTGATCCAGTGGATACAGTGTACTTGGATTTTTGAACAAGGTCCCACACCAAAGGCTCTTAAGCAAAATAAGCAGTAATGGGAGAAGAGATAAGGTCGTCTCATGGATCAGTAACTAAGTTAAGAGATAGGAAACAAAGGGTAGGAATAAATGGTCAGTTTTCAGAATGGAGAGAGGTAAATTGTGCCCAAGGATCCATACTGGGACCAGTGCTGTTCAACATATTCATAAATGATCGGGGAAAAGGGGTACAGACGCTCCCTGACTTACGCAAGCGTTCCGTTCCGGAACGCCTTGCATAAGTCAAATTTTGCGTAAGTCGGGGATGTATACCTGACAATTACCAAAAAAAATACCATGCTTACGGAACTTTTTCCGTAAGTGCAGGTTTGCGTAACCCGCAGAGCATCTGTAAACAGGGAGGTTGTACAGTTTGCAGATAATATAAAATTATTCAGGATAGTTAAGTCCAAAGCAGACTGCAAAGAGTTACAAAGGGATCTCACAAAACTGGGTGACTAGTTAACGAAATGGCAGATGAAATTCAATGTTGATAAATGCAAATTAATGCACATTAGAAAACAATCCCAGCTGAACATACAAAATGATGGGATCTAATTTAGCTGTTACCACTTAAGATAGAGGTCTTGGCATCATCATGGATAGTTCTCTAAAAATATCTTGTCAATGTACAGCAGGAATCAAAAAAGCTAACAGAACATTAGGAAAGGGATAGATGATAGAAAATACATCTTAATGCCACTATATAGAGCCATAATATGCCCACACATTGAACACTGAGTGTAATTCTGTTTGCCCCATGTCCAAAAAGATACTGTACATTAGAATTGGAAAAGGTACAGAGATGGTCAACAAAAATGATGAAGGGTATGGAACAGCTTCTGTGTGAGGAGAGATTAAGAAGACTGGGACTGTTCAGCTTGGAAAAGAGATGACTGAGGCGGGATATAATAGAGGTCTATAATATCATGAATGGAGTGGAGAAAGTGAATAAGGAAGTGTTATTTATCCTGTCACATAATACATGAAGCAGAGAGTCACCCAACAAAATTAATAGGCGGCAGATTTAAAACTACATAAAGGAAGTACTTCTTCAGAGAATGCAGAGTCAACCTGTGGAACTTACTGCTAGGGGATGCTGTAAAGGCCAAAAGTATAATTTGGTTCAATAAAGAATTAGATAAGTTCAGGGAGGATAGGTCCAGCATTGGTGTAACCCCCATGTTCTGGCAGAAGTTCCCACTGGCGGAAGCTCGGATCAGATGACAGGGGGATGAATCACTTGATAATTGCCCTGTTCTGTTCATTCCCTCTGAAGCACCTGGCACTGGCCACTGTTGGAAGACAGGATACTGGGCTAGATGTACCATTGGCCTGACCCAGTATGGACATTCTTATGTTCAACATTTCAAATACATCCCAGGTCAACAGCAACTGAAAAAAGTTGTCATCTCACAGCCGTTTGCTGGCCTATGAGAGATGAGTGCATAGTCTCAATCTAGTTCCACACTGGAACTCTTATTAGTCATTTCTGCCTTTGACTGAACTTACAGAGTAGTTTAGAAATATTTATCATGTGTAAGACACCTATATAGTAGGTAAATATCCCTATACTATATTATAGATGAGGAAAAGTGAGGCTTAGAGAAAAGTAAATGACTTGTTTGAGGTCACGCAGCAAAATCAGTGTACACCTCTACCCCCATATAACACTGTCCTCGGGAGCCAAAAAAATCTTACCACGTTATAGGTGAAACCACGTTATATCAAACTTGCTTTGATCCGCCGGAGTGTGCAGCCCTGCCCTCCCGGAGCACTGCTTTACCGTGTTATATCCGAATTCGTGTTACATCGGGTCACGTTATATCGGTGTAGAGGTGTATTAACTAGGATAAGACCAATACATTTATACCACAGTGTTTCATAGGCCAATCACTGTCTAACCTCTTTTTTTAGTGAACCAATCAGTATAGTGGGCTAATGATGCTTAAGCTACATATAGCTGCGGACAACTTTTTAAATATTTTGTATTTTGCCTGTGAAACATTATCCTGGCAAGGGTTCATCTTATAAAGTTATACCTCATCGATATTTCAGTTACTGACGTGTGTATATCTATCTATCTCTATATCTATATCTCTTGCTAAAAATCTAAATATCCTCTGAAGAGCTCTACATTTTGGGGAACAAAAATAAGTATTTTAACAAAATAAGTTCACATAGGGATACAAAAGCGATCACAGATTAAGAACAAACAACGTTGTCTGAGACAGAAGCACAAGCCAACGTACATATTGAATGTATACTCCATGCAGACAGGGGACCAGGCTGTTGGTAGAATGGCACAATATATCACCACACGCCCAGCTAGCATGGGTATAAATAGCTGTATAGACGATTAGGCATCACTTAGGCGAGTAGAGGAGAGTGCCCTACATGCTGAACCCACAGGGTATACACCTTACACAGCCAGGCCTCCCACATCTACACTGCTATTTTTAGCAGCGTAGTGTCTTGCTGCCTCCCCACTGCCAGAGCCCTTCCTCGTCACAGAAAAAGGCTGTGGGCACCCCTGCCCACCCCACAAAAATGACAAAAAAACACCAAAAGAAACTTCACAATCTACAGCCCCAGCTGTCTTTTGTGCAGGTTAGGCATGCTCTGACCATACCAATTGATCAGCTCCTGCAGACAAGACAAATGGAGGAACACCAAGTTTGAGAATCTCAGAGTTTAGGGGGTGAAGTATGGTGCTATCAGGATTTAGGCAGTTACCACATCATTTCCAGCTATTGACATGCAAGTTATTTTCATGCTAGACACAGACTTTAGGATTGTTAGCAGTCAGAAAGAAAGCCCCAGACGCCACTTTGGGAAACATCAAAAACGACTTGCTCTTATGTAAAGAAAACTGAACACCCGAACCTATAACCTTTCGGACATTTCATACGTCTCTCTCTCGTTGTCCTATGCCAACAACATTCAATGTTATTTATAATTAGAATTGGATATGGAGACTTAAACTGGGTATAATTGTTGACTGGTCCCAAAAAAGGACCCTGAATTTAGACCTCAGAGAAGGCAGAATCAGACACTCAGTAACAGTCAGGGCCAAGCTCTTGTTCAGAAACCACACAGTTGTATAAATTTGCCCAACTATACGTGTTTTGTAGCTATTAGCTAGTAGCAGGATTTTACTACTCCTTTTTAAAGCTACATCATAATCCTAACCACAGCACTGGAGGAGAGGATGAAGGCACAGGATCATATGGCACACTTAAAGGGATTGTGGAGTATATGCACATTTCTGTGACAATTTATAGATAGTCTTTTGCATCTGGACTGAGACAATACAAATGGAACAGTCATCTCACCAACTCTATAACAATACTCAGGGGATCTAAGTTTTCTGTGGAAGGAATCCAAAGACATTTAAAGTCTAAGGGTAAAACTTAGCTTTCAGATCTATACAGCTGGTTTCAACTTCATTATAATACTTTCCCAACATGCACACATCTCCTTGGATATCACTGGAATGTCTGCACAAATAAGGAGAGCTTATTAGAGTAAAGATCCACATTTTTGCCTCCTCTTTGGCTGAAACTATACTAAGAAGAAATATTTATTGGGTATGCACAAACTAATCAATTACTATACAGGATTAGGATGCCTACTACTTTCCCACGCCTTGTAACCTATCGCTTAAATCAGCCTCTGTACCAGATTACTGGAGAATAGCTAATGTAACATCAATTTTTTTTTTAAAAGGCTCCAGAGGTGCTCCCGGCAATTACAGGCCAGTAAGCCTAACTTCAGTACCAGGCAAATCGTTTTTTCCAAATATGCATTACTTTGCACGCAACACTGAATTTCATCTGCCATTTTGTTGACCCAACAAAGAAAATAAATTAGATAATTTCATGGAGGATAGGTCCATCAATGGCTATTAGCCGAGATGGCCAGGGATGCAACCTCATGCTCTGGGCGTTCCTAAGCCTCTGACTGCCAGATGGCAGAACTGGACAACAGGGGATGGATCACTCAACGATTGTTCTGTTCAATTCCCTCTGAAGCATCTGGCATTGGTCACTATCGGAAGACAGGATACTGGGTTAGATGAACCACTGGGATAACATAAGAATGGCCTTACTGAGTTATTAGGCAAAATTACCTTGTGCTACTGATTAGATCTGGTTGTCCATTTCTAGTTAACTTAATTTTGCTCCTTGTTAGTAACTGGTTAAAATTAACAAGGGAAGCAAAGAAATTAGTGTTGCAGCTCTACAAAGGTAACAATTTTAATCGATTACGTTGAGTTACAATAGTTTTGTGTTAAGACTTGCAAAGAGATTCTGCTTCAATGCCGTACACGTAACACCATATCAAATGCAGTTTTCGGAATCGAACAATTCATAACATCTTTCCCTTTCCACTCATCATTTGAGTAGGTTTTACCTGTGCTTTGTTAGTTTACTTACAGTTGAGACAGTGTAAGTGCTATGCAGTTATAGTAAATTCTACTAAATGTAGTTATTTTCCTGAAAATTTTTTTACAAACATTATCTAATCATTGTAATATTTGAGAGAGATATGGAAGTTTTACAGATGGGGAAAATGAGGCAGAGAGGTTACAATGCTGAGCACTGCCACTTGCAAATCCCAATGACTTGAAAATCAGGGCATAACTGTCTTGCCTAACATCACATGGGGATTGAATGACAGAGCTAGCATTGGAACTCACAAGTTCCTAAACCCCAGTCTTGTGCTCACACTACTAGACAATAGCTCTCAGACCGATTGCACTCTTGAGTTCTGAGATTCAGTCAATACTGCACTTGGGAAACACAATATTTTATCCTCCCCATGGGAAGTAGTGTGTTTAACATGTTAAACCATGTTTTGCCATGAAGGCATACGTTTGACAAGTTTACTTTTATGTTTAAACTTTCATTCCACACCTCCCCCACCAATAACAACTGGTTTGTTCTAAATGGTGCATATCTGGAAGGTAATGGTTGGAACTCGCCCGTCTTGTGCCTTAGCACCAGACAGTGCAGTCACCCCATAATACACTGCCTGTACCACACTGATGAAGTACAGTGGGCCATGCTTATAATTTTGTCTTATTTTACTGGAAAACAAATGGGTGTTTCTCCTTAGCCTGCTTCTCTTAACGGCTTCTCACCCTTTAGCTAGAAGAGGAAAACTTCTAAGATGAATATTTGCTGTGCACACCCTGTTGGCAAATGAATCCCAGATTATCATCATTTTATTGGAACTAATAACTGGTTTCCATAGGAACAGAGACAGAAGCCACTTTAAGATATTCGTAGCAACCAAATGATCATATTGACCATACCCTGGATACAACAAATTCACATCTGAAGGCTCATAGCACACCAAGTGGTATAAACAAGCTGTTTCACTAGTACCATGCTATCATCATAGATTAATTTAGTTTCACTAATAAATGATTGTTTCATCTTTCAACAAGTTAGAACATAAGAATGGCCATATTGGGTCAGACCAAAGGTCCATCTAGCCAACAGTGGCCAATGCCAGGTGCTTCAGAGGGAATGAAAAGAACGTGTAATCAAGTGATCTATCCCCTGATGTCCACTCCCAGTTTCTGGCAAACAGAGGCTAGGGACAACATCCCTGCTCATCCTGGCTAATAGCCATTGATGGACCTATTCTCCATGAACTTATTTAGTTCTTTTTTGAACCCTGTTATAGTCTTGGTCTTCACAACATCCTCTGGTGAGAAGAAAAAACCCAAAGGCCGTTTTCTTATATCTTGTCTTAGTCGAGTAACAAATTGTTTGTAATTCTCCTGGAACTGCCAACATTTATTATAATGTTAAGTTACATTACTAACAAAACATGAGATAATAATACCTACCATTTAGATAGAGCTTTTCAACAGCAGATATCAAAGCACTTTACAAAGGAGAGTAGCATCATTATCCCAATTCTATCCATTAGACCACAGCATCTCCCCACAGAATATTTATGTATCATATGCTTAAGGACAAATTCTGCTCTCATTTACATCTGTGCAATTTCCAGTGAAGTCAATGGGATTTAGTGGGTGGAACTGAAAACAGACTTTAGCTCTCAATACTTATACTCACTACAGTCCTTCCAATCAAATACCAAAATGCACAATTTTTAAAAAACTAGAGGACTAGTTTCTTTCCCCACGGTGGGTACTTAATATTGCTCTTTTAAACTCAGCAACTTAAACAATTAGTGAACTGAAGAGGTGCTGCAATTCCCTGTCTTAATTCTGTTAGTGTGTATAAGACTTAAGACATACATTTGATCACATAACTAATTTTCCTATTATATAAACTTATGATTTTTAAAAGTTAGATTTATGGCCATGAAACTCTCATCGTGACCATTTATTTTCAATTATGAATTAATTTCAAAGAAACCAAGATAACATTTAAATTTTCAATAGAAGCTGAGTAAAACATTTAGAACTAGCAACGGCAAACTGCAACTGAAATATGATTGCATCCACATTTTTAGGCTACCATTTGGAGCATTATTTTTATTACTCTCACACACACACACACACACACACACACACACGTATGTCATTCTGATATTATCTTTACTCAGGCCTTGTCTACACTACGAGAGTACTTCGATTTTAGTTAATTCGACTATGTGGAATCGATATTACTAAGTCGAACGTGTGTGTCCACACTAAGGACAGTAATTCGACTTTGTGAGACTTTGTGAGTCCACACTAACGGGGCAAGCGTCGACATTGGAAGCGGTGCACTGTGGGCAGCTATCCCACAGTTCCCGCAGTCCCCCCTGCCCTTTGGAATTCTGGGTCGAGCCCCAAATGCCTTCTGGGTAAAAAAATGTGTCGAGGGTGCTTTTGGGCGCCTGTCGTCATCCGTCCGTCACTCAAGCCCTCCCTCCCTCCCTCCCTCCCTGAAAGCGCCGGCGGGAAATCAGTTCGCGCGCTTTTCTGATTACTGACAGCGCGGACGCCACAGCAGTGCGAGCATGGATCCCGCTGCGACCATCGCTGCAGTTGTGGCAGTTCTCAACGCCTCGCAGCTTCTCCTCCACCTGTACCAGAGGCAGCTGCAGATCAATCATGAGAGGAGGCTACGGCACTACCGTGACGGCATGAAGTCGGACACTAGCTCCGACCTCTCTGAGAACATGAGACCCAGTGCCCAGGACATCTCGCTGTCACTGGGTCTTGTTGATACTGTTGAACGGCGATTCTGGGCCCGTGAAACCAGCACGGAATGGTGGGACCGCATAGTGCTGCAGGTCTGGGATGAATCCCAGTGGCTGCGCAACTTTCGCATGCGGAAGGGGACTTTCCTCGAACTGTGTGAGTTGCTGTCCCCTTCCCTGAAGCGAAAGGACACCCGGATGCGGGCAGCCCTGACTGTCCAGAAGCGAGTGGCCATAGCCCTCTGGAAGCTCGCAACGCCAGACAGCTACCGGTCCGTCGCTAACCAGTTTGGCGTGGGCAAGTCTACCGTGGGGGTTGCTGTTATGCAAGTAGCCAGGGCAATCGTCAAGCTACTGCTATCTAAGGTAGTGACCCTGGGAAACGTGGAGCTCATCAGAGATGGCTTTGCCGAGATGGGATTCCCAAACTGCGGTGGGGCTATAGATGGGACTCACATCCCTATCCTGGCACTGGACCACCAGGCTAGCCAGTACATCAACCGGAAGGGCTACTTTTCCATGGTGCTGCAAGCACTGGTGGACCATCGGGGACGTTTTACCAATATCTACGTTGGATGGCCTGGCAAGGTTCATGACGTTAGGGTGTTCAGGAACTCTGGTCTGTGTAGACGGCTGCAGGAAGGTCTTTACTTCCCGGACCACAAAGTAACTGTTGGGGATGTGGAGATGCCAACAGTCATCCTCGGGGACCCTGCATACCCGCTAATGCCCTGGCTCATGAAGCCCTACACTGGCGCACTGGACTCAGGGAAAGAACTATTCAACTACCGGCTCAGCAAGTGCAGAATGGTGGTGGAGTGTGCTTTTGGCCGTCTCAAGGGGAGATGGAGAAGCCTACTCACTCGCTGTGATCTCAGCGAGACCAATATCCCGATTGTGATAGCTGCTTGCTGTGTGCTCCACAATTTGTGTGAGAGCAAGGGGGAGACCTTTATGGCGGGGTGGGAGCTTGAGGCAAATAGCCTGGCTTCTGATTACGTCCAGCCAGACAGCAGGGCGATTAGAAGATCACAGCGGGACGCGCTGTGCATCAGGGAGGCTTTGAAAGCCAGGTTCCTGACTGAACAGGGTCTCCAGTGACTTTTTACTTTGTGGACACAGATGCTGAACCTGCCCCCGTTTCTTTACCCAGTTACTGTTGATTATCCTTCCAAGTTACATACCCCCTTCCCCACCTTCCCAACAAATAAAATCTGTTCTGTTCTGTTAATGAACAAGGTTCTCTTTTTTACTGTTTTCGCGGGAATGTTTTAAACCGGGGACGCAGACTGTGGCGGGGGGCGGGCTTAGTGTTTTGATGCAAATGATGCTTCTAAAGTCCGGGAATGACAGGCTCCGCAGTGCTGGATTGGTTGTTTCAACGCAGCCTGCCAGCAGTCCTGGGCGGGACTGGATGTATGTGTCGGCCAAGTGACTTTCTGGCAGGGGGCGGAGGGTAACAGATCCCCTGCTGCGTGGCTCTGTGATCCAGGATAAGGACCGCGGCATAGGATCTCTAACTGCCCTCCCCCGACACAAAGTCACAGATCAACCCCCTCGCACCCCAGAACAAGAAAACCGCCTCCCAGACTGACCAGGGTAACTGGTGACTGTGCTGTGTATGTGTCCTGATGCTGGACCTGCCCCCGCCTCTGTAGCCTGCTACAGGTGACTGTCCTGTCCAAGTAACAAACCCCTTCCCCTCCTTCAGACAGAATCCCCTCCAAAAGACACTCTCGGAAACAGTACTTAACAGAAACAGATGTTTTATTATGAACCGCACATGAAAAGGGGGGGGGGGGGAGGAAACTTGGACATGGGCTAGTGTGAGATGGGTAGGAAAGGACTTTTCAAACTTTGGAACGAGAGCCTTCCATTGCTGCAGCAGTGTGCAGTGGCCGACTGACAGTTTTAACGGCCCTTGCCGCCCCTCCTTCTTTGTACTTTTGGTGAGGGGGGTGTGGGACTTGGTGGCGGGGGAGGGCGGTTAGAGATAGACAGCAGCAGTGCTCTGTCCTCCTGCCTCCGGTCTTGCAGAACATCCACTAGGCGCCGGAGCGTCTCCGTTTGCTCCCTCATTAGTCCAAGCAGGGTTTGAGTAGCCTGCTGGTCCTCCTGGCGCCACCTCTCCTCCCGTTCCATGACTGCTCTGTGCATTTGTGACAAGTTCTCCCTCCACTGTGTCGTCTGGGCTGCCTGCTCTCGTGAGCACTCCATAAGTTCATAAAACATGTCTTCACGAGTTTTTCTCTTCCTTCTTCTAATCTGCGCTAGCCTCTGGGAGTGTGATGCCAGGCTGGGTTGGGAGACAGTCGCAGATGTGTCTGTGGGAATGGGAAAAAGGGAGTAAATTCCTGAGACAGATAAATGAAGTTGCTAACAAAGAGCATAGTCTTTCTCTGTGAACAACACCATGCACTGCACCTTTCACATGCGCACTCAGGACAAGGTCGAATTTTCGGCCCTCGCCTTATGTGTCTGGGGTCCTGCAGTTGCGATCAGAGAAGCGTTGCAGGACACCTCTACTTCTGCTGCAGGAAAACATGGTAAGCCGTAGACTTGTGGCAGCTTAAACATGTAATAGTAGCACTGGGCTCCTTTCGCACTGAATGCAAGGCCACTCTCTGCTGGCAGCAATCAGGGAAGCATGAGCTCTACCCCTGTCCCACCACCTCGCGGCTGTCCCCGGGAAAGATCCCTGTATGCTGCCCCTCTGCCGCCTCCACAGCGTGGCTGTAAAGCAGTCCCAATACTAACATTCCCCTCCCTAATTTAAAGCAGGGCGTCATGTGTGACATAACACTCATGAGGATCTCGGAGACCGAGAGGGGAAGGATGCTGCGTGAAAGCATGCAGAGGCCTGGGCCGTATGCCGCCATGCTGTGCCGCGCACTGATCCCCGACTACCTGATGGACTCATGGCGTGGGAACGTGTGTTACCACGGGGGACCAAACAAGATCGCCCTGCCGTTGAACCTCGTGCGCATGCTGGAGCGGTACCTGCAGGAGAGCTATGCCGAGCTATCCCAGGAGGACTGTCTGTCCATTCCCGGGCACATTGACCGCCTTTTCATTTAAGTTCAGCATTACGGACTACAGAGTGGAGCGTCCTGTGGTGGACTAATCATGAATATCCGGACAGTACTTGATTTTCTATACATAGTTAGGAGTAAATAGTTCACTAAGCCAACTAAATCATGAACAACAAATTACTAATATAGTTAATATTCCTGTTTTGTTATAAATAAAAGTTTCTATGTTTAAATGAGTGACTGAAAAGCCCATTCTTAACAATATAAATATTCCACTTATGTTAAAATGAAATGTTTAGATGTTTAAAGCACTCACTGCTTGATCCTTCCCCTGATTCGGTGTCCGGGGTAAGGGCTGTGGACGGTTGGTAGGGGATCTCGGTAAGGGTGATGAAGAGCTCCTGGCTGTCGTTGAAATCAGCGGTGCAAGCGCTGTCGACTGCCTCGTCCTCCTCATCTCCTTCCTCATCTTCCCCGTCACCTAACATTTCCGAGGAGGAACCGGCCGTGGACAATATCCCATCCTCGGAGTCCACGGTCAGTGGTGGGGTAGTGGTGGCGGCCGCACCTAGGATGGAATGCAGTGCCTCGTAGAAACGTGATGTGTGGGGCTGGGATCCGGAGCGTCGGTTTGCCTCTTTGGTTTTTTGGTAGCCTTGTCTCAGCTCCTTGATTTTCACGCGGCACTGCGTTGCATCCCGGCTGTATCCTCTCTCTGCCATGGCTTTAGAGATCTTCTCGTAGATCTTTGCATTCCTTCTTTTGGAGCGCAGCTCGGAAAGCACGGACTCATCGCCCCACACAGCGATGAGATCCAAGACTTCCCGATCAGTCCATGCTGGGGCCCTCTTTCTATTAGATTGCACGGCCAACTCTGCTGGAGAGCTCTGCATCGTTGCCAGTGCTGCTGAGCTCTCCACGCTGTCCAAACAGAAAATGAGATTCAAACTGGCCAGACAGGAAAAGGAATTCAAATTTTCCCGGGGCTTTTCCTGTGTGGCTGGTCAGAGCATCCGAGCTCGAAGTGCTGTCCAGAGCGTCAACAGAGTGGTGCACTGTGGGATAGCTCCCGTAGCTATTACCGTCGATTTCCATCCACACCTAGCCTAATTCGATATTGCCATTTCGAATTTAGCGCTACTCCTCTCGTTTTCGAGGATTACAGAAGTCGAATTTAAAAGAGCTCTATTTCGAACTAAGTAGCTTCCTGGTGTGGACGGGTGCAGGGTTAATTCAATGTAACGGCGCTAAATTCGATATAAGCTCCTAGTGTAGACCAGGCCTCAGACACAAACAACTTTCTCCTGTTTTCTTCACTTACAACGCAAATCATAATTACACAGAACTTCTTAAAAATATCTAAAATTATTGAAATATTACTATGCACCCACACAAGGCAATCTAGTAAAACAGCACTTTGCCACACAAATCTTATCCATGTTTCTACAGTAACCCATTTTGCAATTTCAATTATTTTTGTCAAAATAGCCAAGCTATGAATTATCTGTTTCCTATTTTTATTCTGATCCCAATCACCATAACATTCATTAAACATGTCAGGATTTCTATTTTTAAAAGATGTATACTTGATTTTTTTCTGCAAACCAATGACAGTTATCCACCTTTCTCACCTACACCTAACTTGCTATTATCTAGAATGCAAGATCTGTAACTTCTAAGACTTAGATTACTTTTAAAAAGAAGCTTTCTCTAACATAGCATCCATAGGAAGCCAATTTATTTCATAGACTGGAAGAAGAGCTATGTGTAAACTCAAGTTTGTCTCTCTCACCAACAGATGTTAGTCCAATAAAAGATACTACCTCACCACCTTGTCATTCTAAAAACTTGGGACTATCACAGCTACACCACTGAATATTGTACCACTGCCATTTGCCATGAGGCACAAAGTTAGCAATAGCTTCCTTATTAATTGCTTACTGTTGCTTGAAAGCATGTTACATCTGCATTGGCTGGCCTTGAAACATTCAGCTTTATTGAACATTACTACAAGCAGATAAATGGTTTAAACACAGTAAGAATACATACATGCAATTTAAAATAGTAAGAGTCACTAAGGGCTAGTCTACACTGGCAGCGCTTTAACATGCCTTGTGTGGTCTCTCCCAGCGCTCTAAAAAAAAACCCCACCTCAATGAGGGGCGTAGCTCCCAGCGCTGGGACACAGTTTACACTGGCGCTTTACAGCGCTGCAACTTGCTGCGCTCAGGGGGGTGTTTTTTCACACCCCAAGCGAGAAAGTTGCAGCACTGTTAATTGCCAGTGTAGACAAGCCCCAAGTCTTAAAACAGTACCTTTAAAGAAATCCCTCTCTAGCACTAACAAGAAAAATTAGCAGGCCATGTACTACAGGTGAACAAAGAGAAAGGTCAAAGGTGGAAGTGGGACTCTTAGCAATCTCCCCATTTCTCAACTGCTATTTGAACGGCTATGTTTTTCGGACCTTTCAATGATCATTACCATTTATTAATTATATTTCTCCTCTGATTCATGGCTATAAAGCAACAACACACATTGATTACATGAAGGTTCAGGGGAAAACTAGGCTAATACCCACAGCTTACACTAAGATTTAAACTCTTCTGAAGCCTCTGCATAATTAGTAGCAACAAAGTTGACAGTTAAACACTCTGGAAGAGGTTGTGTAAAGGTATAGGTGCACCTAAAAACTATCTGTGTTTTTCAACTCTTGATTGGACTAAGCTCTATTCCAGTGTCTTTTTTTTTTTTTTTTATGAACAGTTAAAAAGTAACCTCATAATTAATACATTAGATATGAAATAGAACAGCATATGGTAAAACAGATTATGGGATTAAACTAATTACATGATGACAACTCAGAAATCCACATCATCCTTCAGATCTAAATTTTGGGATGGGGGAGAACAAAATAGACTTTACATAATGCAAACATTAGAAACTATGTTTTGAAAAATATCAGGGGAGGGGGGGGAAGAAAAGAAAAGCACATGTTAAATAAGAACAAAGAACTTATGTTTAGGTATCTACTTGCTCTCCATGGGACTAACCTTGTAAACACCTACCACTGGGTATAGAATTTACTACTCTAAGTAGTCCCATAGGATTACAAAAATGGTCATAAACCCTATGCCTGGTAGTATTTACAGGTTTAGTCCCCATAAACTTAAAATTTGCATCTATGTTTATAGGACCCATTCCTGGTACCCATATTCACAAGAGTAATTTCATTAAAATCAACTGGATAATTAATATGAGAAATGCATACTTATAAGGCTTGCAGGATCCAGTACAGTATTTATGTGAATTTGTAATAACTCAGAGGGGTAGTCAGAATGAAGAATTAGCCTATTCTTTAAGTTTTGGTTTGAATATAACATTAGAGACCCATTCAAGTTTGTTTTGACCACTTTCTTCCATAGGCATTGACATGGTTGTGCACTTTATATTTTTATACTGGAAAAAAAAATTATGGAAGACACTATACACAGCAGTAACCAATTATGAAAGTTTTATCTCCTTGTAATTATACTGAGAAGTGTAGCATTTGGACTGACGTACAAACTACTGTCTTTCTAAATCTCAGTTATTTGAACTGAAAAGGTTTCTAAGATATAATGCAGGTAGTATTTAAAACTAGTTTTTTTGTGCACACCTATAGCTAAAAACAGACAAAGTAATTTGGTGAAAATCTGTAAGCAAACAAAATAAAAATATTGCTCAGATTTCATACACTAAAATTTCAGCCTGCTGTGAATTTTAATGCCAAATTTATACAAACACTATTGACATTCTGTTTTAACACCTGAACTAGACGGTGTAAATGTGGTGAAAAAACCAAACCAGTAATAAAACCAGATCCACAGCTCCAAGAGCTTACTAAAGAGCCTTTCATGGACAATCTAGAAATCTTGAACATGTATACTTCTCTTTTAAGAATTTATTATTTCTTTTCCAGCTTTGGGAACCAGAGTGGTGGGGGTGGGGGGGGAGAAAGAGGGACAGAGAAATAGTCCAATAAGAGAATAAAACCTTAAGTTTTTAAGGTTACAAAGCTAAACAAATAAGCCACAAGTTAGATGTAGCTATACAATGCAATTGTCTTTATGACTTCAGTACAGATGCACAGATATAGAAATGCATGGTATTTACTTTGCTACTGACATTCCTTTTGCAGAATAATCTCTAGAACAAATCTTGTAATTACATAGTAAAAAGTCACAGTCTGACAATGACCACTGCAAAGGAGAATAATTAAACTTTTATCCCAGATTAAAACCTGAGGCAAGGCATTTTATACTTTACTCTGAATCCACTGCTTCTGAAAGAGTGAAGCTGGGAACAAATTTCAGTAAAAAAATAAAATAAATAATAATAATAAAATAAAATAAACTCAAATAGCTAAAGAATAAATTTATGAGATACAAAAAAATGTCATTGGCAGATTTCAATCATTGACAAACACCAGTGATTTTTACAGATTCATAACCCCACTGCTTGCTGGTAATGAACCCATACATATCAACTATTTTTAAGTGGTGATGTCACTATTTACTATGAAAATTAATGTCTTAAAAGTAGGTCATTAAAATAAGCTATAATTTTACATACTTACCTTGTGGAAAAGAATTTGGTTGCACTAAATAAAGGAAAGAATGGACTAGTCTAAACAAAATTCCTATTGGTCCAGGTTCATGATATGCATTTGTATCATATGTCTTTGCTGGCACAAACCCAAAATCCAAAGTTCCAGGAGGTGGTTTGTGTAAAGGCTGCACCTCTGAAACAGTACTTCCAGAAAGCAACAACAGCAGTAAACAAAGTTCCACAGCCATGGCTAAAAGTATTCATAAAATATGAGGTAGAGATTTTGCTCCCCCAAAGTCTAGGAATCTTCAGCACATTAGAAATCTCTTCACTGGGAGTGAGATGTGTTAGCAGGAAAAAGCTGATGTCTTCAGTCCTTTGCTTAGTCTTGGATAATGTACACTGACTTCGGAATGGTGTGGAAGCTCTTCACAGAACTGAGGCAGTGCACCATCTCTGGCAAAGACAGAAAACAACTGTTTAATGACAGGTTTCAGAGTAGCAGCCGTGTTAGTCTGTATCCGCAAAAATAACAGGAGTACTTGTGGCACCTTAGAGACTAACAAATTTATTAGAGCATAAGCTTTCGTGGGCTACAACCCACTTCTTCGGATGCATATATGCATCCGAAGAAGTGGGTTGTAGCCCACGAAAGCTTATGCTCTAATAAATTTGTTAGTCTCTAAGGTGCCACAAGTACTCCTGTTATTTTAACTGTTTAATGAGCGCCTTCACTCCACGAGGATATGAAAATGTGAGATGCCTCCAATCTCATGTGGAAATATAACACAAAAATGATTATACTGGCAAGCTAAATAGGGCAGAATAGACCAATTTATTCCCATGTGTGAAAAAACTGATCCATTATACACACAATTCTTGAGGAAATCACTGATTATTCACAGTTTTGACTGAGCCTTTAAAATAAAACAAATAAAAAAAAATCACAGTATTAGGACTGCAGCATAAAGAGCAAATGAAATCAAAGGAACAAATATTTACTTTACTTATAATTGTAATAAAGTCAGATGTATTGTATTTAGTCACAAAATAATCAGAGTGCACTTTATGAATGCTTTAACATCTAACTCCAAATGCATGTAGACAGCCACACAAGGACTGATATACATAAGCAGATGATTAATACAAAAAAGAACTTCTCTGCCCTGAGAATTCATAACTTCCCAATGTTGCAAAACTTTTTTTTCCCCACATAGGTTAGCAGAGGCATATTTATCTTTACTCTTGTGGCATTATTTTATTGACGGAGAAGCCAGAGATTACCACCTATCAAAGAAGGATTTAAACTTTCAATTCATTTTATAGTGTCAGTAACATATGGTCATGGGGAAAAAAAATTTCTGGCATACAACATTGTAGGGACATCAGATAGGGTATGTGGACTTTAAAAATAAAATATGGATTAAAACATCTACCTTGTGCATTTTCTAATACTAAAATTTAATATACTTAATTCCCTCAAACATAAAATACCCACCAAAAACCAATCCCCCACATATTTAGTATTACATATTTCCCTTTCAACATAGCAAATAATGTAATGTAAGTTATTCTTCACTTTCAATTTGTAACCAAAATGAAGCTAAATAATTTCACTGATGCTGAATGATCTAGATTCAAGAAACACCTTCTCTGCCAATTACTGAAAAAATCTGCTTGCCACAGGTAGACAGGAAGCTTTCCCTGTAAAGCACGAATGGGTCTCATCCACAAATTCTGGCTAACTGTAAGGCTTTCCACAAGGCTCTGTCCTTGGCCTCCTTCTCTTCTCTCTCAAAAAGTAATCTCAGCCACAAACACACATTCAACTACCATCTGTATGCTGACGCTCACAAATCTACCTTTCTACTAAAGACCGGTCTTCTGTCCAAATTAAAAACTTGGCCTGTCTCTGATAGACATCCATGAAGAGCTCTCTGTCAGCTCAAGCTCAATGTGGCTAAAACAGAGCTCTTAATCCCCCACCCCACCAATCCTCCCTGCAGCCCCCTTTCTCAAATCACTGTGGAAAACACTACCAATCCTACCTGTCACTCAGGCCTGTAAGCTGGGTGTCATCTTCAACTCGGACCTCTCTCTGGGTTCTCATCATTTCACATCACAATTACTCCAACCTCCTTCTCTCTGGCCTTGACAAATGGCCACTGATATCCATTCAAAGTGCTGCTCCAAAGCTCATTTTCCTAGCCCATTGCTTTGACCATGTAACCCCTCTTTGCATCCCATCACTGGCTCCCTCTATCATTTCAAACATCAGTTATTTGTCTTATTATTGTAACCTACGGCCACCCTACCCATCATCTCTCATTCAGCATTGAAAAGTCGACTCCCACATCCGTTCAACCCATGTCAGCCTCCATCACCCACTTGTTAAAATTTTCAAACACACACCTTTGTGCTTTCTTCCATGTTGCCCCTCATGCTTGAGAGTAACTCTCCATAAACATTTACAAAACTAACTCATTATCCTCCTTCAGAACGCTCCTTTGCTGTGAGGCCTACAAAAAACAGGAGAATAGATCTGAGACCACTGCCTATCTTGCTGGCCAATACTGTCCCATAGTTTCCTTTTAATTCCAGTCTGTCTGCTTCACCTGTTGTCGCTTGTCTTATAACTAGATGTAAACTTTTTGGGGTAGGAACAGTCTTTTTGTTTTGTGTTTTTAGAGCGCCTAACACAAAGGGGTTCTGGTCCATGACTGGGGCTCTGATGCACTATGGTAATATAAATAATATAACAACATGAACCAATGAGGTATGGTCTTTTTGAGTAAGTGAACTCAACTCTAATGATTCTGCCGCTGGTTGTAGCTTCCCAAAAAAGTGAAATTAGCAAGACTCTGATCAATTCTACATCTTTTATTAAGAAACCTGAGAGCAGTAGTGAAAATACAAGAGTCATGTCAATTTCACTGCTTAGGAAGTCTATAAGCAAAAAGTCAATACTGTTCATTTCAAATGAAGCATATGAATTTGCCTGTGTGGCACTGAGGCCTAGTTAGACAACTCCGCCAACTCAGTCCTGGGCCAGTTGGCCGGTACTGCCTATTTAGTACAACATAAGCAGAAAAACAAAAACAAAAAAGATGAGGAGTGCCATTTCTGTTCTCCTCTGACTTCGGATGCCAAAAATGCTCTTTCTTAAAGGCTAAATCCTTCAAGAGCATCCATCTGTAATACAAATCCAAGCACAGGACAGATCCAGACTCCTGCTGGCGTACAGCCCTCAACTGACTGCAAACTCCTTAGAGGGGCCAATCAAGCTACTGTCTAGCACTCTACTGGAGTCTCCTAGATTCCTTGCCCTTCAGGACATCAATACACATATAAAGGACACCTGTAACACCTTAGTGATCTATTGTCATGTATGTCAACCACTAATTTCTTCTGAATTGTGTCTGGACCCATATGCTGGACTGAGCTTTGGCCTATGAGTGGAAATGAGGAATATAAGCAGCTTACTGTTTTCCTGGTCCAACAGTACTTTCTCCCAGCAGAGTTCATGACTTTCCCAATAGGGTGACCAGATGTCCTGATTTTATGGAACAGTCCCAATATTTGGGGCTTTGTTTTATATAGGCGCCTATTACCCCCCAGCCCCATCCTGATTTTTCACAATTGCTGTCTGGTCACCCTATTTCCCAAGCAAGAGGTGAACCACCCAGACTGGCTCATCCTTGAAGGGTCATGAATCTGGTGAGCTTCTAGAATGTCCTGGAAGAAAAGAACCATCCACCTGGAGGACCAACGGGTAAAACAGTAAAGCATGTGTATTGTTTGTATTATCAAACAACCCCTGTCCCCCAGATCTCCATGGTGCACCCAAGTCTGATGAAGCATGAAGGCAGAAAACTACAATGGTGGTGGTGGTGGTGATGGGTTCTCTTGCAGGAGTACACCACAGCTATGGGGAAATCTAAGAACCTTTTCCCATCCTCCATTGCCCCTGCTAAATTACACACAGCAAGTGTTCTGAGGAGAAATCCAGTTTATCAACCTGGACTACACCAAGCTACACCACAGATCCACTACTTATTGTTGCAAAGAGCGATAAACATGCTTTGTTCAAAATATCACTCAAAAGCTAGAGGAGCTCTCTGAGACCGAATAATCCAAAATCAGAGCCAGGAACAAAGACTATTCCTCCCCTTCATGGTGTTCCGCTTCTATTTCCTCTCAGTAACTGGCCTATCTTTACTAGAAAAAGCCAGGAAAGAACAACTCTAATAATACTCTAAATATTTGAAAAACCCTATGCCTTATTCACAAAAGGCAGTCTTTCCAACTACTCTGAAGCATGACGCTCAGTACAGTAGTCTAAAAGCTACACATATAAATTCAAGTATTTCAATGTTTTCAAAGCAATAACTGATTGTTGCAAAGCATCTATGCTATGAACCAAACAGATATATAGGCCCAAAGGATATCTTATATTTCCCCCCCACCCCAATTTGTTTACTTCATTCTTTAGTCTTCAAAATTTTCTTCATCATGGATTGCTATCTTATCCCTTTATATACTGCCCTATGATTAAATGTAACAAGCAGCATACACTGTAAATTGCTTAGAATGCCTCTAACTATGATGTTCCTACCATTCCATAATTAAAGTTGGGTTCTATTTCACACTTAAAGTTAACAGAAGTTCAACCTCTTTATTTTGTATGAAAAAAAAATAGTACTTTGGCCCCATGAACACAACTTCTGAGTGCAATTTGAATTTTCTGATAATTTTCAAGTAAATATATTATTTAGCTTCTGAGTGCTAATCAATTAGAGTCTGATTCAATGGTTAATGAAATCAGTGGAAAGGTTCCAATTGACTTCAATGGGTGATAAATTGAGCCCTAAATTGCCAAACCTGAGTATGTTTAGTTTCACAGAATTATGCAGACAAGAGTAAAGCACTATGAAGGTGCCTTCTTGATGGAGAAAAACAACTATTACCACCAGTGTGACTCTGATGAAAATATTACGTCATACACTAACAACATTAAAAGATTAGTAGGCTTAACAGAAGAATGCTGTTGAAAATGCAAGGTCCAATCCCATATTTCAGGACACTAATGGCACCCTGCTATGAGGACATGAATATAAATGTTCTTCAATTCTACAGATGCCAATGAAATCCCCAGATGCTATCATTATAAATATAAATAAATTTAGCAACCACACTTTAGAAATAAAATAGTTTTCGCTCCCCTAGCCTCTTGGGAATCAAAAAGGAATACCTCTAGAATCCTTATTGGGGTCTCTATCCTCCCTCTAACAGGTGGTATTTCTTGCCATGCTATTTCAAAAAACAGAGTGTAAATTCTCCTCAAGACCAGTGCTCTGTAAAGCACCAGCACATTGTGGGTGCTATATCAATAGTAATAGTAATAATAATAATCAGGAGCTTGCAGAAATGTTACCAATCCTATGGCTCAAAAAGCCAATGTGCATCTGAATAGGAATTGCACTCACTGAATGACAGCTCCCCTACTCAGATCACAAGGGATCTGGGCTATGAATGGGATCCTTCTGTTTTCCTTATCTTGCTACGCAAACAAAAACTTTTTGGAAGTTTGTTGCTAGCTAACGATGCTACAGTAGATCAACAGCGTTGGAAAAAGAAACCTATCCACAGAATATGTAATCAATAAAAATGCCACCAATCCCCAAGGCAAAGCTGCAAGAGCCACAAAAAAAATGCTACGAACATATATCAGAGTTTATTTCTATGACACTCTTCACCATAGCACAAGACCTTTGTATCATTAGAAACAAAATGCACATTATACTCTACTCTTGCGCCTTGTGAGCTACATTCATGGCCATACACAGATTCTTCATATTCAGTATGTGTGTGGGCAGGGGAACAGAGCTGTATAATATTTTAACAGATTTTTATTAATTAATTCACACGCTACCAGACATTCATTTTAATGTCCTTGTTTTCCATGAAAACCTTAAGTTCAGCTACATAAAATGTAACTGAATGGAATAATTTAGTTTATTTCTCATTGTAATTTGCACAGGTATTAGTTTTCATTTTAAAAAATACTAGATTTTGGCTTTTTTCCCCCGGAACCCCTCCTCATACTTTTCTATGTACAGAAGTCACTACACCAGAGGTGGGCAAACTATGGCCTTCGGGCCACATCCGGACCTTCAGACGTTTTAATCTGGCCCTCGAGGTCCCACTGGGGAGCGGGGTCCAGGGCTTGTCCCGCTCTGGAACTCCAGCCGGGGAGCGGGATTGGGGGCATGGTTTCGTACGGCTCCTGGAAGCAGCGGCATGTCCCCCCCCCACACGTAGGAGCGGCCAGGGGGCTCCGCATGCTGCCCCCACCCCAAGTGCCACCTCCACAGCTACCATTGGCTGGGAACATACCCAGATGTGGCCCTCAGACCAAAAAGTTTGCCCACCCATGCACTACACCCAACTCTAGGGCATCTGCGGTCTATCACTCTGTAGAGCATGCCACAAACTTTTGTATAAAAAGTATGCTATAATACTAACTCCATATATATAGCACGTTTCATCCAAGATTCTCAAGTCACCTTACTACATTAGTTAAGCTTAGACATGCCTGACACATAGGTAGGTATCCCCTTGTTATACTGTGTGAGTCTGTATCCACAAAAACCACAGGAGTCCGGTGGCACCTTAAAGACTAACAGATTTATTTGGGCATAAGCTTTCATGGGTAAAAAACCTCCTTTTAAACATCAGGGACTGCAGAACACAGTAGCAAAACAATAAAGAAAACTAATACTGGATAGTCTCAACTTGCATCTAACATGCATATTGTGAGTTCAAAACGGGAGAATGGCTTGAGTCACAGCAGCCAGATATGCAGAACATAGGATGGCATTTTCTGGATCTGTTTCAAAAAAATCAAAGATTTAAAAAGGAAAATTTAAAAATTGCATTGTGTTTCATTGAAACACAGCAAAATCCCTTATAAGGAGGTGAGAATTTTAACAACTGCCTTAAAATTAATTCCAAGGGAGGCAGTCTCCATCCCCAAGAAAGAAAGACTTGGCAGCTGGTCTAATTTTAGCCAGTTGACCAAATGTTTAGATTATAGATTCATTAAGTGGAACAGAAAAAAAAAATCAGCTTGTTTGCTCTGATAATATTTATAAAGCATGCCCTATGAGGGCACTGTAGAGCAATAATAAAAGATTATAAAAACATTAAACATTATGAAGCCATTCCATAAAAAGGAAATCTGCTGTGCTGACAGTTCAGAACTGGTGGGGTATGCTGGAAAGGTTCTAATGCAGAGGAAAATGGATTACAACAGATAACTGTGTACATAATATCGCACAAATGGGACAAGACTATCCCCCCTTCTTCCCAATTATATTTAAACAGTTGGGTTTTCCGCCCCCCTCCACCAGTTTAATTCTAAAAATTACATAGTATGATTTGTGGTTAAACTCTGTCTTGGTTGGAGTTACAGAACTGATTTTACGGCTTCTTTCTTAATTTCTTCCCTGGGTAGGATGCATGGAAGGCGACGGAGTCAACTCCTCTCCCCCCGCCCCCTTCCCTTCTCCACCCCACAAAACAAACACTTCATGATTGAGTTCACCCTGCTGGGACCAGAATGTAATCATTCATGACCTTTCAATACGATTTGTCCTAAACTACAGTGACTAATGGTCAGTAACTCATAAGCTAACTCAACTCTTCACAGTCACCTTTGAGCACAATAAAATGTTGTAACATATACGAAGCCATGAGGTGAGCATGGCTGGGTCTCTGCAGTCAAATCTTGAATCCAGATTTGAAGCATAGTTTTGCTTATTACAACCACACCTCTTGAACCTGCTAGATGAAGTGGTTTCTAAAACAGCACCCTATTCATCTCCATAGTGTGGTTAGTCAGTGTGGTATACTAGTTAATCTCTCTGGAGGTCCTCATTTTTCTCCCACAGTACTGCCTTGTGCTTGTCTCACATCCAAACCCTCACACGCAGATTGACTCCATTTCCTTTGGAAGAGTCAATGACCCCAACATACACTACATACCCTTCTCAGCAAAATTCATGCAAACACAGCATTAGGGGGCCAAGGAATCATCTTCATTCACAGCAGAGAACATACGGTCCCACCACAATGCTTTATATAATGGGAAGGATGTTTCACCCTTCCATCATACACGCCTCACCCCTTCATAGTGTTTTCTATAGAGGGACCCTCTCTTCCCTCAATGCTTCCTATGGGGGGGGGTCCTTCTGCTCCCCCCCACCCCACATCCACTGTTTTCTACAGCAAGGTCCCACTCCCTTCTCCCATGGCTACTACAGGGGATCCCTCTCCCGCACACTACAAATGGTGGCGCTAGGCACGAGCAGACTGAGCAATTGATTAGTGGCCCAAGAAGCTCAAAGGGGTCCTGATTTAGTATTACCCCCAAAATACTGTTCATGGTATTGAACGTGGGCTTTTTAACAAACGATTAATATGTATTAAGTTGGCATATTTTTTTGGTTTGTACAAATAACACAATCCGTATTTTAGGGGTGGTTGAGGGATCAGGCCCCACCCCAAATATCCCTGCTTAGGGCCCCCCCATGGGCTAGCACTGCCTCTGCTACAATGCTTTCTATGGAGGTACCTCTCCATTCTCTACAGGGGTTACCTCTCTCCCGCACACCCCGATGTTTTCTATACCCTCTCATATCCCACGCCAATGGGCTGCCACACCACAGCCAGGCTTTTCTGGACCCCGACCGGCACTTCCTGCGGACCCCGCCACCCAGGGACTAGCAGCAACTCGCAGGGCAGGACCCGTGCACTCTGCCCCGCAGCCTAGGTGCAGCCCCCTCCCCCTCCAGCTTCCCCACCAGGGGCTGCGCGGCGTTGGGACCCCTCCGCGGTCTCCACCCTCCCTGCAGAGCAGCCGGGAGCGGGACCACGGCAGCCGCAAGTGGCCGGCGCGCGGGGAGAGCCAGCCGAGCACTCACCCCGGGGACAGCCCGCTCCTGCTCCGGCTGGTCCAGCGGCTCCCGGCTCGGCGTGCTGAGCCTCCCAGCTCGGCCGCCTCCCCGCCAGGCCCCCCAGGCAGGCGCCGCCCTCTGCCGCACGCACCAATCAGCAGCTCCCCGCGCCCCACACCCAGCTCATGAATGATGCAGAGCGGGGGCTGCGGGACGCTGAAGTCGTGCAAGGGGGCCGCACGCTGGGTTCCCCAGCAGCATGCACAACTCGGCCACCTGTTGCTTTCTGTGCAAGCCGAGTCTGGGGGAGCAAAGAGACCCCGCCCCCCAGAGCTGCACGCCCCGAACTTTAGGCCTCCTGAAACTTCAGAGCTGGGTCCAAGTTGTGCAGGTGGTTCTTGCAGGAGCCTGATGGTCTCCAACGGCCAGGGGTTCCGGATCCAGTCTTCACAGATCGCCCCTTATTTCTGCAGTGGGGCAAACCAAAAACCGGGGCCCAAAAGATACCTCTTCGCTGTGAAGAGTTCAAACTCAAAACGGATCCAATGGGACAGAATCCCAATACGTAGTAAGCTGAACCAAAATCTGAGCACCTCAAAAAACTGGGGAGAAACTAGAGTTTAATTTTGTCAGTTGACTCCAGCCTCCCACTTTTACCCCCTAGATTGGTGATTTGTGAATGCCCTTCTGCCCCTATTCTGGGGTTTAAGAAAGCAGCACTTAATATTCTTTTGCAATCCCACAGTTATGCTTTCCTGTAAATTACATTATTAAAAGCCACTTCTATCTTTGGCTTTTGGAACAATATCTTATTTTATCTTTTCTGAGGTTGCCCTGGTTTCCTAACAAGATTATACTTTCTACTCCCAGGACTCATGTCCTTGTTTCTAAGTGGTTCCTTTGGCTTCTAAAAGAGACCAGTGATTTATCAGTAGGACAGGGAGCCAAATTAATTTCCCCAAACTCTCTATTTCCTATATGTCAATCTGCAAGAACTTCCATTCTCCAGGGACTGTATTTGTGTGTTCCTTGTCACACATCGTGTATTTTTTTATTTGCAGCTTTGAGATTTTAGCTTGGTTTTAAGAACAGAAGAATGGCCATACTGGGTCAGATCAATGGTCCACCTGGCCCAGTATCCTGTCTTCCAACAGTGGCTGTTGCCAGATGCTTCAGAGGGAATGAACTGAACAGGGCATTTATCAAGTGATCCATCCGCTGTTGTCCAGTCCCAGCTTCTGGCAGTCAGCAGTTCAGGGACACCCAGAACATGGGGTTCCATCTCTGATCATCTTAGCTAATTGCCATTGATGGACCTATCAGCCATGAATTTATCTGATTCTTTTTTTGAACTTGGTTATATTTTGGACCTTCACAACATCTCCTGGCAATGAGTTCCACAGGTTGACTCTGCTTTGTGTGAAGTAGTACTTTCTTATGTTTGTTTTAAACCTGCTGCCTATTAATTTAATTGGGTAACACCCAGTTCTTGCGTTGTATGAAGGGGTAAATAACGCTTCTCCAACTGGGTTTTCCCCAACTGGAATATCAAAACATAACTGGTAGGAATAATTCTTGTGCACTTTTCACAGAGTCAGTCTCACTTTTCAGCGCTCATGGCACAGTAAGAATTTACATTGGTGAAATGAGATCAGAACGCTGCCCTAGATATCCCTAAAAACACTGAAAAAAATAGAAGGTTTTTATTTCCTTTTTTCACTCTGTTTGCAGATAGAAATAACTGACAGAGGTGGAAAGAAACCAAGGACACAGCTATCTCAAAGGACAGGATCTACAGCAGTAAAATATCCTCAGGGAAAATAAAGGTGTAGCAGCCAAACTGGAAGCATTCAAGAATGAACTAGAGAATGAGGAGTTCAGATTCAATAGTACATCACCTAAAATAGGCACAAATGATTGGGCAACATTTGTTTCCAAATAGCAAATGCAGGTCATGAGCACCCAAAACTTTTTTTCAAACTATCTACTGAATTTGATTCCTTTGCCCCATATAAAAATAAAATGGAAAGGCAAAATTTCAGTGCAAGTTTGATTATTGTACCTACAGGCTACAGAGGTAAGTCATACAGTTACAGAGATAAATAATTGCAGGGATGCATAGGAGAGAGTTCAGAAATTTGGAAGAGAGAATGTATCACCCTGAGGGTGACATGAGAAGTCAGATATAAAAGTAAATTTAGCTCTGCTTGGCCAGAAGAAACTCAAGTTTTCACTTGGCTCATCAATGGTGAGCTACAACTATACTATTATATGAAAAATAACAGTAGTTCGCATATCCCTGTAAGTGGGTTGCTTCTGAAGTACTTACATGGAATTATAGGCAGATATGCTAATTTTCACAAAATAGAGTTAGTTTTTTCAAAAATAAGTTTGTCAATGAAACTAATTTACTGATGTTAGGCAAGTCCATGCCTTCCATTCAAAATGAACAATGCATAACATCTTTCCCAGCTTTTGGTGTATAGGGTGGTGAATGAAAGAAAGGTATAACTTTCCAGTTATGTTTGGGTTTCCTTATACTACAGGTGTCTAGTCAAGATAATTTGTATTGGACTATCAATTGAAAATGTGTTTGCTGAGTGACACACTGATTTTTAAATGGAAGTGTTTGAATTAGCCTTATCACCATGAGATGGTGGACGGGGGCCTGACCTCACCATCTGCCTTCTACTGCTTTGCCTGCAACTCCAGGAGCAGCTCTGATGTGATCCAAGAGCGCTCTGAACAGCTGCTGACCTTTCCCTGCTACATCTGCTCAGCAGTTTCCCTACTGATTCCTGCTGCACCTCAGGGGAGGGAGAAGAGAGCAATTCTGATTGCTCTGTTCCTGTTGGATGAGGGATAGCAGGGTGGGAGCTCAACTGGTTCTGCCTGAGTCTAGGAAAGCGCCTAGCAAGTGATGGCTCCCTTGCCCTAGGCAGCTCCCCAAGTGCAGCCCAGAAGAGTGGGGAAAAGAGAAGAAAGCTGAGAACTAACAGACAGTAATGTCCCCCTGATTTTCTGACCTGGAACAAGTTTAAGCAGCCTAACTTGGCAAGCACCAACTTACAGCAGCTCGCAATGGTCCTCAAGGCCCAGATCCACAAAAGGACTGCCCATGTTAGGCACCTAAGTCCAATATTTAAGCAGCACTGTGATCCTCAGAACCCTTGCTTCACTGCTGCCCAACTCTGGAGGCACCTAAAATCTCTCAGCACCTAAATTTTCACTGTACAAGTTCCCTAGGCCTCAGCGCCTATGTGTCTGCCTCTGTGCATGAGCACTGCTCGCTCAGGCTGGTGCCTGGGCACCTATCTCTCACTTGAGTCCCAGCATAATCCTCAAGCCATAAGAACATAAAAACTGGGTCAGACCAAAGGTCCATCTAGCCCAGTATCCTGTCTTCCGACAGTGGCCAATGCCAGGTGCCCCAGAGGGAATGAACAGAACAGGTAATCATCAAGTGATCCATCCCCTGTGGCCCATTCCCAGTTTCTGGCAAACAGAGGCTAGGGACACCATCCCCGCCCACCCTGGCTAATAGCCATTGATGGACCTTATCCTTCGAAAATTTATCTAGTTCTTTTTTGAACCCTGTTATAGTTTTGGCCTTCACAACATCCTCTGGCAAGGAGTTCCACAGGTAGACTGTGTGTTGTGTGAAAAAATACTTCCTTTTGTTTGTTTTAAACCTGCTACCTATTAATTTCAGTGGGTGACCCTTGGCTCATATGTTGTGTGAATAGGTAAATAACACTTCTTTATTCACTTTCTCCGCACCATTCACGATTTTATAGATCTGTGTCATATCCCCCCTTAGTTGTCTCTTTTCCAAGCTGAAAAGTCCCAGTTTTATTAATCTCTCCTCAAATGGCAGCCATTCCAGACCCCTAATAATTTTTGTTGCCCTTTTCTGAACCTTTTCCAATTCTAATATATCTTTTTTGAGATGGGGTGACCACACCTGCACACAGTATTCAAGATGTGGGCGTACCATGGATTTATATAGAGGCAATATGATATTTTCTGTTTTATTATCTATCCTTTTCTTAATGATTCCTAACATTCTGTTTGCTTTTTTGACTGCCGCTGCACATTGAGTGGATGTTTTCAGAGAACTATCCACAATGATTCCAAGATCTCTTTCTTGAACTAATTTAGACCCCATCATTTTATATGTATAGTTGGGATTGTGTTTTCCAATGTGCATTACTTTGCATTTATCAACTTTGAATTTCATCTGCCATTTTGTTGCCCAGTCACTCAGTTTTGTGAGATCCCTTTGTAACTCTTCGGAGTCTGCTTTGGACTTAACTATCTTGAGTAGTTTTGTATCATCTGCAGATTTTGCCATCTCACTGTTTACCCCTTTTTCCAGATCATTTATGAATATTTTGAATAGTATGGGTCCCCGTACAGACCCAGGGGATACACCACTGTTTACCTCTCTCCATTCTGAAAACTGACCATTTATTCCTACCCTTTGTTTCCTATCTTTTAACCAGTTACCAGTCCATGAGAGCACCTTCCCTCTTATCCCATGTCAGCTTACTTTGCTTAAGAGCCTTTGGTGAGGGACCTTGTCAAAGGTTTTCTGAAAATCTAAATACACTATATCCACTGGATCCCTCTTGTCCACATGCTTGTTCACACCCTCAAAGAATTCTAGTAGACTGGTGAGGCATGATTTCCCTATACAAAAACCATGTTGACTCTTCCCCAACAAATTATGTTAATCTATGTGTCTGACAACTTTGTTCTTTACTATAATTTCAAGCAATCTGCCTGGTACTGAAGTCAGGCTTACCGGCCTGTAATTGCCAGGTTCGAATCTGGAGCCCTTTTTAAAAATTGGCGTCACATTAGCTATCCTCCAGTCATTTGGTACAGAAGCTGATTTAAATGATAGGTCACAGACTACAGTTAGTAGTCCTCAAAGTTTCACAATTGAGTTCCTTCAGAACTCTTGGGTGAATACCATCTGGTCCTGGTGACTTATTACTGGCTAGTTTATCAATTTGTTCCAAAACCTCCTCTAATGACACCTCAATCTGGAACAGTTCCTCAGATTTGTCACCTAAAAAGAATGGGTCAGGTTTGGGAATCTCCCTCACATCCTCAACCATGAAGAATGATGCAAAGAATTCATTTAGTTTCTCCCCAATGGCCTTATTGTCCTTGAGTGCTCCTTTAGCATCTCGATCATCCAGTGGTCCCACTGTTTGTTTAGCAGGCTTCCTGCTTCTGATGTACTTTAAAAAAAATTGCTATTACTTTTGAGTCTTTGGCTAGCTGTTTTTCAACTTCTTTTTTGACCGTCCTAATTTATATTTTTACACTTCATTTGCCAGAGTTTATGCCCCTTTCTATTTTCCTCATTAGGATTTAACTTCCACTTTTTAAAGGATGCCTTTTTGCTTCTCACTGCTTCTTCTATTTTGTTGTTTAGCCACGGTAGCTCTTTTTTGGTTCTCTTAATATGTTTTTTAACTAACCTCCTCATTTTTGTGTAGTTCCCCTTTCTGAAATTAAATGCTAGTGTTGGGCTGCTGTGGTGTTTTCCCCACCACAAGGATGTTAAATGTAATTATATTATGGTCACTATTACCAAGTGGTCCAGCTATATTCACCTCTTTGACCTGATCCTGTGTTCCACTTAGGACTAAATCAAGAATTGCCTCTCCTCTTGTGGGTTCCAGGACTAGCTGCTCCAAGAAGCAGTCATTTAAGGGTTCAAGAAACTTTATCTCTGCATCCTGTCCTGAGGTGACATGTACCTAGTCAATATGGGGATAGTTGAAATCCCCCATTATTATTGAGTTTTTTATTTTAATAGCCTCTCTAATCTCCCTGAGCATTTCACAGTCACTATCACGATCCTAGTTAGGTGGTCGGTAATTGTCATTCCACCAAGTTTCTGTGATGCCTATTATATCAATATCCTCATTTAATATGAAGCACTTTAGTTCCCCCATCTTATTATTTAGACTTCTAACATTGGTATATAAGCACTTTAAAAACTTGTCACTTTTTAGCTGTCTCCCATTACATGATGTAATTGAATGAGACTTTTTTTCATTTGACTGCTTCTCATCAGATCCTACCTGTATTTTATCATCTTCCATCCTCTTCTCTTTACTAGGACATAGAGAATCTCCATTAGTAGATCCTCCCCTAAGGGATGTCTCTGTCCGAACCACGTGTTCCTCTGCACCTCTCAGCTTTCCCCCAGCCCTTAGTTTAAAAACTGCTCTATGACCTTTTTAATTTCAAGTGCCAGCAATCTGGTTCCATTTTGGTTTAGGTGGAGCCCATCCTTTCTGTATAGGCTCCCCCTTTCCCAAAAGTTTCCCTAGTTCCTATACCCCTCCTCCCTACACCATTGTCTCATCCACGCATTGAGACCCTGCAGTTCTGCCTGTCTAACTGGACCTGTGCGTGGAATTGGGAGCATCTCAGAGAATGCTACCACGGAGGTCCTGGACTTCAATCTCTTACCTAGCAGCCTAAATTTGGCTTCCAGGACCTCTCTCCTATCCTTCCCTATGTCATTGGTACCTACATGTACCACGACCACCGGCTCCTCCCCAGCACTACACATAAGTCTATCTAGATGCCTCGAGAGAGCCACAACCTTCGCACCAGGCAGGCAAGTCACCATGCAGTTCTCCCGGTCATTGCAAACCTAGCTATCTATGTTTCTAATGATCGAATCGCCCATTACTAATACCCATCTCTTCCTAATAACTGGAGTTCACTCCTCGGGAGAGGTATCCTCAGTGTGAGAGGATACCACATCATCATCTGGAAGGAGGGTCCCAACTATGGGATCGTTTCCCTCTGCTCCAGTAGAATGTTCTCCTTCCCTGAGACTTTCATTCTCCTCAAAAGCACAGAGGCTATCAGATGGGGGGTGGGACTGTTCTACTGTGTCCCAGAAAGTCTCATCTATGTACCTCTCTGTCTCCCTTGGCTCCTCCAGCTCAGCCACCCTGGTCTTCAATGTCCATACGCGGTCTCTGAGGGCCAGGAGCTCCTTGCACCGAATGCACACATACGCCACCTGCCCATAGGGCAGGTAATCATACATGCTGCATTGGGTGCAATAAACTGGGCAGCCCCCACTCTGTTGCTGGACTTCTGCCTGCATTCTCTTTTTACTCCTGCAGCTGGTTCCTTTGTTGCTGTTTTGTTTTTATCGCGGGTGTGTGTGTGTTTTTTTGGCTTAAGTTTAAAGAAGTTTAAGGAATGTTAAGTGTATGTAGCCCCCCCCCCCACTTTGCAAAACTCCCCTGTTAGCTGCTCCTGTTCGCTAGTGCCTCTGGTTGCTTAGGAGCAGGCTTTTTAAAGCCCTGGTCTTCCTGAGTAGCCTCGCCCCCTGGTTAAGGTGTTCCCCTGTCTATCTTGTTCCGTCAGCATGTCTTTTGTATGAGCCCTGACCCACACTCTAATTCTCCTGGTAACTGGCTATTTAATTCTCTCGGAGGCCTAACGCATTTGTTAGGCTATAATTTCTTAAATTTTTTAAAAAGCCTCTTAGTCTAAGGGTACGTCTACACTTACCGGAGGGTCCGGCGGCAGGCAATCGATGTTCTGGGATCGATTTATCGCGTCTGGTTTAGACGCGATAAATCGATCCCGGATCTATCCCGGAAGTGCTCGCCGTTGACGCCGGTACTCCAGCTCGGCGAGAGGAGTACGCGGCATCGATGGGGGAGCCTCCCTGCCGCGTCTGGACCCGCGGTAAGTTCGGACTAAGGTACTTCGAATTCAGCTACGTTATTAACGTAGCTGAATTTGCGTACCTTAGTCCGAAGTGGGGGGTTAGTGGGGACCAGGCCTAATAGAGTAACTAACTAGAAGCAGTAGAAGGCGATCTGCTAGTAGACAAGCTACTAGAGGGGGATAAGGCATACGCTTTGCCAGTGGGTTTCACAGCCATTTGCTAGACCACAGAGGAATATTCAAGCTCACAAATCCTAGGGTCAATTCCAAGTTTTGATGGGGAGTGTGGTTTATTGGTTACAGACCTTGCTGCCCATCCCCTAGCATGTTGCCATTTCCCCTGGCACTAGCCTCCTCTGCCCCTGACCTTGTTTGATTCTGCCTTGTTATTGCATTCAAGTCAAGTGGCTTCCTCATCCTCCACACTACCTAAGTACCTTCCAGGGAAGCACTGATTGCACAGGAGAAACAGCCTTTTTGCTTTCCCTTCCAGTTCCACATTGGCCTCTAGCAAACCAGAAGGAGCAATCTCAGGGAAGGTTCTTATCAAGTCTGAGCTGAAGCGCATTCAGGGCAGATGGAATTTTTGCAGACTTTTACTGCCAGTGTCTAGCAAACCTCTGAGTATGTGCAAATGATGATTTTCAGAGGCTTATAAAGCAGACAAATTTGAGGGAATTGTCACAAGGACAACAAGAAGGCATGTCTCTGACTCCAGGGTGACTCCCCTGCCAAATGTCAAGCTCTGCTTCAAAGCAAGGAGGGGCTAGAGCTCAATTAAATGGATGTAAGATTATTTTAACATTGAAAAAGCTATGTATTTTCCCCTACCCTTGGCCGACATGGATGAAGCATTTTTTGTTGAAAGTTAAAAAAAAAAATCACCCTGAGGCAGAGACCTGGCCTGAAAAATTCCAACCCAGCAAAATTATAAACAGGGACTTATTATGGAAAGTGTTAGGCAGCCTTAACTATAGATGTGTCTGAAAGCTTCACCTATAACAGATAGTCAAAATTAGCTGAATAGGACATGTTACTAGGAATCTTTGCCACAGGCTTTGTCTGTAACCTTGGGCAAATCACTTAACCTCTCTGTTCCTGTTTCTCCAATTAAAAACACAGATAATGGCACCAATGCATCTTCATCCAGTGTTTTCAGGCCTGTGGTTTAAATAATACTCTTCAGGGCTTACCACACTACCAATACTTTATTAAATAGTATTTCTTCACTCAATTGAAATATTTGTTCAGGTATTAAAGTGCAGATCTGGTCTGAAAAGTGACTTTTCAAAAATGGCACTGTGAGGTTCCATGTTTATTTTATTCTTCAGTATGCTTAGTTTGCAAGTAAAAATATGTTTTTCCTATCAGTTTTGTGAACTCAGCCCAGCCTCTGAGAGCCAAGTTGGCTCTTATTTCCATCTTGCATATCAGCAGCAGCAACAGAAGGTCGATTTTGGCCCTCACTTGACACCAGTGCAACTCCATGTTTTTCAGATTATGCCCACAATGACACCTGTGCAAGCACATTGTCTTCAAGGGGCTTGCACCAATGTAACAGTTTGCTAAATTCCAGTCAGTCCTGTTACTTATGCCTGCTCACTCGCGCTCTCAGTTTTATTGGCTCTGCAGAGCTAACAAGTAAAAACATTAAATACTTAGTTTTGCCACTAAAGTCAGCAAAAGAGACAGAACCGAGAGGGAGCAAATGTGATGAGTAAGGAGGTGTCATTTTTAGATAGTCACTTTTCAGCATAAAACCACACTTTAAGTCACTGAACTTTGCTATGGCTCCACGACCTTTCTTACTTGTTGTTAATGAATGTCATGGGAAAAAAACAAACAGTCTATTGAGAACCCTCACATGAAAAATGCAGGTAATGTTCAACTAAGTTGGATGGACAGGGCTATGTGTTAATCTTCAAACAGCCACAGTAGGAGGTACTGAAAAGTGTTCAGTGGTGAAGAAGGTGATGGTAATAGCAGAAGGGGAAATGCTCATTCAGAAGTCTCTATTATAAAATCCCTTACACAAAGCATATGTTTACACCCAAGATAAAAGCTGATATTGGGGACAGAAATTTTGTGATTTTTTGAAAAATGAATATTATAAAGGAGAGGTGAACAAACTGATTGCTCTGTAGCTTGCATTCTTTGTGATTAATCCACATATCTTTCTTATTATGTCTTAAAAGCAAACTGTGATAGCTTTGTGCAGTGTGTGGGCCACCCAAAATGAGTGTGCATTTACCACACATTTGCCTGTGCAACATCTGGACATATAAGACTGTGTACTGCAAGCATAATTATGTGATTTGCATGCACAAAGAGAAGTGCAACCACTAAGAAAACTGAAAATGCACAAGTCCTTCAGTTTTATAGAGTGGGGCATCAACAGGATCGTAAAAAATCAGGAGAACATGTTCTCCAGTGGTTGCATAATCTTGTATTTGTGGACCTTGCAGTTGGAGTTTTTGGTGCAATCTGAATGAGATTAATCAAAATAAATATTAAATTTATAAACTCCATGGCCAGAATTTTCAAAAGAACTCAGCACCCACAATTGGGACCAGATTTTCAAAACAGCTGCCAAAATCCCATTTAGGTACCTAAACAAGTGGTTGAACTTTAAAAAAAAAAAAAACTTAGAACAATAGGTGGTGCGCTTTTTTGAAATCTGTCAATAAGTGTTACAACAGGATCTGCTCGATGTAGAACACATTTGAGAATCTGTCCCCAGTGGTTGGTGCTCAGCCCTTGAAAATTTGGCCACATATCAACGTTCTGTGTTACTCCAGAAGAAAAATCAGAGAGTGTTACGAGGGTTAGCAAGGATTGTCATCATATAAATTTAGTATTTATCCAGCTATATATTACTTCACAGTTTCTTCAGGGAGCCAGTTTTTTGTCATCTACACATGTCTTGCCGATATACTGTGCTGTGCCCCTCACAACTGTGATAAATCTACACGACAACTCGTCAAGGAGATTTAAAATGATATTCATCTCCTTTTATCTGAGAAAGCCACTACTAGTTCCTATAGCAGATTTCACAGCTAACTAAAGATGCAAAATGACAAGGGATTACATGATGCATGTACTCTGTGCTAGTAGTTTTTCTAGTGAGATAGACAATCACGATTGTCTATAATCTCTGTGTTTAAATTTCTGCCTCCAAGCTTTGACATGAGATTTTGACAAATTAGGACATTAGGATTGGAGAAATTAAACTAGGGAAACCATACAGGTTTTAGCACCAAAATGGAAGGAGAGTTTCCTCCATCAGTTGTGATTGCGTTTGATGGGAGACAGGAAGAATGGCTATGAGTAAATATTACCCCAGCTCCCAGTCCCTGCTCCCTTTGTACCACTCTGACAGCAGAAAGTGGCTGGAAAGCTAATCTAGGATTGTCCCAATACAGGAGAATCCCCCAGTGGTGTAGAATCAGGTACCTGAAATAGGACCATGTAGGGGTTGCTATAGGGCATTGTCAGAGCATCTGGGGGACCATTACAAGCCAGCATAATCGAGAACAGCCTTAAAGCTCTCTAAATTACACCAGGGGCTGCAACTAGCTTTCAACCAGTCCCAGAGTTGGGGGGACATAAAAGTGACATACGACCACTTTCATGCCCCCTTCCTCTGGACCTGTACAGCTTGGCTGGACCTGAGGACTGAACACATTATAAATTATTCATGGCATATGACGGGAGGGACTGCCATCCCTTCAAAAGCACCTTACTAATGGAAAAAATAAATATTGGTACTGTATATATCACAAGATACCTATTTGTATTATTCAGGACATTCTAAATTCAAGTGGGAATAGATGGGCCAGATATTTTATGGTATCTATTATACCTCAAAACATCATAGGGGTTATTACTGTGATTGTGACAAGCCTCCGCTTTGTAGTTGAACACACCATTATGGATTTTGAGGGGAAGATTTTTTTAAAATTATTTGGTTGTTTTGGGGTGGGATCCTCTGAAATTCAACTTCTCTTTTCCTGTTCATTTGCCCCCTTTCACCTTACCTTGAATAAACCCTCCATCTAGTGGAGAAGGGATGGATGCAACATCTCTTTCAAGTTGATGTGTTTATGTTTTTCACCAGCTCTTTTAATTCCTCAGAGAATTTATGAATCCAGAATGCTTAAATTCCTATCAAGCCTTTAAGCCAAAGTTTCTGCACAGGAGGAAATTTCACATTGTCTGAAAAATGTTTGCACTAAAACCAAACAATTTTGTTTACATTATTTATATTGTGGTACTACCTAGCGGCCTTAACCAGGTTGGGGCCAGTCATAGGACATGGCTGCCCCCAAGCATCCCCACTGGCTGAGCATGGGACAGCTAGCACTCCCTTCCTCAGTTTCCCTCCCAGAGGTTGGTCTCCTCAGCTTTTCAGACACCAGTTTATACTGGAGATGTGGCTTAGCCCTCCAGCCAATTGATAAACTCAACCCCTTCCAGGATGGCAAAAGCCCAGCTAAAGAGTCCTAAACAAACAAAGAAGACCCTCTGCCCTTTTCTTTAGTCCACCATCTAGGCCCTGCTAGGCTACCTTTGTCAGTCCTTCTCCTACTCTGGTATCAAAAACATGGACTGGATGTGTGCACACACCACTGTGCTTCCTGAAGTTCCACATCAGGACTGAGATCTCAGTCCTTTTATAAGTACCAGGTGTCCATTAAACTATCACCTGACCTGCCTTAGTCCTGCCCCTTCAGGCTAATTACTTATGGCACAGGTGTGGCTAGCCCCATCTCCCCTTAAAAGGGCCAGTCACCATGTAACAGGGCCCCATTACACTAGATGTTGTCACAAGATTCACGCCTAGCTGAATGTATTGCTCTTGTGTGTGGAAGTATTGAACAGATCACTGGAGTCCAGCATTGGGCCTCACCCTCCCTTGAGCTCATGCCCTATATTCTTTTGGATTAGGGCTGATGTACTGATCACCACTAAATATTGCTTGAGGATAATTTTTTAATTACCCCAAATTGATTTACCACATCAGAAAGTTAGTTACAATGCAACTCAAGAGGAGAGACTGTAACATGCATTTTAAATACCTCATTCATTTAAGAAGGTACCTAAACACGGAATAATAAAAATTAAGGACAAAACACTTAACCACAAAATAATGAAGAACCATTCAAAGCAAATGCATGGCCAGCCAGAAACAGGAACCTAGCACAGAAGGCTATTCAATGATTCCCATTGCCAACCATCTCTTTGGAAAAAGGGGTCAATTCCCATCACTGTTTATGATCCCTATTCTCTTGCTTATGGTAAGTGAAATTCACTCTGATGTAGTGACCACCCCATGCCCTACACACAGTGTAATCCTACTTTATAGGATTAACTGTTGCAAAGACCTTCAATTGGCTGTCTGCCCTGGGGCGAATTATGCCTGATGTGAGTAAAGAAGACTGAGAGAAGGGTGAGGTTTTTTTTTTTAATATGGATATGGACTATATTCAGCAAAATAAGCAATGAAATTAATTCATTCACTATGTTTTCAGGGAGAATGATAATGCCACCTGCAAAATTCCTGTAGGGAGCACACACACAGCACACATCATGGGATTAACCTGACAGGGCCCCTCAGCTCCAGTTTCTATGATTAACTTTAGAGCAGTGTCATTCTCCCCAAATGAGCTATAAGAAAGATGTCTAAATTTGATACCAATCAGAACTCAGCTAGTTGAAAATTTACAATCTAGGTAAGCAGGAGGGCTGGGTAGGGTTCTGAAATGCTTCTCACAAAATATGGTAAACTCAGCTTGCTCCTCCTATTGGGGGCCCTGGCTGCTGAAGTTCTAATAGCTTGGAATGAATAGAGTCATTGTTATTGTAAAATGTAAAATGCATTGTGGTTTAGTTCCCTCCTCCCTGTCTCAGGCTGCCACCAGCAATGGATTTGTGCACCCCCCCCGGGCGCCGCTGTAAAGGAAACCTACAAAGAAGCAGCAAGCTGCTAATGTATTTTCTATCAGATGTACAGAGCAGAAGCAGAGTTTATCCCCTCGGCTGCCTCACAGCTCTCTCCTTCCTCTTGTCAGGTTCAGCACAGGAATGTGCATGATGAGTACTAAACGAGAGAAAGTTGCAGCGAGGATGGTGCTTCAGCCTTTAAACAACATTCACCTTTCAGTACTCTTAGTGACAATTTAACAGCAACACTTTTTCCTAAGAAGGGTGGGTGAATTATCAACGTTTTATGCAGTGGATTAGCCAGGCATTTTCCAGTGATTTTTCAAAAATGGACTCTTGATTATTTTCTGCATTCTAACTCCAACCCAGTTAGAGTATGGAGATTAAGAACTGGAAAAACCTCCACAGTCCTAGTGTGCAAAGCACACAGAACTCAGTCCATAATTATGCTAATTTGCATATGTACATGTCCAAATTCAGAATGCTTTTCAACTTGGTAGCGATGTCATAGCAGTGGTACAAGTCTGAATACAGGAAACACATTTAACGTTTTTTGAGCACACCTTAGGTTTGATGTCTTTGGCTGGATTGCAAGCTTACAATCTAGTAAGGGGTAGCACATAGCTGTGCTGCCCTAGGAGCAGAATAAGAATTAGATTGTGAGAGTCACAATGTCCCCCCTGATTCACTGCTGCTCCAGGGGAGTAATAACCTGCACCTTTTGCTGGTGTAGCTTACTTACCCCATTGATCTGGTTCAGCTGTACTGGCTCAGGTGAGGAAGAGTCAAAATTCCATCCTGCACACCTACTCCTCACCCACCTGCATGGCAGGTGGAGTAGCAGCCCATTGGGGTTGCTCCTGTCACTGTCAGGGTCTGGCAATATGGGCACTGGTGAATAAATGGACAACAAACACAAGCTGATTCGTAGATTTGAAGCCCTGAAGGGACCATTCTGACCATCTTGTCTGGCCCTCCGCAGAACTTCCCCAGTAGTCTCTTCATCAATCCCATAACTCTTGTTGGAGCTGTAGCAAATCTTTCAGAAAAGACATCCAGTCTTGATGTGAAGCCTTCAGGTGATGGAGAAGCCAACACATCCTTATGTAAGTTGTCTGAGTGGTTAACTACCTTCACTGTTAAAAAATTGCACCTTACTTCTAATCTGAGTTTGTCCAGCTTCCACTTCCAGCCATAGGAGCTTGATTTGTCTTTTTCTGCTAGATTGAAGAGCCGTATAATCTCAGAAATCTCTTCCCCATATAGGTACATGTAGACTATGATCATCACCGCTTAACCTTCTTTTGGATAAACTAAATAGATACAGCATCTTAAATCTCCTATTATATGACATGTTTTCCAAACCTCAAGTCTTCCTTGTACCTTTCCAATTTGTCAACATCCTCTTTGTACTGTGGACACCATAACCAGGCACAGTATTCCATTAATAGTCCCACTAATGCCTTCAACAAATGTAATACCACCTCTCTGCTCCTACTCAATATTCCCCTGTTTATGCATTCAAAGATTGTGTTCGCTCTCTTAGCTACAGCATCACACTGGGAGCTCATATTCAACTGGTTATCTGCCATGACTCCTAAGTCTTTTCCTTTAACACACAGAAGCTAGACTCTTAGGGTATGTCTACACTATGAAATTAGGTCGAATTAATAGAAGCCGGTTTTATAGAAATCGGTTGTATACAGCCGATTGTGTGTGTCCCCACATAAAATGCTCTAAGTGCTCTAGTCGGCGGACCGCGTCCACAGTACCGAGGCTAGCGTCGACTTCCGGAGCATTGCACTATGGGTAGCTATCCCACAGTTCCCGCAGTCTCTGCCGCCCATTGGAATTCTGGGTTGAGATCCCAGTGCCCGAATGATGCAAAACAGTGTCGCGGGGGGTTCTGGGTACATGTCGTCAGGCCCCTCCCCCTCCGTCAGAGCAACGGCAGACAATAGATTCGCGCCTTTTTACCTGGGTTACCTGTGCAGACAACATACCACGGCAAGCATGGAGCCCGCTCAGCTCAGCTCACCGTCACCATATGTCATCTGGGTGCCGGAAGACGTGGGACTCCATTGCTACACAGCAGCAGCAGCTAACTGCCTTTTGGCGGTAGACGGTGCAGCATGACTGGTAGCCTTCATCGGCGATCTGGGTGCTGGCAGCTGTGGGGCTGGCAGCCGTAGGGCTGCATTGCAACAGCCCTTGCCTTTTGCCTTTTGGCAGTAGATGGTTTATTACGACTGGTAACCGTCCTCGTCGTACAGCAGTGGCTGGAACTCCGTATGTCCCCCATCCCCCCAGTCATATTCTGCTGCCTTCACAATGACGATGATGGCTATCAGTCGTAGTATGCCATTTTCTGCCAAGCGCCCTGTTGGATCATTGCACATTAGCAGAGTCTTCCCTGAGCAGCAGATCGTGCAATAGGCCTGAAGGCCATCGTCATCATAACTGCCAAGCACCCAGAAGATGCCGAGGGCTATCAGTCATGCTGCACCGTCGTCTTAAGATGTAAAAAATAGATTTGTTCTGTATTCATTTGCTTCCCCCCTCCCTCCGTGAAATCAACGGCCTGCTAAACCCAGGCTTTTGAGTTCAATCTTTGGGGGGGGCCATTCTGTGTGACAGTTGTTTGTGTTTCTCCCTGATGCACAGCCACCTTTGTTGATTTTAATTCCCTGTACCTGTACGCCATGTCGTCACTCGCCCCTCCCTCCCTCCCTCCTTCCCCTGGTCCGTCAGACACTAGTTTCGCGCCTTTTTTCAGACCAGACGCCATAGCTAGCACTGGGATCATGGAGCCCGCTCAGATCACCGCGGCAATTATGAGCACTATGAACACCACACGCATTGTCCTGGAGTATATGCAGAGCCAGGACATGCCAAAGCAAAACCAGGACCAGCCGAGGAGGCGATTGCAGCACAGCCACGAGAGTGATGAGGAAATGGACATGGACATAGACCTCTCACAAGGCACAGGCCCCAGCAATTTGGAAATCATGGTGTTCCTGGGGCAGGTTGATGCCGTGGAACGCCGATTCTGGGCCCGGGAAACAAGCACAGACTGGTGGGACCGCATCGTGCTGCAGGTGTGGGACGATTCCCAGTGGCTGCAAAACTTTCGCATGCGTAAGGGCACTTTCATGGAACTTTGTGACTTGCTTTCCCCTGCCCTGAAGCGCCAGAATACCAGGATGAGAGCAGCCCTCACAGTTGAGAAGCGAGTGGCGATAGCCCTGTGGAAGCTTGCAACGCCAGACAGCTACCGGTCAGTCGGGAATCAATTTGGAGTGGGCAAATCTACTGTGGGGGCTGCTGTGATCCAAGTTGCCAGGGCAATGAGAGACCTGGTGATATCAAGGGTAGTGACTCTGGGAAACGTGCAGGCCATAGTGGATGGCTTTGCTGCAATGGGATTCCCAAACTGTGGTGGGGCCATAGACGGCACCCATATCCCTATCTTGTCACCGGAGCACCAAGCCACCGAGTACATAAACCGCAAGGGGTACTTTTCAATGCTGCTGCAAGCCCTGGTGGATCACAAGGGACGTTTCACCAACATCAACGTGGGCTGGCCGGGAAGGGTACATGATGCTCGCGTCTTCAGGCACTCTGCTCTATTTCGAAAGCTGGAGGAAGGGACTTTCTTCCCGGACCAGAAAATAACCGTTGGGGATGTTGAAATGCCTATCGTGATCCTTGGGGACCCAGCCTACCCCTTAATGCCATGGCTCATGAAGCCGTACACAGGCAGCCTGGACAGTAGTCAGGACCTGTTCAACTACAGGCTGAGCAAGTGCCGAATGGTGGTGGAATGTGCATTTGGGCGTTTAAAAGCGCGCTGGCGCAGCTTACTGACTCGCTCAGACCTTAGCGAAAAGAATATCCCCATTGTTATTGCTGCTTGCTGTGCGCTCCACAATATCTGTGAGAGTAAGGGGGAGACATTTATGGCAGGGTGGGAGGTTGAGGCAAATCGCCTGGCCGCTGATTACGTGCAGCCAGACACCAGGGCGGTTAGAGGAGCACAGCATGGCGCGGTGCGCATCAGAGAAGCTTTGAAAACGAGTTTTGTGACTGGCCAGGCTACGGTGTGAAACTTCTGTTTGTTTCTCCTTGAAGAACCCTCCGCCCCTCCCCCCCCACCCGGTTAACTCTACTTCCCTGTAAACCAACCACCCCACCCTCCCCTACCCTCCCCCCTTCGAGCACCACTTGCAGAGGCAATAAAGTCATTATTACTTCACATTCATGCATTCTTTATTAATTCATCACACAACTAGGGGGATAATTGCAAAGGTAGCCCGGGATGGGTGGGGGAGGAGGGAAGGAAAAGGACACACTGCAGTTTAAAACTTTAACTCTTATTGAAGGCAAGCCTTCTGATGCTAGGGCAATCATCTGGGGTGGAGTGACTGGGTGGCCGGAGGCCCCCCCACCGTGTTCTTGGGCGTCTGGGTGAGGAGGCTATGGAACTTGGGGAGGAGGGCTGTTGGTTACACAGGGGCTGTAGCAGCGGTCTCTGCTCCTGCTGCCTTTCCTGCAGCTCAACCATACGCTGGAGCATATCAGTTTGATGCTCCAGCAGCCGGAGCATCGACTCTTGCCTTCTGTCTGCAAGCTGACGCCACCTATCATCTTCAGCCCGCAACTTGCTCTGTTCATCCCGCGATTCAGCACGCCACCTCTCCTCTCGTTCATATTGGGCTTTTCTATAATCAGTCATTGACTGCCTCCACGCATTCTGCTGTGCTCTGTCAGCGTGGGAGGACATCTGTAGTTCTGTAAACATGTCATCACGTGTCCTTCGCTTTCTCTTTCTAATCTTCACTAGCCTCTGTGAAGGAGAAACATTTGCAGCTGGTGGAGGAGAAGGGAGAGGTGGTTAAAAAAGACACATTTTAGAGAACAATGGGTACACTCTTTCACGTTAAATTTTGCTGTTCACATTACACACCACATGTGCTTTCGTTACAAGGTCGCATTTTTCCTCTTATATTGTGGGCCTGCTGGTTTGGTGTGAGAGATCACTCACGCAGTGCCAGGCCACAGATTTCAGCTTGCAGGCAGCCATGGTAAGACACAGTCTTTTGGCTTTTTTAACCTTCTTAACATGTGGGAATGGTTTCAAACAGTAGTGCTCTCATTTCCCATACCAAGCACCCGTTGGGTTGGCCATTTAAAATGGGTTTGCAATGTAAAAGGAGGGGCTGCGGTTTCAGGGTTAACATGCAGCACAAACCCAACTAATTCCCCTCCCCCACACCCAATTCTCTGGGATGATCACTTCACCCCTCCCCCCACCGCGTGGCTAACAGTGGGGAATATTTCTGTTCAGCAGAGCAGGAACGGGCACCTCTGAATGTCCCCTTAATAAAATCGCCCCATTTCAACCAGGTGAACGTGAATGATATCACTCTCCTGAGGATAACAAAGAGCGATCAGGAATGGATGTTGTCTGCATGCCAGCAAACACCGGGACCATACGCTGCCATGCTTTGTTATGCAATGATTCCAGACTACGTGCTACTGGCCTGGCGTGGTAAAGTGTCCTACCATGGCGGACGGGATAAGGCAGCCCTCCCCAGAAACCTTTTGCAAAGGCTTTGGGAGTACATGAAGGAGAGCTTTCTGGAGATGTCCCTGGAGGATTTCCGCTCCATCCCCATACACGTTAACAGACTTTTCCAGTAGCTGTACTGGCCGCGATTGCCAGGGCAAATTAATCATTAATCATTAAACACGCTTGCTTTTAAACCATGTGTAATATTTACAAAGGTACACTCACCAGAGGTCCCCTGTGTGCCCTCAGGGTCTTCGGTGAGTTCGGGGGTTACTGGTTCCAGGTCCAGGGTGACAAACATATCCTGGCTGTTGGGGAAACCGGTTTCTCCGCTTCCTTGCTGCTGTGAGCTATCTACATTATCTCCATCCTCATCTTCCTCGTACCCCGAACCCGCTTCCCTGTGTGTTTCTCCAGTGAGGGAGTCATAGCACACGGTTGGGGTAGTGGTGGCTGCACCCCCTAGAATGGCATGCAGCTCCGCGTAGAAGCGGCATGTTTGCGGCTCAGCCCCGGACCTTCCGTTTGCTTCTCTGGCTTTGTGGTAGGCTTGCCTTAGCTCCTTAATTTTCACGCGGCACTGCTGTGCGTCCCTGTTATGGCCTTTTTCCTTCATGGCCTTGGAGACCTTTTCTAATATTTTGCCATTTCGTTTACTGCTTCGGAGTTCGGCCAGCACTGATTCATCTCCCCATATGGCGAGCAGATCCCGTACCTCCCGTTCTGTCCATGCTGGAGCTCTTTTGCGATCCTGGGACTCCATCACGGTTACCTGTGCTGATGAGCTCTGCGTGGTCACCTGTGCTCTCCACGCTGAGCAAACAGGAAATGAAATTCAAACATTCGCGGGGCTTTTCCTGTCTACCTGGCCAGTGCATCTGAGTTGAGAGTGCTGTCCAGAGCGGTCACAATGAAGCACTGTGGGATAGCTCCCGGAGGCCAATAACGTCGAATTCCGTCCACACTACCCCAATTCTGACCCCCTAAGGCCGATTTTATCGCTAATCCCCTCGTCGGAGGTGGAGTACAGAAACCGGTTTAAAGGGCCCTTTAAGTCGAAAGAAAGGGCTTCGTCGTGTGAACGTGTCCAGGCTTAATTCGATTTAACGCGGCTAAAGTCGACCTAAACTCGTAGTGTAGACCAGGCCTTAGGCTAGGTCTACACTACCCGCCTGAATCGGCGGGTAGAAATTGACCTCTCGGGGATCGAATTATCGCATCTCGTCGGGACGCGACAATCGATCCCCGAATCGACGCTCTTACTCCACCAGCGGAGGTGGGAGTAAGCGCCGTCGACAGGAAGCCGCGGAGGTCGATTTTGCCACCGTCCTTACAGCGGGGTAAGTCGGCTGCGATACGTCGAATTCAGCTACGCTATTCGCGTAGCTGAATTTGCGTATCTTAAATCGACCCCACCCTGTAGTGAAGACCTGCCCTTAGTGTAACATTCTTCTTGCAGAGAAAGCTCATGCTCAGAATACAGCAACACCTTCCCTTCTTTTTTGAGAAATGCATGTTACTTTAACACATTAAAAATAACAATGGTAAGGAAGAATGTGTATCAGTGTCCAATAGCATTATTACCATTGTTCATATATTATATTACAGTAGCTCCTAGAGGACCAACTGATATTGGGGCCTCTGTGTTGAGCACTGTACAATCACATACCATAGTCAGAGACAGCTCCTGCTTTAAAGAGCTTACAACCTAAATAGACAAGACAGATAAAGGGTGGTGGAAAGGGAGTATTGTTATTAATGAGCTATAAGAATTCTAACTAAAATATTAGCTACTGGACTCTATTCAGCATGTGAAATCTGCAAGCCCTGTGCCTTTCTCTCTCTTGTTAATGTAGAAGAGGTCTTTGACAGAGCTTCTGGAAGCTATTGTTTTCTTATTCCAATATTTTGTTCCATACGTTTGAATCTGCTCCTTAATTATTAGTGAGTTGAATTATAGAAATTTGGAGCATATATGTGGTTTAAAGGAGAGAGCCAAGATTGCTGGGGGTCTAGTCCAAGATTCTGCCACTGACTCACTGAGGGACCTTGGACAATTTACTTAATACCTCTGTGCCTCACTTTAGCTATCCGTAAAACCAATCAAAGGAGTCAGAGGTGGAAAAGTTCTATCAGGTCATCCAGTCCATTTATCGGTCAGCAGGATTGTTTCTGATCATGTATCTTCTAGTGTTTTGTCTGGTCTACTTTTAAATGCCCAAAGTGATGGGGTTTTCACCCCGTTTTTGGGAGACTGTTCTACAGACTAACAGACCTCAATGTCTCAGTTTCATCCTGTTACTCCTATTAGGCCTGGTCTACACTACGAATTTAGGTCGAATTTAGCAGCGTTACCTCAATTTAAGCCTGGACCTGTCCACATGACGAAGCCCTTTTTTTCGACTTAAAGGGCTCTTTAAATTGATTTCTTTACTCCACCTCTGACGAGGGGATTAGCGCTGAAATCGGCCTTGCCGGGTCGAATTTGGGGTAGTGTGGACTCAATTCGACGGTATTGGCCTCCGGGAGCTATCCCAGAGTGCTCCATTGTGACCGCTCTGGACAGTGCTCTCAACTCAGAT